>NC_009916.1:1195000-1795000 GCF_000002415.2 Plasmodium vivax | reverse complement strand
CCCCAAGAGGGCCCTCCACTGAGCCGGGAAGCCGCCCCAAAAGGACTCGTTCTCCTGGATAAGGCGACCCACCCGGGTACGCTCCTCAGAGAGGTTCCCCCGAAGATGCCTCCTCTCCCCTCCACTCGCGGTGGTTGAGTTATTCATATCCAAAATGGCTTTGACCAACGTGTGTGCTTCCCCCCGTCGTTCCTCCAAATGAAATAAGCTGGAGCAAATTGAATCTCTTCGTTTGACATCTTCCTCATCACACGGGTGGATAGCCAAAGAGGTCTGCTTCTCCAACGAGGCAATCTCATTACTAACTTGCTCAATCAGGGAGTTACATTTGGCCAAGTCCATCTGGAAGAGTCGGGCAAAATCTTCCAACTCGGAGACATCCTCCTCATATATCTCCTTAAGGGCTTTATAATTTTGAAGGTCGTCTTGAAATTTCTCGTGAATAGCAAAAAACATGTCAATGCTGGAAGTTAGCTTTCCCAATAAGGACCTTTTTTTTTCTAGTGTATCTAAAATGAGAACACTTTCTTCTATTTGCTCCACGTCCAACTGCATAACCGTTTGGCACTCTCCT
The DNA here is from genome assembly GCF_000002415.2 of Plasmodium vivax. NCBI lineage: Eukaryota > Apicomplexa > Aconoidasida > Haemosporida > Plasmodiidae > Plasmodium > Plasmodium vivax. Next base: position 1,794,426 of record NC_009916.1, on the reverse strand, counting down.
ATTTCTTGCTCGTTCCTTCGAATTTCCAAAGCGATATTCTTCTTTTTACCGTAGCACTCCCTCAATGTGGCCAACTCATATTCCTTCCTCTTCAGCACATCATTCATTGTCTTTCTACATTTTGTAAATTCGTCCAAAATTTTTGAAAAATGATCATCTCCAAAAAGTTCATCAAATTTTTTTTTTATTTTTAATGACTCGCTAAATGGCCACAGACTCTCCTCATGATGGCATAGAATTACATTTTCCAACAGAGCCTTCGAAACTCCCATTAATTTTGGAATGTGTTCATTTATATCTAGGCACTTATTGGTAATTATTACATCCTCTTGTCCCTCTTCCTTTTTTATAATGATGCTATTATCCAATGCTCTAAAGGTGTGTTTTATTTTTTTATTTTTGTCTTTACTATAGAATAGAGTGAATGATCTGGAGATGCCAATCCTCTTGTCGTTGTAATTTTTCAAGAGCAGATTTATTTTTCCCCTGATGTTCATTTTATTAGATATTAAGGGGTCGTGTATGAATGACTTTCCCTTGTCTGCGTTGGGGGGGAAGTCCCCCGTGCAACTCATCTTCAGACACTCGATGATCGTCGACTTTCCGCTCCCGTTGTTTCCGTAGATCACCGTGATGGGCGACGCGAACTCCAGCTCCTGCGCCTCCTCGTCGCCGTAGCTCCGTATCCCCTGGATCCCGATCTTTTCCAGCGTCGTCATGGGGCAAGCGGCAGTGTAGCGGCGGTGAAGCGGCGGTTTAGCGGCGGAGTAGCAGCGGGGTAACAACGGTGCAGCCGCCGCGTAGCAACGGCGCTGTGGTGGACACCCCCACTATGCGCACCCTTGCAAGCGCATAGCCGGTGCACCGAGTTGGCCACCCTGGGAGACACACCTTCGCTCCAGAAACGCCCACTGAAGGGGGCCCAACCGAAATGACTTCTTCGCAAAAAAAGTTCCGACCAGCAATGGGCCAAACTGGGCACAAACGATGAAGCAAGTCAGTTAAGCACGTTACTCTCCCTCGTTTTGCCTATCTGCAACGGGGGAGAACCATCCCTCCTCGGCATCCCCCTGGCTATACCACTGCTTCGCACAGTTCGACCACACAGGGTCGCTCAAACAAGTTGTGCGTGTACTGGTGAACAAATCAAAAATGGAGGTGAAGCCAACTCCCGGACGTAAACAAATCTAAGGTGTACGCACACTTGCCAAAAAAAAAAAAAAAAAAAAAATGCACCATTTTGTTAAATGGGAACGCCATAAGGGGCACTTCCCCCAAAATTTAACCGACCAAAAAGAATAAGCTAAATTGCTAACTAACATGACAACCTAAAAGGAAGTTAAAAAGAAAAAAAAAGGCCCAGGGGGGAAGAGGAGACCAATCCGGTGGTATGCCCTGGCCCCAAGGTGTACCTTACTGAGGGCCATCAGCTTACCAAAAAAAAAAAAAAAAAAAAAATAGCTAAAAAAAATAGCTAAAAAAAATAGCTAGAAAAATAGCTAAAAAAAATTCACTCCATTTTAAACGAGAAAAATGCTTCTTCAATGAAGAGTTGTTATTGTACACATCTGAGGGTTGCCCACTTTCGATGCGTTGTGGGGCAGGGGGGGAGGACTACGCCCATTTTCCGCGCATTCTCACGTGGGTTCCACTTTCACACGCGTCAATGGCAGTGGGAGGGGCCACACCTTCAGGGTGAAGAGCGCGACGTGGGGCAGTTGCACAAGTTAACCAGACAATTTGAAGAGGGTCCTTAGCAGTGGGGGGACCCCCAAAACGGTGCACCCGTGTTCACTTAAATTTAGCCATTTTGTTTATTCCTCTTTTATTTCCATTCGGGATGAGGCTCCTCCACCCGCTCCCTAGTTGGTCACCCCTTTTCGGCATTATTTGCCTCCGCCGCTGTGTATTTTTTTTTTTTTTTTTTTTTCGCCACATCAGATATATTTTGGGGGGAACCAAAAGGGAGAGCACAACGACTGGTAGTCATCGTAAAGGCAAATCGAAATGGCGCTGCTCTTCCGAGTTGTCGCTACAAAGGAGGCAGTGTTCCTCACGCACTTGCTCCACAACAAGTGGGTTGGGCCTTCCTTTTAACGTGCCTTTTAGCATGCCTTTAAACAAAAAGGGGGAAAAATGGAACAAATTATATTTTTAACCCAATCCATTTTGTGCATGCAGAGAGAGAGGAGTAAATTTTTGTGTAACCCCTGCAGTAGGGCCATCCTACACCATACACGATGAAGCAGATTTCTTCTGGCTACTTGACAGAGTGCCGCTTAGGGGAGACTTACCCCCCTTTTGTAAATATGCCACGATGAGGTGGGACGCACAATTGAACGTGGCTCTTTGGAACATCACTTTTTAGCTCCAACCATGCGCAGGTGCATGCACACACGTGCGATGGTGATGTGACTTCCCCTCCCTACGCGACAACTGCGTGAGCAACGTTCCCATTTTAGCGGCACCATTCAGAGGCACCCTTCAGCGGCGCTGTTTAACCCCCCCGCTACCAAAAGGAGCTGCCTCGAATAACTCCACTGGGACGTTAGCGCTGCTCATCCGTTAGCGCCGCCCATCCGTTAGTGCCTCCTCACCCGTTAGCGCGTTCTTTCCTCCTCTCCCGTGTGCAGTTAAAAAGGGGCAAGCAGCGAATGTAGAACGAGCGTGCACACACGGGGGAGATAATTAAAAGCGTAGTGAACGCACCCACGGGGGCAATCATGAAGAACCTGCCGTAAAGATTTCCTCCGAAGCAAAAAAAATAATCGAAGGGTGCAGATAGATCTATTTGGTGAAAACACCCCTCTGACGTTTTTCCCCCTTTCTGTGTAATCCTTCAGCTGAGTGGTTATCCAAAAAAAAAAAAAGTTAGCGGTGGAATTTAGCTGTACGAGGGGAGGTGTGCAAATTTGAAAAAAAAAAAAAAAAAAAAAATCACGTCGTTATGGAGTGCCTGTACTGTTCAGTTTCCCTTTTACAACAGATCCAAGTAAAAGAAAAAAAAACAAAAAAACAAAAACGCAAAGAGGAAAACAAAACGAATTATCACTTTTGAGCAAGTGGGAAATTCCACTTTGCTTCTTCTGTACCATTGCGGAGGGGAACAAAAACGATTACTTCCCTTTCACTACCATTTGAACGTCTCGCAATTCGCTCGACCATTTGGTGAAATGTACCCCCCCAGAAGGGTTTCCCCCCAGCTGAGCGTTCACCCTCTTACCATTTTGGGCTGCTCGATTTGGAGGCCACGTCTGCGAGTTTCCAAGCGAGGTGGCTCCCCTATTCCTCTCCCCCTTTTTTTTTCTACTCACCAATGAGCGATTGCGCCGATCCAACACACAGCTCCCCATCCCATCTGCGCATGGCGAAAATTGAAAGGGGGAAATGTTCACCGGGGAAATTCCCCCCATGAGGAAAGTCACACAAATGTAAAAAATGGAACAGCGGTTTACACGTGTACAGCGCTAACTGTCGTGTGACATTTGCCATTTACCACTTACCGTGTGCGGACGCTCAGGCGTGACCCAGGGGAACTGAACCCTCTTTGGCCACCGCGGGGAGGGGGGGAAACAGGGCGCAGCAGGCAGTTACATTGCCGCGCGCGCAATTGGCGTAGAAATGCGGCGGATTGGGGGTAGAATTGCCACACCCTTGCGAGGGGACCCTGGCGAAGCGCCTCCCCCCATGTTCGCGCCAAAGTCGCCAAAGTTACCAAAGTCGCTTAACGCTTTACACTTTTCACCGCGACGCTCCTCCCCCAACTGCTACGCATCGACAATGCCGTTTTGGAATTTCTCCAAATGGTACCATTCCGAGGCCTTTTCCCCTCTGCGTATAACCTTCTCGCGCTCTTCACAAAAGGGAGTGAATTTGTGCGGCGCGAAAATTTTCTGTTAGGTCACCTCTCCCCACAATGCGCAACACTGTGAGCGTAGTGCGAAGGTGTTTTTTTTCACCCCCGAGGAGTGTTGCGCCACGCTACGCCGTACACTTACACGCTGTGCGTTTTTTACCCGCAATTTCGCGCTGGGCGCCAGGCAAAACAGTGCCGCCTAATGGTTTGCCAACAGGTTTATTATGTAAATTTTGTTCACTTGAAAAAACGCCCTGCGAGGTTTTTCTTTCCTTTTCTTTTTCTTTAATTTCATTTTCTTTCCTTTTTTTTTTTTTTTTTTTGCCCCCGCGGAAAAATTAACTTGGGATAAAATTCAACACGTTCATATCGTAGTAATATACGCCAATTGGTCATTCAACTGATAAGTGAACAATGCCGTGTACAATTTTGTGCAGTTACTATTTTTGCTAACCTCTTTTCTCAGTTTTACTTTATTCATCGCCTTCGTTCAGTTTTACTTAATCACCGTTTCGTCATTCCTCCCCCAGCTTTTTTTTTTTTTCATATTTACCGTTTTTTTCCTATTCATTATTTTTTCCCCTCCTCGCCAAGCCTATTCTGGAGAAAGGCGCAACGAAAAGAAAAGTTTTTTTTTTTTTTATTATGTTTCCCCCGCGCAGTGCTTCCACCCCATCATAGATCTGCTAAGCGGTAGTTTTACCAGTTACGCGTTACTCAGTGTAGTACAGTGCTACGGTTAAGGCATGAAAGTTTTGTTTGCAGGCCCATCGAAAAAGAGGAAAAAAAAAAAAAAAAGTTGTTTGCCCAATGGTTTTGTTGCAGCTCGCTCTCTCTTCATAACACGTGCATTTGATTTGTGCCCCAGTGTACACGTACATATATTTTACATTACATATTATATATGTACATAGGCGTCCCATTGTTGGTTCCACACCCCATGTTCGCTGCGCATCCCTTGTTAGTTGCACATCCCTTGTTCGTTGCACATTCCATTGTTTTCTGTACTCACGTACACCCACTGCCCCCCTCGCGTGCGCGTGCTTGCCCCATGTAGCAGTTTACACCCCCTACTTTTTTTTTTTTTTTTTAATCTTTATTTTTTAATTTTTTTGTTGCACCTGTTTGTGGCCTAATTTGTTCATCGTTCGAATTAGAGCTCCTGCTTGCCCGTTGCATATTCCCCCCGCCCTCCGTGTGAACAGCGAAAAGTGAGCCCAACATGAGAGAAAGGGCGCGCCGAGTCGTCCCAGCTTCGGAGTAGATACGTTGTTGAGCGGCGCCAGGGTGGCCCGCGCGCACACACGAGGATAGCTACGTAGATATATACGTAGACAGTTGCGTAGATAGTTGCGCTGACAGCTGCGCTGACACCTGCACGCACGCCCTTCTCCCCGCCGCCCACGCAGCCTCCCCCCCCGCGCGCTCCAAAATGGCCCTCAACATAGCCTTCATAAACAACCTTGGAGAGAACATTTTAAAATTTTTTAACCCCAAGTTGAAGTATGGCAGAAGAGTTACGAAGAACTGGTTCATGATGAACCCCACCCATTTCTTTTTGGCCTTCCTCTTTTACGTTTTATTTGTTCTGGCCACCTATGGGTATAATGCCTACTACGCCTCTAAGCTGAAGGCAGACAAGGGGCTGTCAAAGATAAAGTCTTCTTCAAGTTCCAAGACGAAGAATGCTCGCTTTGACGCCATTTTGGGAAAGGCCATCCCCCTGTACAACTTGTTGCAGGTGAGTGGGGGGTAGCCACCCCTAGCCGCTTCAGTGCAGAGAGGCAGACACATACGCACACACACACACACACACGCGTATGTGAAGTCTCATTGTGCATGTGCACCTCCCCATTGGGTGCACGTATACACACACGCTTTCCCCTTTTTTCCTTTCCTGCCAATACAGGTCCTCCTCAGCTTAGTAATCACCGTGATGACCATTTTCGAAGTGCGCAAGAGAAAATTCGCCCTCCTCCACAATTACGTTGACTTTTCAAAGACCAACATTGCGCTCTGCTGCTGGCTCTTCTACGTGTAAGTTTGGGCAGCTACTCGGGGGTGTTCATCCACCATTTGGTGAAGCGTACCCCAGACATGTAGTGTACGCGTACGTAACCCCCTCGGTTATTCCTCCCACACATCACCGCGTCCTCCACCGCAATTACCACCGCAACTGCTCCCCCTCCAGGAACAAACTGTTTGACTTCATGGACACCGTGCTGATCGTGCTGAGAAAGAAGTGGAACCAGTTCACCTTCCTCCACGTGTACCACCACATCTCCGTCTTCCTCATCATGTGGGTCAACACCAGCGTGGGATACGACGGGGACATCTACTACGTCATCACGGTCAAGTAGGGCAAGAGGGGTGCCCCCACCCGTTCGTGCGCAGCGCGATCAGTGCCGAGATGCATTTACCGCTATCGCTACCACTACCGATACCACTACCGATACCACTACCGATACCGCTACGTACCCACCTGCGCTTACCTCTCTCCCCCCCCGCAGCTCCATCGTGCACTTCATCATGTACCTGTACTACTTCCTCGCGAGCATGAAATTCAACGTCCCAGTGTTCGCCAAGGCCTGCGTGACGTATATCCAAATGATACAGGTGAGTGACCTAGAGGGAGGGAGTATCCTAGCATGGCCTTCTTTTTGCGGCTGTGCCCCCCCAAACGATGCACCCACATTCGGCATATGAGAGATGCACGCGCATTTAGCTTATGAGAGTTATTTCCCCCATTTTTCGCTTCCCCTTCCCCCCCACTCTGCAGTTCCTCGCCATCATCATCCCATCGTTCTGCGTTTTGTTTTTGAAATACAATTCCTATTACCCCAGAAGACTGATCGCCTTGAGTTTTTACTACTGCATCTCTTTGCTACTTTTGTTTGTTCATTTTGCCTACAACGCGTACATACGACCCAAAAAAAAAGTCGCTTAATATTTTCCCTTTGCTCTCCCGCCCTTTGCTTCGCATCCGTTGCTCTCCCATCCTTTGCCTCGCATTCTTTGCTTCACATCCTTTGCCTCGCATTCTTTGCTTCGCATCCTTTGCCTCGCATTCTTTGCCTCGCATCCTTTGCCTCGCATCCTTTCCTTCCTTTCATTTTTTTTTTTTTTTTTTCACCTTCAAATTTTTGTCTCGAGTAACTTGCAAAATTATAATTAAACACATGAAATAATTCAAGTAACCGTTTGTGCTTAGTTACCAAGGGGAGAGCAACTGAGGGGGGTGCGGTCTGCAGTTGCCGCCGCGGAGTTGTTGCAAGTGGCCATTACACGCGCCGCTACGTCGAACTCTTAAACGGCGTACCCCTGTTTATGCGGGCAGCGTAGTGGCCATTCGCGACCCACTGCGTGGTGAGCAAAATAAAACAGAGGAGCATACCAGCCGCACGGTTGCTTCGCCGTTGCTACGCCGCTGCTACGCTGTTGCTGCACTACTGCTGCGCCATCGCGCCTCGATTTGCTGCTCCTCATTTGCAGCCCGCGATGCGCGCGTTCCGCAGTGCACACGCGCACATATGTTTTATGCACGAACGGTCTGCAGTGCAGTGTAATGTTACCCGCCTCCTTCCATGTGTGCCTTTTTAACTTAACCAATTGTTTTCCTCCTCTTGAATGACACAAAATTTATAAAAAATTGTTATGTAAATTAAAACAAGTTGATCATATGATGAAAAAAAAAGCGAAGTGGAAAAAAAAAAAAAAAAAAAAAGTGCACCGCGGGAGTGCACACATGTTACCAAATGTTATGTGCACCCGCGCGGAGGGAGAGATTAACACAAACACAGGGGCCAACGGGGCCAACAGGGCAACGCACGGGGGAGGCGCGCTGCTGATCTGCCCATCTGCCCATCTGCCCATCTTTGCAGGGAAGCTGCAACGTGTTGGAAAAATCGCAGACGGGAAACGCCTCAATGGCGCAGTGGCCACGCGGCTAAAAAGGCTAAACACAAACAAGGGGACACGCGCAGGGCGCGCGGCAAATACCGCAAATGTGGCAAACACCGCAAATGTGGTAAACACCGCAAATGTGGCAAACACCGCAAATGTGGCAAATACCGCATATGTGGCAAATACCGCAAATGTGGCAAACAATGCAGCAACGTGCGGGTGGAGGACGACCGGAGGAGCAACCCTGCCAGATGGGCGTCTACTCCATTTCAACGGGGTTCCCCCCTTGAGGAAGGCTTTTTCCCCACCACCGCTACTACTCGTTCATAAAAATGCGCAGCTGCTCCTGCAAGTCGCTGTTCTTCGTCTGGTACATCTTCACCTGCATGAGGAGCTCCTGGATCTTCTCCTCGTAGCTCTGGATGAGGGCGGCCTGATTGCCTCCGCCGCTGCTCACACTAGCGTTAGCGTCGGCGATGTTATTCAAAACGGTGCAACTGCTCCTGTTGCGCAGCAGGTGACACGTGCCGCTATCACTCTGCACCCCAGTAGATCTCTCATTTTTGCAAAGCGTAGGAAAAGAGGTGAAGTTGCTAAGGAGGGAATACTGGGTGCTGCCATTATTATTTATCCTCTTCATTAAATTGATTTCCAGCTCTTCCTTCTGCTTCTTTAGCATTTTAATTTCGGCCTCCTTCTCCTTCAATGCGTAGCTCAAATTGTTATTAAAGCTGAGTAGCGACTTAATCTCCACGTTTAACTTGGTGTTTTCTATTTTGCTCTTCTGTATAATGACCTTTCTCTTTTCACATAAATCCTGTAGGAAGTTTTTTTCCCGAAAGAGTCTCTTAACATCATTGGCATGGTTAATGGTGTCGTAGCATTGCTCGAGTGCCTTCTGTTGGCCATCACTTATTTTCCTTTCCTCTGCGTACGGCACTTTCTCCTTCTTTTGATTGTAGTACATTTTTGCAAATTCTGCTTGCTTAATGACATTGCGCGCACTGGAGCTGTTCGTGATTACGCTGTTGGTGTCTCCTCCCTTCGGATGGGATCCCCTCTCGACGCTCTCACTAATGGGGTCCTCACCATGGGGTATATTATTACTCCCTCCCACTTCGTCCTCCTCCTGCTCTACCTCGTAACTGTACACGTCGTTATTTACCTTCCCGTGGAGCTCCTCCTCGTGCTTGTCAGTTGCACCTTTGTGGGCGTCACCACCGAAAGGGGAGTCGTCGTCCTCCTCTTCATCCCCGGGGAATTTTATACTAGCCATTTTGAATCCCGCCTTTGGACTGCTGCCCTCCAGGTTACCTTTCAACTCACCACCAGGGGGTAATAACTTCTCTGCGTTATCTGCAATACTATCTAAATTGCTTTTTTTCTTCTTTTTCTTTTTTTTCCCTTCTGTTGTTCCTCCCAGCGCGTCGTAACCATCACAAAGGGGGGTACTTAACCCCACACGGGATATCCTTCCAACCGTCTCGTGTTCACCAAAGTGGCGCTCTTCATTCGGTTGGCTGTTGCTATAGAGGGACTCGCTACTGTGGGCTCCTTTCCGAGTGGCACCTCCAACCACATCATCGCTGTGCCCCCGGTTGCTCTTCTTATTCATTTTCCTATCCCTGCGAGGTGCCTCCACTTGGGGGTTACCTCTCTGCGCCTTACTCACCAGGGGTGCACTGACGTCGGAAATTTTATCCTTGTCGTATGCTTCGAGGAGCTTACTAACACTTTTGCTGTTTTGCTCCTCAGCCATTCGCCCCTCAGCGATCTGCCCCTCAGCCATTCGCCCCTCAGCCATTCGCCCCTCAGCGATCTGCCCCTCAGCCATTCGCCCCTCAGTCGTTCGCCCCTCAGCCATTCGCCCCTTCGAGTCCTCCTCCTCGCTGCTCCCTCGCTTGCCCCCAACGTAGCTGCACAGCACCTCCTCCAGCTCCCCATTGGTGTAATTATACGCAAGGCCGTAACTGTTGCCAAGCGCGCTTTCCTTCCCAATTAGCTTCTGCGCAGAGAGAACCGACCCGCACTCCTCCTCATCCATCACATTGCTATAACTTCTGCCAGCAACGCTGGTCCCCCGTTTGCTCTTATCCATTCGAGCGTACAACTCGCTTATATCGTAATGATCAACATCTGAGTACCCACTGAGGCACTTTTTGCTTATTTCAATTAGCCGCTTGGATCGGCTTATAAGTTGGTTGTGGCTAGCCTCACCCATCTGCTCGGACGGAGGAGACTCGCTCTTATCCATTTCGGTGTTTCTATTAAACGTCTCCGACATCACTGAGTCAATTTTGTAATTGTCGCAACTTATGAAGGACTTCCTCAGGTGCTCACTGCTTGCTTTTTTTTTTTTTTTAAATAAAAAGTCCAGTTCGCTCAGCTTGCTGTTGCTCACATGCCTACACTTGCTTTTTAGCAGTTGGTCCAATCTCTCCAACGAGTTGCAGCTCGCCCGCTGGTCTTTCTGGCGGCTCTCCTGGGCGCTCCCCCGTTCCTCGTAGTGATACTCGCCATTCGCATCATTTGCGTCATCCCCATCGAGCTTCCCCACGTCGACCATGGAGGCCTTTCCGCCCAGGAGGCCTCCCTCCAGGCCGCTGCGCCGGTAGCTGAAGCTCGGGCACGTCAGGCTTTCGTCCGACTTTACGGGGAAGTGCCTGTACTTGTTCATGTTGTGGAAGAGGACGTTCCTTCCGCTCCCCAGGCCACTTCTCGCGCCGCTTCCCAGGCCACTTCTAGCTCCGCTTCCAACAGCACTCCTTGCGCCGCTCTCAAGGGGGGAGAACCCCAGGAGGTCACCGCTGTGCCCCCTCTCCCCCACAGACAAATGGTCATACATTTTCTTATTGCTCAGCAAGTAGGTATAATCCTCCCTTTTTGAAAACAGCCCCTTCGGGTCGGTCACTTGCAACCTTCCCGATTTGGCACTCTCATAATGCTGCTGATCAGAAAGGGAGAAGGCACTCACTCCTTTGTTTACGTTGCTATGTGTATGGCTGCTACTGCCGATGCTGCTTCCGTTGCGTAGGCCCATGCCTCCATCGATTCCGAGCCCCTTCAAAGCAGCGTTGTACTTCATCAGATTGAACATGCTGCCGTTACGGAAGGGGGCGTCAAACTGGACACCCGAGTGGTTACCCAAATGACCACCAAGGTGGTCGGCAACCCCTCCATTTTCACCGCTCGCGCTCCTCTTCTCTCGAAGAAGCGCATTGCCACTGATATTATTTTGAAACTCCGAGTGTCTGGTCTTTTCGCTATTCACAACATCGTTGCAGCTGACGTACGTTTCATTCTTCAAGTACTCGCTGTCAACGTCCAGTAAGTTGTTCCTCACGTACTGCCCATCGTAGCAGTCTTTGCTCACTTGGAACGACGAGTGCCGTCTCCTCAAGGGATCATTTTTCTGACCATCCTGTAGCACCGGGTGGTTGATCACACTCTTCGCATCATTATCTTTGTTGGCAAATCGTTCCTCCCCTTCCTCTTCGTTATTTAAGTATGCCTGGATGGCAAGGTTACTCCAGCTGGCACTTCCTCCTTCTGTTGTTCCCCTATTGGGACTATCTCTACTCCCCTCATTCTCCTCTCTTCCAGCGAGTGCCACTCCTGCAACGTCCTTCGAGTGGTTAAAAAGGAGCGACTCATTCGATCTATTCTTCAAATTGTAACTTAAGTTATCTGGTGAGCTCACTCCTTTGCAAAAATTATACAAGCTATTTTCGATATAGTTACAGTGCCGCTTATTCGTTTTTGTAATTTCGTTAAAGTCGTTATAAAGGGACTCCCACAGGACGTCACTCCCCTTCGTGTCATCTCCTTGATTGTCCAATTTCATTTTCGCTTACATTAAGGTGGGGCTACGTAAAAAGGTGGCTGCTTCCAAGCGGGATGGCTTCCAAGCGGGCTGGCTTCCAAGCGGGCTGGCAACCACGTAACGTTGCAACGGGGGAGTCCGTCTCGCAGAACGAATCGCGTCGTTACAACAATGGCGTCGCAACGACTCTTCAGACGTGCGCGCACACAGACCCTTTAACGGACTCACCCCTCACGGATGGCGAAGCACTTTCTGTTCAACACAAATCAGTTGTTTTACCCCCGTTCGCTTCTCACCTCCTTCGCTATCACGCCTCCCAAATTTCACCCTTTCCCTCACGTATGACGTTTCAAAATGCATGCACAACCGCGGCGTCACTGATCGCGCATCATTTTTAACCAACCACGTTTGCTAATCTGGGCCAAAAAAAAAAATTAAGACTTGAAAAAATTGATAAAAGGGAGAGTAACAAAAAAGCAGACGGGATGGGCAACGGAAAAAATATAACGCTATGCAGCTGAGAGCAGAAGCAGCGAGCAAACGTCTTCGCAAAAGTGGAAGGTGGTAACAAAAAACGTGTCCTGGAGGGTTGGCAGTGATGCATACGACAAAGGTGAACCGTGCGGGGTGAGTGGTAAAAAGGGCAACGCAAAAAAGGCAACGTAAAAAAAAAAACGCAAAAAGGGGGCGCAAAAATTGGGGCGCAAAAATTGGGGCGCAAAAATTGGGGCGCAAAAATTGGGGCGCAAAAATTGGGGCGCAAAAATCGGGACGTAACAAACGAAACGCAAAAGGCGGAATGTAAATTGCTAAACGCGGAATGTAAATTGCTAAACGCGGAATGTAAAATGCTGAACGCGGAATGCAAAATGCTAAACGCTAAACGCGAAACGCTCAACGCAGAAGGCACCCTCACTAGGCAGTGAAAAGGAAAAACACTGGTTAGCCCAAATGGGGGCGGCGGAAATTGTACAAAACGTGGGGGGGGACGAACAAAATGAACAGGCAAGTGCAAACGCGAAAGCAAACGCGAAAGCAAACGCGAAAGCAAACGCGAAAGCAAACGCAAACGCAAAGGCAAGGAAAATACAATTTTAACTGTATTAAAAGGCGGAATTAAATTCTAACTGAAAATATATGCATATGACGTATGTACTCTTCTTCGCGCGGAAGAAAAGCAGGTGGGTATGCAATCCAACAGTTTGTTTTGTTTTGTTTTGTTTTGTTTTGTTTGCTTGTTGGTATTTTTATTTTTGTTTTTATTTTTATTTTTTTTGTTTCTTTTTTTGTTTGTTTTTTGTTTTTTTTTGTGCTAAAAAAAAACGTTTGATGGCAAAAAAATCCATTCAGTGGTCTACGCATCAATTATTTCGGTATGCGCGAAAATGCTACGCGCAGCACGTTATGCAATTTTGCCGATTTAAAGATGATAAAAAAATAGAAAAAAAAACACCGGCGGTTTGTTATTTTGTATAAGTAGTCAGTATATTATACATGCGAGTGTTGCGCGCGTTTTTTTCTACATATGCGTGGTGCAGTTTGCCTTTTTTTGAAAATTGTTTTTCGTTCCCAGGATTTCTTTTCGGGGGAGGGGGAAGGGAAGCGAAATGAAAAAGAAAAAAAAAGGCAAAAAAGGAGTGGCAGAAGAAGTGGCAAAAGAACTGGCAAAAGAACTGGCAGAAGAAGTGGCAAAAGAACTGGCAAAAGAACTGGCAGAAGAAGTGGCAAAAGAACTGGCAAAAGAACTGGCAAAAGAACTGGCAAAAGAACTGGCAAAAGAACTGGTAAAAGAACTGGCAAAAGACGTGACCGAAGAAGTGGCAATTCTGCTGATGCTTTAAAATTTAAGCACTTTCTTTTCAATGTCGCTTTTTCTTCTTAACCTTTTTGTCTGCTTCGCTTTGATAGCTTCTAATCAGATTGTCCCTTCTACAATACAACCCGCCGCCCATCCGTGGCAGCATAATACGAGGCAGGCGAAATCGGCGCCCCCATAACCCACCCCCAATTCGTGCACTGCTGAGCGGCTCCAATAAGCAAATTTTTTTTTTCCCTTACCCCTTTGCGCGCATCATTCGTATTTATTTTTCTTATGTTAGACTCGCCAGGCGAAAATGTTTATGTAGCAATTAAACGTCATTTTGTTCAAATGGAAGGTTTCCCTTCTTTTTTCTTTTTTGGCTCATCCCAGGAAAAAAAAAAAAAAGATTAAAAAATTTCGTTACATGCTGTATTTTTTACCTTGCCGTTCATAATTTTTCCTTCTCCCCTTTTTAACGCATGTAAAATAAAAAAAAAAAATTGTTGTAAAAAAAAAAAAAAAAAAAGGCAGACTTGTTTATCTGTAAAAAATGGATGTATACAAAATTGAGAAAAGGAGCAACTTGTTTAAAATAATTTTATACATCTAGGGGCAGCATTTTTTTGTTTTTGCCGAAAATTGCAACTCTGTGGTTATTTTTCCAAACTGGAGCCCTCATTTTGACGAACATTGCTAAAAAGGCGTATAACCGAGTAGACACTGACTTGTGTCCACTTGGATGCCTTTGCAGCTTCGATAAAATTTTGTGCCAGGGGGGAGGGAACGACCCAACATTATTTTACCCATGACATTTTTTGAAAATGTACAAAATTGAGGCAAAAAAAAAAAAAAAATTATCTCCATTTGGGGTAATCCTGTTTGCTCATGCGGGCGTGCCATTAGAGAACACCTTTTCCTGCATGCCCCTTTTCGTACTAAGCAATGTGCGGAGAGGTACCTACCGTGAGTGATGGGCCACCTTTTAATATTATTTTTTCCCAAAGGGAATGAAGAGGGCAAACCGCAAGCACGCATATGTTCTCCTATTCTTATCTTTCCAGTTAATCTTGCCGAATTTGGCGAAGTTTCCCACGTGTGGAATAACCGCATTAGGGATGAAGCGAATCATGGGTGGACTAAATATCTGCCTGTGTGATCAATCATTCGGGGGAACCACCCTATTGAGAGGCGCCCATTTGTCGCAACTGCTTTGTACACAAATTGACCAATGTGTGAATCTCCCATTTCGAGGGGGCCCCAGTAGCATATCTCCAAACTGTTCATTCGCGTCAGGCGAAAGGGAGCTTGTGCTCAGTTGGCCGACACGCTTGGGTATGCCCCGTCCAAATGCGCAAGGCATCCCTAAATATATGCCAGTCGTATGAGGTCATATACAAGGGGGTACTTGTCATGGGCAGCAGTGAAAGGCGCTAACAATGAACATGCCATTTCGCCACTTGCCCTTTCATTTTTTGGTTCCTCTTCGAAGTGCATGACTGACCTTTCCTTTGGGCCCACGTTCCAAACTGTTTTTAAAATGATGGAACAGTTGGTCAAAATGTTAAATCACCTCCATCCTACCCACTCACATGCTGAGAGGAATAATTGGGGAGGCTTTCCCCAGTTGTGTGCTTTTACAAAATGGCCTCTACTTGGGTGCACCCCCATTTGCCAGTTACACACGGAACAAACCTCATTTCGAATCGTGCATAATGTTTATTTGCCCACTAGCATGACTATATTCCTCTTTGCAAAGGCCATCGAGGCGTCTTTTTACCGTCGAGTTTAATTTTTTCAAAACGGTGACTGACCGGCAAAACAGTAGCAAAATGGGAGTTCCCTTTTTTTTTTCTTCCGCTACAGTATGCTGTGTACCCCCCCATTTTATTCATATGCGCTACTGACAAACATCCAACTTAACAAACATGCACGCTTGCTCAACATGTGGTGGGCTATGCACACGGTTAAACGCGACCAAATGGACCAGCGCTCAATTCGCAATTTATCGCTTTGCACTTTACAAAAAGCAAAGACGTTCACTGCTTTCTTTTGAGGCCTTTCAATTTATTTTCCCTTTCTCACAACACGAACTTGGCTAACGTTCACGCTTCCCTTTTTTCGAAAATGGGGGAAACCACCTTTGTGACCATTTCAAAATTCGCCTGAACCGTTCAGGCATTTTTTTCCCCCCAAATTTGTGTTTTCTGTGTGTGAGGCTATTCGGTGGGGAGCGACGTGGTGACGTAGTCCAGTGTACCGCTTCCACCCAACGTGGTGATGCACTCCAAGGCGATCCTTCCCTCGCCCGCCAGAGGCATATACCCCCCTGGGTGAGATTACCCTTTCTCGCAATTGTTACGCCTTTACAAAATTGTATTTTTCCCCTCCAATTGGTTAAGCAGGTCCCCCCTCTTTGCGTTACAATTTTTCCCTTGGCAGAATTCGTTGGACGCGGGTCCAACACTCTACATAAAAGGAAGTTGAAGTTAATTGCCGATCAGCCCCCTGTTAACGAATTGCAGAGGTTTCGAAATGGGACCTTATATAGGCACAGTTTTATCTTTCCTTCCCCCCCTACGTATATATGGAGCCAATTCTTTTTAATACACTCCCTGTGATGTGCTAAGCATATTGTGGAAAAAAAAAAAAAAAAAAAAAAAGCGGAAAAGATAATTTTTTTTTTTTCCATTTAGCTAGCATGCGTATATAGCTACATATATATTTACGCACAAATTTTTCCATCCATCTGTTTGGAAAAAAAAAAAAAAAAGTAGATGCCACCCCCTATCTGCTCATCAACGCGGTACACAGAAAACATCTGCGAGTTTTTAAAAATGTAAAGAAAAGGGAACAAGTTCATTCAGTTTGTACGCCCCCATCTGTTGATACCTCCTTGTAGTGGAAACACCTCCCGGCTGCTGCGTCGCCGCTCGACATGTACGTATGTGGCGCAGTTGAACCGTGCAGAGGTTTACGCATAAGTGCATACGTGCTTGCTTCAAATCGTGTTTACTTCTATACGTGCCTACTTCCATGCTGCCACACTTCC
Organism: Plasmodium vivax; assembly: GCF_000002415.2. Lineage (NCBI taxonomy): Eukaryota > Apicomplexa > Aconoidasida > Haemosporida > Plasmodiidae > Plasmodium > Plasmodium vivax. The sequence goes on along the minus strand of NC_009916.1, from coordinate 1,777,994 downwards.
ATGCTGCGATACCTCCATGCTGCGATACCTCCATGCTGCGATACCTCCATGCTGCGATACCTCCATGCTGCGATACCTCCATGCTGCCACACTTCCATGCCGCTACACTTCCACGCGTGCGTACATACATCCCCCTTTGCGCGCTCGCCCCCAAAAGAAACAAACCGAGTGACATTTTGTAAAACGCAGCTTCTCCTATCATGAGTTTAAATTTCAGCATAGCCAATGTCGTTTATGTAAAGAACCTCTCCACCGATGTGACAGAGAAGGACATCAAAGAAAAATTTGAATCATGTGATGAGATAATCGGCGTCGTTTTTAAGAAGTGAGTTTGTGCTAACCGGAGAAAGGGGGCGTGTTTTCTATAACAGCAGTTGCGCTTTACCGGTGAATGTGCCTGCATCTGTGTGGACATGTGTATTCGTTCGCCCCCTTTAGCGATTACACATTGAAGGGGATGCGAGCACGCAGTTTCGGCATACCTCCCGACGAAGGGATAACAGAGAGGATACTTCCCCGCCGCCTTCCTCTTCTTCATCTTCCCCCTCTTCATCGTCTTTTTCTTCTTCACACCTTCCCCTGCTTCTTAGCTTTCCCGGGAAGAACCAGAAGTACTGCCAAATCGAGTTCAAGAGCTCAGAGGGGATAACGAAAGCGTCTCGCCTCAATGGCGAGCTGCTGTTGAACGTCCCCATGGTTGTAACTGTCATCGAACCCATTTCACAGAACCCACCCTTTGCCGACGCGGCTAGCGGTAGCACTGAGACGGATAAAAATTTAGCCATTTCCCTAGATGCACGAGCCGGCGCCCTCGTGAACAGTGCCGCCGCGCAGAGCGTGCAGTACCAGGTAAGGCGAAACTGGGTGAGGAGCGCCCCGAGTGCATTCTCCGATGAGGCCTTCCTCCAAGCGGCGCAACGCACCCTCGCGGTGACGCACCTCTTCTGAGCCGTTTCTACAACTCCAATCGCTTCAACCGCGTCCACCGCTTCCATCACTCCTATCGCTCCCCCACTCCCACCGCATAGGCCCTGCAGAACATCCTCCTCCAGCAGCAACTCCTTTCGGAGCAGAAGAAGGGACTCGTGGACTTCCAAAACTCGCTGAACGAAAAGAACAACAAATTTGACGTCTTCTCCAAAATTATTTATATGGAAAATGTCCCCGCAAATGTAAGCATGCGTATTTCAGTTGCGTCAATCTGATTAGGGACACTTGGGCGCAGGGAACTGCCTGTCCCTCTCTGCAATCGTCGAAGCATCGTTTCACCCATGTGTGTTTTTTTTTTTTTTACCCTCCCCACACAGTGCAGCGAAGATGATATAAAGGCCCTGTTCAAGAGCGTGGGAACCACCACCAGCTACAAGCTTCAGTATAACGAGCAGAAAAAAATGAACACCGCTTTTGTAGAATTTACAAACGAAGAACATGCCAAGGCTGCGTTGCTTTTGAATGGAACCAAAATAGGGACAAACGAAATAATTATAAGAGATGCATACAGCTTAATCAACGAGAGAGACAATATGAAGAATAATTTTTCGTTTTATAGCAACAGCACAAGTGTGACGAGCACCAAGGGGGACGTGAGTGAGCCTCCCCCAGCCAAGAAACAACCCGTGGTTAATGAGAAGGTAGAAAAGGTCCTCGCCTTGAGGGACAAGCTGAGTCAAAAGCTTTTTGCCATGTATAACTCGAGTGCCGTGATTGCGAATAACCTCGTGCAGGCGAATCCGCAGCTGATCGGGGCCACCCCAGAGGGGGTAGCGGGAGTAGCGGCGGTAACGGGATTAGGGGGAGTCACTGGCATTACTGGTGTCACTGGAATTACTGGCATTACTGGAATTACTGGCATTACTGGCATTACTGGCGTCACGAACGCCGCTAACGCCGCTAACATCGCCGAGCAACCCAAAGCGGTAGCGGAGAGTAACAACGGGTCGGTCGGTCGGCCCGGCGAGCCCAACGTGAATGAAGCGCAGGAGAAGGCGGAGAGGAAGAAAAAGGCCAAAGAGGAAGGAGAGAACGCCGGCGAGGGAGCGGAGGACAAACACGCGGAGGGAGAGGCAACCGCGGGGAGAGACGCAAACGACGCGGATGAAACACGTGACAAAGGGAGGAAAGGCAAAAGATCTGGGAGCGCGAAATACAGCAGCAGCGAATCGTCTGGCTCGTCTCGAAGCAGCTCCCGCTCATCCTCCAGCAGCAGGAGCAGCTACAGGAGGCACGGAACCAAGACAAATTCCAGGCGAAAACGTAGCCATAAAAAGCACAGCAGCACCACTCGAAAAAGGAAGAAATATGATAGCCGCTCCAGGAGCTCCCATCGCACCAGGAGTTCCCACCGCACTAGGAGTAACGACTCGATAAGTTCTTATGAGTCTGATAGAAGAAGCAGGTACCGTGAGAGAGAAAGCAAAATTAGGAAAATGAGGAAGAGAGGCCACAGCTCTTCCGTCAGCTATAGTAACTCGTCTCATTCTGCCAGGCGAAGGAGAAAAAGGTCCAGCAGCAACAAACCGTGGTGGGTTAAAGAGTCGGAGAAAATGCAGATGAGGCAGCGCTTGAAGGAGAGGCAGAGGCGTGAAATGGCCTACCGAGAGAGGTACAGACGGTAGCAGGGGTCACCGTATTGGGGGCGGTTCTAGGGGTGGTTCCCCGCCCCATTGTGCCGAATTAAAATTATGCCCCGCATTGTGGATTGGAAGTGCCCAACCAGATAACCCAAAACGGGTGCACTATTCATCGGGCAAAGGTCAAAGGGAAATATAAGTAAAAATAAAAGTAAAAATGAAAGTAAGAGTAAAACCCCCCCCACAATGTTAACGTAATTATAGTCACCCCCATTTTGAATACCCCTCCAGCTTAAATACTTTTTTATCCTCCCCCCAAAAAAAAGGGAAACTTTCAAATGGGAGGAAGTACTCACCTGGTATGTGTGCTGTCCATGGAGAGAGGAGAGGAATGTCACCGGTTGGATTTCGTTACCCTAAGGTTTGTTCTCCCCCTCCCCCTTCTGTGTGGATGAGCTAAAATTGGAAGGTGGCTACCCACACATGGGCATGTGCACATTTGTGACGCGTAAATGTTGGAGAATCCCCTCAGACGTCATGTGCTGTTCTGCGTGGTGATAAAGGCTTCTTAACAGAGGTGCTTTCCCGCCCAGGTGACCACATCGTTACGGCGCTGACTACTAAATGAGCAGCGTTTTCTCCTCCCCCTTCTGCGTAGTGGCATAAACGTGTTGCCAGCACGCCTTCCTGCACAAACGAAGAGGACATTTTTTTTTTTTCTATCACTTTGTCCCATTTTACATTCCTCACAATTTTTTTGTATTGCTTATTTTTACCCCTCATCATGCGTGTCTTCCCCCTTTTTTTTTTTTTTTTTTTTTTTGACACTCCAAAAACTGTATGTGTAGCGCCACATCCCCTTCCGTGCGCTTAACGAATTAAAGTTTCACTTCATATACTAAGCTTGACCGTTCGGCGGCATTCCCATTTGGTCATCTACATGTAAGTGGAGAGTGATTGCGGTGTGGTTCATGCAGACCACTTGAAGATGGAGGCCTCCTGCACAACAAATGGGCACCACGTGTGATACAACTTGGAGCAGTTCAAATTGGTGGGTTCCTTTTTAAGACGTGTGTGCAGTGTTTCCACGTGACAGTGGGAGGGGGGACATACAATGCACACAAACAAATTAAATGAACCATTTCGAGCAGAAGAGGAAAGACGGGCATAAACAGTAGTGGGGTGGGAAGGTATTATGCACGCAGAAACACCCTTAAAATTACTATAAAAAAAAAAAGGGTACACATGAAAAGATACATGTGTACGTACACCTCATACGGGTGAGTGTTCATCCGTAGGCATCATAACATGGTGAAGTGGCCTCAGTGCGGCACCAAAATTGCAACGCGGGGAAAATCACACGCGGGAGGGTGTCTGCAATTTGGACTTCCCCCCTTCGATAGGCACCTTCCATGTGGGTATATGCCAAAGGGGTCTTTTTTACACAAAAAAAAAAAAAAAAAAAAAAAAAATGGGTGACCCCAACACGTTCATCCTTCCTCACAAAATTAATCATTCTGCATAGCGAATTCGTGCGTGTACATTCTGGCCATCGATTGAAATCCTTTAACATCCCCTGACCGCAGCAGGTTGCCTGTGGAGCGATAGAAGCGATTTGTATTTTATTATTTTTTATTTTATTTTTTTTGCACACTTTAGCTCAACAAGGTGAGCGCTGTGGAGGGCTGGCCGCATGACCAGAGCAATCGCAGCAGCGGCAAAACAGTCAATGTAAAACCGGCAGCCGCATAACTGCCATCCGCTTAACCGTTTGAAAACGAAGTGCTGAATGGGGTCCTCTTGGAGTACCCCCTCATCCGCACGCGCCGCAGAACCAACCTGCGTCGCAATTGAGAGGACTGTCCGCGTTGGGCTCGGTGAACAAAAACAGAATCGCTCGACAGAGGGACTGAATGGTCCATGCGGGGCTCCAGTTGGCCTTCAAAATGTCCATGCAGAGTTCGCCTTGGGGGGGGCAAAAAAAATGTGGAGAAAAATGTGCGCTATGTGTGCGCTGTGTACGCAGGGTAATGCCAACACTATTTACCCTCGTAGGGGGGAAGTGATAAGGCTACTTCTTCAAGCGCGCCGCCCTACCTGTTACGAAATTTACGTTGGGATGGAAAAACTTCGTGACGAAGGTTATCACCGGGGGGTCTATCGGGTACGTGCTCTTGCACTTTATGTTCAGCTTCCACCTTCCGCCCTGAGGGGGAAAGCGGCGAGGAAATAAGCGCCACATTTGAGCAGAAGTACATGCACATAGATATATACATACACATTTGTGCAAATCTGCACCGCGAAAGGAGCTGCCTTGCTGACTGAAAAGCTGCTGAGCAAGTTTGCCTCTACCTCGTAGGGGGAGTCCTTCGGGCCCCGTATAACTGCTTGCCACTCGTACAGATTGTAATCACTGAAGAAGGGGCAAAATGGGGGAAATTGGTGCAAAGTGAGCGGCTTCTCCAGGGGGGGTGCATGCACAGGGGTTGTGTCTACATACAGGCACACAACTGCTACTCAGACGGTAACCCCGTTATGCGCGCTAATCAAATGGAGAAGCAAAAAAGGCAACCGTCCGGGCACCCACACATACGAAGCCAATAAAACGATCAGAAGAAATCTGCACGAAATGGCATTCCAGTGGGGCGCACCAACGGACGCAAAAATGGGGCCAAAAAAAAAAACACAGAAAAGGGTTGCTCGCAACAGTTGTGCCTATCAATTGCATGTACCTGTGGGTGAGTGTTATGTCTGGGTCATTCTGCTTTTTGGCTTCGCGAGATTCTATTAGGAGTCTATTTTTCGTCATGCTTTTCATATGAATTGGCAAAAAAAAAAAAAAAAAAATTGTGCTAATGGTGGTTAGACACACTGGGGAAAAGGTGAAAAAAAAAAAAAAAAATTTTCTTTTCTTTTCTGTGTTGTCTGTTGTAGATGAGCTCAGATCAGGCAGGGCAATACATTTGTGTTTTAATTCTACAGGGGTGTGTGTGGAAGGGAGGGTTACTTTTCCCGCAAGGGGTTTCTTCGCCTATCGTATTATTATGCCTTCCTCTTTTCACTGCACAACGCTTCCTCTATTGCGTTCCTTCGTTTTGCTTTTAATTTTTATTTTATTTTTTTTCCTTTTACGTTCCCTTTCTTGCTCGTTTCTGTCCATTCAGGATGCAACCCCCTGTGCACCACTCCAAATGTGCCGCAGATATTCTGCGTTTTTACGTTTGTGTAGGAAGTGAGTTCCACTGAGGGTGAAGAGGCATAAGGAGCGTTTTTTTTTTTTTTTTTCCTTCAGGTTAGTTGAAAATGTCCATTTTGTGTCCTTTTTGTGTGCCCTTATTTTTTATCCTTTTTTTTTGCCTTCGATTAAGTGCTCCCTTTGCCCCCTGCTTCCCCCAGCGAGGCGAATTGCAACAGATCACGTGGCTACCACGTACGCTGCGTCACCCGCGTTGGCATGTCCCTTCCTGTGGGTGGAAACGCCTCGCGGAGCCAGTTTCTATGTTTTGTTGGCCAGTCCCATGCCACGGTTGCGCGCGAGTGGGAGTAAGCAAGGGTGGACCTAACCAAGCGTTGACGTAAGCAAGCGTGGACGTAAGCGCTGACGTAAGCGTCTACCTAAACGTGTCCTCACGTGAAGTGGCAAATGTGCGCATCCCCCGGGCGACGCCTCCACTCCAATTGCAAAATGAGCTTCGAAAAAAAGGTAACGTTTTTCAAAAACGAACTTCGACGGAGGGACGAGGAGGACCAGGCGAGGTTTAAGAAGGCAGTCAAATTTCAAAACAATGTTTGTGCCATGCAAGATGAATTCGTTAAGAGGAAAGAAGTGTATAAACTGCGGGAGGAAATAAAAAATTATAAACAGAAAATGGCAGAGCTGCAAAAAGAAAATGGCTGTTTAAAAAGGGAAGTACAGTTGTGCCATGCGGAGGTGAAAAACTTGAAGGAAGAAATCCGAGTGAAAGATAAGCGCATTATTCGCTTGATGGCGGAAAATGACGTAGCGGATAAATTGTACCGGGAGATGTACCTCACTGCGCACCTTCAAAGGTGAGCGCACGGGGCATACATATACGGGCGCATACACGTGTATACGCATACAGGCGTGCCACGCTTCTCGCGCGAGCGATCGTGCATTTGGCAAACACAGTTTTAAAACTTCAGTTTGGCCTCCCAATTTGTCATTTGCGCCACTCGCGTATCGCCAATAGCGCATCGCCACTTACGCATCGCCATTTTCCCCGCTGCGTCAGTACATTGGCGACACAATGTGGGCCGCCACACGCCCAGTTAATTTGCGCGGCTAACACAGTTGCGTTTTGTTTCCTTTTGCTTCGCTTCGTTTGTTTCGTTTAGCCTTTACGCTTAAACGCCCGTTTGGACGCCATACACCATCCACATGATGAGTGATCGTATGTGAAAAGGTTTAAAAAAAAGGAAGGGAACAGCATGGAAAGGGGGACAGGGAGAGGAAACACTCCCCGTCACACAAATGCAAACGAAAGTACAGCGCAAATGCAAACGAAAACGCAGACACGCCGCGCACCGGCGCGTGCCGCTTCACAATTCATCGATGCGCTTTTTGATGTCCTCCAGCGCCTGGTGCGAGCCCGCAATCATCTCCCCGTTTTCCTGAAATGGAGCGAAACAGGAAGGGGGGGATACACGGTGAGCATAAGTACGCATTGGAAAGGGCAGTATTCGACTTGAGCATTTTGGGGGGCACCTTTTTCTCAAGATATTTCTCCGCCTTCTTAACTGATTTTTTCACGTTTTTTAGCTGCAAAGCTGTAAAGGGCGTGCCGCGCCAGGGGCACGCACGTGGACAAGCGTTTGTGTACATTTAGGGGCGCACCCATTTGTGTAGGCACATACAATAACGCATGTATTTACTTGTCCCTTAAGGAGCATGCAAAAATGTCATTTGGTAAACCTATGTTTTGAAAGGCTTCCTTCATTTTATCCCTCTCGCCGTGGCGCCGCTGTTCCTCCTCTTCCAGCAGAATCAGCAGGTTATCGATGCTGAAACTGAATTGGTCGGTTTCTTTCCGCTCCAGTTCGCTCTTGCTCTTCGGGTGGTTGGAAGTAGGCGGTGATGGACAAAAAAATGAGTAAATAAATAAAACGAAATGAAGGGGAAAGAAATGCGCACACAGAGGTGATGGCGATGGTGAAGGGCGCTGTTTCGAATGTACCCCCCGCACGGGTCACACCTTTTGCAGGAAGTTCAGGTTGTCCTTATAAACGTCGTCCACTATTTTGCTGAGAAAACATTTTCGTTAAAATGAGCGCTGAACTGGTCTACACTGGCGCTCTCTCAGTTTCGCGTTCTTTCCACTTTTTTCTTTTTCGTTTTTCCGCTTACTCCACCCCATTAAATGACAAATTTTTATCATTCTCAAAAACAGCCAAACCCATTGTGCCAAAAAAAAAAAAAAAAAAAAGAAAAAAAAAGCTAGTTAATATGACCAGGTCAGGCAAATTTTAAGTCGAAATTTTACAACAGTGAATTCGCTTAAATGGTTAGTAAATGGGACTATTGGGATAAACATGGCAAATGACTTAAAAAAACGACAAATGGGGGGAAGTGCCCGTCGTGGCGCGAGCACGCATACGTACATATGTACATAGGTACACGGAAACGTGAGTACATACTTCATACACACGTACGTACGTACGTACGCATACACGTGCACACATACACGTGCACACATACACGTACACCTACACGCACATATAGACGACGCACGCGCGCAACGCACGGGGAGGAAAACAAACGTCAGCCAGGCAAACGTAAAACTTAAAAAAAATCACTAAAACAAATTTCATTGGGGGGGGTTCCCTCTGGGCACGGAACGCACCGCCCTGAGGAGCGAAAGTAGCTCAGAAATAAAAAAAAAAAAAAGGATAATCATACGGGTGGGATAGTGATGGGAATGATGGTGGACGGGATGATGACGGTGGGATGATGATGGTGAGATAATGATGGTGGGATGATGACGGTGGGATGATGATGGTGAGATAATGATGGTGGGATGATGACGGTGGGATGATGATGGTGAGATAATGATGGTGGGATGATGACGGTGGGATGATGATGGTGAGATAATGATGGTGGGATGATGACGGTGGGATGATGATGGTGAGATAATGATGGTGGATGGAATTATAATGGTGGGGTGATGATGTTGAGATGATGATGGTGAGATGATGATGGTGAGATGATGATGGTGAGATGATGATGGTGAGATGATGATGGTGGATGGGATTATAACGGTGGGATTGTAATGGTGGGATGACGGTGGTGGTGCTTTAGACAGGAGCAGATCCTTACTGAGAGTTTATTTATTATTTTTTTTTCTTTCCGAAAAATTAATAAATAAAAGGATTTTATAGGTAGATAAGGTTTTCAGAAAAAAGGGGGGTTGAAACAAAATTAATTGTCGAGGTGAGGTGGGAGCTGGGCCAAATGGGGGAGCCAAAGGGGAGAGGCCAAGGAGGAGGGGCCAAAAGAGGGGGGCAAAATGGGAGAAGCGACGTGGGAGAGGCAAAAAGGATGGAGGAGAGGGGGGGGGCATGCATGCAGTGCACATGTTGACAAACAGATATGACGTAGAGGAAATATATCTCATGTGCGCTCGTGTACACATAACAACATGGGGAAGGACGAGGAGGCCGCACAGAATACGCACATGCATGCGTACATGAACGTACCTACGCACATACAAACGTACCTACGCATACACCTGCACGCACACACGAATAATGCTGCCACTGCACGTGGAAGGGGAAATGGACGAACAACACATCATACTCGCACGTAAAAAGAACCCGCTTCGAGGTCTACGCTATGTTACTTAACAAGAGGCATTTTTCGATAAAAAAAAAAAATGAGGTAAAAATGGTAATAAAATGGTAATAAAATGGGGGAAATAAATAATGAAGCAAATTTGTCATCATGTGTCTTCCCTCGCTGTGGTCAGAGGAACAACACGCTGGCTCCTCTGTCGTCTGAGCCATTCGACTTTACTTCATTTTGCTTCATTTTGCTTCATTTTGCTTTATATTGCTTTATTTGCTTTATATTGCTTCATTTTGCTTTGCTCTGCATTGCTCTATTCTTTTTAATTATAATCGAGTTTTGGTGTACGACACTTTGATGAAGCGATCTTTCAGGTAAAAATTGTGGAGGTCCATTAACGCCCTTGTTGCCTGAAAAGAGAAGAGGCGGAGGAGGAAAAAAAAAAAAAAAAAAAAAAAGGCATATGTTTTAGCACTCCTGTTGGGCACGTTTAACAATCTTTTTTTTTTTTTTTCCTCCCACATGCTTTTATACAATATTTACGTTGCCTGTTCTGTTTTCGCTCTGCAGCGTGGCTTAATTACTCTGCTCATTCCTTACCGTGTCTTCTGAACTGAGCTCCACTGTGATGGTTATGTGCTTCTTTCCCTCCTTTATGGGCTGGATTTTTATTTTTTTAATCTCTCCGTACTTCATAAAAAGATTCATCATGCATTCCTCCGTCACTTCTTCGCTGACGTTCGATATGAACAGCGTTTTGGTTGGCTTGCACGCGCCCTTTATGTACTTCGCTTGGTCTGCCAGCTGCACGGGAAGGGGGGCAACAAAAAACAAGTGTGCAGGTAATTTCTCGGGGTTGATGGGCGCCCACACAAAACAGGCGCCCGCACACGTGTATGTTCAAATGGTACACTTTCTCAAACGCGCACGTTCACAGGGTGCTCTCTCAAACGCGCCCGTCACCCCCGGGGGCCATACCAAATACCGCTGGTCGTAGCTGCTGAATGTCTTGGCCTTGTACGACTCGATTTTCTTCTGCTGCGGCGCAATCCGGATGTCTAGGATTTTTGAAAAGTGGAGTTCCAAAACCTGGTCGCCAACCTTCGCGTGCTGCAAGCACTCCTGGGCCACTGAGGCGAAGAGGTAGCCCGCGTACTGGATGAGCGCCGAGTCGGGCTTCTCCCGCAGGATTTTTATGCGAGACACGAAGCCGTAGACGCTGAACAGGTTGAAGAGCTGTTCGGGGGTAAAAGGGGGGCATAAAATTGGGGTGAAACAGTGGGGCGTAACAGTGAGGCTTACAATGGGCCGCAAAACTGGGGCGTAAAAAAGGGACCCCTAAATAAGTCTGGGCAACGTTCACCACACCGTTCGCACAAGACATATACACGTCAGCAAGGGTCATATTTCCATGCCGCTCCCTCCTCACCTTGTGCACATCCGTGTAGTCCTTCGGGATGTTGTAACAAATCAGGACGGGCGTTTTGGAGGTGTTCTTCGCGTCGAAGTCGACTAGCTTGAATTTCCTTTCCAACATGAGGTACAGCTCGGAGTCGTTTCCCTTCCCTGCGGGGGCGAAAAAGAAAGGGGGCAATTTTGACGGGGGGGTTACACAAAGATGTGTGGGCCCCAACTGGGGAAGCGGCAGACATCAGCAAATGAAGAAGGAGGTGTCTCTCCATTTCGCCGATAAGCAGTTAGCCGCTAAGCAGCTCTCTGCTACGCAGATCCCTGCTAGGCAGATCATCTCCGCCCTTACGTGTCGGGGTGGGCAGCACGCCGTGCGAGGTCTGGAAGTTCAGGAGGTTCTTATTCTTGCCCAGGTTGGTGGCCGTGTAGTCCCTCGAGCTGGAGTTATTCGCCTTCACAACCAGCTCCTTCAAAAAGGAGTACTGGATCTGTATCGTGTTGCAGCCATCGTATATGTTCCTGTTGTGTAGCGTCTTGATGGCTTCCTGGGCAGTCTCGATGTTCTGGAACTGAACTAGGGCTTGGTAGATTAGGGGGTTTCTGGAAAAGGTGATGATCTTTTCTACCGTTCCACATTTGCTGAAGAGATAGTATATTAATTCTATGTCGACTGGGTAGTGCAGGTTGAGGACTGACACGAGGATGACTCTCGAGGACTCGTTTTTGTTTTGCTTGCCCGTTTTTTTGTTTGCGCCTTCTAGGGCGTCCTTCGCGCTCGGCACGTTGCCCACGCTGCCCAGGTTGCTTCCGCTCCCGCCAATTTGGCCGCTAATCGGGGCGCTCATCTGTCCGCCAATGGGGCCGCTAATCTGTCCAATCTGCCCACCAATCTGGCCGCTAATCTGACCAATCTGGCCGCTAATCTGACCAATCTGGCCGCTAATCTGACCAATCTGACCGCTAATCTGCCCCGCACCCGCGGCGGCGTTCGCGGCGACGCCCCCGCCCTCGTACTCGTCCAGGTTCTCCTTATTAACGGCGGCGCCGCCACTATCCTCACTCAGCTTCGACAGCTTGACGCTGACAAACGAGCCCTTAATCTGCGTGGGGTGCTCATCAAAGTAGTTGAAAATGTTTTTGTTCAATTCGTCATCGTACAGCTTCACAATAATTCCGTCCCGGTCAAAAATAATTTCTGGGCTGGTATTTTTTATAAATGGCCTCATAAACGATTTGATATCCTCCTCGTCTGCATCTCTGGGTACGTTTTTCAAAACGAGGAATGTGTTGACGCAGTTTTTTTCCTTTTTGAGGAATGGCATTCCGCTGTACTTGCTACCCTTCCTTTTCTTGCTGTCGCTGGGGTAGTATATGTTTGGGGGCTGGTTGCTCACCCCGCCGTCGCTGGGGGTGCAGGGGTTGGCTGCACAACTGTTGGCGGTGCAGTTGTTCGCCACGCAATTGTTCGCCACACAATTGTTGGCTGGGCAACTGTTCGCCACGCAGGGAGACGGCACGCAGCCCGCCCCCACGCAGCCGTTGCCAACGCAGCCTCCCCCCACGACACCTCCGTAGCCAAACTCGCCCATCGTGGTAACCCCCCCGTATTTGGTATTCTCCCGCTCATTGCTCATAGTGGTATCCATCAGGGTGGTGCCTCGACCCATGCCACAACTCATCTCCCCGTCGTTCTCATTTCCATTCATGTTGCTGTTCAAGTCACTCAGAACGTACCCATCCTCCTCCTTCATGTCTATTAACGAATTGGCACTAATTTTAGACGCGCAGTTTTTTTCGTGGAATATCTTCTGACTTTCAAACGGGTCATCATTGCTCATCAGGTATCTCTTCACGCCGGTTTTGTTTTTCTCGTTTTCGTTTTCGTCATTGGAAAGGGTCCTCTTATTCATTTTTCCTCTGCTCCTTTGTTTTTTGGGGAATGCTCCTATAGATGTGTGCCTGGGAAATTGGCCTTCTTCTGCGCTCTGTTGCGTTTTTTTCTTCTTTTTTTTTTTTTACACTTACCCTCACGCGGAGTGATCTACTGCGCGCTTGATTAAAACGGGGGGGCTGCGTGGGGCACTCTTTTTTTATCCTCTGACAAATGTAGGCGCGGCGGGATGAGCACAACAGTGAACATGTACGCGGAGAGAGGGGGGTAACAACGGGAGGGCAAATGGACGTCGACCTGCACGCTCGCAGTGGCCTCCCCCCCGTGGTCTCCCCCCAAAAAAAGAGCGTCCACACAAACTGCACCAGGGAGTCCTTATATTCGTAGCAAGGCCGGGGGCGGAAGGGGACCCTCCAAGTGGCAAACACGACACGCAGTCAACTCGGGGGAGGCCCACAATGGAGGGTTAAACGTATGTACAGGGGGTTGGCGCAAAAGGGCAGAAGAACGGACGGGCGGATTGGCGGATTAGCCGATTAGCAGATCAGCAGATTAGCCGGTTAGCGGATTCGCGGTGAGCTTATGCAAGAGCATTCGCTCGCGCACGCTAACGTAGGGGCGATGGCGAAATGCAGAAGGGGCCAGGAAAACGGTGGGGCAAAACAAAAAAAAAAAGGATTCAAATATTTATGCATACGTATGCGGCGCCTTTGGGGAAGTACGCACATATGGGCTCCCTGCACAGGTAGTCACATAAGCACATACGTTGCGCCACATAGGTTTTCTCTTCCGCCTGGTACTCGCGTAGTTGCGGGTGGGAAAAGTGAAGCGACGCAAGAAAACTGCGCAGTGTTCGTGTAACGAACGGGATTATGCCATTTGTTTGTTCGGTGGGGTATGCAAAAGGGGAAGCAAATGGTAAGCAAACAGGTAAAGCAAGCGATAAGCAAACGATAAGCAAACGGTAAGCAAGCGGTAAGCTAACAGTTAAGCAAACAGCTAAAGCAAACGCTTATGTGATCGCTTATCCGATGAGTTAACCTCCCTGTTGATTGCTCTTTTTGCTGTTCTTTTTGCTACTTTATTTTTTTTATTTATTTTTTTTTTTTTTTTTTTCTATTCTCTTTATTTTTTTTTATTTTTTTTTTCTATTCTCTTTATTTTTTTTTATTTTTTTTTTTACTTTTTTATTTTATTTTTATTTTTTTTTTTTTTACCGCGCGACGTGGGAAACGATGAGAAGAAAGGGGCGATAAATTTTGTCGTGACTGCTGCTGAGCACTGGTTTGTAGAAAATAAGCGCAGCTTGGGGCATATGGAGGGGAAAAAAAGGATTCCCTGCCTGCCCTGGCCCGGCCTTACCCCCTCACATATAACCCGCTTGCGCGTTGCTGCCTTGTGTCGCCATAAACTTGTGCCACGCAAGAGAGAAGGTCGTTTCCCTTTTTTTTTATATGCCCTCCACCGCAAAAGCAGCGCGTATGGTATGCATGTTTGGTGCGTATTGCGCGTACGCAGCGTAATCCAGGAAGAAACGCACGCGGGAGCAGCGGCTTTTCGGCAGCGACTTTTCGGGCAGCACCATTTCGCCTCCTCCGCGAGCCCCCCCAAAGTGTACATATAGTAGTAATACATACATGCACAGTAAGTATGCACTGATGACCGTATGGCCTAACGCGCTCACCGCGGCCCATCAGAGGTGTTCTCAAGCGCAAGCGGCAGAGACCAATATGCTCTGCAAATTTACAACTGACTTTTTCCCCCAAGTGAAAGCGGCAACACTGGTGGAGGGAAAAAAAAAAAAATAAAATAAAATAAAATAAAAAAAAAAAAAAACCAAGTTCTGGAAGAGAACCCCCCATCCCCATTTCGTACAAAAAACAAGTGCTCAAAAGAAGGGGGAGAACATGCCTGTGGTTGTTGCATGCGCATGCGTGGGGGTTTCCTCTCTCGGATGTGCCTACCCGTTGCCCCAGAAAAAGTGGAACATAAGGGGGTAAAACAGAACGCAGCAAAGCATAACACGATGCTTAGGGTGGAACAAACTCCGCAGGGATGCATTTATCCCCCTCCGTTCAGGTCTTCCCCTTTTTGCCGAAAGACCAACCTGCCTGTCGACTCGTCTCGGGCGCTGCTAGTTGGGCCAAAGATTGACACCCTTGGGGGATACCCAAAAAGGGTTAAACCCACATGGCAACGTTTTAGGTAAGTGCCCACTGCATATGCGTCATGAAAAGGACTCCGTGAAGGTGTAACCCTTAGCGATGGCAGAGCGATAAGGCACCCCCAGAGTGGTTAGAAGTGCACACATGTGCATCATCTTCATGCGCGTGGGGGAGAATGTTGGACGTTAGGATGGGAGGCATCTACCGTAACATACCCACTTACGTAGCGTCCTTCGCGCGCACGGAGGGGGCAGCGTGCCGGACAAACCCCATTTGGATGGAGAACCTCAGCGGAAGGAGTTGCACATCACCACGGCCGCATTTCACCACTACCGCACATCACCTGGAATGCGTACGGATGTGCACCCGACAGGGGATGTGCCTTCCTCCATGTGAGAAGATGCACCGTAATGTATTGCCCCCGACCAGAGCGGCTTTCCTTCCCCAAAGCGGCGGGGCCAAGGTAGTCACAGCACCGATGGTGACTCTCTCAATCTGAGAGATTGCTCACCACTTGGGAGGAAAAAAAAAAAAAAAAGATCCTCCCCTGACCTATACACATATGTATACGAGTACCTACCCTTCTCGCAGAGACACGCGAGCGAATTCTTAATAAACATATTTGCGTTTTTCCCCCCGTTCATTTTTCACGAGGGGGATGACAAAGGTGACTTGCAATGAGTGGCCAGCGTGCTGGTGAATGGTTGCAGAGGGGTGGAGAACAAAAAGGGGGCGAAAAAAAGGCGCAAAAAAAAAGGGGGCAAAAAAGGGCGAAAAAAAATGGCCCAAAAAGGGGCGAAAAAATGGCCAAAAAAGGTCACACATGGGGGGCACAAACAGGGGCTCCTATGCCGGGAGAAAATCCCCACCGATGCATACACAAACAGCGATGTGGCCAAAAAAAAAAGGAGAGCGGCACTGCATGGCTAAACAATTGGGGGCATCTGCACAACGGGGGTGACATTCTCCCGATGGAACAAGACAAAACAGCTTGTTACTCCCTCACGCACAGCAAATTGGCAGTTATGCACCTCGCACAGGTGTGCAATTCGTTGTGGCTGTTCGCGCGTTCATCCAAAAGGGCTTCTCACTTTCCCTTTGAGCATCTCCGGGTCTATCTCCCATTTGTCGCAAGTGAGCGTAAAAATGGTGTCTCTTCATGCTGGGGGGGTATGCCCCCTTCTGCGATGCGGCTTCGACACACTACCTGCTGCACATGGGGGCGTCTTCGTTGGTGCCCAGGCTGGCGATAATGCTGCGGGGGGGGGAAGAGAAGGTGCCAAAGGAGAAGTTATGAGAATGCGCAGCGGTGGGGAGTGCTAAGCGGTGTGGAGGGCTAAGCGGTGGGGAGTGATAAGCGGTAAACGTGGGCCAGCGGGGAGCCCCGGCGAGGGGGACGCAGTTTTCACGCACGTACGTGCGCGGTGGCCGCCTCACCGCTTCACCACTTCCCCACCCCGCAGTACCTCTTGAGGAGCTTCCTAATCAGCATGAGCCTCTCCTGCAGCGCGACGAGCATATTCTTGTTGTACAGATAATACTTCTGCGGGGAGCCCATATACAAATTTCTGCTGGCGAGGGCCTCCGTCTCCTCCACGGCCGACCTGCCAGCCATCTTCTTCTCCCTGAGCTGCGGATCTTCATTTAAAAGAATCCTCTTGTTAAGGTCCAGATTGGCCAAATTCACAACGCTATCGTTCAGCTTCCCAATTTCTTTCCCCACGAGGTAGCTAAACGCAGAAATGTTATTTACCATATTTTTCACAAAAATGTAGGAATTTGTTTTCACCAAATCTGAGTGATTTACGTCCAACTCTTGGAGGCACTCCTGAACCCACTTCATCCTGAAGTCCGCCTCTTCCATTGTTAGGTTGGGTGTTTTTATAAAAGACTCACATAATATTTTGCCTATTCCTAGTAGCACTGGTTGGGTTAGAGACATCCTCTCACTGAGGAGGTGCTTCACATTGAATCGATGGCACAGCTGGAGCAGCCAATAAGCATTTGTATTCCTTTCGATGTCTATGGAGAGGGCTAACGTGAATGCTTGGTTCACTTCTCGCTCGCTCAGCAGGTGGTTTATTCTGCCTTTGATGAGGATGTCCGAGGTGTCGTTACGCGGCTTGGGGGGGTAATCCTCCTCTTGCTTTAGCTCCGCGATGGAGCTGCTGCTTCTATTTTGGGTATCATCGACGCTGCTTTGGTTTGGCAGAGCGTGCTGCCTCGCCCCGCTGGGGGTTCTTCGGTGATCTCTGCGGTGGTCACCGTGCTGCTCATTGAGCGGGCCCAGTTCTTCCTCCGGCGCGGAGCTGGCCTCATCCTCCTCTTCTTCTCCTCCTTCCTCCGCTTCTTCCTCCTCCTCCTCCTCCTCCTCCTCCTCCGCTTCTTCTCCCCCCTCGCGCAACATCGCGCGGTCGAGTTCCCCCCCGTCGGGCAGCTCCTCCATGCGGGCCTTCCCAATCCCGTTGATGTCCTCCCGCAGGTACGAAATCTGCTTGTGCATGTTGAAGGTGAAAAGCTTCATTTCGCTTTGCAGTTCCTCCAGCTTGTTGCTAATCGAGATTAGCGCGTCGTCCCTTTTTGCTCCCCCGCCCTTCTCGCACAGCACCGCCTTTTCTATGGCATACAGCTCTTTGCTCAGCCACTCCCTATTTTCTACCAACAAGGAATTTAGAGACTCCTTCATCGACTGGAAGCCCGTGTTATAGGCCTCCTTCATCCCGGGGATAACACTTTTGGCAAACTGAATTTGAATTTCCGAAGAGATGACAGCGGGCATGACTTTCTTTACTGCGTTTTGATGCGCGCTGTTAAAGAAGTCGGCCATATCTTTGTTCAAAGGGGGGGTGTTTTTCTTTCCCGTCTGGATGGTGGCCCTATCGTGGTCCACGTGGTGGTCTACGCCGTTTTCCGTGAGGACACCCATTTGATGAGCCTCCCCCTCTTCTTCCTTACGTCCATGCCGCACATCGTGCAAGGCCCACCGCTTCAACTGCTCGTTGTTCCCCTTTAGGGACTTGGCGAAGGCGCTCTTCAAATCCTCGGACATACAGGATAGCGTCTCGGACAGTTTGCTCGTTACGCTATTCATATTTTTCTTGAAAGCGCTCATTTCGCTGATGAGCTTCTCCACCTTGGCTTCATACCCGCTGGCCTTCTGTCCGCGCGGGAGGCCCCCCTGGCCGCCCCCGCAGCTCGCGCAGCCCACGCCGCCAATGTGTGAACCACCCCCTTTGAGCGCGTCGTAGATCTTCCCCACCGTGGTGCCGATGGGCAGTATCTTGCCGCTCATACTTTTGCTCCCGTTCCTCAGCATGGCCATCTCCTCCACCAGTTCATTCATCCTCCTGTTGCAATTGCTAACCGAGGCTGCCATTTCGTCGAATGATTTGACTCCTCCCCGGTGAGTGCTTCCTTCCAAGTGGTGCTGCTCCTTCGTCGGGGGTGCCAATCCGGAGCTTCTAATTTCCTCGTACACGATGTCTGCCATCTTGTCGCTGACCTTTCTGCATATCTCTCTGCACATCTGTTTGAGCACGTCGTCTGGGATCTTCCCCGTTCGCTCTTCCACAGTAGTGTTCACAGGAGAGCTACTGCTTAACGCTTCCTTAACGCTCACCGCTTCTCTCTCTTTATTAGGGCATTTGTTCAGTCCGGTCATTTCACTTCCCTCTTTTTTCGCCATCCGTTTGGTCTCCTTACCCATCATGGTAGTTCCTCCTTCTGTGGGATCCGAAGTTAAGTGCTGTCTTCCACCAATCTCGCACACCTCACTACACTCATCTGACTTCTTTTTACCTTTGGGTGGTGATACCTCCAGTTGCTTTTCCTTCTCCGTTTCGTCTTTGCCCTCGTTTAGGGGGTCCCCCTGGTTGGCGTTGCTCACTGTGGAGGGGCTGCTCTTGAAAAACCCTAATTTGTGCAAAAAGGAGTTCAAATTTTTCTCCTTCTTCAGGCCAACCTCGTTTTGCTGTGTGTCTTCCTCGAGGGGGACCTTCTCTGCTGCCACCTCCCCATCGGTAACGCTATGTTGGGTGTCCACTTTGGGTATGTTCTCCTCGTCTGACTTCTCCTGGTGGTCCACCTCGCTGGGCTCACCCCCATCCTCACACTCCATGAACCGCCTCAGCGCATCCTCGTGTGTAGACATAATAATGTCAATGTTGCTGTTATGTTCGACGGTTTTTTTTTCCTCCTGTTCGTTAACTTCCGCCTTCGCCTCAGCGTGGGGGAAAAGGGGTATGTCGGCAGCTATCTGGTTGGCTTCCCCTTGGGGGGCAGCGCTGCTCCCTCCCTCCACAGGGGAAAAGAAAAGGGAATTTGTGTGCTCCTCATTTCTGCTGCTCCTATGCGACGTCGTTGGCGCTGGTCTTTTCGTGCTTGCCACTTCTTCCAATTTTTCGACCACTTCTTTGGTTGGCATTTCTATAACGCGGTTTGCGCTCTGCGGGGGGGTCTCCTCCACGTGCAAATTGGCGCCCCTAACAATGGTGCCCCTAACAATGGTGCCCCTAACAATGGAGGCATCCCTTCCACCCTCAAGCACCTTCCGCGCCATCTCCAGTGGCTCCCCCGTGTGCCCTTCGCCTGTCGGAACATTCACTTGCTCCATTTCGGGGTGACCCGCGAGCTGGTTCTTTGCTGCATCGGCTCCTTCTTCCGCTAAGTGGGCTGCGTGGGGTGTGTGGGGTGCCTGAGTTCCCTGGGCCGCCTCTTCACCGTCACTGCTGCCCCTGCCCAGGAGATCCCCTAGCCTCTCTCTTACGCTCACACGCCCTTCGTCACTTCGCAGGTTCGCCTCTTCCGCAGTGGCATTATATATAGCAGTAGATGCTCCTACGGTTACTCCCCCCTCTTCTGTTACCCCCGCGTCGACCCCTCTCCTTTTGATCGAAGCGAGAAATGCCATTTCGCTTTTACTCATCGGCTGGAGGGCGTCTCCACTACTGCCACCCGGTAGAGTAGTAACCTCCCTTTGACTTTGGTGCCCACCGTTGGCGTTTTCTAGTAGACCCGTTATGGCCCCCCTGCCTGTCCCTGCACCGGGTGTCTGCTGACTTCCCACCCCCGTGGTCATTATCGCGTTTAGGAACTCCTCATAGTGAGCTATGTTGTTCTGTATGTTGACAGTTTGTTCCTTTTCCGTTTGGATGCCATCCGGTTGGGTCTTCCCGCCAGGGTGCGCCGAGGGGGGGGAAGCGGAAGGGGCAGCTCCATTGTTTGGTTCCTCTTCCCGCTTCGCTTCTTCACTGTTTGGTTCCTCTTCCCGCTTCGCTTCTTCACTGTTTGGCTCCTCTTCCCGTTTCGCTTCTTCATTGTCTGCTTCTCCCTCCCGCTTCTCCCCCTCGGGAGAGCCCTCCCCACCGCCGCCGCCGCAAACGTCCCCCATGAGGAGCGGAATGGGCGCTGAAAACGACTGCACGCTCACGCTCTTCTTCGAAGAATTAATAATAATGGAAAACATAAAAAGGTTAATTATATTTAATGAAGACGAAGACACAGAAACGTTTAGAACTTTGGAAAATTTAAGGCAGTCGTTCGTTTTGATGAGTCTGATGGAGCAGAGGGGCAAGATGGTATCATTAGGGAGGTGCAAATATTTGGGGTGTATTTTAAAGTCCAGTCTCTTTTTATTAAAAATCTCGAAAATGAAGATGAGGCTCCTACTGTTGTCCGCTGAGTTGGAGGCACCTGTACGGTAGGAGATGTTAAAAAAGACAAAGAACTCCGAAGGGTCCACAAACAGTTCTATATTTTCTATATTCACGTGGTTTCTCTCCACAAAAATATTTTGTACGCTGCACTCCCTCAGGATGTCAATACGTTCCGTTGTGTCTCCTCCGCTGGGGCCGCTTTTATTATTAAAGGGAAAAACAGATATGCAGCACGCGCTGTGGAAAACGAGCAAGTAGTAGGTGCTCTGGTTTGCTCCTTCACCACCCTCGTTGGCTTGGAAGAAGCTATTCAGTATGTGCACGGAGGATATCTCCACGTCGGCGCAGCTTTGGGTGTTCGCCCCACTGGGTGGGAGCGTCACCGAGTGGTCTGCTAAATGGTCTGCTGAGTGGTCTGTTGGGTGGTCCACCGAATGGTCTGCTGAACGCTCCTCCGCTGCGCCGTCCCCACCCTGCAGCGTCGCCTTAACCCTCTGCAACTCCCTCTGGAGGGAGCTGAAACCCACGAGGGTGAAACTGATTCCCGGGCCGCTGCGCTGCAGCTCCCAGATGACGGCGTACCGATTGTTCAACAGCGCGAGGAGGTACTTCCCATTGAGGCTCATGCAGTAGGTGTTCAGCCGCGTCTTCTCATCAGCGGCGTGCGACGGGTTGCCAGCTTCACCACCCGATTGACTTCCATCCCCCTTAGCGGCTACGTAACTGTACCTGCGCATGATCGGTTCGAAGGGCAGCGTGACGGCGCACCCGGCCACCAACTGGTCGGTCACATCCACCTCGTCCTTCCACTTGTTCGCAGCCATCACGTTAGTCAGCAAAGAAATGTTCCAAATGTATAAACAGTTGTTGTGCCCCGTTAGAAAGAAGTTTTCACTTTTGGGTAGCCAACTGGCCTTCAGAGGGAAGCCACTCTTCAACGTATTTGCAACCCCCACATTGTTGGAAGAGGACAAAGAGGTCCACGACGACGATTTCTTCTGGTAGGGGGGGAAATTCAAACAGAGGATCAACTCCACTTTGTATTCATTAATCCTGTATACATATAAATGCCCCTTAACGTCTAGGAGAAGCAAACAGTTCCCATTCTCCTTATTAAACGTCACATAAACCACCTCATTGTCGTAGGGGAGCTTTATCCTCGTCGTGTTGATCCCATTTTGATTGATCAAACGGAACTTTCCGTTTTTCAATGCGTAACAAACGTTCTTCGAATTGACATCTAAAATTTCTCCTTCCTTTTTTATAATTTCTAACCCATCGCTCCTTATTTTGGATATTAAATTTTCATTGAGGGTTAGCAGGTTGGTGCTTTTCGGTTGGACGCTCTCGATGGTGCTTACTATGCTGCTCGTTTTTATTTTTATGTTGTTCGTTTGGAAGGCTCTTCGGGTGTAGTTTCCCTGGGCGATTATGTGCCCGTTTATCTCCTGCGCTTTCATTTTGCTCTTCCGATGAGCTACTTGGGGGGGCCACTATCTCTCTCAGCCCTTAGCAGTGTGCACCTATGCGCGTGTGCCCCTGCTGGGGTGCTACTGCCCTTCTTTCCTTTCACGTGTCTACCCCGATCGCCCAGCGATGAGAGGCCACCCGGATAAACGCCAACTCAAAATTGAAACAAACGTGCGCGAGGCGCCCCCGCAGGTGAAACAAACTCAAGTTGGGAGCGGCTTGGGCAGGCTGGCTCAGCTCGGATAAGCTGGCTGCTACACAGATAAGCTGCCTACAACTCAGAAAAGATGGCTGCTACTTAGAAAAGATGGCTGCTACTTAGAAAGGATGGCTGCTACCCTGACGGGCTATCTCAGCTCGCCGTGCTCCCGCTCGGCGGCATGTGCATCTACACATGTGCGGCATGCACAGCGGAGGCGCGCCGAGGGGGGTGCAAGGGGCACGAGTGGTCCACCGAGTGGTCTCCCAAATGACCGCCCCAATAACCGCGCCCACAAACACAAAACGCTCGCGCGCTACTGCGGGGGACAAAACGAATGGGTGGAGGATTAAAAAAAAAAAAAAAGCAAAGCTCACAAATATGTTGCTAAGACAATATGCAAAAAAAAAAAAAAAAAGATAATTAAAAAGTTAATACAACGTACTCGCACAGGCATGTACACAAGGAAAGTACATTTCTGCTTTTACGCTGGCGCGCATAGGAATGTTCATCTCTGCGCGAACGATGAAAGGGCTAAAAGGAGCATTCAAACAACATACACGAAATTTTCTCTCGCCTCATGTTCGCTTCTTCTTTTGGTAAAGTTCGTTCCGCCGGTAAATCTTTCCTTGGCAGATAAAGCGGAAAAAAGAAAAAAAAAAAAAAGAAAAAAAAAAGGAAAAAAAAAAAAAAAAATTCTATCGCAAAATTGATGTTTTACAGTTTTTCTTTTTTTTCTGTACCCCATTTTGCGCGCAAGGTGGGCCCCATTTTGTGCCCCTCTTGTGAAGGAGGGGGGCCCACCCTTTGCCGCTTCCCCGGTGGAGTAAAAACGCGCAAGCCGACCAGCCAGCGCTGCCTCTATCGCTTCAACAACATGTATTTCCACGCGTTGTATAGTTGGCGGCCCCCCACACCAAAATAAAAAAAAAAAAAAAACTTCTCCAGAATTGTACACTTGGGTCAGTGCTTTTTCCGATGGTATGCTCCCAACGGGTATGTAAATGCAGCTATATGCCCGTCGACTTCATACCTCATGTGAGGGTTACCGCGGGGAAGGCACAAGTGGCGCGTTCCAAGGCGATCTGCTCCCTACGTCAGCTATCGGCACGCACAGATACAAGCGACTATACAACTGCGCCACTGCACGGCAATGTGAGGATACTGCCCATTCCGTACGTGCACATTCGTTCGTGGCGGCGCCTCTACCCCCGAGCAGGCGCATCTTCCGTTGATGAACTCCCCCCGGACGGGCGTTGCGGTGAAAAGAGGTAGCCGCGACCTGCCTAATAAGGATTGCCAATTTGATGAATTCCCCGGGGGGGTGGCAGTCGAGGCGATGCTGCTGCTCCGCGGTGGTGGGGCCATGTCGTCACGCTCGCATCGGGCTGTGTGGGCATACGACCCCCGCCTAACATGGCCCATCTTAACGCCTGCAACGGATTAGCCCACTTCCCATTTGATGTATGCCCAGCGAGAGGGCGGCGAAAACTTCCTGCCCACGAGTGTAATCTGTCAGATGCCTTAGGTATTCCCCTCAGGCTAAACACTTCGTAAACCATAGGGTCAGCCATATGCCTCTCATCATGCAGCATCATTGCATGTTCATCCACCCCCCGGAATGTAATCCTCTTACGAGTGCTGCCATACCCCGGTGTGTATTTTCCCATTGGCGGTGGTTACCAAAGCTGATTGTGATGAGCCCCCAATTTGAAATGACCAGATTGGGCGTTCTCCCCGTTCACCCCCTTTCCGAAGTGTTTTCCTTTTTTTTTGTCCCCCCCGTCTGAGAGGAGAGATACCACTCCCATTTTGGTCAGCACAAATTGTGTGTAACAACGTCCGCAAGCTGGTCAACATAAGATTTTTTTTTCCTCCTCACCGCCACCACCGTGGTGATGTCACCCACATGCTTGCACCCTTGCACAGTTGGGAATGCCCTCACACGGTGCGCTCCCAAATTGTTTCCCCTTCGTGATGCGTGAAATGGTGCAAAGTGTAGAGACCATTTAGTTTGAGGCTGAGAGGGCAAAGGAGCCGAAGCGACCAGGTGGGACAAGAAGAACCTCCCTCCATCCAGTTCAATGGACCGCTTAAAAATGAGTCTGCCCACGAGTAGTCCCCCTTTTTCATTTCTGTTGCTCCCCTCAAAGGGCATACACACCTGGTGGGCAAACATAGAAAGGGAGCTGGCCCCACTGGAAGAGGTGGGGATGAACGAATGGAGAGCAAAGGGATGACTTCCCTGTGATGCCTAAATGGGGAGCATACGATATGCCCCTCAAGGGGGCCGAAATCGCCACTTTGCACTTCCCCGCGTAGCACTGGGGCTCCCCTTCTTAGTCCATATGCGTTGAGCCTAAAGCCGCTCGCTTCAAATTGGAGGGGCGTTAGCGGTGGTGTTAGCGGTGGCACTGGCGATGGCAGCTGCTCCCCCTTTGGCTGCCCCCCTTTGTCTTTGCCCCGCCGCCTCACCCACGTTCGAACTACACAGCAAGTCAGCCGCACTGCCATGCCCATCAGTATACACCGAGGTTGCCGCTACCTATTTGGTGTGCCTTCTTAAATGAACAGAAAAAAGGGAAGCCCCTCAGGAGGTGTCTTCGCATCCATGGGGGGGAGCGAGCAGAGGGAAAGGCCTCTTTTGCCAGCTCGGAGGGGGGTCACT
The DNA here is from genome assembly GCF_000002415.2 of Plasmodium vivax. Taxonomy (NCBI): domain Eukaryota; phylum Apicomplexa; class Aconoidasida; order Haemosporida; family Plasmodiidae; genus Plasmodium; species Plasmodium vivax. The sequence continues at coordinate 1,753,165 of NC_009916.1, read as the reverse complement.
CATTTGTTTTTTTATTTTTTTATTTTATTTTTTTTCTTTTTTTGCTCTCCTTTTTTTCTTTTACGCTTTGCTGGGACCTCCAGCTGCCGCCCCGCTCACACACGCCATGTTGATGCTTCTGAAGGGTTGCCCCTAATACACTGCGCGATTATCAAAGTGACCCGTGGCGCGTGGCGCACAGCACGGGCGTACACCAAGGTAGGTGTATACTCTCTCGCCTCACTCGGGGTGACCCCACACTGGGAGGAAAGGCAAAGAGGAACATTCCTTTGAGTAGCAGCCCCTGGTTCGCATGTACGCTCATTTTTGCTTACACCTCTGTTGCGTTTCCCCTAAATGATCTGCACCAAATGCGACCCAAGAGTCATTTACGGCACGATCGATCAGCGGACTTCTCGCCGAGGCGCAGTGCATACATTCGGGGCGTGTACCAAAGAGGGGGCGCGCCCAAATTGACTCCTTTTTAATGGGCAAGCATAACCTACCCACGAAGCAAAAATAAAACGTTTGGGGCGTAGCATTCGCAAGGGCACATGTGCTATCTGATGATTTAACTCCCCTGAATAGTAGCACTTTTTCTTTTTCTTTTTTTTTTTTTTTTTTTCCCCCATTATAATTTCCCCCTCCCAATCCGTAAAGAACGCTTAGCCCGTTTATCCTAATAAAGAGTTCCCCCTTCCATCTCTTTCCTTTTTGCGTGCCTAACTAAGCTTTGCATATTTGCTGTTCAGTTTGTTCTTCCCTTGCGGAGCGTGCTGAGTTCCAAGAGGTGGGTTGCGCGAGGAGGGTAAAAAACAAAAATATGTTTGCATCTGCAATCGCGCGCTGCCTCCCAGTAAGAGGAGCTTCTGTTTTCACACGTGCAGCTACGCTGGGCGCTTGACCAAGGGGGGAGGCACCTCTTCCCGATTGTGAGCCTGCCAGGGCGGCCCATTTGCGTACGTGCGGTGCGCCGCGAGTGGTAAGAAGTGGTGAAGTGGTAAGAAGCGGTGAAGAAGTGGTGAAGAAGCGGTGAAGAAGTGGTGAAGAAGTGGTGAAGAAGCGGTGAAGAAGTGGTGAAGAAGCGGTGAAGAAGTGGTGAAGAAGCGGTGAAGAAGTGGTGAAGAAGTGGTGAAGAAGTGGCAAAGAAGCGCCGGTCGAAGCTCCTACTTACCTGCCAACGCACCCTGCCAAGGGGCCGCCCCAAAATGCTGGTAAAATGCGAGACGAAGAGCCAGAGAGTGAAGAGCATCTCGTTCCACCCGAAGATCAACCTCATCCTGGCGGGGCTGCACAATGGAATCATTCAGCTATGGGACTACCGCATCGGGATCCTAATCGACAAGTTTGAAGAGCACGAGGGGCCAGTGAGGGGCATAGACTTCCACGCAGTGCAGCCCCTCTTCGTCAGTGGAGCAGACGACTACCTAATTAAGGTGTGGAACATGCATTTGAAGAAATGCGTGTTTAACTTGGTAGGCCATCTAGACTACATCCGGAAGGTGCAGTTTCACCTGACCTACCCGTGGATTCTATCCGCCTCAGATGATCAGACGATTAGGATATGGAATTGGCAAAGCAGAGTGTGTATCGCCATCCTGACGGGGCATAACCACTACGTGATGTGTGCGGAGTTCCACCCCACGCAGGACCTAATCATCTCCAGTAGTTTAGATAAGACCCTCCGCGTGTGGGACATAAAGCTGCTGCGGGAAAAGAACGTCATACTGAGGAGCGACAATGTGATGAGCGATTTGCCCTACGGATTGCCGAAGGGCGTTTACGGCCCGGATGTGCTGGCCCCCGGTGGAGACAACCTCATGGGCATGTACTCCTTCGTGTCGCACAGTCAGCAGTTCCAGCAGCTTCAGCAGCAGCAGCAGCAGCAGAACAGCAATAACATGTTCGGCGCGTCGGACGCCATCTGCAAGTTCGTGCTGGAGGGCCACGAGAAGGGAGTGAACTGCTGCACGTTCCACCACCGCCTGCCCATCATTGCCTCCGGGTCCGATGACAAGCTGGTGAAACTCTGGAGGTACAATGAAAACAAGTGCTGGGAGCTGGACACCCTGAGGGGCCACTTCAACAACGTCTCCAGTCTGGTTTTCCACCAAACGAATGATGATCTGTTGCTGACCAATAGTGAAGACAGAACCATCCGCATATGGGACATTACTAAGCGGGCCTGCATTCATACCTTTAGGAGAGAAAATGATCGCTTCTGGATTTTGGCCTTCAAACCGAACTCCAATTTAATTGCCTCCGGTCATGACTCAGGGATGGTTATCTTCAAATTTGAAAAGGAGAAATGCCCCTTCGACAAATGGGGGAATCTCCTCCTATATGTGAAGGAGAAACGGATTTATTCCTACGATGTTAGGAGCAACAGACACTCCTGCTTGTGCCCCGTGAGGAAGAATGGCAACGCGATGGTGTCGGGCCACCACAAGTTGGTGTACAATCAGTTCTGCACCACCCACGTGATGGTTCTTTTTATGTACAAGGAGGAGGAGCACTTCTCCTTCGACCTGATCGTTTGCGATGGGGTTAGCGGTGGAGTCGGTAGCGGCGGAGTCGGCGGCGTCGGCGTCGGCGGTGGCGGTCGCGCGGTGGGCGGATCACTCTCCAGGGGAGGCGTTCTAGGGATGACCTCCTCAGCGACCCCCCCTACCTCTGCCGCGCCCCCGTTCGCGGCCTCCGCCTCCGCACTGCACTTCTTCAAACCGTGGGCGAAGGGCGCCAGCGCGAACAGCGCCAGTGTGTCTCCCCAGAAGAGCATACAAGCAGCTCGAAGCGCAGAAGAGTTCAACCAGGAAAGTGTAAAGTACCTAATTAAAAACAAACACTGTTGTTCTGTTTCGTTTTACACGAGAAATAAGTACCTCCTTGTGGAGAAGAGAAGCGGGAACTACCTCCTGAGCATTCAAAACATACCAGAGGATACCACCTCCAAACGAGTGGAGGTCCCCTTCAAAGTGGAAGGAGTGTACCCCCTGAACAACAACAAAGTGGTGATCCTTTCGGAGAGCAAAATATACCTGTACGATTTAAGTGTAAAAAAAATTATAAACGAAATGAACCACACGGATACCATCATCTCGGTGGAGATACTGAAGGACCACTACATCGCCTTTGTATTTAAATATAATGTCGTTCTGACCACCATCGATTTGGTTCACCTGTGTACAGTGCATGAATACATCCGAGTGAAAAGTGGAGTGTGGGACGAGGGGAACAAAAGCGTCTTCATCTACAACACGCTGAGTCACTTGAAGTTTATTTTGGTAAATGGAGAGAAGGGGCTCATCAAATGTTTGGAGGACCCCGTGTACCTGTTCAAAGTGCACAACAAGAGACTGTTCTTTATTACGAGGAAGCAGGAGGTGCTCAGCGAGCCCCTCAACGACACGGAGTATCTGTTTAAGCTCGCCCTCGCGAACAACGACGAGCGGAGCGCCTACCATTACTTGGACATCCAGCAGAAGGGCAGCACCTTCGCGGGTGGTTCCCCTGATGGGGGGAGGAAAAGGCTCTACTTCAGCTACAACCTGATCGGGTACATCAAGAAAAAGGGGTTCGCCAATTTGGCGGTGCAGATGGTGAACAATAACCACACGCTGTTTAACCTCTCCATTCAGCTGGGCCACCTGCATAATGCCCTCCAGGCAGCCAAGAAGATTAACAAGAAACACATGTGGAATCTCCTAAGCGTGCATGCGCTGCTGCTGGGCAATTACGACGTGGCAGAATATGCCCTGCTGAGGATGAAGGCCTATGACAAGCTGTCCTTTCTGTACCTGTTCAGTGGGAACATAAAGAAACTTAAAAAAATGCAAAGCATTGCCATCATAAGGGAAGACCTAATCTCCATTTTTCTAAACTCCCTATATTTGGGAGACATGCAACAGAGGATAAACGTGTTCATTCAGCAGAACCAGGTGAACTTGGCTTTGGCCTGCTCCCAGCTCTATAACATCCCCATCAACCTGTCCGAAAAGCACTTCGATTTTGACATCGATGAGTGCACCTACTGCCCGGAGCAGTCCTTTTACCTCTCCCCCCCCGTGCCGATTGTGCGAGTTGACCCGAGCTTCCCCCAGAACAGGAGCGCATCGGTGGAGCGGTCTCCAGATGAGAAGCACATAAGCGAAGGGGCACAGGGCGCGCCCCCCCTGAAGGATAGCCAGTTGAAAGGGGGAAGGCCCGCCGCGTGGAACAGGTCGTACAACTGGCCCGTCGTGAACCTCGAGAAGACGTTCCAGCCCAGCGTCGACCCGAGCGGCTGCGCGCCCCAGGGGCCCAAGAAGAAGGCCGCGCCCAAGCCGGGTAGGGAGCAGGCCCTCCAAGCGGGGGGGCCAAGCAGTGGCCCTCCCCGTGTGCATCACGCTATTGTATGCATCACGTTATTGTATCTGTTCTATGATTGACCGCTTCTTCATTTACCGCCTCTTCATTCACCGCTTATTCATTTACCGCTCCCCCCCGCAGACCAAAGGAGCAACGCGTCGTCCGCGTCCGACGTGTGGAAGGACGAAGTCAACGATGAGGACATCATCAACATCGACTTGGACCTGGAGGACCACCAACAGCTGCTGAGCAAAAGCACAGCCACGCCTGTTAAGAGTGCCAAAATTGAGCGGAGAGAAAACCTATACGAAGTGATGGCCAAAAAATACGGCCGAATTATGGACCACATAAGGACGGGGAACATAACAAACGCTCTGAATTTAATTTCAAAAAAATTTGGCATCGTAGATATGAAGCCATTAAAAATAATTTTAAAAAATGTATACATTTCTACGTATGCTTATTTGACCCCCATTCCGAATTTCGCTCCGTTGAAAATTGGCATTAACAGAAATGAGGAGGCGGCAAATGCGAACGTTTATATCAATCAGCACTTCCTTTTCAACCAAATTAAGAAGGCACACAAGCTAGTCACCTTGGGGAAGTTCTCCACTGCGTTGAGTCTCTTCAGGAGCACTCTGTACCACATGATTTTTATAACCCCATCGGATAAGGACACCGAAATGAATGAGTACCTTCATGTTTGCACCAGCTACATCTTGGCCATGAGATTGGAGGAGGAGAGGAACGCCACGGCTGCGGAGGACCCCAGGAGGAGCTTAGAGCTGATGGCCTATTTCACCTGCTGCCCGATGCAGAACTCCCACCTGTACCTAGTCCTCAGGAGGGGCATGGGCCTCGCCTGGAAGGCGCAGAACTACGTCACGGCTGGATCGGTGAGTTGCGCCCGCGGTAGCGATAGCGGTAGCGATAGCGGTAGCGTGTTCGCCTGTTCGCCTGTTCGCCTGTTCGCCTGTTCGCCTGTTCGCCTGTTCGCCTGTTCGCCTGTTCGCTTGTTCGCTTGTTCGCGGCTGCATCTCCGCTGCTCAGTCGTTGCTCTACCACTTCTCTACCACTTCTCTACCACTTCTCAAGCGCTTTTTCACCGCTTCCCCTCCGCAGTTCGCCAAACGGCTGATAAACGGGAACTACGAAAGCATCAAGGGCTCCGAGGAAGAAATCGTCAAGGCCAAGAAAATCCTGCTCATGTGCGAGCAGAAAAGCACCGAGCAGCACAGCATTGACTACGACCCGAACGACTACCGTGAGGATGCAAAAAAAAAAAAAAAAAAAAAACCGCTTCAAACCGTTGCCTCCACTCACATGTACTCCTCAACAGTAAGGTGGAAGCACGTGGGTCCATAACTTAACATGGCCCCCCTTTTTCCTCCCTCCCCCCACAGACAACATGAAAGTGTGCAGCGTCAGCTTAACGAGGATCAAGCCGAACGAAGAAACGGTCAGCTGCCCCTTTTGCCAATCCGTGTCCAAGCGGGAGTACACCTCCAAGATGTGCCCCAACTGTCTGATCGCCCAGCTGGGCAAAAAGGTAATGTGGTAGCAAAGCGGCTGTGATGTGACTCGCAAGGGAGGTCTATGCGAATGCACCCAGAGATGGTGCCACATGCATATCTGCATTCCTCCCCCTTTTTTTAGGCCCTCGGATTTGACTTCCTAAACAAGAGCGCCTGATGAAGGTGTTTGGCCCCGATTGCCTTCCCTCTGCGAAGTGTCATCTGTGTGGAGATTTACCAGTCACATGGGTGGACAGTCGCCAGCTGTGCCGCCCCGCCTCAACATTGGAGAAGCGTCACATAAGGGGGGAGGAGAGAAAGAGTACCCCCCAGGGGGAGAGCACAAACCGTTCATCACCCCCGCTCGAGGGATGTACACACTTGGAATGATTAATTAAAAACGGGGCGTCCCCGCAACTGGGCAACTCGTCATCGTAGCTCCCCCACTGCGCACATGCGTGCACCATGAGAGGTCACTCAGCTGGCGCGGCTGACGCGGCTCAAATCGTCACCCATTTTGCCGTCCAGTCGATGCTGTGTTTACCGCTTGGCGAATAACTCCGCCGAGTCGCATTCCCTTCGTTTTTCTTTGTTAAGCGTGGCGCGATTCGATTGCATGAGCAGTTTGGCGCCCCGCAGTTGCCTCCACGTGTGGTGTAGGACACACGCATGCACATATATAATGCATACATAATGCATATACAATACATATATAATACATTTATACATTTATATACACATGCACACCAGCGCCTTCCGCGTAACTATGGAAAGCGGGCGAACCACCGCGCGCATCTTCACATTGGCTCATTTGTCAACCGCTGGAGAAGGTTGCGATGAATGCAGCACCTACGTTCATCTACAATTGCTAACCCTTTCGTGATGCAGCTCCGTCACCACGCAAACGGTTCAAACGATTGAGGGGGAGGCCCATTGGGAAGAGAGGGCCCCCATAAGTGTGGCCTCCCTGTTGCAAAGAGGGCGCTGCACCGGGGTGAGGCTCCCACGAGAGGTAAGTCAGCTCAGCAGGGTTGACACTCCAAAAATGGCTTTGAAATGGAGAACCCCCAGAAGTGATGAACCTGTTGAAGGGGTTGAGCGCCCAGGGGGGGGGGGGCACGTGGAAAAGTAGCTCCGTGTGGGAAGCAACCGTAATGGCATATGCAATTGAAAAAAAAAAAAAAAAAAAAAAAAAGGGTCCCGGTTGGACACAGGAGAGGGAGTTTCCATTCCGTAGAGTCAGGACCATCTGAGGATGATGACTCACAAGGGGGATGGAAAGGGCGCCTCTTCTTAGCCCCCCACGGGGTGTCTCTCCCCACAGGGCGTCCCTCCTCCCTGGGGTCTTCCCCGGTTTGTAATTATCCTCACCTCGTGAAGTACGCACCCGCCGCTATCAGAGGCTACTCACCGCTACGCGGGTCAGCCCTCGAAGCAGTCCTGCGGCACCACGTCGCGCAGCTCGCCGCTATCGTACATGCTCTTGATAATGTCGTGGCCGCCAATCAGCTCCGCGTTGATGTAGAGCTGCGGGTAGGTGGGCCAATTAGAATAAATCTTCAGCTCGCTACGAACGTCCTCGTCCTGTAAAATGTCATATGTGGTGTACTTTACCTTGCAGCTGTTTAGCATAAACACAACGGCGTTGCTAAATTTACACTGGGGGAAGGTCTTGCTTCCCTTCATGAAGAGAATGATTTTGTTGCTCCCTATCAAGTGCTCAATCTTTTTCACCGTATCTGTTTTGCCTGTGGAGTTAAGTTCACCACTTTGGGTAGCCTCCATCGGAGAGGAGCCCCCCTTCTGGGCATACTTCCTAATGAAAGACGTAACCGTGGAGACATTGCAATTGGTAAATTTTTTTATAAGCTGGCCATTATCATACAGTTCAAATGCTCCGCTTTCACTGCTTCCGTCCCCTCGACTAACCACATACACTTCCAGCAAAGGGCAATCTTCTACAATGGCTTGACAAACATCCATGTGCAGCTCGTATTCTTTTTCCTTGCAGGACTTGAGGTAGAATAGCTTTACCCCCTGTTCCTCCGCGCACTTGTCCTTTTCTTCTGCCTTAATGAAGTTCATTTTGGTCTCTTTTATGTTCGCTCCTTTTTTTTTTTAATTCTTTTTTGTGATTACTAGGAGGGGAGGTGAAAAAAAAATGCGTAGCGATCATGGGGGGGTCCCAAAAGGGGGGAAGAAATTATACCCCCTGTTGACTCCTCAACGTGGGGAAAACGCAAATTGGCCGAATTAGCAGCGGCGCGGGAGGCAACGGAGGTTCCTCTCAAAAGGGGGAAGCCACAGGGGGATGCCACAGGGGAATGCCACAGGGGGATGCCACAGGGGAATGCCACAGGGGGATGCCACAGGGGGATGCCACAGAGGGATATTTTTATTTTATTTTAAATATGCTCACTAAGCGTGGGAATTTTTTTTTTTTTTTTTTTTGGCTGAGGGGACTTCCCACCATGGAAAGCTATCAATTAGTAAGCGTACGCAGAAGGGGAGGGGAGGCGATAGGACCTCCGCGGTACCACGTGCATGTGTATTTTTATAAACTGAAGCGACGTGGTGGGCGAAGAGGCACAACTTCCCCCCGAAATGGAAGGAAAAATTGCCCCACTGGAAGAAAAAAAAAAGTGCTAACACCAGGTGTTGTTCTGATGCACATCCGCCATGCGTACGTATGCCATTCGGTTCTCCTCCTCACATTTCCCCATTATGTGTGCGCGGAAGGTTCGTCCAACAGGGGGAGGGCAGCCATTCTTCGGGGCAGCTTTTCGTCGGAGGAACCATTCGTCAGAGGAACAATTTGTGAGGGCAACGCTGCCGCCGCTTGGCGAAGCGCCCCCAAGTGAGCTAATGCCCACCTGCGAACGTGACCACTACAACGAAGGGGATGACCGGGCAGAAGCTCACTGCCAATCATGCAGCTTCCGCAGCATCCGCACCCCCCACTCCGAGTCAACCCCTGTGAGCGCTTCCCAAAAAAACAGGTGCATACACAGATAAACGTTCCTTTCGGTCGGACAGCAAACGGCTCAGTTGCCTGTTGCGGACGACCCCCATTCTGTTCAGCGCAATGTTAACTGTAAAGCAGTGGAGCAGTTGGTGTGGCCCTCCCTCTTTTCACCCATTTGCCCTTTGCGAAATGCAGCAGAGAAAGAAAAAAATAAATAAAAAAAAAAAAAACCGTTGATGGGACGAAACAAAAAGAACAGGCATCCTTTGAAAAAGAACAGGCATCCTCTGTTTCCCAGTCTGTGCTCCCCCCCCGCTTCACTTCGCCGAACGGATGAATTGGAACGGAGTGGCCTAACTACAGACGCGGCTAACTCGCAGCTACTTTGCAGCCGTTTCGTTAACGCATTGTAGAGGGAGGCATACCAACGCGCACACACACGTGGTAAACCACGTTGCATATGCTACGCCATGCAACTAGACCAAACGGGGTTCGCGAAAGTGCATGACGCACTTGAGTTCCGAACCGCTCAGCAGCAGTAGCCCACGCGTGGGGAAACGCCCTTCCCAGTCTGCGCCAAAAAAAATTTCCCCGTTTTTGTAGTGACTTTGTTAAATAGATCTGCCCGTATGTTACGCTCCAGTGAAGTTATAAAAAAAAAAAAATAAATAAATAAATAAAATACCAAGTGGGAAACAAAAAAAAACACGTGCAGTGTTGCCTCTCCCCCCCACGTATGCCGCCTTCCAGGAAGTACACGTATTCCTCGTAGGCGCTTCGTTCGCGCCGCCGCTCGCATACGCGTGGCATATGCAGAGGTACACCGAGGTGGGGGGAAAAATTAAATAACGGGGGGGAGCTCGCGGCTGCCAGAAAAATGCATTTCGAGAGGAAAGGCGGAAGAGCGAAGAACGCAGAACGCAGAGCGGCGCTTCAGTTTTGCGAGTCACTTTTTTTTTTTTTTTCACTCCAACGATTGGTAAACTGCGAAATGGAAGCAAATTCACAACGCAGAAAAGAAAAAATAAAAAAAAAAAGAAAAAAGGCAAAATTAACTAACCAAACAGTTAAATTAAAAGAAGGCAAAACTTCAAGTCATCATCAGCCAACCCTTCCGAAGCTTTTTTTTTTTTTTAGTGATGGGCGAGCGAAGCCGGCAAATGGAGAAAGTGGGCCACCCTGATCCCTGAATAGGCAGAAGAGTTCCCCCTCCGTTGGAAACCTCCACAGAAGTTCGAGCGGTTAAAGGGGCAGCAGAAGCAACCGTGGGCGAAGTAACCGCTGTTGAAGCAACCACCGCTGAACCCCCGGAGGAAGGCCCAACCCGTGCGCATAGAACCCCGCGGAGATGTAACCCCAACAGATGCTCAGGAGCAACTGTCGCACCATCTCGCAATCGCAACTGCAACGTTTGGAGTCACCGCGCCAAGGGGAATGAACGTTTTCTCGTGCACTAAGAGAAAGAGAGAGAAGACGAGGAAACGAAGCGGAAGTGAAAGGGGGTGCGAGGAAGGCACTTCTAAGAGGAATTCCCAAACGAAGAACCCAGGCACCCCCTCTGCATAGGCATCTATCGTATGCCATACCCCTCCACAGCTGCTGCACAGCTGCTCCACAGTTCCTCCACAGTTCCTCCAACGCGCAGATGCGAATGCACGTGAGGAGGCCTGCAGCCATCGCCAAACATGCCCCCAAACGTAGCAGCCTAACGGTTGAAGCGTTCCCACGAAAGTTTAACCCCCTCGGAGATATCACTTTCGAGCGAAAAGAGAAGCCCTGACGGAGGTGCGAATACATGGGATAGGACGACCCCGCATTGTGCAGTGGGCTGTACCTGTAGGGACGGCAAAAGGGTAGAGGCAGATTGCCCCCCTCCATATATGCAAGCATACCCACGCGAATACGCATACCCCCATCCGTATATACATACCCACACACAGCGTCCCGCTGCACAGCTCCGTTTCACTTCTCCCATATACGGTCCTCCCCAAAATGAGCAAAAATAAAAAGGGGAAGAAGAAGGACGACTTGGATGCGATCCTCGCCGAATTCGGCATCGACGAGAAGCGGGAGGATGAAGTGAAGGAGCAGAAGGAAGAGGCGGGACAAGCGGGTGGCGGAGGAGTCAGCGGCGTGGTCAGCGGAGTGGCCCCTGCCGGGGCGGAGGAAAACGAGGCGGCCAAAATGTCCAAGTCGAAAAAGAAAAAGGAAAAGCTGAAGCAGAAGAAGGAGCAAATGAAGGGCAAGGAGAATGAGGAGGAGGGAGAGGGCGGGGAGGCGAAGAAGGGACCGGGCGAGCAGCCCCCCGGTGCCGCCGCGGATGAAGCGGTCGACGCGGTGGACGCGAATGACGCGAATGAGGACGCCAAAAAGAACAAAAAGAAGAAGAAGAAGGAAAAGGAGAAGGCCAACGAAAAGAAAGGCACCTCGGGGATGTCCGAAATGGCCAAGGCAGCCGCGGAGAGACTCAGGCTGCTAAAAGAATACGAGGAAAAAAAAAGAGAAGAAGAAAGGAGGAAGCAAGAAGAGGAAGAAGAAAGAATTAGAAAGGAGGAGGAAGAGAAGGAAAAAAAACGACTAGCCAAATTGGAAAAAAAAATGCAGCTAAAAAAGGAGGGCAAACTGCTAAGCGCAAAGGCGAAAGAAGAAAAAAAAAAAAAAGAATTGTATTTGAAAACGCTGAAGGAGTCCGGGGTGCTGGTCGAGCCGAAGGAAAAGACCAAAGCGGAGATCATCAGCATCGATTTGAACAAAACGAAGGCCTTCCTGAAGAAGAAGAAGAACAAAACGAATGCTAATGCGAACGTGGGCGCGGGTGCCAACTTGAATAACAACGCGGAGGGGGGGGGAGGCACAACCCCCCAGGGGGGCAAGCTGGACGAGTCGCTGGGCCAGGACGGCGCGGAAAAGAAAGTGGACCCCAAGGAAATTGTCCTGGACGACTGGGAAGACTTCCTCAACGTGGATGAGGAGGGCAAAAAGGAAAAACAGCCCAGTGAGCAGAAGAGTGGCGAGAAGGCCGACAGGGAAAGGAACAAATCGAAGGAGGGGAAAGCGGCGGAGGGGAAAGCGGCGGAGGGGAAAGCGGCGGAGGGGAAAGCGGCAGAGGGGAAAGCGGCGGACGGGAAGAAATCCCCCAAGGGGGAGGCGCCTAGCGCCAAGAAGGGGAAAAAAAAAACGGATGCGGGCAAAAGCAGCGGCGGCGAAAAAAACAGCCACGCGCAGGGTGAGTCAGACGGCGAGAGCGAGTACCGGTCAGCCATCGTGTGCATATTGGGGCATGTGGACACGGGGAAAACGAAGCTGCTGGACAAGCTGCGACATACCAATGTGCAGGATAACGAGGCGGGAGGAATTACGCAGCAAATCGGAGCGACCTTCTTCCCAAAGGATATCCTCGACAAGCAAATAAAAAAAGTGGACGAAAGCATCAAGTGCATGTCGAAGGGAATTATGATTATAGACACTCCGGGGCATGAATCCTTCTACAATCTGAGGAAGAGAGGCTCCTCCCTGTGCGATATAGCCATTTTGGTGATTGACCTGATGCACGGCCTCGAGCAGCAGACGAAGGAGTCCATCCAAATTCTAAAGCAGAGGAACTGCCCCTTCGTTATTGCGCTGAACAAAATTGATAGGCTCTACATGTGGAGCAAAAGTGACTGGTCCCCATTCAACTACACATTTCAAAATCAAAAGGAAAACACACAGGAGGAGTTCCAGGATAGACTGAAGAATATCCTTAACGAGCTAGCCGAGCAAGGGTTGAACTGTCACCTCTATTGGGAAAACCCCAACCCGAGGAAATACGTTTCCATTGTACCCACTAGTGCAATAACGGGGGAGGGTATTGCGGACCTCATCATGATTTTAGTAAAATTGACCCAAAATTTTATGCTTAAAAATATTGAATACCACGAGAAATTAGAGTGCACCGTTTTGGAAGTAAAAAACATTGAAGGGTTAGGCACCACCATCGATGTTATTCTAACCAATGGGGTGCTCAAAGAGTCCGACACGATTGTCCTATGTGGTATCAACGGACCGATCGTGACTGTCATTAGGGCCCTCCTAACTCCGCAACCTCTAAAAGAGTTAAGAATAAAAAATGAGTATGTGCATCACAAATCTATTAAGGCATGCATTGGTGTAAAAATCTCTGCCAATGGATTGGAAGAGGTCCTCTGTGGTACTTCCCTATTCGTTGCCAATAATACAAACGAAATTGAAGACTACAAAAAGAAAGCAATGACCGACGTTTCGGATGTGTTCAATCACGTAGATAAGACAGGGGTAGGTCTCTACGTCATGGCTAGCACTCTTGGCTCGTTAGAAGCACTACTCATTTTTTTAAAAGATTCTAAGATCCCCGTTTTTGCTGTGAACATCGGGACGGTGCAAAAGAAAGACGTCAAGAAAGCCAGCGTCATGAGGGAAAAGGGGAAACCCGAATACTCAGTCATCCTAGCCTTTGATGTAAAAATCGATCCGGAGGCAGAAAAGGAAGCGCAAATTTTAGGAGTGGAAATCATGCAGAAGGATATCATTTACCACCTATTTGATGCCTTCACCAGTTATATTAAAAAAATTGAAGAGGAGAAAAAACAGAGCAAATTGACTGATGCAATTTTCCCATGCGAACTCTCCATTGTGAACGACTGCGTGTTTAATAAGAAGGATCCCATCGTCATTGGGGTTAAGGTAGATTGTGGTATTTTAAAAATTGGGACCCCACTGTACATCCCAGAGAAGAGCCTAAAAATAGGCAACGTGGTTAGCATCCTCCTGAACAAGAAAACCTGTGAAAAAGCCAAAAAGGGGGACGAAGTTTCCATTAAGATTTGCGGAGAACCCCACATCACCTTCGGAAGGCACTTCGACTTTAACCAAAAGATTTACAGCAAAATTACCAGAGAGAGCATCGACGTGTTGAAGGAGTACTTCAGGAGCGAACTCACCATGGAGGACTGGCGGCTCGTCGTGCAGCTCAAGAAGATCTTCAACATCATCTGAGCGGCGCGGCCCCTCCGCCGGGTCACACAACTGAGTTGCGCCGTTCGAGTGGTCCCTTCGAGGTGATCCCTTCGAGGTGATCCCTTCGAGGTGGTTTCATTGAGGTGATCCCTTCGAGGTGGTTTCATCGAGGTGATCCCTTCCTCCACACCCCAAGGGGAAAAGCAACGCAAAGAAGAACGCACACTCCAACTTCTCTCCTTCTCACCCCTAATCGGCACCCCCCAGTCGCTAAATTTGAAAAGGATAACCAGTCACGCGCGAGGAGCACACTTGCGGGGGCTACTCAAAAGGTTGCGTGCCCCAGGCTGTCCCAAAAAAAACGTACCGCCGCGTACCATCTCGTACCGCCGCGTACCTCTCGTACCGCCGCGTACCTCTCGTACCGCCTCTTCCCCACATAATGGGCCACGTTCATGCGCGTATTTGTGCGTCCGTGCGTGTGCCCATTCATGTGCTCAAACATGTGTGCGCCCCTCGTGCTAAGGGCCTCTCTCCCCCCTCAGCGCACCGCTGCACACACCTACCCTCCCTTTTGATCACCTCCAAAAAAAAGGCCTATTTGAAATGTTGCCATATGTGCTGTATTCATTTGCGTCGGTACCTGCGTGCGTCGCTGCATGGTCGTGTCATTGTAGCATTGTTAAAACGGCAAAAGTTAACATTTGACATTTTTAAATTGACATTTTTAAATTGACATTTTTAATCCAGCAAAGGTGGGTCCCCCTCTGGGGTATTCCCCCGAAAAATGCGCAAGCGGGGATGATAGGCCCTTCCAAAATTTCTCAACAGGGGGCTGTCACACCGAACGTTGCAACGGTTTACGCGCACTCGATTAGCTGTATTTACCGGCTTCTTTTTTTTTTAACGAGGAATGTTAGGAGCGCCCCAACGTTTGGCACTCCTCAGAGGGTTCTCCGTCCCGTCTGCCGGTCTGCCTGCCTGTCTACTGGCTGTTTTTTTTTTTTTTTTTTTTTTTTGCCTGAACAGGTCAGGTAAAACAGTTCAAGTGGCAAATACGGGGAAGAGCAAATAGATGAACTGATGAATTGATGAATTGTGCACCGAGGGAGAACTCGCGAAAAGTTTCTACAAAATGGCGGGGACGTTAAAAGCGAGGGCGCCTTCTCCAATGAGCTTCACTGTGTCGGCATGTCTTTGCGTGAAAACGAAACATCGTCGCGATCGTTTAAAATGAAGGGGTGCCCCAAAACTGTGGCAGCAATTTTTTTTTGCGGAAAAAAATTATCCATCCTTCCTCCCATGATACATGTTCCCATGTTACTTCGCTGCGCGGTTGGCTCAGCCATCCCAGCTAGCTCTCTGTCCATGCTAAGCGGCGGAGCGATCGCTATTGTGGCTGGCCCCGAGGTGTCCTCCGCAAGCGCGTACCCGTAAGGGTGGACACCATCGGGAGCAGCATAGTAGGCACAGCGACGTGGCGAATCCCGCAGCGCTGTGCACCATTTTATGAGAGCTCCCGCTTCAGCTAAAGAATGTTTCCCCCCCGTGCGCGCACACATTTCCGCGAAAAGATAGGTTCCCATATTGAAGGGTCGCCTAACGTGACCGCCTGATTTGACCGCCTAACTTGCCCTCCAATCCCCAAACTAAGCGACGTTTCTTCCTTAACGCAGTCATCAGCACCTCCAGCCAAGCCTGACTTGGGCCAAAATGGACGTTACGGACGTGGACTTCTTCACTCATGTTGGTGGCCTTCGGAGTGGGGGGGCCCTGGACATCTATTCCAAGGGGTATGGAAAGGGAGAAAGAGAGGGGGAGAAAAAAGAAGAAAAAAAAGAGAAAAAAAAGAGAAAAAATAGAGAAAAAAAAGAAAAAAAATAGAGAGAGAAAAAACAAACGTAACGGACAAAACGACACATGGCACGGATAAACTTAACACACCATGGCGACGTGCCGAACCCGCTTGGGAATTCCCCCCCTTTTTTTCAACCCCCCCCCTGTTACCTCAATGTCTTCCCCCTCAGATGGTTTGAATGCCACAAGAGCCTAGTCGCGATCAACCTATACGTCCACCGCAACAGTGACATGATGGACACCATCGGGGACGAGCGGGTGGATGCCCTCGTGGGGAAGGTACCTCCATGGACAGCTGAGCGGTTGAGCGGTTTAGCGGCTTAGCGGTTTAGCAGTTTAGCGGCTTAGCGGTTTAGCAGTTTAGCAGTTGAGCGGTTTAGCAGTTGCGCACCTTTTTTGCCGCGACGAAGTGGTGAAAACTGCCATACCACACATGTATATTCACCACATGGGGAGGACTCCCCCCCTGCAAAGTTTGAGACTCTGCTTAGGGAACTAATCACCACCTACTTCGTTCGATTTCTCCAAATGGAAGAACTAACAAAGTGCAGTAAAGACAAATCAGCGCCACAGGAAGTGGGGGGAAGCGAACTGCAGAGTGCCAGCGTAGATGCAAAAAAGGGGGAAGACACAAACGCGCAGAACCGCATCTCCAGCTACATAGCGGTATGGCTGTGCACCCAACAAATGGGTACATGTCCAAAGGGGGGGCATCTCCCCGTGACCGCCACGCATCCCCATAACCGCCGCGTCTTCCTTTCCATTTAACCGCTCCCCCCCCCAGCTGTACCACGAAGT
Source organism: Plasmodium vivax (assembly GCF_000002415.2). Classification (NCBI taxonomy): domain Eukaryota; phylum Apicomplexa; class Aconoidasida; order Haemosporida; family Plasmodiidae; genus Plasmodium; species Plasmodium vivax. The sequence goes on along the minus strand of NC_009916.1, from coordinate 1,736,731 downwards.
GACATTGCTGAACATCCTCGAGTGGGTCCTCTGCGCAGATCACGCCTATGACAAAATAGACAGCCACATGATAAACCTCTTCGCGTACATCTACACCAATTTGGTGGCCTTCCTCAAGAGGTAGGGGGGTGGAGAAGCGGTCGGCCGGCGGTGCTGACCAGGGGGGAGCAGCTCAGTGGACACGCGCAACGTGTGTTAAGGTTTTGTTTTATACTTTATATTTTATATTTGTTTGTTTTTATTTTTTTATTTTATTTTATTTTTTTTTTTTCCCCTTAGCAACTCGGAGGAGTACTTCGTCAAGCCCACAAGCGAGATGTCCATAAGCGAGGTCACCAGGAGGGGGACGCAAGAGGCGCGTCATTCCTGTGCCGTCCGCGCATCAACTGTTTGAGGCCGCCCCCACACACGCACCTCTGCACTAACGCACATATACACCTTTGCACTAACACACACGTGACCTTCTCCCCCTCCACCGCTCAGATGCTGAGGGAAGAAAACGATAAGTCTCAAAGCATCGACAGACTCAAAATATACGTCAGCGTCATCAACGCCCTGCGGAACATAACGGACAGGATTCACCTGCTAAACAACACAGTCATCAATAAGATAGTGGACTACGGTTAGGGGAGAGGAGAGGGGAGAGGAGAGAGAAGCGGGGCGAGAAGCGGGGCGAGAAGCGGGGCACTCCCTTTCGCTTCTTTCAAACGAACGTTTTTCCCCCCAGATGGTGTCTTAAAGGGGGACAACACAAGATGCACCTCCCCCTTTTCCCTCCCTCAGACATTTTGCTAATTCTAATTCCGCTCCTGGAGAGGAGACCATGGGCACATGACAACTACGTGTTTGAAGGAAATGAGTAACTTGATACTCAGCGGCGATCTGTTTAAGCGCGCTGATGAGTACACGTCCATATGAACATGCGCATGTGTGTGGTGGACCCCCCCTTGGGGTTACTCCCCACACTACGTTCCCACTAACGTTCACACACATGCAGGTGGGTAAAACGGGAAGGCAGCACCTTATGTACGATTGAGAAACAGGTAGAGGCAACGAAAGGGGAGCAGTGCTAGTAGCGAAGTGTACTCTCTGCATCTCTGCATATCTGCATCTCTTTTTTTTTTTTTTTTTTTGATGCCCACATCCATATGGCAAACAAATCTTCACTGAACTGCACACGGCGTCTACCCCCTACCCCTCCCCCAAGCTGTGGCTGATACTCTACACCCTGATACTGACTAGGAGCTGCCAAGAAAAGTAAAAAAAAAATCACTTTGAGCGAAGGAGTTCCAAACTGGAATTGGGGCTTACGCGACCACCACGTGTGTCGCCACTAATTGCTCTTCTCTTCTTTACATCATGGCAGGTACGAAATGACCAACTATAGGAGGAACAACATTCTGAAGGTACACAGGGGGTGCGCATCGTTCAGGTGTGCGTTGGTCCCGTCTCGTTTGCTCCACTGCGTCCATCCTGCCGCTTACGCTCCTCCTCAGCTGCGGAAGTACATGAACGAGCCCCTGCACGAGCAGCTGCCCCCCATGAAGACGCTGCACACGTTCATCGAGGTAAAGCGGAAGCGGGGCCCCGGGAGAGCGGCCGGCAAATGGCAAGCGAACGGACGGCCAAACGAAAGAACTCACCGCCAAACGAACGAACTCGCCGCCAAATGAACTGCGAGGCCACCCCCTCCCCCCCGCCTGCAGCACCTGTACATTTCGAAGAGCGTCTTCCCGGAGAACAAAAACTCCTACCTGATCATCGACGTGGTGAGCCTGCGCGAAAGGGGAAAGAAAAAAAGAAAAGAAAAAAAGGGAAAGAAATAATGGCGAATCATCCTGAAGAAAAAAATAAAGCCTACCACTTCATCGCCGCTCCATCGCCACTTCACTGCCGCTTTATCGCCGCTCCACACCGCTCCACGGCGCTCCCCCTCCCACCCTGGCAGGTGCCGGAAATCTTCGAAGAAATCAAAGCGGACGTGCTGAAGAACAAAAGGAGACTCGCGTCCCTCCTGAGCAGCGTCACCATCGAGAGGGACCTCTTGGGCAGCATTTCTGACATGTACCTCTCAGTGTACGAATTTGACCAGCAGGCTGGGAAGGGCCCAAAGAAGGGTAACACTCCAGGGGGGGAAGCAGCAACGGTGGAAACGAAGCAACAGTGGAAACGAAGCAACAGTGGAAACGACGCAAAAGAGAGAAACACCGCAAACGTGCACCAGCGGCCGTCACTACCCCCTCGCTTTCACTTCCTAACCCAATTTCAGACAAGGGCGGTCCTCACTCGAGTGACGAAAAGGGCGCGGACCCCAAACGGGGAGAAGCAACACCAGAGGATGAAGCAGAGGAGTCTTTCCTCTGCGACAGCTGCAAGGAGATTGTAATTAACAAAAGGGAGGGAGAGAAATCCTGTGGCTGGAAGAAGGCCCACATTCTTCCGCCATTTCGCCCCATTTTTCCGCCGCTTTCCCCCCTTTCAGGCCGAACTACAATGCTCGCAGTGCAAACGGGCGTACTACTGCTCGAAGGAGTGCCAGGTGGGCGACTTTTTGCAAAATGGCAACGCACATGTGTTTCCTCCTCGTCTATCTCCCGTTTATTGCTTGTCCATCTCTCCTTTCTCCCCCCCCGTGCCGCGCACAGATGAAGGACTGGTTTCACCACAGAGAGGTCTGCTCCTACGCGGCATAACATCAGCCATCAATTAGACAAAAACAAGAAGAGGTGGCGCAGCGGCATGCTCGGAGTTGCTTCTTACGTGAGCAGGCAGACACAAGACAATGCAAAAATGATGGAAGGGGAGGCGGCAGCATCCGTTTCAGTGGGTCTTTCTTTGAGCCAGCTCTCCTTCAGCTTAACTGTGCCTGCTTTGCTCTCTCTCTCTCTCCTCCCCATGGGGCATGACCCCCAAGGGGGGGAACAACCCCGCAGACATCTTGTGGGTAATATATATATGCCAAACACCCCGCAGAGGCGATTAACTCGTCACAAAACTATTTGCGCACAAAGGGAACGCTAAACAACAAAAAAAAAAAAAAAACTTTGGGCGTGGCATTCACATTTGCGGATGACCGCCCCCCTCAAACGACTTCGCCGCGCGCGGTGAGGCAGCTGACAATGTTGGTCCTGCAGATGGGGCACGCCTGGCTCTTGTACAGCCACTTGGTAAGGCAGGCCACGTGGAAGAAGTGCCGCCTGTCGCACGGCATCACCATGACGTCATCGCTCTGCACGTAGTTCATCATACATATGGAGCAGATCTCTTCGTCGTCCTCGTGGCGCTCTTCGCCGCCCTTCACGTGATTGTAACCTCCCTCGCAACCTCCCTCTTGACCGTTCTCGTTATCATTCGCGTGGAGCGAACTGTCTGCCCCGTTCGACTCGTCCTCCGAGCCAGGGCCGGGCGCCCGCCCCGGGGACCCCCCGCTGGCAAAGTTAGAAAGCTCATTCGGGTCACTGCCCCCCTTAAGGGGGTTTAGCATCTCCCTCATGGGGTCATCAACAAGGGGGGACGCATTCCTCACACTTAGAGATTCCCCGAGTCTTTTTTTTTTCTTCTTGTCCTCTGGACTGCCCTTCCTCTGGATGACCCTCTTAACCTTATCAAATATAATTTCAAAAGAAGGTTTTTTTAATTTTTTTTTTTTTTTTTTTTTTCTTTTATGGTCATTCCCCGCATTATGCACAGAGTCCACCTCGCTGTATTTTAAGACGGTCAATTTGCTTATGACATTTTCCGGCGTCGGGATGCGATCGTGTTCATCCACGGAGAGGTTCACAAGGACGCATATAATGATTGAAAGGAACAACCCCAGGGAAATGTAAAAGAGAAGGGGTAGAAAATACAAAGTGATGGTGAGATAGTAATAGAGCTTTATAAATTTCAAAGCCACTGTGCTGAAGGAGCATTTATTTCTGTAGAAATGCAGCAGGTGAAGGGACAACAGGAGGAGGAGAAACGTTAGCGAGTTAAACAGCTTGATTAGGTACACTACTAGACCTCTCAACCGCTCGTCGCTCTCTATTTCGTCTCTCTTCTGCACCCGCAGAATTGTTAAGTTCACGTGGCAGATGGTTTTGACCCATATAGCTATCGCCAGCACTCGATTGTAGTAATCACACTGCTCGCAGGGGGTGCGCAGGAAGTATATGCCCATGGCCAGCAGGCCCAGGATGCTCGCCAGCAGCACGAGGTGCAGCACCGTCGTCAGGTGCCTGTACAGCGCGGTTTCGGGCGCGCCCATCTCGACGTAGTGCCCTGCGGGGGGGGGGGGGGGGAAAGGAAAAAGGGAAAAAAGGAAAGTAAAAAGGGAGAACAGGAGAAAAGGAGAAAGGGAGAAAAGGAGAGAACAAGCAGTGCTGCAAAACATCCACGCGAGGGTGTACCCTGGGGGTTACTCCCCCTGGACCTCCTTATGGAGGAGACCCATCTGGTCTTTCTCACCGCTGCCACCCGTGTTGCCCCCCTCTTCATTCATTTTCCCTTCACCGTCTGCGTTGATCAATTTGGGTTTCGCGCAGCTGAAGCGGCGTGGTACCAACTCCGGTGGGTGTGTTGCCCCTGGGTAGTGACTCGAGGTGTCACGCGTTGGCCTTCCACGTGATGGCCTTCCACGTGATGGTCCGTCCCTTTATGCTCCTTTTCTTCAGCTCCTTTTCTTCAGCTCCTTTTCTTCTGCTTCTCTTCTTCTTCTTCCCCTGGGCTTGTACCTTCTCCGAGCACGCCCCCCTCGAAGCGCTCACGCATACATGCGTACACATGTGCCGACGAGCTCACGCACATGCACATATATTTATTTTGTGTACGTGCAGGATACTTCCTCATGTGAGCCACTTACCTCTCTTCGCGCGAGGGATAAAAGGAGAAGTGGCAACGGGTAGGGGCCTCTAACGTGTGCGAAGTCGTTACAATTGTGAGTGGGGGAAAAAAAAAGAAAAAGCGCTCGCATTCGTTTTCTTTGCACTTGCTGAGTGGCGCACTTGGCAGGCTGAAAGTGCTCGCGCGGGGTGGGAGCGGCGTCGCATCAGAGGGAAATCACGCGGTGGAGGAGGTGCGCGGTGTAAAAAAAAAAATTTTGTTCCCTAAAGTGGCACACTCGAGTGGAAGGTGACAGCTCGTTGTAGGGGCCCTCACGCGGAGGTGTTTTTTTTTTTTTTTTTTTTTTTTTTTCCAAGTTGATAAAATTCTACATAGGTTTTTTTTCGCCCCTCCCCGTTGTGCCACCCCCGTTGTGCATCCCCTGTTTGTTACTCCCCTTGAGGGCATATCATCCCCACCGCTTAGTGCCCACCGCTTAGTGCCCACCGCTTAGTGCCCACCGCTTAGTGCCCACCGCTTAGTGCCCACCGCGTAGTGCCCCCCGCGTGCACCACCCCAAGGGAGGTCTAAACTCACGTGGCATCATCGCAAAGGCGTTAGCAGTGCGTGGCGTCTCCCTTCTCTGAGAGTGACCTAGTCTGCGCCGCTCTTCTGGTAAATCCCCATCGCGTGCGCCCTAATATGAGAGCAACGTTGGTGTGCGCGCTGGCCCCCTTCTTCCTGCGTGACTTTCTCTTTTTCATTCACAACAGAAAGGCATCCTTCGGCTCGTTCAGGACGATGGAGCCCAGAGCGGTGAGCGGCGACGCGGGCGAGATGGAGGTCTTCGTGCGGCCGGAGAGTGCCCAGTATAAAGGTATGGCTGGTCCCGCAGCCAGGTGGGCGTGCGCTTGGGCGGATGCTCACCGATGCGAAGCGCGTCTCATCATTGATCGCTTTCTATCACCACTTCCACCGCTCCCCCCGCAGCGTTCGGACGGCCGCGGAACGACCTGGTGCTGAGAGTCATCGAGAACAAGGCGGAGGGGCGGGCGCTGGAGAGGATCCCCGTGTGGTTCATGCGGCAGGCGGGCCGCTACCTGCCGGAGTACCGCCAAATGAGAAGCAAACACGATTTTTTCGAGATGTGCCAGGATGCAAATCTCTCCTCCGAAGTGACCATCATGCCCCTCAAGCGATTCCCATGTGATATGTTGGTCGTCTTTTCTGACATTTTAATCGTTTTTGTGGCCATGGGGATTAGCATAACCTTTATTGAAAGCGTGGGGCCTACCTTTGACCAGAGGGTTACCTCTTTTGAAGAGTTCCAAAGGGTAAGTCTCCCCCTGGAGGAGGTTATAAAGAATCTGCACTACGTGTATGATGCTATCAATTTGACGAAGCAAAAAATTAACAACGCAGTCCCCATTTTAGGGTTCGCAGGATCTCCATTTACTCTCTTTACGTATTTAACTAAGAATAACAAGAGGACCTATGAAGATAGCATTAGAATGATTTATGAATGCCCGGAGGATGTTCATAAGATTCTTGGCAAGTTAAGCGATGTGTGTGTAAGTCACCTGGTCAACCAGATTGACAGTGGAGCAAATGTGGTGCAGCTCTTCGACAGTAATGCAGATGTTATAGACACCCACTTATTTGCTCATTTCAGTTTGTTCTACATAAAAAGAGTCGTCAACACGGTAAAGAAATTGAGACCACATGCATTTATCATTTTATTTCTGAAGGAGAATTTCCACCCAGATGTGAAGCACCTACACATTGATGTCCTCTCCATTACGCATAAGCAGCTTGCCATGAACTCCTCCAGCTTTTTCTACAATCTGTTTGACGGGAAAATTATCCTCCAGGGGGCGCTAGACCCTCACATTATGCTCCTGCAGGATGAGGAGCTCGTCTCCCAGCATACATCCCAAATGATAAATCAAATTCGCCACACCAACAAGTACATTGCAAACTTGGGCCACGGGATGCTGCCCGGCTCGCGCGTCGAAAATGTGCGCGCCTTTATCCGCGCCGTGGGGGCGCACCTCCCCGCGCGGGGTGAGCGGCACGGCGGTTAGGCAGCGGTTAGGCAAGCGGTTAGGCAAGCGGTTTGGCAAGCGGTTAGCCCGTTTGGAGACCCATTGGTTAGCCCATCGGTTAGCCCGTTTGCTTCCCCATTTGTCGGCTTATTTGCTTCCCCATTCGACGGGGCAACTCCATACGTCTTAAAAAAAAACTTCCCTGCCGCTTTAGCAGTTACACGTACGAATGTTCCCCAAAATGAAGCCAGGAAAAAGAGGCGAAAAGGGTAGCGGGGGCGATTACGTGGAGGACCCGCTGGGGGTGCAGCCAGTGAGACAGACCAAACAACCATCAGTATTGACGGGTAAAAAAAGGGGGGAAAAAAGAGGCGAAAAAAGGAGGAAAAAAAAGGAGGAAAAAAAACTGCGAAAAAACGGCGAAAGTGAAATGCAAATGAACGCGCAAAGTTGAGCGAAGCGGCGGAGGGGGACCTCAAAACTTCTTCCTCTTCTTCCTCCTCTTCCTCTTTTTCTTCTTCTCCTTCGTCACGCTTGGCCCCTGCGGGGGGACCTCAGAACTTCTTCTTCTTCGTCATTTTTGGCACCTACGGGGGAGAAGAGAGAGAGAGCCGTGACGAAGGGGGTTGACAGCACGTCAGGAACGCCAACCTACACACCGCAATCGAAACAGAAACCGCGTCTCCCTTGGGGCTGTCCTCTTTTTTCCTTTTCCTCTTTCGACCTGCTGGGGCCTTACCCATAGAATGGATCTGTATCTGGACGCGTTGGTCACATGCTCGTTCTCCAGGCGGAAGCAAATCCACTGCGCGGGGGGGGCGGTCAATCGGGTGAGCAGTTGATCGGGGGAGTAGTTGATCGGGTGAGCGATCGGGTGGGCGTGGGAAGGCGATGCCGGCCTGCGTTTGCAGTGACTTCCTCTCATGCATAAACATGTAAACACGCCTTTGCACAATGCGACCGCTCAGTCTGCCTACTATGGATCGCCTGAGGACTTCGATGAACATCAAAACGAAGGTAATTAGGAAGGCGTTTATTTCCTGCGGGGGGGGGGAGTAAATGCGTTCGAAAGGGGTTGCACTTGGTTTGATTGGTTAATTTCTCTCGTTTTCTCGTTTGCTTTTCCTCTTTTTCCCCTTTTTGCCTCTGGCGGAGGTACCTTATTCTGGAAGATGGTGATCGGCATGAGGGTGATGGCCCACGTCAGCCTGAAGACCTGCGCGGGGTGAAGCGGTAAAATGGTGAAGCGGTGAAAGGAAAACAGTGACGCGTTAGCGAATCGTTAGCGAAGCGATCGACGGGACACACTCCCCATCCTGGGTACACCGCTTGACCGCTCGACCGCTAGACCGCTCAACTCGGACGCCGGCGCAGCGCTGCTAACCAAATTTAGCAATCCGGCGAAGTAGTAGTAATGCGGGGGGTACATCAGGTTGTTGTTTTTCCTGAGGGGAAAAAAAAAAAATAAAATAAAAAAAATAAAATAAAATAAAATAAAAACCATTTGGAAGAGTCGCCCCTTAATCTGTCAACCTTCGCATTGTTGCTCCTCTCCCCCTGTCTTCAGCTACACCTCTCGTGGCTCGCCCTCACCTTAACAAATAATTATACTCCTTCAGGAGCCCCCAATCACAGTACAGGTCCCAAAAATACATGTACGTGGACCCCACGACGTAGGCGCAGATGAGGATGATTCTGCTCGTGTTCGCGTCCAAGCCCAGGTAGGCCCTGCGGGGGGGAGGCGGTGAGCGGTGAGCAGTGAGCAGTGAGCGGCCAGTGTGGTAAGCGGTAAGCGGGCGGTGTGAAGCTGCGAAGCTGCCGCATAGCTGCCGGCACCCTCACCAGTTGAAGGACGTGCAGATCACGATGGCTATTCCGGACAGATACTTGAGCATGTTGAAGATGTGGATCTTTTCTCTCTCGTTGTTGTATCTGCAAGGGGGGAAAGAAGTGGGTCCTCATGGGGGGTCGGTGCAGAGGAGCCGCATCGACTTGTTCAGCTCGGCAGCTGCTGCTCCCGTTGCTACTTCCGTTTCTACTTCCGCTGCTCCTCCCACTGTCGATTGCGCACCTGATTAGGCATTGGCAGAAGCGGAAGTAAAAGGGGAGCCCCACGAAGACGGGGTTGACGTAGCCTTCCAGGACTGCGGGGGGGAGAAGTGGTAATTAAGAAGTGGCAACATAGACGTGGTAATTAAGAAGTGGCAACATAGACGTGGTAATTAAGAAGTGGCAACATAGACGTGGTAATTAAGAAGTGGCAACATAGACGTGGTAATTAAGAAGTGGGAATAGGGACGTGGGAACTGCCAATTGAGACGTGGGCGGACGGTCTAGGGGATGACCAAAATGCCGCCCCCGTGCAGCTGCGCATACTTGGACACTTGGCAGGCGCACTTGTGTTCATCCCGTTTCTGCAACGTGGAGGCAAATTGGGGGGAAGTGGAGGCAAAATGGAGGCAAATTGGGGGGAGAGCCGCTAATCGCGGCTAATCGCGGCTAATCGCGGCTAATCGCGGCACCCCACTTACAGAAGGAAGCAGACGAAGTACTGAACGTCCGAGAAGGTCTTCGACAGGCTCGTCAGGATGTCCCCGATGATGTTGTCCAGCAGGTTGACGCTGTTGACGAGGAAAATCCTGCGAGGGGAAGGTAAAAAAGGGAAAAAAAAAAAAAAAAAAGTACAGCCAATGGTGAAACACGGAGTGATACATGAATAGCTAGTTCATTTTAATAACACCAGTTGTGCTACCCCTAGGGGGGGAAGGGCGCCACCTACCCGCTGGAGAGAACCCGCAGAAGGGAGGAGAAAACAAAGTTGGTCTCCTTGTACTTGTAAAAATTGACCGGGAAGATGGTCGTGCAGAAGAGGAGGATGAAGAGGATGACGACGTGGAAAATAATGTTCGAGAAGATGTTCAGCTTGAAGAGGACGTCCAGGAGGAACACCAGCAGCGAGAGCGTCGTGAGGAAGAGCAGGAAGATCACCACGTTGATGAGGTAGTAGTATTCGTCCACGATGATCTTGTTCAGGTCGAGGATGTACCTACGGGGCAACACGTGGAGGGGTAACACGTGGAGGGGTAACACGTGGAGAAGCTACACGTGGAGGAGCTACACTCAGAGGAGCCACACTCAAAGGAGCTACGCTACGCCGCTCTCGCCGCTCCCCTCGCTCCCGCCGCCCACTCACGTAAAGTTGACGCCGTAGAGCTGCATAAACAGGAAGGAGCCGAAAATGAAGAGGAAGAAGAAGTTCAAAATGTACAGCAGCCGGTAGATCGGAAGGACAGACAAAATGGTATTCACATTTATGTTATTCTTATTGAGGTACAGCAAGATGATGGTGTTGATGACGAGGATGATCAGGATGCCGCAGAGGGTGTAGAGGATGCCCCTGTACTGCCCGATGCTCTCGATTTTGTTCTTCAGGTAAATTTTGAAGTTCAGGAAATCCAGCTTCTCGCAGTTGTCTCCCCGCTTCTTCTGGATGGACAGGTAGGTCGACTTTATTTTCTCCTGCGCAGGGGGGGGGGGCGGTACACAAAGAGGAGACACACACATGGGGAGTAGGAAACACACACATATGAAACAAACACAGGGGCGGTCGAAGCTGCCGCTTTACGCTTTGCCGCTTTGCCGCTCTGCCTCTCCTCTTCGAAGCGGCCTCGCTTCTTACGTTGAACTGCTCCTCGCGGCTTATCTGGTGCAACGTGTTGCAGTACTTCTGGTACAAGTCGAGCGACGTGGAGAGCTTCTCCTTTTTGTTTTTCTTCTTCAAAATTTTATACACGGAGAGAACGTTAATGTTCAGGTAGTTATTGAGGATGTCAAACAGGTTATAGATGTGCAGGCACTTGGTCTTCATGACGTCCATGTCCTTCAAGTTAATCTTATCGCTCATGAGGAACGACCTAATCTCGTTCACCTTATCATCCAGGTAGTTAAATTCCTGTTCGTAGTGCTCCCTGACCATGTTAATATAATTTTGCAGCACGGAAAAGAATAGGTACGTGTAATCGATGTCTAAGAGCTCCACGTCCTCATCTCTTCTCCCTTTTTTTTCTCTTCCGTTTTCACCCCCATCTTCGGACGTTAACAAGTTGCAGACCTCCAACACGTCCTTGTTGTTTTTTTCTATCCGTTCGTATAAGCTACAGATCTCTGCATTTCGTTTCCTTTTAATAATTTTTTTTAAAAACTTATAATCGATGTACTTGTCTTCCCACGACTTCACCTTCAGGTGTTTCAGCTTCTCTGCGAACTTCATTTTGCCCGCCTTCCTCCGACCCCCTCTGGGTAGAGAGATTCGCGGTGAGCGTTCTTCTGCGCGCTTCCTCCCCGCTGCTCAGCCACTTGTGCTCGCCTCCCTGGCAGGTGAGTCAGCGGACAGGGGGGGGCCCACTCGACTACCAGGATGTGGAGCGAATATGCGGCAAAGCTGCTACAAACCTGCTACAAACCTGCGCAGGCTCAAAGAGGCATATCATGCGCGCGCTTCTGACCGGGCGGGGGGGGGGGGGGGGGTATTGTTCGTTCGATGCGTCAAGCTGCATGTGGCTTCGGAGATGGGGAGAGGTGGAAACGCGATCGTCAAAGGGGGGAGATACCGACGAGCGGGGGGCGCGGCAAAGTTGAAAGGAAATAAAAAATGTGGGGCGAGGAAGAGGCACACTAAAGGAAAAGCTCGCCGAGGAAAAGCCACGTTAAGGAAAAGGCTCGTCGAGAAAACGGGACGCGAAAAAAAAAAAAAAAAAAAAACGCCGCCAAAGTGCTGCCCCACGCGCGGCAAACCCAACCTGCAGTCGCCACGAACAGTGCCGCAGAAAATCCCCCGCACCTTTCCCCCTGTGGCGCGCAGGTGTGAGCAAGTGTTGACATGGTGCGGTGACCAGCAGGGAAACTTCACATGCGTGGAAACACCATCAACGCGGCGACTTCATCAGGGGGCGACTCCACTAACGCCGCTAACTGCGCTAACACCGCTAACTGCGCTAACGCCGCTAACTGCGCTAACGCCGCTAACTGCGCCAACCGGGTGAGCGAACGAAGCGGGGGAAGGGATGCATGTGAACCTGGGGCTCCTGCTCAGCAAAGGGGGGGCCCCCAAACGGGGCCAGCGGCGTAGCGCGCGCCCCAAAATGGGGGCTCAGCAGACAGCGCGCAGCCTGTCCAAGGGCCTCCAACCGATGAAGAGCATTCCCGTGCGGGGAGTGACGTGCACGTCTGTTCTGCACGCGGGGATGGCTAAACAGACGAGCTCTCCCCCGCAGTACAATGCAACAGCCGCGACGTGTAGCGGAAGAAGCGTTGTTGGGATTGCTTTCAGGGGGGTGGCCCCCACACGAAGTAACCAACGTGAGGACAGCTCGAACGGGGGAGGAGCGATGAGGATGCATCACCACTACTCCGCAAATGCCAGTGGTAGAGAAAAATCGCAGAGGGGGAAGCCAAAGGTGGGTCCAGGCAATCACGTGAACAACCCAGCAGGTTACCCCGCTAGCCATCTCCATAAGGAGCAAAGAAGAAGTTGCGCCCCTGGAAGGTGCGCCCACTGGCTGGCCGCCGTCCCCCTCCCCGACAAGGTGAAGGAGAACCTAAGAGCGTATGTAACCCTATCGAGGCTGCACATCCCAACAGGCATACACCTCCTCCTGAATTCAGCCCTCTACGGTTACTTCTTAACCCTCCCCGTGGAGAGCCTCTTCACCCCAGGGAATGAAATCAACTGGGAATGCATAACCAAAATAGGAAGAGACCTCTGCCTCTTTGCCTTTGGAAGTCTCAACAGCCGTATCGTTGGCTGCATCATAAATGACCTCTTTGACAGGGACTACGATAGACATGTGGAGAGAACGAAAAACAGGCCACTAGCAAACAACACAGTGACCACCGCCAGAGCATTTGCCTATTTGGCTCTCCACTCCGCGCTCTCCCTCCTTACCCTCTTTCAGTTTAGCCATCAAACCATTTCCACAGGATTACTCTCCACCGCTTTCATCATTTCGTACCCTTTGATGAAGAGAGTAACTTACTACGCTCAGGTCTACTTGTCGATCACCTTTAACCTCGGCTTTTTCATTTCCTGCAGTGAGCATGTGGAGCTAGCTTCGAACGCCCTTGCTCTGTGTGTTAGCTTCCTACCCTTGTGTTATTTGACCGTCATATATGATACTATATATGCTCACCAGGATAGATGGGAGGACATTCAGTTGAAGCTAAAGTCGTTGGCCATAAAATGGGGGGACAACACCCTGGTGTATTCGAAGCTGCTAGCCGTTAACATGACGTATCTGTTTTATCTTTCTGGGTACCTATTCGACTTACACTGCTGCTACTACGTGATGGCTACATGCAATGTGCTTTACCTGCTGCACTGCATTGGGGAGACTGATCTGGGGGACAAGGAGAAGTGCATGCGCTTCTTTAAAAAGAGCAAAAATGTGTTGATGCTATTTGTACTCGCCGCTTTCGTCGCCAAGGGGTGCCAGGCGTACCAGAGGTGGCGGCAACCACCCGGGGAGGTCCTGCAAGACGAGAAGATACCCACGGGGGGGGAAACTCAGCAAGGAACCGCCTGATTCTCTCCTCACGATGTACATTCGAATGAGTTCGCCATGCGTGCTGCGCAAGTCAGTTGACACAAAAACAAGGGGCAAGCAGAATGGGCAAGCAGAATGGGCAATCAAAAGAGGCAAGCAAAATGGGCGCTTAAAAAGGGCACTTAAAAAAGGCACTTAAAAATGATCACCAGGTTAATCGCCAGGCTGACCGCCAACCTGACCGCCAATCAACCTGAAGACGTAAAAAAATTAAAGCACTGCTCAGGAGGAAGGGCGCAGTGGGGGGTCAAATTCCGGGGGGGATAAACTTCACAGGTTTGCTGTACCGGTCATTGATGTCTGCCAGGGAAGGAGCAAAAAAGAAGAAGCAGGGGGGGGAATAACTACAATGGAAAGAGCTCTTAAAAGACATGTGTATGTTTTTGTGTATGGTTGGGTGTTCCCCTTCCATGGCGCCTCATTTGCGCGTGCGGCTACTCACCCAGAGTGTCTATTTTTCCATTCATTAAATTGAGATTCATGTTCCTGTGGGGGGGGAGAAAGGGGCGCGCGTTTGTGTGTATCGTGTGGGCTGCGCAGTGGAAGCGTTGCCGCTCCGCTCGTTGTCGTTTTGTTTGCCCGTTTTTCCATTGCGCTTCTTTTTTTGCTTCTTTCTTTTTGCCTCATGGCCTACCCCTCCATGGCGTACGCGGGGCCCGGGCCCGGCGTCGTGGAGCTCTTCAAGTTCGCCTTCAACTTGGTGAACAAGTCCTTGTCCAGCAGGTTCGCGTCGACGCGGAAGTTGGCGCCTGCGGGGGGGGGGGGGGGGCAAAATAAGGCAAAAAAAAAGAAAGCAAAATAGAATAAAGCAAAACAGTACAAAAAAAATAACATCAAATCACACCACATTACATTACATCAAATCACATCACATCGAATCACACCACATCGAATCACATCACACCACACCGCATCGAACCAATCGAGTAACGGCGGCTGCCCAGCCGCTTGGGCCGCACCTGGCACAACGTTCGGGGGCCCGCCCATGTTCAGCTTCGCGGCGTACATGTCCAGGTTGTTGTTCGTTATTTCTTTGTTCAGGCGGAGGTTGACTGAGGTGAAGCGGTAAAGCGGTGAAGTGGTGAAGCGGGGAAGCGGGGAAGCGGCTAAGCGGTGAAGTGGGGAAGCGGGGAAGCGGCTAAGCGGTGAAGTGGGGAAGCGGCGTGTACAGGGGTAACCCCCTTCTGCAGGGTAACCCCCTCCTACTGCTCACCCTCCCGAGATATGCTCAACTCCTTGGCCATCTCGTCGTTCCGGCGCTGCAAGACGTCAACCTCCCTGCGGAGCGCCTCCTCCGCGGACTCGCGCTGGGCGAGCTTGTCCTGCAGGGCCTTGACCTCGCCCTGAAGCTTCCCAATTTCGCTGACGTTCTGCGAGCTGACTTTTTCCACGTTGATGTGCTCGATGGTCTTGCTCTTCAGCTTGTCCTTCATCTTCCGTAGCTGCGTCTGCAGCTTGGTGATGATGTCATTCCCCTTGTTAATCTCGTCAATGGCGATGTTGATTTCTTTTTCCAGTTTTCCATTCCTGTCTTTGTACTTCTTCAGTTCGTTTTCCAAATTGGAGTTGTTAATTTTAATGCTTTCAAAGCTGGAGCTATTGGAGATATTACTTTCGCACTCCTTTTCATATTTCGTTTTGAGGTTATTAAATTCTACAGTGAAAGTGCTTTTATATTTCTCCAATTCGCATTTAGCACACTCGATGTCTTCTTTCTCTTTAAGAAGTTTTACAAAGTTTGCGTTTTTTTCTTCCAATTCATTTTTCAAATTTTTTACCTTGCCGTTCAGGTGAAAAATTTTTTGTTCATAATTTTGGTTAACTTCATTTAATTGCGTAAATTTATTTTTCAAATTTTCCAAATCTTTTTTCAGTTCTTCATTTTCGCAGTTGAATTTTTCCTCCTTCTTTTCGATGACCCTTTCGTGTTCTTTCCTCAGTTTGTTTATATCGCTATTGAGTGTGTTGTTAAAATCGCACTTCAAATTGTCCATATTTTTTTCCAAAATTTCGATCGTTTTTTGCAGATTTTTAATTTCGACCACGTTCTGACTGTTCTGCACAATTTCCTCGTTCAGCCTGGTGATCACTTCCCCATTATACGCCTTCATATACTTCATATTGTTGCAGAGGTAGCTGATGACATTTTCGTGGTCAGCCCTCTTAAGTTGGAGCGACAAATGGGTGAGCTCTTTAAACTGATTAATTTCGACCAAATTGAGAATTGCACACTCTGCATTTTTTTCCTCATTTGCGCTGCTCCCCCCACAGGCATATGGTCTGCCATAACTTGGGTTATTACTCCCCCCACTGTTGTAGCCCGTGTTTGGGTAACCACCGTAGTAGGGATAGGACCCACCCACCTTCCCCCCTCCATTGTCTTTCCCACTGTTGCCACTGTTGCCATTGTTGCCATAATTGTGTGCATTCCCTTCGCCCGCTTTCCCCCCGCCGTCCAGCATGAGCACAGCGCGCAATCTTTGGTCCTCCACTTTTTCACATTGCTCATTTTCAAGAACGCACTCTTCCAACAGGTCAATAAATTTAAACGGAAATAAATCGAAGTTAATAACCAGCGTCTGTTCCCGTTTTATGCTTTCATAATTCTCTTCATACAAATCTAGGTAATAAAAAAATAGCTCATTTGAATCATCGGACAGCTCCAACCGCATGTACTGCTTCCCCCCGATGCTTTTAAGGCTGTTAATTTTTACAGTCAGCGCTTTTACATAGCTATGTTTCGTTTCGCTTTTCATCATAAATTTAATAGCCTTACAGTAGAGCAGTCCATTCTGGTCATATTTATTATATATAAAACTCATGTCTACATCTTTTTGCAATTTTATCTTGAGAGAATTTTTCGTCCCCACGTTCGCGTTACCACTGCGAGTGACTGCGCTGGCCATTTCGGCCGTCTTTTCGGGCGTCTTTCTGGAGGCGCTTTCCTCAGCGATGCTCACTTCGCTGCAGCTTCGGTGAGCTGTGCAGATTATATTTATCTTGGGGCCGCCCACAGGGTATGCCCCTTTCCCCATCAAGTTTACATGTGGGATGTACATCATGGCCGAGGAATCGTTTTGGCTGTCTGCGTAGTCGCTCCTCTTCTCGCCGCTGACACCGTAGCTGTGGCAGCTGTAGTCATTTTCGTTCGCGCGAGACTCCCCATTCGCACTCTCCCCGTGCGAGATGGAACACTCGCGGAAATTGGGTCCCGAATTCATGTTGGCAGGTTCGTGTCCATTACAACAACCGTGCCTCTCGCGCGCCGCAGCGACGACCCGAACATTATATCTTTGTCACTCCGAAGTGGGATGGCGCACAGGGGGGGAGAGGAAAAAACTCCGCGTTGGGAAACTTCGCCACTACGCTTCAACACGGTGAAAATGCGAGTATGCCGGATATCAGAGAAGTGGGGGAGGGTACATAACTCACGTTGAACTCAACAAAAGGGCCTCCTTCGCTTCGCTTCGTTTTTTTTTTTTTTTTTTTTTTTCTTCCCCCTGCTGACCTTCGCGCATGGGCAGCCTTCACCACAGCGCTCCGTCTACCGCGTTCGCGCACACATGCACATGGGTAAGAGAATGAACATCAGCGTGAACATGAACACGCGCGTGTGTATCCTCCAGTGGGGGAGAAGGTATGCCTTCCCGTCGGAGCCGTTTCTCACTTTTCAGTACCTCCAAGTTGTTGCAAACCGGGGGGCGGAGTGACCCTTCCCAGTGGGGAGAAGTAGACCGTCAGCCTGCTTAAAGATGGCGTGCCAGCCAAGTGTGTGTGAAATTGCCTTGCGCGGAAACGCCGGGGGGGGAAATAAAAATGTGCAAAGAGGGTTAAAACGGCGTAAAAAAAAGAAAGTAAATAAAACAGCACTGCGCGGTATAAGCATGTTCATATGTATGTTCACATGTACGCATGCGTGTTTTTTTTTTTTTTTTTTTTTCCGCGCTTTTGGAAAATTCCCCCAAAGGCGAGATTCCCCTCCAAGCAGGGGCGGAAATTTTCCGTGTGTCACCTTCGGGGGGGCTCCCACTTGTGCACAGGCATGTGTACGTATGGGCGGAGGGCGGCGGAAGCGCGGGAAGCTGCCTCGTGGGGAGGGCTGTGTGGGGAACACCGTGAGGGGGGTACCGTGAGAGGAGTGCTTCGCGGGGAGTGTGCCCCAAAGCGTAGTGCACTTAACAAAATATTGCCATCGCAATTTTGGGCAAGAAAATCCCTCCTGGGGAAAAGCAAACTTTTGTCTAAGCCCCCCCTTATGGTCTCTCCCCTGCCCTTTGCATTTCCTCAAGAGGGTGAACGTTGGGGAGGGGGCGCATGCCTTTTGCGCGGGACTCCTCCCTTTTGCAAGAGCGGATTGTGCAGAGAGGCAGGAATGAAAGCGAAAAAAAATAGGGGAAAAAATAGGGGAAAAAAAAAAGAAATGAGAGGACCGCTCGCTAAACCCAAGCGCACTGCGCAGTGCAACCGAACGGGGGAAGTGCCTTAACGCGCTCCCATTTGTTTGGCAACACTCCTGGTGGGGACTGTCCGATGGTGGAGTCGCGCGGGTATACTTTTTTTTTTTTTTTTTTTTTTTCTCCACCCATTTGGTGCTCTTTTTTTTTTTTGAAAGGGAGGGGGGCACACCAAATGTGTGCACAGCGAAAAAAGTTGAGCAGTACGGAGACAACTGAGAATGGGCCGCCCCCTCCGTTGCATTCCGTTAGGCCAGTTCTGCCCCGTAACGGCTCGCGTCGTCCGTTTGGGCCATCTGGCACGTTCGCCCCCCAGTTATGCCACGTTTGCCCCCCAGTTATGCCACGTTTGCCTCCCAGTTTTGCCTCGTTCTGTGCACGCAGCCATACGGCGCTTCACACCAGCTGGTCACTTTTTTTTTTTTTTTTGTAACGCCCCTGTGAGAGGCAGCCTTTACACGCTCGTGCGTTCACCACTTGGCGCGTTGATCGGTTGTCCCGTCAAGGAGTTAGGCGGCCAACCGGTTAAGCCGCTAAACCGTATGCACACACGCACGCGTCTTATGCCCCCGCGTTTCCGGTTGGACAGGCGGAATATCAGCCAGTTTGCATACCGCCAGCGTGTTGCCTCACCCCATGTGCCGCGAACAAAAAAAAATGGCAATTTCGCCAAAGCCGAAGAGGCCTTCATGTCATGCACGTAGTGAAGACCGCCCATCTTTTGGCGCAGAATGGTACCCAAGAATTGCTCATCCGGGGGAAAAAAAAAAAAAAAACACACTTAGGTCTTGTGCATATGCATATGCATATGCAAATGTGTGCGTGCGGTCGCGAATTCCCGGCAGTTACACAACGCGCAATGAGCATTACACTTACGCATTACACCTACGCATTACGCCTTCGCATTCGTTCTTGTCCTCCCCTGTCTGCCTGATTTTTCTTTCAGCGCATTTTTTGTTCACCTCACCTTATGCATTTCTCGCCATTCCGCAGTCCCTGTTTTGTGTGCGCCTTTCCATGGCACCGCGCGCGAGTGTGCAAAGTGTGCCAATATGTCAGTATGCCAATATGCTTATATGCCAATATGCTAAATGCCAATATGCTAAATGCCAATATGCTAACATGCTAATGTGCGTACCGTACGCGCAAAGCACACGTCAAAGTCCACTGCGCAAGCAACACAATCGCCAAAATGCTTTGTGTACATGTACGTGCATGCATGCATGGCTGTATTTTTTTTTTTTTTTTTTTTTTTTTTTTTTTTTGTGTACTCCCTGCCAACTCGAAGTCAGCTTGTTACACATTTTTACTTCGTTTTACTTATTTATTTTATTTTTATTTATTTTTATTTTTTTCCCGTTCTTTCCGAGTGGATTAATTAAATACGTATTCTTTGGACTGAATGAAAAGTTTGTAATAATTACATTTCTTGCGTTCGTTTGTTTTTTTCGTTTCGGAAGCCCGGCTAGCAGTCCAGTTAGCAGTCCGGTTAGCAGCCGCCTAGCAGCCCTGTTGAGGCCCACTTGACGGACCATTTCCCCGCCTCCGTCCAACCCATTTGTCAGTCCCTTTTTTACGTCTCCTTTTGTCCCGATTTGTTTTGTCCGTTTGGCTAACCCGTTCGCCGCGCCTGCCACCAGTGAGCAAACCGCCATTTAGGCAAACCGCCATTTAGGCAAACCGCCATTTGGGCTAACCGCCATTTGGGCTAACCGCCATTTGGGCTAACCGCCATTTGGGAAGACCGCCATTTGGGCAGACCGCCATTTGGGAAGACCGCCATTTGGGAAGACCGCCATTTGGGCCTCTTTTGTATTTGTCCCACCTCGACCAGCTCGCCCCAATTTGTTAGCCCCCAATACGTGCCGCGCTTCCGCAGGGCACAACACCATTCGGAGAGCCAACCCGAGTAGCGCACACTCCACGTTTGTCCCATTTGTTAATCACCCCCTTGCCAGTCCGATCTTCTTCCCACTCCCTGTTTCATTCCTCACCACCGTTTCTTTGCAATTGTGTTTTACCCCCCCCATGACATACCCATTCTGTCTGTTTTTAATTTGATAGACGTCTTCGAAACGCATTTTGCCTACGCACTGATTAATTGTTTTTTCCTTGGGAGGTGCATCCCCAGCATGGTGGTCGCCACACCCACAGGTGTTTTATGTACTCTGTTTGGTCCACTCACTGTGCCTCCCCCTTTTTTTTTTTTTTTTCTTTTCTTCTGTGCGAGTAAGCACACGTGCAAGCGAACACTGCATGCCTAAACAGCTCGGCAAGTTTTGTTTTACCCTTTGAGGAACTCCAATTCGCTTGCGCCGCATGGCCCATTTGAATGGCTCGTCAGTTACACGAGGCCGCCTTTATCCCCGAAGTAGCTTTTGTTTTTAAATGAATAGAGCTCACAGCATTGGAAAATACTAATGCTGCACGGGTGGCTCAATCGGTGCGCCTTCCGTTTTGCATTGACTCCAGTTTTGTCCTCTTCTCCGCGCACGTCCAAGTGTGTATGTTAATGTGTGTTTTGTCTACGTGCCCTTTTTACACCCCCTTTTTACACCCCCTTTCTGCGTCTTTTTCTGTGTCTCCTTCTGCACCCCTGTGCTGACCCCGAACGACGCAAACGTCGGAAGGCGCACTCGAGTGAATCTACAGTTGTGCCCCCCCACATGTGCATGCCTCGGCGGACGTGCGTTTCATTGTTATCACCCTCTTCCTAAAGAACCCACCTGCCACTTGTCTTTTTGTTTTGCATTACAAGTAACCGCATCGAACTGCGTTTCGCCGTGGCACGTTTGTTTTGTCCGTCCGTTTGCTACGTTGCGAGCTGATTCGTTTGTTGCCATACCTTTAGAGTCCTCACCCGAAAGAGCAACACCGTGTGGGAGCAGCGGTGCGTTCGCGTGTGCATATGTGTGTGCATGTATATGTATGTGTGTTTTTTTTTTTTTTTATGTGCCCCCGTTTTTGATCCGTTTGACCTGTTTGATCTTTTTTTTTTCTTTTTTCCCGAAAGCGTGGGGAGCTCCCCTTTTTAAGATTAGCAGATTTGAACGAGAGGAAAAATTGCCTCGACGCACAGAACGTTGGAGCTTCGGTGCCTGCACCCCCTTCATTGGGCCGTCCATTTTGTTTGCCCCGTCACGACGACGCCATTTGTTGCAATTCGTTGCAATTTGTTTGCATCCTTTGTGCTATCCTGCTTCGCCCGGGCTGCATCCTCCCCAGAAGTGCTACCCGTTAAATCGGTAGCGAGGAAGCCACTCCGTCATTGTCTCCATCCGCCGCAGTAACTTCGATTTGTAGTCCCCCCCCTTCGCGCAGCTACACACCCTTTCATTTGAACGTCACGTTTGGCTAACCAAGTTTTTGGATTGCTGCACCACTTGGGGGATATATTTTTTTTTTGTTTCACGCCCAGTTGGAGAGCCCTCCCGTTTATGCAAACGTGACAGGCAGCTCGACTAACCTGTTGACACATCGCAGTAGACACTCACACGTAGGAAGGAGCCCCTCGAGGTAGACCGAAAAAAGAAGAAAAAAAAAAAAAAAAAAAAGATACGAACGTGTGCCCCACTGAGAGACCACTCGGAGAGGTCGCTTCCACTAGCAGGGAAAAACAACGCAGGAGAGAAACGCACTGGTAAGGAGATAATCTGCGAAATGGCTAATTACGAGAGTGGCGAGACGAGCCTGAGTCAGCAGCCCCAAGGAGGTGTCCCCTCCATTGGAAGTGCTCCCACCATTGGAGGCGTCCCCCTCGCGCAAGGCCAGAACAAGCGGCACCCCATGAACGGCACGGCGTACCAGGGCACCCGGAGGAGGAACGAAAACGACGATGGGAAGGGGTTGCCCCCGATGAGCAAAACGAAGAATTCAAATGTGACCTTCACCAAGTTGTGTGGAAATGGTAGGTACCAAGGGGAGGGAAGGAACTACCACCCAGTTGTTAGCCAGTCAGTTAATGGGCCAGTGCTTGCACCGATGGGTGCACTGGTGGGAGACCCCCCCAGTCGGACCCAAATGAACGGCACCCCCCTTCCCTTTAATGGCAACGGAGAATCGAGCCACCTGCACCAGTTCGGTGGCCACAGAGAGGGAAGAAGCAAAAACTGCATGTTGGTGAAAGATCCGGTGATGCGCAATGCGGCTGGGAGGGGCTCTTACGGAGATTACAAGATGAGTGGCCCGAAGCTCAGTGGTACCTATCGGAACGAGAGAAACTGCTATGCTGTGCTGAATAGGGGAAACGAATTGAACCTCCCCCCAAGGTGTAACAATGGCATGGCCGCTTCGGACATAATGCAGGAGACCCCCCCTGGGTACGGGGAAGGGACGCGCGAGGAGAGGGTAGACGTCTCGAAGGTAGACGTGTCGAAGGTAGACGTCTCGAAGGTAGACGTCTCGAAGGAGGAACAAAAAAAAACGGGCGAAGTGCTCATTCGTGATGCAATCAGCGGAGAGGTGAAGCAAAACCCGGTTTTTAATGCCCAAGTGGGGGACAAGCAACGGGGAGGAGAGCTACAGGCGGGGGAACAGCGGACAGAAGAGGTCTCCAACCTTGGTGAGAGCCTACAACGGGGCAAAGTAGATCCCCCCTCTGATCATAACCAAACGGTGAGGCAGTTGCACGTGAGACCATTCACCTTGCAGAGCAGCATTAGCCTTATTAGCAAAATTGACTACCCCAGCAGCTGTAGCGGCCATCGAGACGACTACAGTCAGGTGAAACATCTGGCCAAACCCCCGGTGAGAGAAAGAGGAAACCTCGAGTTTGCCAGCAAAAGGAGGAGCTTCAGGAACGGGGCCTACAACAGCTTCTTCACCCCCTATGAGCAGAGGCTAAATTTTTTGAAGAAGGAGCCCCCCGCTGGTTTTGGGGGGTACGGTTCGAGCAACAAAGCTGACCGTGCTTTTGACAGGCCGGTTTATGGGAGACGTAGGGAAGGGGTACCCTACGGAAGTGGCATCATACCCCATGGAGGTGGCCTACTACCCTATGGAAGTGGCCTCCTACCCTATGGAAGTGGCCCATTACCCCAGGTGAGTATCCCCCCACCACAGGCGATTGCCCCCCCCGCAGGGAGTTCCCTCCTTTGCGCCCCTGCCCTGTGCACATCTCCTCGGCAGGAAGGACGTGCCGCCTTAATAGACCTGACGGTGAGACACCCCAGGGGGGGCGTCCTAAGTGTAGTGAGCAGAAACAGAGAGGGAAGGTGCCTCCTGTCCAAATCGAACGAATCTGTGGAGAGTAGCTTCGTCAATTTTAACTCGAGCGAAATGGGAAGTCTCTCTCCCGAAATGAGAAGCCTCTCCCGCGAGATGGGAAGCCTCTCCCCCGAGATGGGAACCTCCTCCAGCTTGAATGCATGCCTGAGTGTTGGCCTGAGGAAGAAGACCAAGAAAGGGATGGGGGTGGAGAGCCTCCCCATGAATAGCAGCAGCAGCAGCGTCAACCACAGAGTGCACCCGATGGCAGATCTCTTCCTATCGAATAATGCCAAAGGAAGTAGTAGGAAAAAAAAGGGAAGTAAAAACTTCAGCCTAAATCTGTGCACCGCGTGTCTGAACATAGACGATGGGATATACCTAAAACAGATACACGAGATCATCAACAGAGAGATTGTTTTTTCGGAAGAGGATCTACAGATCTTGGGCGAGTTGACCAAGTCTAGCATCCAAAATTCCTACGTGTTTAATAACATCAAAAGCGTAAGTAGCTTCCGCAAAGGAGGACTCACTTGGATCGTTTATAACAACCAGGGGGGGTACCCTTCTACGAAGGGGCAGAAGCAGGTGATGATCAATTACGACAGATTGGAGGGAGAGCCGCACTCTGCTCACTCTGCACACGCTGCTTACCCTGCTCACCATGCACCCCTGAATGGGGGGGACACTCCCGATAGTGAGTACACCTACGTAGATTTGATTAAGAAAAATATTTTCTGCACAAGTAAATATGTTATAGAACCCACTATTGAGAACACCTGGCTGAAGAAGGTCCTCCTGATCATTAAGAAAGAGGATCTAGATCTAGATGCCTTTTTTTTTAAGCTCAAATTTTATTTCTACAAATCGGTCCTCTTTTTATACCAAGAGGGAATCAAGTCATACTTAGGAGATGTAGCGAACCAAATGAAGATCTACGTCAACTATAACTTCTGGTCTGCATCTGAAGTGGCCTACATTTTGAGGCAGCTAACCAATCTGTGTAGCATCCAAATTGAGGTGAGAGTCAAAGGAGAGATCGGCTGCGTCATCTATTTGAACAATGCCCCTAAGGGGTTCCAAGGCTTTGTAGACAGCCACAACTTAAATGACACCTTCACCAAGAAGGACTGGATTTTGCTCCACAGATTTGCCATTAAGATGATGCAGTACAAGAGGGAGGGCAGTGACGACCAGGGGGGGAACTCCGCTTCGCCTGCTCTTCTCGCCGGTGCGGGGGGGCACCTTTCCCCGGTGGGGGGACATCAGAAGGTGCACGGAGAAAGTGGCACCCCCGCTGGAAGCGGAGACGGAGGCGGCGCCGACTTACCAGGCGAACTGCTCCACCAAAGCGGCGGCCTCATGGAGCTGCTCTCGCCTGCCAGCGTGGCGCTCGCCGCGGGGGAAGCGGCAATCGAAGCGGCAATCGAAGTGGCTTCGGGGGTGGCTGCGAAAGCGGCTGCGAAAGAGACTGGCGAAGTGGCTACGGGAGCGGCTGCCAACGTGGCGCCCAACATGAATGTCACCTCGACCGCCATCTCGACTACCGTCTCGACGGCCATCTCGACGGCCAACCCCGGCGGCAGCGAAGACGGCAGCGAGTGCATCTTCTGCTCGCCCACCACCAAGAAGCTCAAATCCTACATGTTCAACGGAGGGAGGTACGCGTTTGCCGCCAAGCTCAAGAACGAAATTAAGCACTTCAAGTCGAAGAGGCTGGGAGATATTATTCACCTCGTGCAGCTAGCCATTCACAAAGGCATATTTGTCTATTCCCAAAGAATCCTCCTGCCCGTCTCGGCATGCGAAAAAAGTGCTGACGATTTGTACCCAAAAATTAAAAACTTTAACTATGAGCTTTGCCAAACTTTAGGAGAAGTCATGAGGATAATTTCCCTGCTGGTCGACCACAAACCCAATGGATTGGTCCTGGCCCAACTGAAGCAACAGTTCATTTTGCAATTTAAGAAGGAGCTAAACAGCCTGCATTTCGGCTATAAGAAGCTGCAGAATTTGCTGCTGGCCGAACCCTTTAGCAAGCACTATAAGCTCTACATCCCCAACTGCAACATGCACCGGACGCACATCCAGCACAAGAAGTACCGGACGCCCGACAATTGCAGGATCTTCCAGAAGGAGAGCGTCAACGTGGGGTCCTTCCTCGAGTTCATCGACCACCACGAGGTCGCCGGGTGCAGCGCGGGGGAGGATGAAGAGGAAGAAGCGGAAGCTGCAGCGGAGGAAGAGGAAGAAGAAGCGGCAGCGGAGGAAGAGGAAGAAGAAGCGGCAGCGGAGGAAGAAGCGGAAGCGGAGGAAGCAGTAGACGAAATAGCCGCTGCACCGGACGCGCCGCTACCCACGGGAAGCAACACAAATGGGCTGCTTCACCCCCAGGGGGAGAGCGAAAACGGGGGAACTGCACCAATCGGGGGAGAAAACCAAACAGAATCAGCAGAACCGAACCAACACATTGAGACGTATGAACCTTCCCAAGTAGGCAAAGAACGTGGGGACACAGCAGATGAGTCAGCTACCGAGGGGGGGACCTTCCCGAGTAAGGAGGGCCAAGCGGGCCAAACGGGCCAGACCGACAAGCCCCCCCACGACTGTCTCCCCGTTCGCGCCGAACAGGGGAATTCCTCCAACGCGCCACCGAAATGGCAAATTAGCAGAGAAGCGACTCAACCGAGGGGATTCATCAAACGGGAAGATCTCAGCTACAGAAACTTGAAGAACCTCCCGCTGTTCATTCGAGAAAGCATAGAAATGACCCTGGAGAGTCAGGAAGACGATGGGTGTGCACTTCTACACATGGAAGACGTGGCGCAGTTTTTCGCAGACCAGGAGGAGGACCCCACAAGGGAAGATCCACAGGAGAGAAGCGACAGGTACCTTTCGATTTTGTCGCGAATGGCGTGCGCAGCAGAGGGGGGAAGCCCCAAAAGGGGCGAAGTAGCCAAACAGAGTGGAAGCGAGGAAGCCAACCTTAATAGGGGCGAGGAAGCCAACCTTAATAGGGGCGAGGAAGCCAACCTTAATAGGGGCGAGGAAGCCAACCTTAATAGGGGCGAGGAAGCCAAACCAAGTATTGCCAACCCTAATATTGCCAAACCGAGTGGAGAGAGCCCCGCTGGAGGAGGCAGCGTCCTCAGCACGCTGTACCTCATGGACCTAGACGCGAAGGATGCGCATGCTGAGAAGCTGAGGGGGATAACGCAAATTTTCGCTGGCGGGGAGGACCAGCGTGGAGAGAGCCCCGCGGACGAGAGCGACAGTCAGCAGGATAACATCTGGCACTACTCACCACTGTGTGATGGTACGCAGGACAACAGCACCTTCGTGGCGACCCCAAACATGGCAACACCACCCCCCCCGCTGCTCAACATTTACACCCTAATGAAAAAATACAAAAGGAAAAAAAAAAAAAACAACCGACTGCTCTTCGAGCAAGGAAATAGCAGCAGCGATATTTGGAGGAGCAAAATTAGCGAGGAGGACCTTCCTCAACAGAATGATGATGAGGGCAAGTCGAGTGCCACTAAGGGGGTCTTCCCAAAAAATGATCCCTCCATGGGAAGTGTTCCAACAGGATCACCAGGGAATAAATTCCTCCGTTTTAGGAGGGACCCCCAATTATGTAGTTCCCCTCTTACAGTGGTAGACATGGAGGGACCAAAGGGTGTTAGACCGTTTGGCAAAAATGGCTTTTATGAGAAGGGGGCGTTCACCAGTGCAGACTACGTTGCCAACTCGATGAGAGAGGATGACCACTCGGGGGAGTCCCATTTTGATCTGAACAAAGTCAGGCAGAATTTCTTCCAATATGTGAAGAAGAGCCAAGGGGGAAGTCCCCCTCAGAACTACCATTTGGGCAAAAGAACGAAAAGCTTTATTAAAGACTCTCCTTCGTCGGCGGCGCCCCTGGGGGAAGTGCTTCGCGAAAGGGGGTCCCCCACGCGGTCTCCACTGCAATCCGTGATGAAGTCCCCACTGCTGCCGCCAGTGCGACCTCCAGTATCGTCGCCAAACTACCTCCCCCCGTGCGCATCTACAAATGAGAAGCAGAGCGGGCAGCCCACACGATACGACGCCCCCCCTGGACGCTTCGACGGAGCGGAAAACCAACTGAGCGGTGGCAAAGTTGCTCAAAAGGGCATCCCTCATGAGGGCTGCAACATCTGGGAGGATACTTCCCAAACAGGAAAAAGTGCAAGTGCAAGTGCAAAGGGGCAGCTGCAAATCCCCCAAGGGGGGGAGGAAATTACCCCCTATGGAGACTACTGCCAGGAGAATGACCTGAACATGTGCGAACCTGCTCGGTTAGATGAAGATAATGGGTACGTAGGTGAGAAGAACCCATGCGGAGTGCCCCCAATGGGTAGCACCACTACCGTATGCAGCGTCGACAAGAGGTGCAGTCCGCCAGAAGGAACAAGTGAAGAGCGCCCCTGCGTGGGGGAGAACCGAGCGAATTTTTTTACCTATAATTTGACCCAGGGAAAAGATACAAACAGGCTCAGCGGGGAGACCAAATCTGACTGGACGGAACAGCCAAACGGGGCAGATAGCCAAATGAACGTTAGCAAAAATGATGAGCAAGCAGGTGGAGACACGTCCATTTACGCCATTCGAGAGGGAAGCCCCCCTGTGGAATTGACTCCTTTTAAGGGTCACTCCGCTAACCAAAGTGGAAACAGCTTCGAAGGAGGGCAAATGGAAGACCTCTCTACTAATACTACCATTTGGGGAAAACACGCAGATCTGTTGGTACCTCCCCCCCAACATGGCACGAACAGTCTGATGGGCGAACAATACGTAGGTACCCAATGCGAGGAACAAATGCATAACGCGAAGGAGAAAGACTCAGAGAAAGACTCGGAGAAAGACTCGGAGCATGCCCAGGATGACTCATTAAACCATTCCAATGGTAAGCTGCACCATGTGGAGGGAGAAAATGGTTTCCCAAGCAGTGGCGCCCTTTCCACTGACAAGCCACCTGCACATGAAGCGGGAGACATACACGATGCGATCAAATGTGCATATTTAAAAAAAACAGATTTCATGAGTTGCAATCTAAATAGAGTAGGAGGAAGCACCGACCATAATAGTAACTCCACAACGACGACGACCACTACTGTTGCGAATAACAACAATGGGGGGAGCAACCATTGGGGTCATAGCGACTCGGCTGGCGATTACCACAGTGGAGACAGCAACACACAGGTTAGAGGCACCCCGGAGAGAAGTGAAAACGACTGCTATGTTTATGCGGCGAACCGGGTTGGTCACGAAAGTGCCGAGGTGAAGATGGATGGGCTGGTTGCCCCATTAAGCGGTCAGGTGGAAGGATCAAACAGGGGGTCAGCCAAGCCGCTCACCTATCGCCCCGGCAGTGATGAGGCACATCATGTAGGGGCAAACCTCAGGGGAGACACCCCCGTCAGCGGCGTCACGCAGAGTGAGTATGGCCAGTACAGCCGCCAGTACACCCGCCAGCACACCCACCAGCAGAACTTCCCCCCGAGCGACAAAAAGAGAGCTACCTACAAGTGGAACGACAAGGAGAGCGAGCCAGGGAAGAGGCAGTACAACCCATTCGAAAGCAGGAACTCGCTCACCTGTGCCACTACGCCATATGGGGGAGGCCCCAACGTACGCGAAGGATACAGGAGGGAAGCAGACCTGAGGGAAGGATACAGGAGGGAAACAGACCTGAGGGAAGGATACAGGAGGGAAGCAGACCTGAGGGAAGGATACAGGAGGGAAACAGACCTGAGGGAAGGATACAGGAGGGAAACAGACCTGAGGGAAGGATACAGGAGGGAAGCAGACCTGAGGAAAAATTTTTTTAAAAAAAACGAAATTGAAAGTAACCCACAACTGGCAGACCTTTTAAGCGTCAAAAATCATGCCCGAGGAGAGGGTCTCTTTTTCTCCCCCAAAAGTGAGGAAAAAAAATTTCGAAATGTTCTTACCACGATGAACACGGCAAGGCAAGAGAAGCCACAGACCCCCAATGGCAGCAGCTTCTTTCACTACAGAAACGACAAAAGTGAACATGCCTTTAAGAGCAGGAGCATTCTTAGAAGGAACAAATACGTTGACCCTAATGCGGGGTTCAGTCAGGAAAGGAAGAAGAATAGCCACCAGGTGTTTACCCCCCTGGAGGGGGGATACCAGCAGGGCGGAAGAGAAGCAGAAGGGGGAGGAGAGGGAGAAAGGCAAAAACGCACACCTGACGGGAACTACTCAATGGTGAGCAAAATGGACATCCGTGTAAACGACTTGGGGAGAACTGCCGACACGGTGCTCCACAAACACAACGCAGGCGCGAAAAATCATTTCCTCCAAAGCAGTTACTTCCCCTACCATCAAAATAGAAAAAGCGGCTTCGTCAAATACGGGGATGTAGAAACGTCCTATGGCATCCACAGGGAGGTGAAGAAGCCACAGCTAAGGAAGTTTTTCAATTACGCAGCAGACACGGGAACGCCCCTACCCAGTGAAGGCACTGCGAACTTTGGCAAAATGTGCAAAATTAGGAACATCCATTTGGATCAATTCCCCCGAAAATATTTCCCTGGAGAGACAAACAAGTTTTATAATGCTAATTTAAATTACTCCTACCAAAATAGGGGCAACGTCGACGTACCTCCTGCTTCGAACGAGTACGTCAAGTTTTCGTCCCTCGTCAAGGGGAAGGCTAGAATGGGTGCGGACCCGAGCTTTGTGGAAAATGGGGCGTTCAAGGTGGGGGGACAAGTGCGGGAACAGGCTCCCCTCAGTGAAGTTTAGGGGGGGTTAATCACCTTGAGTGGTGATAGGTAACCTCCACCCCTAACTTCGCCCTCGCGGGTGTGCACACCGGCTGCGCGTCTGTTGTAATTTTTTTGTTATCCCATTTTTTTGTTACTCCGTTTTTTTGTTGCTTCGTTTTTTGGTAGCTTCGTTTTTTGGTAGCTTCGTTTTTTGGTAGCTTCGTTTTTTGGTAGCTTCGTTTTTTGGTAGCTTCGTTTTTTGGTAGCTTCGTTTTTTGGTAGCTTCGTTTTTTGGTAGCTTCGTTTTTTAGTAGCTTCATTTTTTAGTAGCTTCGCCTTTTAGTAGCTTCGCCTTTTAGTAGCTTCGTTTTTTTGTTATCCGCCATTTCTTTTACGTTTTCGCGCCTTCCTCGCCAGTGCGCCGCCCCCCCTTTGGTAAATACCCCGGGGGAGGGACCATTTGTTAAATTACACTTTTTTTTTTTTTTTTTTTTTCCCCCATTTTTGCCTGACCTGTTCATGCAGCTAGCCAAAATGGTGTGCAACGTTGACCATTTGGATGTGCATCACTGTGTGCACGTGTAGGGACGTGCCAAATGGCACTAAAGTGTCCATCTCCTCCGTTCTAACTGTGGAATGTGCTTTTTTTTCCTTTTCCTTTTTTTTTTTTTATCCTGCGTAAGCATTAACTGGTCATTTCAACACTTGGCGTGCTTCACCTTTTGCACACACGTCCGCAGGTGCGTAACGAATTTGTCAATCCCCATTGCGTATTTGGCACTGATGAAGAAAACGGGGACGTCGTCCCCGCCGTGGGCTTTGATGTCCCGGTAGGCTTCCTCCGCCCGCTTGATCTTCTCCGCGAAGTGGACGTCGCATTTGTTTATGGCAACGATGTATGGCTTGCGGGATAGGCGCTCGTCCCTCCGGCGCAGTTCCTCCCTGAGGTGGAGCGGGGAAGCGGTAAAGCGGTGAGGCGGTGAGGAGGTAAAGTGACTAATTGGGCGACGTGACCAACGTGACCGAGGCGGCCGACCCGTGCTGCCCCCCTGCTCACCTAATGGCGCGAAACTGGGGCATCAGCTCGCGATGCATGTCCAGGACGATGACGAGGACGTGGACGAGTTCCAAGTGGAGGGCCACGTTGGGGCTTATGCGGAAGTGGGGGCTCTGCGCTGGTGCGCCGCCTACATCCGATAAGGCTCTTCCATCTGATGCGGCTCTTCCATCTGATGCGGCTCTTCCATCTGATGCGGCTCTTCCATCCGATACGCCTCTTCCATCCGGTAAGGCCCTTCGATCTTTTATGCCGCATACATCTTCTCTGCCCACACCTTCTATGCCGCCTGCCCCCTCTGCGCAGTCGCCCGCAAAGTCCGCGACGGACACCTGGAAGTTGTCCGCGAAGAAAATCTTTTTCAGCACATACAGGTTATTCACCGTGTGTACTTTCGGCGCGATCAAAGAAAGCAGGGTGGACTTGCCCGAGCCGGCAACCCCCAAAAAGCAGGTGTCGCTAATGCATCGGTAAACGATCCTTATGTAGGCAGTACTCCCCTTTGCTCCTTTCCCAAACGTGTAGGTATCTTGCATGTTGTTCCCTTTCCCTCCTTCTCCTCCCTTGGAGAGTAAAATTGAATTGTTATTTGGACTTAACATCCCGATGCATGTTTCGCTGCCAACTTGTTGGTCCCATCCTGATCAGCTGCCTTAAAATGTGCATGTTTTTTTTTACATAAACGGGGGCTTCCTTCTTTATCACCTTATATACTTTGTCTTCATATTGGGACTTGTAAGTGACTACATGGTGGTGACCTCCCTTCGTGTGGGGGTTGGTCCCTTGGTTGCTCCTCCCCACCAGGGGTGCGTCCCTTTGTGGGTCCCTTTGTGAGTCACCCGAGGGGGTCCCCTCAGCATTGTATGTGCGTCCTGTTAAGAAGTGCAACGGTTCATCTGTGCACTTTGAGTCTGCCACCGGTCTGCATGCACCTTCTGCCACCGCCCCACATGTAGCTTCTCCCCCCCCACGCGGGAACACTCGATACACGTGACACATCCTGTTAAGGTGCAAAAAAACGCTCATTCCATTTTCCCCTCTCAGCTGATTAGCCCTTCCCTTCGCTCCCCCCGTGGCCGAAATAACGCAGGGTAACTCCGCCAAGTTGTTTACATACACATGTTTGTCCTCCCCTCTTCGCTTCCTCTTCGGGGTGAGAGGCCCACCCCCTTTAGGGTCCCAATAACATAAGTACACGTCGCCACCGTTTCCTCCCTTCCCCCCATTTGGTATGCCCAACGGTCCCAACACCTTCCGTTTAAACTTCTTGAAGCTGACAGCTCCGTCTCCCCCTGCTCCACTTTCGCATTTAATAATTCTTTCACTTTCATAAAAAATGGACTTCCTCCCTGTGGCCACTTTGCACACATCAGTTTTGACGCCCACTATGGGGGTCCCCTTCTTCTCTTCGAATGTAAGTCCCCCATCAGTAGAGCACATACTCCCACCATCATGATGTGGACCCTCCTCGGTGGATTTCTTTCCCTTCCCATTCCGCACAAACAACGAATGCTCATATGTTTTTACGCTCTTCTTTGTCACCTTGTCAATAATTTTTATGCTGTACAGGCGTCTCCCCTTTGTGGGTAGTGATAGTACCCCCATGGTTTTGGGGGGTGCCGCTTTTTTTTTTTCCTTTCAACTAGGACTCTCCTGGTTAATTCGTTTCGCCGCTTGGGTTATGGCCTCTCCGGGGAAGACGCGTGTTGGCGAGTGGGCGGGGTTGTGCTACTGGCGGTGGTCAGTCACGACTAGGCAGTTTTACGGGGGAACACGTGCTCTGCCCAGTTGCCTAGCGAGTTACCCCCTCTGCTGCCTAGCGTGTTGCCTACCTTACCGCCTACCTTGTTGGGGCTCCCCCCTGCGAAGTGGCAACAAATCCATCGCACCGCCTAGCGGTCAAATGAACAGCTGAAAAAAAAGAGATCACCCGATCACCCGCGAGATGCACACCGCATACCGGGGGAGGGGCCCAATTTTTTTTTTGCAGCAAAAGTTGCCGCTGCGGTTAAGCTGCCGTGCACCGCACTTTAGGGTTATGCACGCTTGGGTCTCGGCAATCACTGGTCGTCCACGTGCACATGTTCACTTTGTTTCATCTCTATCTCTTTCGCGTTTCCTCTTACCCATTCGTAACTTACGTGTTTGTTTATAAATTGCCAATTTTGCGGATGCCCACTCAACTTGTGTAGTAATGTGTAGGGGGGGGGGGATGAATGGGGAGTCCTCGTTCTATGGCCTTCTCCCCACTGTCCCCCCAAAGGGGTCAATACACCTCAGTATTCCCCAGCTACTCTCCCGAGTGCACCTCCTTTGGTAGGCGCGGCACCGTAATGACGTAGTGAGGCAACACTGCCATGCGGAGCGTCACCACAGAGCCGGTCGTCACATCGTCACCTCGCCTGCCATCACATCGCCACCTCGCCTGCCATCACATCGCCTCACCTCACGCCGCCACCCCCCAGATGCGCACATGAAAAATGCCCTGTGCCTGTTCTACCTGTGGAACCTGCCCCTGGACGGAGGCGACCGGAGGCAGACGCTATACCGCGCGAAGGTAAGGAGGGCCGGCAGGGGGCAGGAAAACAAAGTCCATCACGCGGGGGAGAACTACGGCTACCTAGACGAAGGGAGGAATTCGGAATACGAGGAGATCCTCAACGAGATCATTTGTGAGTACGAGGAGGAGGAGAGGAAAAAAAAGGCAAACGCAGCAGATGGAAGGGTGAGCGGTCAGGCGGGCGGTCAGGCAGGCGGTCAAGTAGGCAGCCAATTAGGCAGTCAATTAGGGCTAGGGGAGAGACAGCCAGGTGACCATGACCTCGAAAGCAACCATGAGCTAATCCCTAGTACACACCAGAAAGGAGAAGACACTTGTAGGAGCCCCCCCGAATCGACCCCCCAGGAGGAAATTAAACGAATAGAGAAATTGAAAAAAAATAATTTCCTAAATCTGTGCAACATAAATTATGACGTGCTGAACCTGCTGCTGAAGGAGGACCTAAAAGGGGAGGAGCAAAACGGAGACGAGCACTACAACCGAGTTAGCTTGTTCCTGGAGAGGGAGGGGGGGAGGAGCGGGGACGAGGCGGGCGATGGCTACGTTGACGATGGCCGCCCGGACGACCGCTACGCTGGCGAAGGTCACGTTGACGATGGCCACACGGACGACCGCTACGTTGACGACGACCGCTACGTTGACGACGACCTCTACATCGACGACAGCCTTGGCAGGTACCTAATCAGGCTGGACGCGAATTTCGTCAACTCCATTTCAGCCAAGGAATTTCACGTCCTGCGCAACAGCATGTACAAGCATATTATACACTTAAAATATCGGTACCTGCGAAACTACAAAGAGGCAATTCAAGCCCTAAAGCAGAAAAAGGAGACGCGCGCGGAGCACATTAACAAGCACGTGTCGGTGGTCTACGAGGAGGGGGAGGATGACCGGGCTAGCTCTCAGGATGGCGATAGTAGAAGTGACGACCACGGCGATAACGGGAGTGACCATCCGATCGACGAATCAACCCGTAAAAGCGCGCAGATAAACGCTCCCATTCAGGCGAATAACCCACGTAAGGACAACACCGCTAGGGTTAGCTTCCTGCAGCCGAGCAGTGAAGACCCGGAAAGCCTCGAACAGATAGACACGGAACTGTCCGTAGAGAACATCAAAGAAATCATTGACGTTAATCAAAGACTCTCAAAACTGCAGACAAATTTTAAGGACTTAAAAAATTTTAACGTTTTTAACCTCCTCGATAGGAACAGCTTCCTCAACAGCTTACGAGTTAACAACTTCAGCTTTTACAACTACGACTGTCCCTTGCTGTTTAAGGCGATGAGGGCGTTCGTGCGGCGAATTCGGCAGGGGCGCGTCACTAGGCCTTCCCCCGACGAAGGGACCAATGTGTGCCTCCAAGAGCGGTGCGACGGCCCGGGGGTGGCTAACCGCGAACACGAGCAAACCTTCGCCGAAGAGCGCTGCGCCTATGTGTCAGTCCCCAAACTGAGTGACCGCGGCTTCCTCAAGTACCAAGACAAATCCATCGTCATTAACCTGTCCGCCAAGGGGGACCAGGAAAGGGACCACCTCCCCCCCGTCAAGGAGCTAAACATCGACACAGACAAAGGCATCCTCATCCTGAGCGCCAACGACAAGCAGCTGAACGTTCATGTGAGAAATATTTGCGATAAAATTTCCTACCTAACACAGAGCCTTTCCATATGGCCGCAACTGAACTATGGCAGTGAAGAAGCTTTCCCCAAAAGCGTCCAAATTGTAAAAAGGATGCTCATGCTCATGCTGTTCTATTTCGACATAAAGAACCTCTTCGTGATCTGCCTTGATGACGCAAGCGCAAAGTTCTTTTACCAATTTCTAAACAGAGAGGAGGACAATTTATTTAAAAATCTTCACACAGGGAAAAAGAGTGAGCAGGAAGAATACCTATATGTCAACTTAAGTGATGTAAAATTTTCGCACATTTTTAACAGGAAATTTGTACCCCTATACGATATGAAAAAAATTTTTAAAAATTATGTCTTTCTCATGAAAAAGGAAGAAAAGTTTTACGACATTTCCTCTTTTAAAAGGTCCTGTCTCTTCATGTTCTTGGATGAACATACAGATAAACGCAACCACGTAATTTCTTCAAATGCGCAGCATTTTTTTTACTACAAAAAGTTTGACTACCCATTTATTTACAGTGTAGATAGTAAGTATTCCCTAAACACGTTGCGCAGTTTTAACGAAATTTTGTTGTACCTTACCAGCTGGATAGACATTTTCCACACGGGGGAAAGTGAAGCCAGTGGGGTTGGGGAGGATGATCAAGGTGCGCAGGGCGACGGAGAGGATGGGGCACCAAGTCCCGATGTGGAAGAGTCGGATAAGGATGCAGAAAAGGAGCAGGAGGAGGAGGAATTTATTCAAAATATGCAAAATCAACAACAGGAGGATGAAGAAAATGAAGACGAGGATGCTTACCAGAAGGATGAAAGAGAGTGCGATGGGGCGTACGGCTCAGATGGGTATGACGACGAAGGGCGCGATCAAAGTGTGGGAGAGTAGATCGAAGGAAAAAACAAAGTGGGAAAAAGTTGGCTTTAAAAAAGTATGCACTGTTCAGGTGTTTTATAAAAAAAAAAAAATAAATAAAAAAAAAAAAAAGCAAAATGGCTAGCTGGGCATATGGCTAGCCAGGTAGCCATCTGGCTAGCTACTTAGGCAGAAAAAAAAATGCGCTCACAATGTGCACAATTGCAAAGCAGCTGTGCAGAACAAAAGTGGGCCTCCCTAATGCAGACACACACGGAGGGCTATCCCCTTTTTTTTCCCCCCTTATGTCAGCCCTTTTAACATCCCATTTTGCGCGCTAAGCCCACATTTGGACTTCCTTATTGTAAAAAGAGCAAGACAGGTAAATTTTTTTTTTTTCCTTTCCCATATCGGCAAGGTCAATGGCGTCAATCCCGTAGGTCAGTTCGTTCCCATTGGGGACTCCCTTATCGAAAATGAATTCTGCAGAGGGGGGGTGGGGGCGCACGTTTGAGTCAGCTCACCCGATATGCGGCAGTGTGGAAAAACGTAGACAAACCCGCACACACACATGCGCGCTTTCTCCTCCCGCACCGTCGTTGATCTTCTTGAATAACTGAGCCCCGCCGTCGCAGGCCGCGACTAGTAGTTCGTTCACGTCCGTGCCTCTGCAAGGGGGGGGAGCGGCAAAGAAGTGACGCGGCAAAGTAATGACTTCGCAAAGCGATTAAACCGCTCCATTTCGCAGCAGCCGACCGCCACAAGCCACCGCTCTGCCGCGCCCCGCTTACTTGTACAGAAACTTAAGCCGCCAAATGCTGGACTTCACGTCGACTGTTCGGAGGGGGTTCTGCACATTTCGCGCGTCGAAGATGCGAATCTTGTTGTCGTACCTGCAGGTGGGGTAAGTACAAACACACAAGTGCATACGTGCACATTCACGTGGCGAAACGCACAGGTTATGCATTTATCTCCGCTTGCTTCCTACGATGCCGTGTACAGCTGCTGACTGAAGCTGTCGAACTTGACCGCCGTGACGCCTTGCGAGTGGGACCTACAAAGGGGAGCAGCGAAAAGAATGAAGCTTTACCCCCATGAAAATGCACACAGGGGTATTGTAAGCCATCCTGTACACGATAAGAAAACATTCGGGTCTTTTTTTTTTTTTTTTCCCTCCATTTTGAAGGGCAACTGTGAAGAGTGTGCTACTTTGTATTCCTTGCTGACGGTGCTGCCATCGTTCTGAGGTCCCATATTGCGAAGGAGCAATCGTCAGACCCTGCCATGTGGAGGAAAAAAAAAAAAAAAAAAAAAAAAAAACGCTAGCTACATTACTAGCCAGAGGATACACTACCAATTGGTGCCTGCACAGAGGAAGACACGTCCAACCTGTTGTCACTACGTTTTCACTTCCGTTAAATGTGCACGTCCACACGTGGTACTCATGGGCCTTCCTGCAATGGGGAGGGGGGGGTACTTCTAATGTTCATCCATTTGTGAATCGTATGGGCAGCTATACGGATGGTGTGGCAGATAACCGACGGGTGGAGTCTCCTGCGAGCTGATCGCTTCCCCGACATTTGCACAAAACATACGGTTTGCATTTACGAATGCCTCAGCACACTTACCATAATTGAGTTTCCTTCCCATCAACGAGGAGACACACGTCCCCATTGCTAAACGTGACGCAGACTTTGCTACAGGGGGGGGAGTAAAAAGGAATAAATGTGAAGGGCCCAGTGTGGCTCTTCCTATCGAGGCATGTTTCTCCCCACGCGGCCATTACTCGGGGGATCCATCCAACGAATCAAAGGAAAGACCTAAAAGGGGAATGCGTTGTAAAATGTGAGTCGTGTGGGTCATCTCCCCAATAGGACGTGCCAATCACTGTTGGTTCACTCCCTCCGTTGGCTCTCTAACCCGAGATGTCTCTTCCATTTGGCGTTGCGAAAAGCAGGTGGTGACTTCCGTCCTTCACGTGGGCCAAGTGAAAACCGTTAACGCAGACGCTGCCCAGCAAGAGGCTCTGCGAATGGATTGGGGGAACACCCAACGTGGGTAGATGCGAAAAAAAAAAAAAAAAAAAAAAAATACAACTGTAAATTCGGATGAGCTGTATTAAAACCTGTGCAAAGTAAAACTGCAGTTGATCGGATTAACACAGTCAAGCGAAACGAACGCGTGAATACCCCTGCACTTACGTCGTGGGTGAACAGATAGCTCGACTGGAGGACGCCGCTGCGGAAGTTTATATCACTGTGGTACGTCAAGAGGGGGCTCCTTTAAAAAGGCAAAGACATGGGGACCAGCTGAATGGGTGGCTCGACGGAAAGACAATCGATCCATGTGCGGAAGACAACCTATCGGCGAATAGCCACAAGCGAACTCCACAGACGCAGACACCCTTTTATTTTAACACTCTCAGTGCTCACTTTTCGGATGGGTCTCCATCCTCAGTGGTGTCTTCCTCCAGTCGGTACAGATACACCTTCCCCTTTTTTTTCTGCTCCCCGTGGTGCGTCTCCACTGTGGGGTCTCCGCCACCTTTCCCGCCATCCTCAGCGGGGACCTTCAGCTGGTAGGTCGAAATGGCCGTTAAGCCGAAACTGGGGCTGAATTTTTCCCCTTCGGAGTGAGGGAGAAAGGAAGAAGAAAAAAAAAAAAAAAAAAAAAAAAAAAAAAAGTTGTGTGTAGAGGTGTTCCATGGAGAGTTAAACAGAGTTAAACAGAGTTAAATACAGTTCTCGTTCGGGCTCCACCCGTTTAAGCTTTTTCGTTCTATTGCTTTCTTCTTTTTTGCCTGCCTACAGCTGCCGCTCCGCCATGTGCTACTCGGGAACACGCAGATGTCATCGCAACAGTACTTCAAATTGTATTTCCTTTTAATCATTTTCTGTGGGGCAACGCAAAGAGGTTTTTCCCAAATGATCTGCTACTCTTTAGGGAGGTGAGGTCCTATCTGGAAGCTCCACGAGCGATTACACAGTTGTGCTTGCTGCTTCTCCTCCGCTGTAAGTTTGCTTCCTCCATGTGGTAACCCCAGGGGGGGGGCAATTTTTTTTTTTTTTTTCACCTTGCCATTTTTTTTCTTTCAATCGCCCCAGATCCTCACACGGGTGTAAAATAGTGACTTTTTTTTTTTTTTTTTTTTTTTTTGTCACCCCCCTATTTCCCTTTATTGCGAAGAAACGAAATGAACGCAACGTGGTACTAAGGACGGCACTTGTGTTTAATGAAGGGGAGCTTACTCATTGTGTTTGTGGCACTGCTAGCGTCTTCCTTCTGCTTCCTCGTTAAGGAGAAGAGTGGCTTATTAGGGTTCACGAGGGGCCACTCCAACTGGGGGAAAGCAGCTAAGGGTCGGAGTGTTGGGAGGAAGTTCCTAACCAGCTGGAGGGAAGAACCGGTGTGTGAAAATGGGGGGGCGCTCCAAGAGGGAGTTGTGCCTACGCACGACAGATTGAGTGAGCCCATGCAGGGGGGCTTCCTAGACCAGGGACCCCCCAAAGAGCAAATACACCATCCGAAAAGGAGAAAGTTCCTAAATGCGAAGAAGGAAGACGATTACTACCACCTGTATCTGCACCACATATGCAAAAAGGTAAAAATTATTAAGAAGCAAAGGTATCTATATAGCCCCACTAAGTACGAATCTGTAAGGTCCTACATCAAGAGGGAGTTGAAAGAGTGCCTGGACATGAACACCGCCGCGTACCTCTTCAAGGCAACTGAGTACTACGCGAAGGGGGTGCTGGACGTCTCTGTGTATGTCAGCGAAGTTGTTCACCTCCTCAGCTTTTTCACCTTCAACGGAAAGTGCAATTTAGAGGGCGATGAGGGGGGTTCTGGCGGCGTGGGTGTAGGTGTAGGTGGCGGAGGCGACGCTGCGGAGGAGCAGGCGGGGGGGGATGACGCCGCGGAGCAGATCCTCAAGGGGGGAGAGACGAACGGGACGAGCGGAAAGACCAAAATGAGCAAACTGCTGCAGAAGGACGAGAGGTACAAATCGTTCTGCCTCCACTTCACCCGGCTAGTCGACGCGGTGAGCGGGCTGTTCTGCTGCATTGGCAAAAGAAGCAAGCGAGAAGAAATTGCCTCCTACCTGAAGAGGTCCAGCCTAACGGACCAGTGGCACAACTACAGTCCGGACGACCTGCACCTCGACACCAATTTTATGATTTACATAATTCGGCTGACGAAGTATAAGGACGCCAACTACCTGTGCTCGTTGAAGCGCCTGAGGGGGTACGCGGAGGGGGAGGTGAAGGAGATCTTCCTCAACTGCATGCGAGACGGCTTGCTGGACTTGGACTACCTGACCATCCTGCAGTCGGCGTTCCTGGCCAGGGAGAGCTGCAGGGGGGACGTGGTCCCCCGCCTCTTTGCCCCGTCAAATGTTAGCGGCGGTAGTGGCGGTAGCGGTGTTGGCAGCGGTAGTGGCGCTGGTGGCGGGGGGGAGACCCAAATCAAGCAGGAGCACCTGCGGAAGATCGAGCAGAGGTACGAGGCACTCCTCAAGAAGCGCACCTCCAGACAGAAGGAGGAGAAAAGGGGGAAGCTCAGCGAGGACCAGCTGAAAAGCATCATCAGCGAACTTTTGGGGAGAAATGTATTTCTGGCTAAGGGAGACTCGGACAAGCTAGCCAAAAAGAAAAAAAAAAAAAAAAAAAAAAAAAAAAATGGCTACCAAGTTGGGGAAAACCTAAGCCGCATGGACCTGCACGAAGTGGAGGAAGAGCGTCTACAAGAGGTCATAAAAAAGAGGTGTGGCGGGGGCACGCTGGGCCCGGAGAATTGCGCGAACGTAGTCAGGCGCATGAACAGGCTCCTCGATTCGCACGATGTGGATGTGGCCATTCGGTTGCGGCCGCGCGGGGAGGGTGGCCTCGCACAGGAAGAGGCACAGGGAGGTGCTCAAAGAGACACCCAGGGAGACGCCCCTAAAACGAGCGACGCCACGGAAGACGGCGTTACAGTCCGGGACATTCGCAGCAGCAGGGACATTCGCAACCGCGGGGATGTGCGCAGCGATGGGGAGGGCGAAGAACGCGCTGACGAAAAAGTCGACTTGTCCGATTTCTCCCTCTCAAATTTGAAGAAGTACATAACGTATAGAAAGGCACTCCAGGAGAGGAAAAACGCTGAGGGGGATACGGCGAAGGAGAGGGGTATTGGGGAGGCAAGCGGCGAGAAGGGCGGAGGGGCGAACCCGGGGGGGCTGTCCCAACTGGACCAAGACGTCCTCAAATACTTCGACGTGACCCCAAGACAAGACTCGGTCCTCTTCGAGTTTAACGATTTTATTTTGGAGAAGGAGCTTTCCTCGGCGCGCCTCCCGCAGGGGGGGCAGCCCGTCTTGGGGGCGCTGCCGGGGGGGGGGGAAGAAGAGGTGGTGGGAGAGTTGGGAGAAGAGTTTGGTGAAGAGGCTGGTGAAGATGTGGGAGAGGTTGCTGAATTGGTTGACGAAGAGGTGGTGGGAGAGTTGGGAGAGGCTGGTGAAGAGGTGGAAGAGGTTGACGAAGAGTTGGGAGAAGAGTTTGGTGAAGAGGCTGGTGAAGATGTGGGAGAGGTTGCTGAATTGGTTGACGAAGAGGTGGTAGAAGAGGTTGACGATGAGGTGGTAGAAGAGATGGCAGAAGAGGTTGACGAAGAGGATAGTGAAGAGATCGGAGAAGAGTCTGGTGAAGATGTGGGAGACGATTCTGGGGAAGCCGCTTTGGGAACCGACTGGACCGGCGCGGAGCCCCCCCCGAGAGGGAAGAAGGCAAAAATCAACAGGGACGGCAAAGGCGCAGCGGAGAAGCTCCGGATGCACCTGCGCACCCGGGGAAGCACCAAGAGTAGACACCAATTTGAGAATATTTTCCCCCGAGATTTTGAAGAGAAAATGGAGCTTCTGATGGTTATACTGAAGGAGGAGGGCAAAAACAAAAAGAAGGTGATCGTGTGTGCGGACGAGGAGGAGAGAGACATCATTCGGATGAAGTGCACAGTGGAGGGAGTCGAATATGAGGAGATTGTTGGCGGGATAAAGAATATAAAGCGGTACATGAAGAAGGGGGGGAACTTCCAGAGCGCGTGCTTCGTCTTGATGGGCGAGTTGGCGAGCACGCTGGAGCTGCGCAAGGTGTGCGGCGGGTTGTCCGAGCGGGCTGCGGGGGGGGGCGGCGAAAGGAGTGGCGGCGAACCTGGCAAAGACAAATCTGGCAGGAGTGATACGCGGGATGATCGTGGCGTCGAACCTGGCAAAGACAAATCAGGCAGGAGTGACACACAGGACGATCGTGGCGGCGAACCTGGCAGAGGCGACACGCTGGACGATCGGGGCGACGTGACCATCTACCACTTTGCCGAGCACGCCCCCAAGGCGCTGGCCCTGAAGAAGCTCTTCCACTCGATCGTCAACGAAGAAGACAACGTTACGCTTTACATGAAGAGCAGGAAGCGCGGGGGGGAGCGAACCCGCGAGGCGACCAGAGCGACCAGAGAGAGGAAGAGCAACCCGAGGGGCACGACAAACCACAGCGACGTCTTCGTCCCCTA
Source organism: Plasmodium vivax (assembly GCF_000002415.2). Taxonomy (NCBI): domain Eukaryota; phylum Apicomplexa; class Aconoidasida; order Haemosporida; family Plasmodiidae; genus Plasmodium; species Plasmodium vivax. Next base: position 1,694,223 of record NC_009916.1, on the reverse strand, counting down.
CCAGAAGAGGGTGCGCAAGAAGAAGCTCTCCAAGAGCGAGGAGAAGTGGTTGGCCTTCAGAAGAAGGACGCTCAAAAAAATCGACGAGATGAAGCAAAAGGCGCATCTGATTAAGATGCGCAAAATGAAAAAACGGGATCAAAGGGTCCAGAGGGTCGTTACCAAGTTGAAGGCGCGGTCGAAAGAGAAGACCATGGCGAAGGGGAAGTCGAAGTCGAAGTCGAGCAAAGTGGGAGCGAAAAAAAGGTAAAGTGTAACCAATATGCAGTCAGCGTGAAAGCAAATGGGGAAACCGCTCGGGCAAAGTGGAGGACCCCCCATAGAGGCGCGTCGCTTCTTTTTCCTTCGGCTTGGCAAAAGAGGACATGCAAAAATGTACGTAGAAGGGTAGAGGGGGGGTAGGCTGCATGTAAGATGCACTTAAGCTGCATGTAGGCTGTATGTAAGCTGCATGCCCCCACGTCGCTTCCCCCCCAGGCAGAATCACACGTCTTGCTGCATCTTCTGCACCATCTCGCGAAATAGCCCTTCAGCTTCTAACTCTGCAAAGGGGGGGGAGGTGAAGAGGTGGAAGAGGTGAAGAGGTGGAAGAGGTGACAGAGGTGATGAGGTGACAGAGGTGATGAGGTGACAGAGGGGGGAGAACCGATTTTCACTTCCCCGCGGGAAGTCGCACTGGTCAGGTGAAGAAGGGTCCACAGGCAGGCGATCCCTCCTCACCCCTCCACAGGGGTGAATCGCGCCCTTAAGCTAATCACCCCCATGTGTTTGTCACCCCCACGTGTTCTCCTTTCATGTGTACGATTCGCAAAACTGCTTATCCGTTTGTTCGTCGGTAGGGTTCTTCCCGCACATCGAGTTGCGCCTCGTCTGCCCCTTACCCCACTGACGTTTTAATTTTTAATCTGCGCACGTGAGCAACCGTAACACGCTGCATTCGTTCGTTGCATTCGTTGTGTTGCTCTACCCCCGCTGCGTTCTTTTTTTTTTTTTTTTTTGATGCCTTGGCTAACCTTGGTTTTTTTTTTTGAGGAGGGTTCTGTTACGTAGGCAATCGTACACTTCGAAGGACGCGTCATCGGTGCATCTCTCCCGGATGGTCACTCCTGAGGGGGTGGAGCGGCGTAAAGGGGGACAAGCATGGGGAGGCAATTCCGTGGCGGTGGAGAGGGGCACACATGGGGAGGCAATTCCATGGCGGTGGAGAGGGACGCACATGGGGAAGCAGTTCCGTGGCGGGGTTCACCTTTCCCCCAAATGACAGACCGCCTAGTAGACAAGAAAAGGGGGTACCTCCCAGGTGGGCCGAAATGAGTTCCTTCAGCTTCACAAAGGTGTCTGCGTACCGGTGGTCATACAGCACTTCTACGTCTCGATTGAAGGGGCGGCTGTCATTCGCCTCTACCTTTTGGTATTTCCCAATTTTCTTCATCTTGAAAAAGGGGTACTTGTGCACCCGGTGCTTGTGCAGCAGGTCGTTTTCGCTGACGTTGCGGATCTTCTTCACCCTCGTCCCGTCTCTGCAGGGGGGTGGTGCAAGATGGCGGTGTGTGATGCATGGCATAGGGTGATGGTCCATGGTAGTGCCTGCTAGCGGCTGGGTAGACCCCACAGGCTGCGCCCCGACTGCGGCCCGCTGCCGCCCTCCCTCCACCGCCTACATTTTTGGGTTCATGAACTGCTTCCACTCGCGGGCGCTCCTAAAGTGGATGGCGCGCAGACAGAGGCCGAAGCATTTGCCGCTCTCCATGGGTCCGTGCGGGTTGGCTCCCCTCCGTTGCACTGCTATCTACGGGGAGGTTACTGAGCGGTACGGTAATCCGTGGAAAGAGCTATACCCCTGTGGGTCCTACCCGTGGTGATGACGCCTTTTGGAGCCCTATCTGGGAGGGGGGGGCCCCTTCCGATGGTCCCTGTCGGCATCCACGTAGGGGTGAGCTCTCCTTGGGCACACCTCGGGAAAAAAAAAAAAAAAAAACACACAGCAAAATAGCAAAGTAGCAAAATAGCATAATAACAAAGTAGCAACAAAGTAGCAACAAACTGTGGCACAGCAAAATGCCTCTCCGCTGAACCGTGCGGGCCAGCGAACAGCCCCCCGCCGCAAATTGCAATACCGCTTACCATGCCACTTCTAACCGCACTGCCAACCCCGCAGCTAACCCCGCTGCACCTCCCCCCTTTGGAGTTAAATCGGCCGCCTACATGTTGTGGGAGAAGGCGCCCAATTCGAAAAGTCACTTCATGGGCGAGGGTGACAGGAGTGACCACGTGAAGAATCACCCGGAAGGTACAAGCGACAGGTTAACGAAGGGCGGCTGGTCAAACGGCCCCATCGACCAAGCAAGCCAAGCAAAGCAGAGGCGAAGCAGAGGCAAAACCGAAGCGAAGAAGAGACGAACCCAAGACGAAACCATGTTTGCGTACTTCCTTAAAGGAGTGAGCAGATGCCAGGACAGAGCCGACGTGGTGCACCTCAGCAAGAAGCTACTGCAGAACATGCACCTGCTAGATACAAAGGAAATCTCTCTCTGCTTGAATAAGCTCTCAAAGGCTCCTTTTGAGGACAAGGCCTTTTGGGAGAACGTTTGCCGGGTGATCACCACTACGGATGTCGGGGTGCTCCGCAAGTTCAAGTGCCTGCGGGGGGTGCAGCAGGGAGGGGACGCGGCAACCGCTGCTGTTAGGGAAGAAACGGTTGGCAACGCTTCCGATGGCGAAGCGCACAGGGGTGACCCCCACTGTGCAAACACCCCCAGGAAAGACAAGCTACTATACCACTTCACCATGGAGGAGCTGTGCCTGGTCCTCAACGCACTGGCAAAGGTCAACGTGCGGAACGACGAGATTTTGAAGCTCGCTTCGCAAAAGATAATGAGGGAGTTTCAAATGAACAGACACTTGGTGAACACGATCAAAGCGATTGGCAGCTTCGGCGTGGCCACCCCTGCTAGTTCCCACGGAGGAGGTAGCCATGAAGGTGGTTGGGACCCCATGGGGCAGGCGCTCCACAACGTTTGCCACAATTACGACCGAGTGAGTAGGAACCTCACGGAGAGGGACATCAGCGTGCTCATTCGGGTACTGCTCACGCGGGGGGGCCATGTAAGCGGCGGACACGTACGTGGCAGCCACGTGGGAGGCAACCAATTTGGAAGCAGCCAAGCGGGTGGCAACCGCTCGGGGGAGGAGGCCAGCCGGACGGCCGGCGCGCTGATCGAACGACTAATAAGCAGCGTAAAAAAAATTAACCACATCAGCGAGCAGAGCATCGCGCTCATCCTAAACGCATGCACCAAGTCGAGCGTAAAGAACAAGTCGCTCCTAGACATCCTCAAAATAATTATAATTTTAAAACTTAAGAAGGACAAGAACAAATGCTCCGACATCTTCGTGAGCAGCGTAACGCACTCGTATTCTTCGTTCGCCTACCGAGACAGGGTGCTCTACAACGCCATCGCAGAGTATGTGTGTGCCAACCTCGATGGGGTGAATGTGAAGGCACTGGTCATCATCCTAAATAGCTATGTCAACGTGGGGATTATTAATGTGAGGCTGTTCAACGCTGCCTTGGGAAAGCTGGCCAGGAGGGAAGTTGTGAATGGCTTGTCCAACCAGTGCACGTCGAACGTCGTCACCGTAGTTACAAAGGCGTATAGGTACCTCTGCGAGGAGAAGGCGCGCTTCCTTTTGGGGCTCGTGAAGGCCCGCCTGCGCCGGGAGTTCGCGCGAACAGGGGGAAGCGGCACTGAGGAGGGGGGCAAGGGGAAGCGCGGCACGGGGGAGAGCGCCACCCCGCATTACGCCACCCCGCGGAGCCCAACACAACCCAGGCGCAGCGCCTTCCTGGAGGGCTTCCTCACGAAGCACCTGACCAACCTGCTTAACAACCTGAGCAAGCTCAACCACGCGGACGCCAACCTCTTTGCGCTCTTTTCCCACCTCATTTTAAAAAAAGAAAACGAAAAAGAAAAAGAAAAAGGAAACGAAATTAACAAGCTGGACTTCCTCAACATCACCAGTGCGTACGCGCGCTTCGGCTACGTCCACCCAGGGATCTACCAGCTCATCCGACGACATGCAAAGAGGCATTTGGAGGACCCAAATTTGAAGTACGTTGAGTTTATTAATATGTTTACCAGCCTGGCGACGTTCTCGCTGATGGAGGGGAATGGGAAGATAGAGCGATGGGAGGACCGCTGTTCGGGGGACTACCGTTCGGGGGACCGCTGGAGGGGGGCCCCGCCTGGCCAGTTTAGCCAAATCATCCGCGCGATGATGGAGCTGCTGCGGGGGGGGGCTAACAGGCAGGGAAGTCCTCCCGGGGACGAAGCCGCCAACGGGGGAATCCACCTGAACGGTGCAGGCGCTAACTGCCCCCACCCGGAGCACCACGCGCGCATCTACAGCCGGAGGAATATCATCGACAACCTGAGCGCCAAGCACACCTGCTGCATCCTTGCCACGATGAGCAAGTTGGGCACACACGACTGGCAGATATACGAGCAGTGCCTAAGAAACATAAAAAAAAAAATCTTCAAAATGGATTCTAGGTCCCTCACCATGTACCTGCTTTACGTGAGCAAGTTTGGCTTGACCCCCGATCGGTACATAAGGGCGCTCCTGTCGAGCAGCTTCAAAGTGGTGCACCTGCAGAGGGGGAAGACGAGCGTGCCTGATGCTGGGGAAGACCAAAGAGACCTCCTCGGAAAGATGTCCACCCTCTGCACGCAACTACAAACGGAGGACCTCGTCAACGCGGTTTACATCGTTAGAAGCCTCATAAAGAATGACCCCCACTACAGGGGCAGCGCCTACGTCATGTGTGCGTACTTGGAGGGCATCTACTCTGGGGTGCAAGGCACAAGCGGGGGGGTAGCTGGAGGTGTTTCCCCAAGTGGGGTGCAGAGCAGCACCCCGAGAGGAACCCCCTACAAGCGCGAAGCGGACCAGAACATCATACACATTGGAGAGGCGCAGGCGGATGACCCCACCGTCGCCACTCTGCTAAGCGGACGCAAACTCAACACGCAGACGGCCTGCATCCTCATGAACACGCTGGCCTTTATAAACACACACATACGTTTGCCAAGTGGAAGATACGCCAAGATTGTCTCCTACCTGCTGCTCTTCTCCCTTCGGTTCCTGGTTGACCGGCTGAACCTGCGCCGGCCACTGCGCGAGCTCCTCTACGAAGGCACCCCCCAAAGGGAAAGCATGCAACTGAGCGATGACCAAAGTGCTAGCCAAAAAGAGAGAGACATAAAAAGTGTTGTTCGGGGGAAAATCGACTCGGCGAGCATCCGGCAGATAAACATGACCATCTTGATGATCTTCCATTTGGGTTCGCTGAACCCGTTTTGCTACTCACCCCAGTGGGAAGTAACCAATTTGGCTAGCTACCCACTCAGGCTACTGCAATATGTGCTCTTCTTCTTAAAGTTCAGCCCCCTCGCCCCGTTTGAAAGGTACACATCTGTTTATAACTCGGTGGGTAACAGGCGGAAGCTGACCAACTACTGCGGGGGTGAGCAGCAGAGTGAGTGGCAGCGCGAGCGGCAGAGTAAGCGACCGAGTGAGGGGTCGAGCGAGCAGCAGAATGAGAGGTCGACTACTCCCCCGGCTGCGCCTTCGACTGCTCCTTCGAATGCGCCCCCGACTGGGCCCCCTGGTGGGGGGCTGGGGCCCTCCATCTCAGAAGGCGAAATTAGCATCTACCAGACAGTCGCGGCGTTGCTCAAGCGGAAGGGCTGCGGCGCCAACTGCACGCTGCTGTCCACGTACGGCGTTTATATGTACTCCGTCGATATGCTGATTTGGCGCGGAGGGGGAGAAGCGGCTCATCGCAGGTGACGAGTGTTACGCTATGTGGTGTGCTTCGCTCCGGGGGAGAAGCGGCTCATCGCAGATGAAGAGTGTTACGCTATGTGGTGTGCTTCGCTCCGGGGGGGGACTTCCCCCAATTGTTTGTTTCGCCCGACGACCCCATTTGTGCTTCCCTTTTTTTTTTTTTTTTTTTTTCTGCAATTTGTTTTTCCACCTAGGGAGGCATCTTACTACGCACCTTCTGCGAATTGCCCCCCATGTGGAGCGATGCCATTGGCGAGCCGCTAATCTGTGGAGGGGTGCGATTGGCGAACCGCTAATCGGTGGAGCGATGCGATTGGCGAGCCGCTAATCTGTGGAGCGATGCATTTGGCGAGCCGCTAATCTGTGAAGCTGTGCGATTGGCGAGCCGCTAACCTAACCGGTGGTGCTTCTCCCCCTTCGGATTGGGGGCTTCACACCTCCCCCCCAAAAAAAAGGCAAAACTGAAGCGAAATTGCAGAGTGCACGGCAACCGGGGGGCTATCCTCTCTGCGATAGGCGAACCAGAGAGAGGGAATTGCCCCACGTGGCTTAGCCAATCTTTCCCAAGTGAGTGCCGCTCCCCATCGTGGAGATGCCACACAGCTAAGGCGTCACCCCTAGGCCAGCTTCCACCCCCCCCCACATGTGTTGGTACCTTTCGCCAAATGGAGGAGAACCCCCCCCCAGAGCAGAAGCTCACGAGCGTGCAAGTCCACGTGGAGGGGGTGAAGAAGGTGAAGGGGGAGAAGCTGAACTTCCTCTTTGAAGGTATAAAGAAAAGCGAAACGTTGGAGGGTCTTTTCCTTCAGATTAGCAAGTGCAACGAGCAGATTCATCGGCTAAACGTATTCGCTGGAGCCCCGCTAATCAACCTGAGGAGCTTAACAGAAACAGACGTGGAGGTGAAGTACACTCTGAGGGAGCGAACCAACAGCTATGCCATAGGGACAAATGTAAATAACCGCGGAGAGGTAACAGCCGACTTGGAAATGAACCTACCGTATGTCCTCAAAACGATTAACAGTCTTCAGCTCAAGGCGAACGTAAGTAGCTTATACACAAATAACTTCGCCCTCCGATTGGTAATTCCCCAAGTGAGTAGCCTAGCCAATTTTAATTTAATTTTTGAAGGAGACCTCAGCAATGTAAGTAACACACAGCAGGGGTCCTATACGGTGAAGAGCAACTCGCTTAGAACGTTCCTCGTGGGAAGAAGGCACACCCTCATTTGGGATGTAAATTTTAATACCCTTTTTCAACGCATCAGCCGGGGTTATATTCCCTCCGAATCGTTGCTGAAGTTACCAGGCAGGTACGTCAAACATACTCTGCGCCATGTGTACACGTGGGACGCTCTGTTTTACGGCTGGCCTAGGGAAGCAGCACCTCCCCCTTATGAAGAGGCACCCAATCAACATACAGATGATGGACGTGATAACCCTTTCCACCCCGTGGAGCACACGAACTACCCCACGGAGGGGCACTTCTACCAAATGGAGAGCGAACTCTCCTTGCCCTTTTGCGAAGCGAAGTTTTTTAAAAACCACCTGCACTACCTCTTTGTTAAGAGGCTCCGCAAAAACGTCTTAACCTACGTCAGCTTTACCAATGGAGTGAAACACGACTTTGATAAGGCCGCCCCCTACCAGCTGGGGGCCTTCCACTTTAGTGGAAGCATCGGCAGCTCCCTAACCTTCCGCGGATTCGAACACAACAGCATTGGGCACGCAGACCAGGGGTACAAATTTGATAGGAAGAAAGGAGACTACCAAATTTGTTATAATTACTTGGGGGCCAACTTCATCACGAGCTTTCAATTTCTCCTTAAATACATTTGCAAGCTCCAGAGTGTTAACCCCATTCTGTTTTTCTACGTACAGGTGGGGCGACTGGGCAATCATTTGTTCCCCTCCTTTGACCAGCTCAGGAGAGACATGAGGGTGTCCACTGGGGTGGGACTCATGGCATATATACAGAAGAATGTCTCGTTGGAGGTTTTTTTTAATTTCCCCCTTTTGCGCCATTGGAACGACCGGACGAGGTGCTTCCAGGTGGGGTTAAGCTTTAGGGGGATGCTATAGGGATGGGGAAATCCCCCCCGGTGCGAATCGGCATTACCCCTTTGTTGTCCTCCTTCCCTTTCGCCCTCGCCGCGGCCAGAGGCGCCGCCAAAGGAGGACTCCTCGCATTTTTTACGTGTTAGCAAAATGAGCTTATTCGGGTGCGCGGCTCCATTGGAACGCCACTCCACTGCTCAGCTGCTCCCCTTTTCTTCTTGCCTCGCTGGGCGCGTTACCCACATTTGAGTGCCGTCACCCCGCGCGCCGGGGGTGCACAGCCAACTTCGCAGTTAAAGGCGCCACAACAGGCAGGTAAAATTAAAGACGTGGCCAAAAGGGCACACATGTATGGAGATGGAAATGTCGTTGGGGGGGAAAAAAAAAGGCCGGTCGGGGGTACCGACGATTGAGGGGTGGACTCTCCACATGGGAGAGACCGAGAAGCCGCTCCCCCCTGGTTAAACTAACTCTGTCCCCTTTCGTACAAGTGCTTGTTCTGCGTAGGGGGTGAAGAAGCGGAGGGAAGGTGCATATGTAGAAGGGTGCTAAATGCGAGCAAATGAGGGGGGCTGGTGGATGCATGCGCCTCTATATGTGGGTGAATCCCCCCAAATGGAAAAGTGCCCTGCTTACCTCCTCGTAGTACTTATTCGTCTCGTAGAGCGTCTGGCATATAGGGACGGCTGCCATAAGAATGATTCCTCCGTAGAAAAAACGCATGATCGGTACGCGCACTGCCTTGGGTTGGTTGGTCGTGTAGCTTTTTCCTTCACCGGGGGGGTCCTTGTTCAGGTGCTTCATGCCCATGTTGAAGTCCCTCCTTCCAAGGAGGTTAAAATTGTTCTTTATGTGAAACGGGGCGCTTCCACCCCTGGCCGCCTGGCGGCCTTTACAAACTATGGCCCGCAGGCACTTCATTTTGGGTCACCTCTGCGTTTCGCTATCGTGGGGGGGGTGGCAAACCGCTCGCAAGTGGTCAACTGTTAACGGCGCATGTGCTGGCTGCTAACATGTTCACTGCGATGTGCTGCGTCCGCGTGTGCGTGGGGTGTATGCCTGGCGAGCTACTTCCTTGAGGCATTTTTCACACTTCGCCGTATCCTAACCGTAAATTGCGTTCGCCAAATTTGAGGGGAAACTCGAAAAGCGTTCCTCCCGCGAGTTGTGCCGGGGTACATGCATGTGGAGTTTTTTTTTTTTTTTTTTTTTTTTGGGGAGGCTACTCCGGGAGAATTTCGTTGCCAGTTAGGGGCGCACTAATTGGAAGGGGCGAAACGCACTCGGTGATCGCAGCGATATGGACGATTTAAATTTACAGTTTACATTTGATTGTGTACCCAACTGACATGGCCGTACGGGCCAACCGCCCCATCACCCGCGTTGCTGCCACGCACCAGGAGGAGAAACACCTTTGGGGCCCTTCCCCCCAAGAAGGCTACTTCACCGGGGAGGGAAAAAAAACGCACACCTACGTATGCACATGGAGTATGTAGCTATTTAAACCGTTTCGAGCGGCATGCCGTTTTGTTCGTCACCGAAGGGGAGATGTCACACGTTGGAGCGTCTCGACTCTTCTCCAACGGTGCGAGGTTTTAAAAAAAAGGCACAGGGGGAGTGGAATGGAAAGCGGCAAAGGGGGACGAAGCGAGGGGGATACCACATGGCTGCCGCGGGGCTTCCACAGGGCTACCTCTCCCCCTGGCGGTGTTCAAACAAATGTGCACCAGGGGGGTCTCCTCCCGCCAACCTCCTGCAGCGTCTGCTCTGCGCTGCTCCTCGCCGTCTCACCGCCTCACCGCCCCGCCGCTCACTCTATCTCGATGAGGTAGTCCTTAATCTCGTTGGGGGTGAGAATTTTAAAGGGCTTGTCGTTGCAGGCCACGCCAATTTCGATGTTCTTTTCGTTCATGACCCCCTCGTAGCTCTCCTTGAGGGTGAGGATGGCTGTGTGTATGGCGTCCTCCACCTCAATGTCGCTGCTGTACCTCTTCTCCAAAAAGGAAATATTATTCTGGTAGTCCTTTCCTATGCACGTAGCTAGCCAATTAAAGTAACACCCAGAGGGATCAATTTGATACAAGTGGTACCCATAAGCATCTATGCCGCAAATTAGGAGGGACAAGCCAAAAGGTCTCACCCCACCCGTCTGGGTGAACTCCTGTACTATGGAAGCTATCTCTTTTACAAGTTCTTTCACCAAAATTTCATTGCCATACTGTAGGGAGTACCTGATCGCTTCCTTACGGGCACGCTTCAGAAGCACCCGGAAGTCTCCAGGCATTCCCGCGTAGACAATTCCTATGTGCTCGCTGATCTGCTGGATTTTGTATATGCTGTTTTCTTCGATCAGTTCATTTGGGCTCTTCTTCTCCGTTGCGATGATGACTCCGTTCTTGGCTCGGATGCCTGGGGGGGAAGCGCAGTGTAGCAGCGCAGTGTAGCGGAGGAGAAGTTACGCATGGGCATGCCCATGCACATGAGTGTTATCCGAGGGGGGGAAGATGTGAGTGGGTGATTTTGCGGAATGGCCCCACGCCTCCATCGCCACGAGCGCTTACCTAAGGCGGGGGAACTGCTGGAGACCCTGTTCAGGGCATATTCAATCTGAACTAACTTCCCCGTGGGGCTGAAGGTTGTCAGGGAAAAGCTGTACTCCCCATCGGCCATCTTTCCCCTTCCAAAAATGTAAAAAGAAAAGAAAAAAAAAGGGAAAAAAACAAAAAAGAGGTGTGCTTCACTGCGCTACACCACACTACGCTACGCTATTATCTCTTCCTAGTGGATGTAGGGGGGGGGGGGGGGCTACCAAATTTGCAAACGAACGAACACTGACGAGCTTTACCCTTGTGTGTTCACCTGCAGGGATGCATTCGAGCATCTTATATAATGCCATGCAAATGTGCGATTGCGCGTGAACATGGGTGGAGTGGGTTTTCCCTATGGGTGAGCCTCAACCATGCCAGCGCATGAGCGAGTTGTTTAGTTTTTCCTATTTTATTTTTTACTTTTTATTATATATTTTTCTCTCACTTTCAGTTTATCCAGTGTGCCCCCAACCCGTTCGCGTCGCTTCGATTTGTTGCACTTAGCTTCCGTAGCTTGCTTCCCTTTTTTTTTTTTTTTTTTTTTTTTTTTTTCACATTGACACATGCAGGGCGAAGCTTGGGGCCAGCATTGCCTCCCCGGCGCGCCGACAAAAGGTAGCACAACAGGATGTACACAAATGGGTGAGGATTTCTTAAATTGAAAAGTTTACAGCGGGGGGTGTTGACATGAGGGGGCATACATAGGTAAAAAATTGCGCATGTGAACATATGCATATTTGCATATTTGCACATATTTGTACAATAGGCATGGGGTGCATCACCAGTGAAGAGATCTGAGGGCAGTCTCCAAAGCAGATCACTGCGGTTAGGCCCAGGCGAGGGACCCCTTTTTCTTTTCTTTTCTTTTCTTTTATCTCCACTCTTCTCCAGGGAGTTGCCACCGAACTTGTGACCAGCGTCTCAGCCAGTTCCCCCCCCCGATTAAGAAGCCACTTTCACTACACCGCTCAACATGGAAAGACATTTTTTTGCTAACGCTGCGTTAGTAGTTAATGTGTGTTCTGTTCGAGGGGTGGGGTGCAAGGGAGAAGAGATCAACCCGTTGCAATAAAAAAAAAAAGAAAAGGGAAACACACAAGTGGACGTTTGTTAGACTTCCCCATTCGCTGCTCTCATGACAGGTACTTCGAAGACGAGGGGGAACTTCCGCCTTTCTTAAACGAGTCGACATATAACCCTTCGTGGAACCCTTTCTCACAGTTTCGCTTCGAACACTCCACAGATTTTTTTCACCTCGCCTTTTTCCCTATGTGAATAGAAAATCACCTGCCGTTAACCCTCCTGCATAGTTACGTACTCACCCAAGCTGCGCCTCACCCATTTGTGGGGTTCACGTAGGGGACTCATTACACACCTGGGATACCTACCTGGACGATGTTAATACACTCGTTTTAGCTCAGCTTAAAAAAAAAAAAAAAATATGTGGACATTTCCCCCGTTGGTTATCTCCCCATTTTCACCCTATCAATGATTTTATAAAAAAAAAGAGGAATTCCCAAAGTGTGCCCCTCCCATGTGTACATTAATAGGGGGGGGACGAACTAGCTAGTGCTACGTTCCCTGATGCGGAAAAAAATTATGTAGAGGTATGTTCGCTCCATTTGCCTCGACGGGACTCACTAGCGCTTGGAAGGCAGCTGCGCTTTCGCTTGGCTACATCGGCAAAGTGCAAAAATAAAAAAAAAAGAAGCGGAAAAGGGGAAAAGTTAAAAAGGAAGTAGCCTTTGCTGTGTCAATTTTTCACCTTGGGAAACTCCCTCGCATTGTGTATTTATGCTCGCTATTTTTTCCCATTTTTTCCCTTTATCACTTTGTCCCCTTCGACACATGTCCAACCGCGGAGGACCATTCCACACACTTACACTTTGCCAATTTCACCACTGTACACACGAACTTGATTTGAGGAACTCCCCCGCTGCCTTCAAAGGATGGATGATTTCAGCGACTTAAACAGATCAGGTATGCCCCTTTTTGTTTCTGCACACGTATATGTGCAATCGAATCGTGGTGGGAATTCACGATGATACTTCAGTGGGGGAAGTTACCACTATGTGAATGTGTCTCCCCTTGTTGCAACTGTTTTGTGTCCACCTGTATTTTTACATGAACGGTTCATGCAAAATGGGTGGAAAAAAAAAAAAAAAAAAAAAAAGCTAGCTCGTTCAGGCAAAATTGGTGTATGGTCATACATAAGTGAAAAGTTGTGCTTTGCTACACAGATGATTGTTCGTTTTGGGGAACGATATGGACCCCTTTATTATTTTTGTTTTCCTTTTCCGTTGACTCACTTACCTGTTTGGTTTTTTTGTCTTACCCATTTGTAAGCGGACGATAATGAGGAGTTTTCCACGGAGAGCGACTTGAATGAGAAGGAAAATGATGCGGAGAAGGATGCACTAAACGAGGTGGAGAGGGAGGCGTTAAGTGACGTGGAGAAGGAGGCGATGAGTGATGTGGAGAAGGATGTCATGAGTGACGTGGAGAGGGATGTGCTAAACGATGTGGAGGAGGATGCGATAAGTGATGTGGAGGAGGATGAGATGAGTGACGTGGACGATGCCTTAAAGGACGCCCAGAAGGAAGCCGCAAGCGACGTGGAGGATGCCTTAAAGGATATGCAGAAGGAAGCCGCAAGCGACGTGGAGGATGCCTTAAAGGATATGCAGAAGGAAGCCGCAAGCGACGTGGAGGATGCCTTAAAGGATATGCAGAAGGAAGCCGCAAGCGACGTGGAGGATGCCTTAAAGGACACTCAGAAGGAAGCCGCAAGCGACGTGGAGGATGCCTTAAGGGACGCGCAGAAGGAAGCCGAAAGTGACGCAGAAAGGGAATTGCTGCACGACGTCGAAGAAGAGGACTTACACGACGCAGAGGAGGACGATTTAAAGGATGCTGAAGAGGATGGCCTGCACGATGGTGAAGAGGACGGCCTGCACGACGCTAAAGAGGGAGGTTTAGGCAATGCCCAGGGGGACGACTTAGACGACGTCAAAAGCGCCAACGAAGGGGATGTCGAGCAGGTTGCGGAAAACGGGGGTATCTTCCAGGGTGGCGATATCTTCCATAGTGGCGGCGTCTTCCAAAGTGGCGATATCTTCCAACGTGGCAGCACCTTCCAACGTGGCGATCACCAACAGGGCGACTACGAAGGAGATGCCGACCCGCATGACGAAGACCAACCAGGGGAGGGCCCCGACGGAGAGAGTCACCTCCTCCAAGACCCGCAAAAAAGCGGTCTCAAAGAAGACACACACAAGAAGGAGGACGACTACTCTCACACGCTGAATGAACCTCCCAGCAACAAAGAACAGTTCGGCACAAACACAAACGAAACAAATAACCCCCCCAGTAATGGTGAGGGCAAAAATGGCCACATAGATAATGACTCCCTTAACCCTATGGATCCCATCCAACTTGGCAAAAAAAGATATGAGCACTTTATAATACACCCATCGAATCAGAATGACATGAGTTTATTTGAAGGCATAAATAAAAAGCTTACGTTCCCTTCTTTGTCTCCTACAGATTTTCCTATTCCTGGAAAGGAGGAAGAGAGCAGCACCATGTATCATTTCGCCCCTGAAAAACTCGGGTATAAACACAACAACGGCTTGAATCCTTCTGAGGGCTACTTGCTGATTTACCCCCACGTGTCTCGCAACTCGGTGCCCCCCAAAATTAGGAAAAAAAAGCTGCGCTGTTGTTAGGGCGGGTCGGGGGCGGCCGCGGTGATCCTAGGCGATCCCATGGTGGTGCACATAGGAGCGGAGGTTAAAGAGGCGGTGCTGCCTGGTGCGTTACTGCCTGGTGCGTTACTGCCTGGTGCGTTACTGCCTGGTGCGTTACTGCCTGGTGCGTTACTGCCTGATGCGCTACTGCCCGGTGCGTCACTACCTGCCGCGGTGGGGGCATCCCCCCAGACCTAGACCTGCGCATGCGCCGCGTTTATAGCTATGCGCATTTTCCCTCTCCCCCCGTTACACTTACACAAATAAATAAACAAACAAAACACCGCCGCACCATCCCGCTAACGCGGCTGGCTGCACACGGGGCGAACCCACTGAGCCGCCCCCCCCCACATGAACTGTAACGAACTGTGAACCTGTTGTACGAAATGCACGCGTCATCCTGTGCGCAGCTTCTGTGCGCCCCGGTTGGCCAGCACCCCGGTTGACACGCCCAGTTTGGCTACCCCTCCAGGTGTGCCAATTTTAGAACAAAAAAAGGAGAAAAAAAAAAACATCAACAAATGGGGTTCTATTGGTCATGGACATACACATGTGCGCAGCTTGAACGGCGCCTCCCTTGTTCTTCCGCTTCGCTTCGAAAAGATGTGGCGTCCTCCACCCCCAGCTGGTGCGCACTCAATTGACGTAAAAGCCAATCGGCTAATTGGAAGTGTCCCTTTTGACCACTGCACATGGTGGGGACGTCTCATCCAAAGAGACACCCTGCGGTGCATTCCTCTATTCAAAAAAAAAGGGTAGGGGAAAAGCAGCCCTGCTCATGCCTCCCCCGTTTCTATTATATGTGCTCCTTAGTAGGTTCCTCCCCGCGGGTGGTTAGAGAGAGGGGTGGAGAGGATGGATTGACATTGTGGGTTGCCTTTCAATTAGGGCTCCTCCTCTACGGGGTCAGCAGCCTTCACCTGCGGGATTGCAGCTCCCCCCAACAGAGTGCCTCAACAGAGTGCCTCAACAGAGTGCCCCAACAGAGTACCCGTTACCCAATGCCCACTGTTAGCAAACTACGGCCGCTCCCGCTCCACAAGTGGGCTAACAGCAAATGCACAGGTGCAGTCACATGTGCCCGAGGAGTGCCATATGCAATTGTGCAATCACATGTACGCGTTTTTTTTTTTTTTTTTTGCGTACTTGCGCGCAGTTATTCACGCCATGGGAGCATCGCCCTAGTGGCTGCACTGTGTCGCCTTGGTGGCCGCGCTGTATCGCCTTTTGCCCGCACCGCATCTCCTCGGTGGGCTGGCGCTCTAAAGGGATGGCATAGCCCCGCCCGCAAACGCGGGTGCATTTCTGCGTCGCCCCCCGGGCGCGTTTACAAATTTCGCCCCCGCGTCGTCCCGCAAAAAGGGAAGAAACGGTTAACCGAGTGGGAGGACCAAAGACGTAACAGCGGAAGAAATAGCAGCGGAAAAATAACATCGCCAAGAGAGGGGAGAAAAAGGAAAAAAAAGGAAAAAAAAAAAGCGTGCGAAGAGGGAACGAGAAAGCGACCACCCATTTTGCGCACAGCGAGAGGAAGCCCTTGAAGGTAGCCACAACTGGAGAAACTGCAAAGCTTGAAATAAAGTGCCGCCTTCCGCGAAACGGCCGACCAGGTGAGCAGCCCACAGCCGAGCTGCATCCAGGAATAGCCGCACAACTGCACAAATGCACAGCTGAAGAGCTGCCCAGCTGACCGCCTACCCAACTGAAGAACCTCTTTTTCCACCCGCCGCGATTTGCAAAGGTAAGTCCCAGCTGCGGAGGAGGGGGCACACGCAGATCAGCGCACACGATGGCCGCTCCCACGTAGGCGTGCACCTGTTTGTTTGCGCCCCCCACGCTCACCGCTTCCATTCACCGCTTCCATTCACCGCTTCCCTACACTCACCGCTTCCCTACACTCACCGCTTCCCCACGCTCACCGCTCCCCCGCAGATGTCCATCCACCTGCTGAACAAGAAGGCGGACAGCCTGCGGTCCACGAACGTGCTGCTGACGAACATCAACGCGAGCAAGGGGATGTACGACATAATCAAGAGCAACCTGGGCCCCAAGGGGAGCTACAAAATGCTGGTGAGCAGCTCCGGGGCGATCAAAATAACGAAGGATGGCAACGTCCTGCTGAACGAGATGATGATTCAGCACCCAACGGCGAGCATGCTGAGCCGAATATGCTCCTCCATCGACGAGACGTTAGGAGACGGGTCCAGCAGCAACCTCATCGTCGCGACGTCGTTGATATACCTTTCGGAGAAGTACATTCTGTACGAGAGCATCCACCCCCGTATCATCACGCAGGGGTTCGATCAAGCCAAAGCGATTCTCCTAGATGTATTAGAATCGATGAAGATCCCCATAAATGTAAAGGAGCATTTTGATAAGGAGCTCCTCTATAACGTTGCCAAGACGTGCGTTAGGACCAAACTACCCATCGTACTGGCAGATAAGCTGGCAGATGACCTAGTGGAAAGCATCAAAATAATTTATAGCCCAGAGAAGCAGATAGATCTCCACATGGTAGAAGTGGTGGACGTTAAGAAAAATATGAGTATAAATACAAAATTGGTTAGAGGAATGGTCCTGGACCATGGCTGTAGGCATCCCAACATGCCAAACAAACTGACCAAGTGCTTCACCCTAGTGTTGAATGTCAGCTTAGAGTACGAAAAGAGTGAAGTCTTTTCTTCCTTCGTTTATTCTACCGCGGAGGATAGAGACAAGTTAGTCGCATCGGAGAGGAAGTTCACAGACGATAAGGTGAAGAAAATCATAGAGCTGAAGAAAAGCCTAATTGAAAGGAAATTTAAAGAGACAAACGAGATGTACAATTTTGCTGTCTTCAATCAGAAGGGAATCGACCCAATCAGTTTGGACCTACTGGCCAAGGAAAACATCATGGCTTTGAGGAGAATTAAAAGGAGAAATCTAGAACGTATAGTCCTCTGTTGTGGTGGAAATGCATGCAATAATGTCTACGATTTGTCGGAGGAAGATGTAGGATTTGCTGGACTCGTATACGAAATTTGCATTAACGATGAGAAATACACCTTCATTGAAGATGTGGTTAACCCTAAGAGTTGTACCCTCTACATTCAGGCCCCCAACGATTATACCATTAAGCAGATAAAGGACGCCATCCGGGATGGCCTCAGAAGCATTAAGAACTGTATAGAAGACCAGTGTGTTATTTCCGGGGCGGGCTCATTTGAAATTGCGGCTTACTGTAAATTAAAAGAGGAAGAGAAAAAGATCCGAGGGAAGCAGAAGTTCTCTTTCGACGTTTATGCTAATAGCCTGCTCAACATCCCAAAAATTCTGCTGGAGAATAGCGGGCTGGACATCCACGAGACGCTCTTCAATGCGATCGACAAGTACATGGCCGACCAGTCGGAGCCCCTGGGCGTTGACTTGGACACGGGCGAGCCGATCATCGCCCATTTGAAGGGTGAGTTGTAGGGGAGAAGCGGCGGAGTGACTCCACATGAGCGATGCGGAGACGCCGCTCCTACTGCCTCCACATGATCTGTGGGGAGACGCCGCTCCTACTGCCTCCACATGATCTGTGGGGAGACGCCGCTCCTACTGCCTCCACATGATCTGTGGGGAGACGCCGCTCTGCGTGCCGCCCCTTCCAAACCGTCCACTCCCCCCCTACCCGCAGGCATATACGACAACTACTGCGTGAAGAAGCAAATCATCTCCATCGCCACGGCCATCTCGCAGCAGATCCTGCTCGTCGACGAGATCATACGGGCGGGCAAGTCGATGGGCGAGGAGAAGTGAGGAAGGAAGGCGCGTAGCACGGAGTGGTAGCCGAGTGGTACCTATTGGCCGCTAATTGTCCGCGGCTGCCAAGCGGAAGGCACCTCCCGGACGTCCCCGGCAATGCGCATCGGCGCGCTGACGCCATTTGCGGAGGACCCCCTCGTGTGCACCGCGTAACCGTAGCCTTGTGAAGGACCCCCTCGTGCGCACCGCCCATTGTACATACATACAAACTAACAGAAGCGCTACTACTACTGCGCAGCCGCGTTTGCCGCGCCCCCATTTCTTGTTCACCCCCCCAAACGGAGGAGAAAAAAAAAAAAAAAAAAAAAAAAAAATCCACAAAGCACATGCGATTACGCGTGTGCCTTTACGTGTGCGTAACTTTACATTCATGCATGTGTACGTACATGCGCGCGCATCTAAATGGGTAAGCCAAAACGACCAGCCCACAGGGCCCCCAATAATGGGGTAATATCATTGCAGCTTAACAGCATGGCAACATTGCACACATGGGATGTGCTTGAAGCTCCCCTAATTATAAAGTCCCCCACCCCCCGTAGCGCTGCCCCCCGACGGTAGTAAAAACCAAAGGGTTGGTCACCCAGGGGATGTAAAAGAAGCACGTGGGGGAGGCTTCCACCCCACATGTTTATGCACATCGCTTAAAAAAGGGGCATAGAAAAAATCATCCTTTTCCATCGTCACGAAGGCTACATGGGTCAGTTCACCAGCTCTGTGCCAGTGCCGCGGTAAGGGAGGGTACAAATGGCACAGTACTGCAAATTGGTAGGTGCTATTTTTTATAAAATTAACATCCGCGTTGGGATGTACCACTTTTGGAATGACCCCTTAGTAGGCGGATCTCACTGTGAAGGAGGACCACCAGAGGGGGAAAACAAAATGAACCGACCAAGGGCAGCTCGTTATGTTCGATGAGGAGTCCTCCGCCACGAATCCGTCACCACTGCGGCACACGTGCTGATTCGCCCCTCTGTGTGCTCATTGGGGAGGCTTCTGCTCTGCAAAACATATGGCGTAAGTGCCCTTTTATATACATGACCGAAGGATGTGCACTTTGGCCTATAAAATGAGGAACTGCTAATATGCACATGGGGGTTGCGTGCGAGATCTGCTGGAAGAGGCCTTCTCTTCTTTTTCCCTCGGTGAGCGCACAAGTTGTAGGTACGCGCCTCACCCCGAGGTTCCACCACCGGGTACGTTCATGAAAAGCAGCCACGCGCAAGCATCTACCCACCCCATAAACATTTTTTAGCTCATAAAGGTCGCCTACACTTGAGCCCACCTCTACATGCAAAAAAAAAAAAAAAAAAAAAAAAAAAAAAAAATATATATATATATATATATATAATATGGTAGAGGTACATATATACTATACGTACAGGCATGCGGATATGCATAAAGATACGTACACGGATGCGCATACGCATACGCTTGAGCAGATGTATGCATCCCCTCGCGGTTCCTCTCCTGTAGAACCCATGCGGCACGTGCGCTGCGCTCCGTGCAGTGGGTAGCTGCATCATTTTCTAGTATCCCCCTCGGCCCACGGAGGAGCGCTCAAGTATGCCCGCCACCGGGGCGGGTAAGTGCACCGCTGCTGCGAATGCGCTAAACTAACGTGAGTGCACCACTGCGGTCGCTCAACTTTTATTACATGTTTGGAGGGAGGGATCGGCACCTTTGAGCTAACCCCATGAGCGCATGCCCCTGTAGGTGCATACGCGCATACGTACATGCATGAGAGGGTAAAATATGCATTCATTTATGTAGATCCCCTCCCTCCAAGTGACCAGCTATTTTTCGCAAAATTAAAAAATAACGAAGGTGGGGAAGGAGCGAACGTGGTGAGGAGCGAACATGGCGATGAGCGAACGTGGGAGGAGCGAACGTGGGAGGAGCGAACGTGGCGAAGAGAAAAAGTATTTGAATTAAAAAAAAAAAAAATAACCAAAGCTACTAACCTAAACTGCAAATCTTATTCCCAAACGCATCGAAACAAAAATTTTCCTTTCATCCTTCTATCTATCAAAACTGCATCATTTCTCTTTTAAAAAAAAAGAAAACGTAACCCAACTTTCTGCGAATTCTTTACACATACGTTAGAAGCAATTCACCACTTCGCCCCTTTCAACGAAAGAAGGAAACTCTTTGTGAATTCTTCCCCCTCCGCCGCCCTTATGTATACTAGCCCAGCTTCAAATCTGCACGTACGTTTTTCATGGCCGAGAAGAGAGAAAAATCATTTGCGCGAAATAGCTTTTTACGTTCCTACGTGCGCACTGGCGGAGGAGCGTACTAGTAGTACATGTTGCGCTAAGCACATGAACTCCACCGCGCATACGTGATACCGCGCCAGCGCATACGCAATGCTGTGCCGACGCATACGCGATGCTGTGCCGATGCATACGCGATGCTGTGCCGATGCATACGCGATGCTTTGCGAGCGAACCCCCTCCATCTGTGCTCTCCCCTATTTACCCCCTACAGACAAGCACCTCGCTTTAGCACTTCTCTCCATACAAGGAAAATAATCCCCTTTGCCCGCGTTTACTCAACCTCTACGCTACGTTCTTCCACCCCGCTTTTGCATCCTTTCCCCATATTATTTTTCCCCAACTAAACTGTAAGTTTTGGCACATACGCGTAAACTGAGCAACTGTGTTGGTGCGCGCCGAGGCTTACAACACACGCAAAGGGGAGGAGTTCATACGCGAAGTATGCCCGCACCGCGCGTTCGTGTGCCTCTTCTTCGTACGTTCATATTTTTGTGTTGTATCCCCCACTTTTTTTTTTTTTTTTTTGAGCGAGCAAAATGGCTAACTGAGCTAGCTAAAATGTATATTTTTTTTTTTCATCTGCAAAAATGTATGAACGTTCATAATTTTTTTTTTGCAAATTTGCCGCGGCGCTGCCGTCCCCCCATGCACATTCGCCTAACGTTGTCATTTGTTCATTTGCTTGCTTATTTGCTCGCTTATTTGCTCGCTTGTTCGCTCGCTTATTTGCCCACTTGCTTATTTTAACCTTTTTGGGCCCCACTGCAGAGCCAAAATGGACTTCATAAAAGAACTCAAGAGCAGCCAAGACTACATGAACAACGAGCTGACCTATGGAGCGCACAACTACGACCCAATCCCCGTGGTCCTCAAGAGAGGAAGTGGCGTTTTTGTATACGACATCGAAGATAGAAGATACTACGACTTCCTGTCTGCGTACTCATCCGTGAACCAGGGCCACTGCCACCCCAACATCCTGAATGCAATGATAAATCAAGCCAAAAAATTAACCATTTGCAGCAGAGCCTTTTTTAGCGACTCCCTGGGTGTGTGCGAAAGGTATTTGACCACCTTATTTGGCTACGACAAAGTGTTAATGATGAATACCGGAGCAGAGGCAAACGAGACGGCATATAAAATGTGCAGAAAATGGGGTTATGAAGTGAAAAAAATACCAGAAAATGAAGCCAAAATAATTGTGTGCAACAATAACTTTTCTGGAAGAACTTTAGGATGTGTGTCAGCCTCTACTGATAGGAAATGTAAAAATAATTTTGGCCCCTTCGTTCCCAACTTTTTAAAAGTTCCTTATGACGATTTGGAAGCATTGGAAGTGGAATTGCAAGACCCAAATGTGTGTGCATTTGTTGTTGAGCCGATACAAGGAGAAGCAGGAGTTATCCTTCCATCCGATGGATACTTCAAAGGAGTGGAAGCATTGTGCAAAAAATATAATGTCCTTTTTGTAGCCGACGAGGTACAAACGGGGTTGGGAAGAACAGGAAAATTGTTATGTACTTACCATTATGGTGTGAGACCTGATGTGATTCTTCTTGGTAAGGCCCTTTCAGGTGGTCATTACCCCATTTCGGCCATTTTGGCTAACAATGATGTTATGTTGGTTTTGAAACCAGGTGAGCATGGATCCACCTATGGAGGCAACCCCCTCGCTGCTGCCATTTGTGTAGAATCGCTGAACGTTTTAATTAATGAGAAGCTTAGCGAAAATGCAGACAGGTTAGGTGGACCCTTCTTAAAGGCATTAAAGGAAGAACTGAAGGACAGCAAAATCGTTCGTGAGGTTAGAGGACGTGGTCTACTCTGTGCCATTGAGTTTAGAAATGACATCATCAACGTCTGGGACATCTGCCTCAAATTTAAGGAAAATGGACTCATCACCAGATCTGTGCATGACAAGACCATCCGATTGACTCCACCACTTTGCATCACCAAGGAGCAGCTCGACGAATGTTTGGAAATTATTTCCAAGACGGTTAAATATTTTGACGACAGATTGTAGAGCTGCTCAATTGTGCAAAGTTTTTTTTTTCCTCCTCCCCCCACACCTGGAGGGTAGAAAAAGAAACCTCATGCGTGTGCTGTACTGCTGATGAGAGTTTTTTTTTTTTTTTTTTCCTCTTTCTTTTTTTTTTTTTTTTCCTCTTTCTTTTTTTTTTTTTTTTCTTCATTCTGCAATTCCGCATGCACTTTATTTTACCCCTCTTTCTCTCCATCTTTCCAAGCGCACGAAAAGGGGCCTTTCAGCCCAGTGTGTCAGCTGTATTAGTGGACGTGCACCCTACGTGTGAGCGTTTTTCCCTGTACGTGTTTTGCTGCTACATATAGTGAAGTGATTTCCTATGTAGTGTTTTCTCCTCGTCTATCCCTTTTGCTTTTTTCGTGTCTGTGTGTGTGTTTTTTGTAGAGCGTAGCTTTTGCCTGAGTTTTGTCGCGCGTTGTGCAATTCGAGTTTTGCACTTCGCGTTTTGCAGTTTGAGTTTTGCACATCTCGTTTTCAATTTGAGTTTTGCACATCTCTTTTTCAATTTGCGTTTTTTTCCCATTTTTTTCTCGTGTTTTTCCCCCCTTTTTTTCCCCCTTTTGATGACCCTGCATGCCCAGTTCGTCCCCTTCTACTGTTCACCTTTTCGAGCGTGCCTTCTGACCTCCCCATTGTTCTTTCACCCCCCGGGTGAAACGCCCTCCTCTCCTCCCTCCCCCACCTCTTTCATCCCACGCGCTTCTCCCGCCTAGCGCACCTCTACCGTCTTTCCCCCCTCCCTCCAGTTTTCCAACTGAGACTTCCCAACTGAGACTTCCCAACTGAGACTTCCGAACCCTTCTGTTTTTCTCAATTTCTAACAACTACCCTGCGTTCGCGGCTAGGGACCCTCCTCCCGACCACGTCCGTTTATTTTGCCCCTTCCGTTTTGCTCCCCCCTCTACCTCCTCCTTCCCGTTCGGTTATCCTTTAAAAAAAAAAAAAGTTTAGCTCTCTTCCCTCCTTTTGCTTCTTTCCTCCCCACGTTGCTGACTAGACTATACTTGCCATCCCGTTAGATATCTAGGGCACTTGTTTGATAGCAGAGGGTTTTTTTTTTTTTTTTCATACCCCTCGTCGCTCTCTCGAAGCTTTCCATGTTGCTTTGTCCTCGACGCATGCCTCGTGGCGCCCCCTATTCTTTCTGCCTTTGATTTGCATTTGCGCCGCGCACCCTTTTTTGCGTGAGCCCATTTTGTCCATTTGTCGCGTGCGCGTGAACGCTTCCGCATGGCCATTCGCTTGAGCGATAACGCGAAACTTACAACGTCGGGATGATTCCTCTAAACGAATAGGCCATTTGTGCCATTTGTACCATTTGCACTCGCAACCACTGAGGGCGTCGCCCCGGAACAGTCGCACACCGCGTGCATACAGAAGTATATGCACATGTGCATGCGCATGTGCATGCGTATGTGCGTGAACGTTTTTTTTTTCTTTTTCCTCTCACGGTGATAGTACACAAAAGGAGTTGTTTTCTAAGGGAATGTCACCAACTTGGGTTTCTAACTTATTGGACGATGTGATGGGGAGGATGGCATGGTTTCCGCTGCTTGGTGAGCCGCTTCCCGACTGAGTTGCCAAACGGATGACCGAACGGTTGCCGCGTGGGATGACTGGCCAACGAACTAGTCGACCCGGTTTAAAAATATAAGTATGCACTGCGTCGCGATTTTTTTTTTTTTTTTTTTCCCTTCTCCCGTATGCCATTTTTTTAACCAATCAGTGGGGGACCTCCGATGATGCGATGCATTGCCTAAGTTGGCTTGGCGCCCCTTCCCCTGCAACACGTACGTTTAGATAAGCACATGATCAGCGGTATTTATCTTGCATATGCGTATTAGTTGGGCTCCTCTTTTTCCCCCTTGAGGAGCGCATCCAGGGGAGCGTTCCCAAGTTAGCGCCATTGGCCTTTCCACCGCCCAAATCAATTTTACATCCCTGCTGTGCGGCCAACATGGAGAACCCCCCTTCGGAAGACGCGGTCACACTGCAGTGCACAGAGCAATGCACAGAGCAGTACGCGATGCGCAAAGGCGAGGTCAAAGGAGAGGTCAAAAACGTAGTCCAAAACGATGAGGAAGACATAACCAATTATATAGTTAGCAAAAAAATGAACTTGACGAAGGAAAAAAACGAAAACGTAAAAAATATGAAAAAATTAATTTCAAAACATCCAGACATTTTTATCAAGTCGTCCATCCTATCGAGAGAGTTCCAACAAAACGTTCAGGACATCCAAATCGTCGTCGATGACTTAAGAAATAATTGCGAGAAAGTAGTAGCCTTGTTCGAGGCGGGTCATCACAAGAGCAGCATGGAGGGGATGAACCTTCCCAGCAGTGTGTATGACACCTTAGGAAGTGGCCTTCCGGCAGACATGCTCAAAATTCCTTTAATAATTCACCGGAGTAACGAGAAGGGGGACGTGCACCACAGCATGAAGTACATACCGCTATGTGGAAGGGTGAAGCTACATCTGTGTGCGTTACGCAGCTGCCAATCGAGTGACCGCAATTTGGCGAACTACCTACGGAGTTATAAAAAAAAACTCAACAAAGAAATAAAAAAAACGAGGGAACTTATCTCCCAGTTGGTCATGAAATGTGAAGACGTGGACACCCTAAAAGTGTATCTTCAGTATCTGGCCAACATACGAGATTATTTTTTGCTACCTCCAGGGGGGGAAACAACGAATGAGAAGTTTTCAAGCGAAATGAAGAAAGGTGAAAATGGTGAAAATGGTGAGAATGGTGAGAATGGCGAAAATTGCCTGAGCGGGTCAGGTGAAAAACGGGAAAACAATCTGACCCGCTCAGGCAGTTTCGCGAATTGCAAAGACGGGAAAATGACGAACGAGGAGTACACGCGGCACACATTCTTAACGCTGAAGCACTTTCGCATACTACAATCGGTGAGGGAGCAACTGGAGAAAAAAATAAGCAAGCGGGGAGCGAACAACTCGTTGAGTGCACATGAAATAGTCCAAATATTTTTGCATGAAATTGCAAACTTGAAGAGCAGCTACGAGAGGCTGTTCCATTCCGCGGACGCGAATCTCTTTAGGCACGTCGTGTTTCTTTACTATTTCGCGCTTTCCCTCGTGCATATAAAGATAAAGCAGGGGAGTGGAGCCCCGCCGGGGGGCGGCGCGAACAAGCTCGCTGGGGAGAAGTACCACGCGAATGCTCACAGCCAGCATTTGCTGAGCAAACTCAACCGAGAATACCTCGCAGGCGAATTGGCAAACTGCTCAGAAGAGGCGAACGCGTCGTTCAGACAGAGCAACGGCGAAGAAGGGGGACAGCCTCCCCTGCGCCTTTTTCTCAACCAAAGGTACCCCTTTGTAAATGTAAATAGCGCCCTCTTCAACTACATGTATTACTGCGTTTTTTTCAAATGTGAAAAGGAAGTTTGTTTCCCCCCACGAGGGAGCGAGCATGGGGAGGAAGGGGGGGAAAGGCTTCCAGCAGAGGAGGAAAAACTGCCCCACGGGGGGAAAAACCAAACGCCAGCTCCCCACAGGAAAAAAAAAATCAGCGAGAAAGAAAATCTACACAATTGTGCAAATGCGTTACGCAAAAACCACTACACGTGGGTGAATTCCTTGTACGAGGAGGGAAACGCAAAATGGAAACGAAAAAAGCAAAATGAAAAGACAACAGAAATGAAGCAAACCATTTTTACCAACTACCTATCAATACAGGCGTTGGTTCAAAGGGGAAATATAAAAGACTCCGTGCACGATTTGCTCCAGTGGCGAAAGAGTTGCGAAGAAGCTGCCTTCGCGAAGGAGAACAGGAGGGCAATTTCCATTACGGGGTTAAACGCGCCTGTCCTTCTGGACAATATTTTAAAAAAGATTTTTATCCTGTACGTTTACCACTTTTTGGAGAGAGCCAGTTTTCACTTTTATGAGAGCGTTTTATTTTTCGATGAGGGTGAGCAGCAGGAGTTTGCTCAGCCGGGGAAGAACATCCTGTGGCTCCTGCGCGAGCAGCATCAGGAAGGGAGCGAAGAGCAGACGGGGAAGCAGCACCCGGAGGGGAGCGATGAGCAGACGGGGCAGCCACACCTGGAAGGGAGCGATGTGAAGGCAGGGCAGCTGCAGGGAGAGCGGCAGGACGACGCCAGGGAACCCCCCCTGCACCGCGCGCGCCGCACGCAGAAGCACGCCTTCCTGAACGCCTACTTCCTCCACCTCCTGTTCCTCCTGAAAAGCATAAAGCACTACGTAGACAAGTCGCTCACCTACATTATCATTTTATTGTTCGAAGAATCCTTCAAGAGGGTGGTAAAAAAATTGGTAATGATTTATTTGGGCAATCAAAATATGAACTTTAAGTATTCTACGTTTCACCTAATCGTGGAGTCCCTTTTTAAGATAATTTTCCCCTTCAGCTTTTCGTTCCTGTCGCGCGTTTTCCAAGTGGACACCTCCCGTTCGACGGTGGGGATGGCCACTCCGCCTGGGGCTCCCCCAGCTGCGCCTACCAAAGGGTTATCACCCCCAGGGTGGATACGTGGCCCAGTTGCTCATTACTGCTGCGATGGTCACTATGTTATTTTATTTTTTATTTATTTTTTTATTTTCCCCCCTTCAGGAGAGCATCTTCCATGTTCTGGACAGCTACGGAGTTGGCGCGTGAGGGGCTTCCCGAGGCCGTCGCGGCAGCCACGTCCAAGCGTCAGAACGTCAGAACGTTCACCGTGCACACATGTGCGTACGAAGCAACCCTCCTTTCTGATTTTCCATTTCTCATTTCTCATTTCCGCTCTCCGCTTTGCGCTTGCCACGAGGAACAAATTTCCAGGGGGGCCGATTTGCCGTACCCCTGGCGAAGATGCGCCCAGCGGGCTCCTCCCGAGCTGGCTAAGCTTAGTTTACAAGTGGCAAACGGGAGGTGATTTTTTTTTTTTTTTTTTTTTTCGTTTGGCTCCACTTGGGGGAAGTTGTATTTCCCCCCTCCACGGTCATCAACGTTGTTAAAAGGGACGCGAAAATGAAGGGAATGCAAAAAGGCAAAAATGCACAACTTCACATGCTGGCAAATGGAAGGATCAACGGGAGCAACTCCCCTTCTGCGCAACGACGCGGCCGCTCGGAAAATCCCGCGAGTGGGAAAATGGAACCCCGGGGGGTGAACGCGTAAGGGGTGAGTTCCTCCCCAGTTATGCCACTTGTGGGGTGTTTGGAGCTACCCCTGGGTGAAAGGGGTGGAGGTGTTAATTGTGTTTCCTCTTATTCCCCGTGCGGAGGGCAAGTAGTGTATGCAGCTAGCCAAAACGGGAACGTCATTTCGCTTTGCCCAATCGGCATACACTCCGCGGGATGCACAAAAAAAAAAAAAAAAAAAAAAAAAAAATACTTAGCTTCTTGCGGGGTTTTTCTGTTCTTAGGCACCCTTCCAGAACACACCAGTTCGTCGCTCCACAAGTGACGGGGGTGGTGGTGATTTATTTTTTTTTTTCCCGTTACCGCTAATGGGAGGAGTAGGGCGTTCATTTGGAAAGGGAAAAGCGAATGAGTAAGTTTCCCGGGGGGAGAATACCAACCGGATCACAAGTTGCGCCAATAAAGCAGCCCCCCTCTGGTATGCACTTGGGAAAAAAAAAGTCATGCGGGACAATCGCGCAAGGGGGCGCCAAACGGGTGTTGAACAAAAGGAAACGAAGCCAGCACAAGAACAGGAAAAAAAAAATAAATAAAAAAAAATAAAATAAAAAATATAAACAAATGGAAGAGCAAAATTTAAGCACTTTGCGCATTCATATGGTTTACTCTTTTTCCCATATGTGAAATTTTGCTCGCATTTGTGTTGCATTTTTTTTTTTTTTCCCTTTTGCGTTCTTTTCGTTGTTCCCACGTTGGTTCTCCTTTGCATTTATTTTTTGTTCGCTCATCTGTTCGCTCATCTGTTCGCTCATCTGTTCGCTCATCTGTTCGCTCATCTGTTCGTTCATCTGTTCGCCCGCCTGTTCCCCCGCGCGCATTCACCCCCGAGGGATAACCCCTTCGTGAAAAAAAAAAAAAAAAAGAACTTACATGCTGCGCGCTTGTACGCGCACAACCAGCGGAGCGCCCCGCGTAGCATAGGGAGAATGCGTGGGACAGGCTGAGGGAATAGGGGAAAAAGAGGCACTTCGTGGCACCTCGTCACGCCCGCCGGGTGGTTGGGTGGCCTTTGTGGGAAGCGCCGCTAACCCAGTCAACGCTGCCAACCCCGCCAACGCCGCTAATCCCGCTGACCGCTTAGGATGAAGGCGGAGGCGGGGGGGAGCCCCAAGGGCGAGCCGCCCACGGAGGTGTACCTGCAAGTGTACCAGAAGATGAGCATCTACTACGAGTGTGCAGTGAACGAAGAGGAGAGAAAAAACAAAAAAATCCTGAAGAGGAAAAAAAGCATTAACGAATTGAAGCAAGTACAGAGAGAGCTACTCGATTTCTTTGACCAAAACGTGCAGCTCTTTTCAAACCCATTTCACTTCCTCCAGTACGAAGAGGAAGACGTAAATAAAAATGACTTGAGGAACTACATCACGGACAATTGCTCCTACTTGTTAAGCTACATGGAAGATATGATTAAGTGCTCCGTGATGCTCAACCGGAGTGCCTTCCAGGTGTGCCACATGTTTAATGAGGTGTACCAACGGATTCAAAACGAGTGTGTGAGGAGCGAACTGACCAAGGCAGAATTCATCTGCGAAGTTTTGAAGGCCTGCATTGAAAAGGAGAATTTAATCCTCATGATATTGGTCTCCATTTTGAGTTACCTCAATAGAGATGAGAAGGTCGGGGTGACCACGCGGTATGGGTACTGCAGCGAGGAGAGGGAGGAAAATCTAACCGACGGGGAGGGGAGGAGGCGCCGTCTGGGTGACGCGGCAAACGAGGGGGAAGCAGACGGGGGGGAAGCAAACGAGGCGGACGGGACAGACGCTCAAGAGGCAGACGCTCACGACGCTGACGCGGATGCGGAGGAGGACGACCTGAAGACGTCCAGCGGAGCCTCCTCCTCGTCCAACAACTCCGCGAGCAGCCTGCCCCCCCCCAGGAGGGTCTCCACGGAGCGCACCTCCAGCGCCAGAATCAACGCAGACAGGTTCTCCCTCTACGTCCTCACCCACCTGGTGGAAAATGACCTAATCGAGCACATCCTCTCGGAAATGGAAAGAATTTTAAAGTTCCTAATCAAATACGATGACATTTGTATCAAAATGGATTACGTGTTTAGCTACAAAGCTCACAAGATAAACGTTCTGTTCAACCTGGTGGATGTTCTTTTTTTATATTTTTCTAAATTTCATGCCACCACCACTCACGTCACGAGCTTGTTTAAGCTCATCAACCATGTAGTCTCGGCGAGATACTTTGAGTTTGTAACGACGGACCATTATGTGAAGGAGCTGGACAATTTGCTCTTCATTCATGCGAGGAAGAAGAGGAAAAACTTTTTCAAATATTTGAAGACCGTTCGCAATAATAAATTCGTTTCCCAGATGGAGGAGTACTACCGACTGGACATGCCTGTGGATGTGGTTGGGTCGTTGAGCTCAGTCGAGGCCGCCCCGTTCGGCAGTCAGCAGGCGGGTGGCGCGGCTAATGGTGGCAGCGGCGGGGGAGCACCCATTTTGGGGAACCTCTCCGGAGGGGTGGAACAAAAACCGTTTGGCGGAGCCCCGCAAAGTGGGGGGGCCCCCGCGCAGGGCAGCGTGCCGAGCATCTTGATAAATGGCCAGGAGAAGGGCAAGGAGGTGGGCACGTTGGGAAGCACGTTGGGAAGCACTTTGGGAAGCACTCCGGGGGGCGCATCAGTAGGTGCGTCGGGAAGCACTTCGGGAAGCACTTTGGGAGGCACCCCGGGGGGCGCATCTGTAGGTACGTCAGCAGTCACATTGGCCGACACCCCGTGGAGCGCCCCCCCCCCGAACGCCTCGCGCGACGGAAGGCACAAACTCTACGAGCAGCAGAGCGACAAGCTGCGGAGCAGCCAGTGCCTGAGCCGCTGCCTGGACTGCCAGGGCTACTGGTACGACTGCAACTGCAGCTTGGGCGATTTTGACGCCTCCAGCCTAACCCTAACGACGCAGATTAGTTTGCTCCTCATATTGTGCCTACACCCAAACGTGGAAAAATACGTCTACGAGAAAAAGAAGAACATCCTTGTGGAGGAGACCTCCCCCAGTAAGGAAGACGTGAGTTACCTCCTCGAACGGAAGAAAGAAAAAATAAATTTCCAAAATTTTTACTACCCAGATACGTGGAGGTACAACTGTATGAGTTCCCACAAGGAGCTGAAGCATCTGAGCAGTTTGAGGAGCACCTATTCGGTGAGCTCCGCTTTCGTAAAAGAAAACGTGTCGCATTATTATGCCTTCTTTACCAAGATAAGTGAGGAGGCCAAGCGGAAGAGGAAGAACACGAAGAGTGCCGACAGGATGGAAGGGTCAAGACAGACCTCAGCAGAGCAGCAACCCCAGGGAGACGACTTCTGGAAGGGTGTAACCACATCTGAAGGGGGGGAAGTAACAACCGAGGCGGTAGACCCGAACGTTACCATTTTACGCTTCGTTGTGAGTCTGTTTACACACAATAAGGAGGAGACCTTCTGGGCCATCTTCGAGGGGAACGTCTTCAGAGTGCTCTACGACGTGGTGCTGAAGAAGGTTTCGAGCGCAACTCTCATTGGCACTCTCATGTTCCACCTCTTCCACATGTTATTTTCCTACTCGTTTATAAGGAATTCGCGGACGACTGACCTGTGGAATGCCTTTATAGACCATCACATAAGGAGGGACTTCCAGATTCGGCGCAGGAGGAGGGGCGCCGCTCGAGCGGGGTTGGCAGTGGAGATGGCAGCGGGGTTGGAAGTGGGTTTGGCAGCGGGTCTGCCAGCGGAGCCGCCAACAGAGCCGCCAATGGGTCTGCCAGCGGAACCGCTCCCCCTTGTGGACGCGTCCGATTTTTACAAACGCCGGAGAGGAAGCGACGCCCTCTGCGGAGAAGCGGCCCCGCAGGACGGCCCGAACAACATCATCCACATATACAAGCGCAAGGGGGAGCACGTCATCGACGCGTTGACTTTTTTGAAGGCCCTCTGCAATGGGTACCCGCGACTGGTAAAGAAGTACGTCTGCATTTTGAAGAGCGTAATTAACCGGTACCACTCCCGAATCATGGAGTTTTCCCAAATGGAAGAAACGGTGTTCCACCACAGCGTTGACCAGCAGGTGAGTGAGTACGGCCCGAGGGGGGGAAGCCACGACGTGGGGTATCTGCACAGCGGGGGGTATGTGCAAAGTGGGGTTCACCTCCACAGCGGGGGTCACCACACCGCAAAGGAAAGCACGATGGCCAACCTAAACGAGGAAAGGAGAATCACCATAATGAGGTACAAAAATCTAAAAATCATTGCAGAAGAGAAGATGAAGATTTGTTTGGATTTTTACTCGGACGTTTTCGTAAACGTCCTGGACTTCGCCTCTGTCCTTTGCAATAACCTCTACGATTTGAAAGTGATAGAGCATGTGGTCCTCTGCTTCAAGACGCCACTCACCGCCAATTTGAACATCTTCAACTTGACGAAGAAGCTCTACAGTCAGTTTGTATGCACCCTTAGTGGCAAGTACAATGAGTTTTCTAAAATTGCCAATCAGCAGCATGTCTACGGGAGGACTAGAGGAAGTGACCGAATCGGAAGAGTTCTTCACCTTCTAGATGATAGAAACCTCATGGGTGCCGGCAAATTCGTTGAGAGGGACCCATACAGGAATGTCCTAAACGGGAGGATGTTCTCCACCCCATCTGTGGACGAGTCGAGTGGAGGAGCGGGCAGCTCTGCTGCCTTCCGCGGTACGGGAGCCTCCCCCAATGGTGAAGTCCCCACCTCGGTGAGCGCAACGGGAGGAAGTAACAACAGCTGCTACGTCACCTATTTGTACTACTTTAAAATTCTGCTGATTGAAAAGCTGTTCGAGCAGAACAATGCGCTTAAGGCGATTTTGAAGAACCACCAGCTGCTGGAGTTCCTGCAGAGCAATAACGCCTATCTTAGCAACCTCATAAAGGAGAATGCGCTGGTGGAGAGGCACCTGGTGGAGCGCGGCGTGTTCAAGTACGACCGCGCCAAGTACGAGTCCTTCTGCAAGAGGCTGTCTCTGCAGCGGGACCAGCACGCGGGGTGCGTGCGCGAGGCCAGCCGCCTCCTCCAGGACATCGCCCTGGGCACGGAGAGGCTGCGCCCGTTGGCGGGCTGCAAGTTGGTTGGCAGCGGCGGGGTTGCGAGGGAAGCGGTTGCCAGCGGTGAGGTTTCGAGCGGCCAGGTTGCGAAGGAAGCGGTTGAGAGCGGCCAGGTTACTAACAACTCGGCCACGGCTAACACCGCTAGCGCGGTCAACTCCCCTACCACCGCTAGCGCGGCTAACACGGCTACCCCCCTTCTGGCGAACATCCTCGCGCAGGGGAACTGCGTGGACCACCTGCTGGAGGAGAACAAGCTGACGGAGAACCTGCTGCGCGAAAACAACTTCCTCAAGAGCGAGTTCACCCGGCACGGCGTGGCGGACGCGCTCTTCAGAAACAAGCTGGACGAAGCGCAGCTCGACGGGCTCAAGGCACTCACCAGAAACGAATACGACGTGAAGAAGATCCTGGACTACGAGGAGAAAATAAAAAACATCAGCAAGAACAACGACGGGTCTTATAACAACAAGGAGGCGATCAAAATCTTTTTCGAGGAGAACAAAAACGCAGTTGAGTTCTTCCTGGACAGTAAGCTCAAAGGGTCAATGCTTAAGGACGACGCGTTTACTACCTCCAATGAGGACCTCATGAATAGGGCCAAAGTCATTCTGAAAAATGAACTGCACAGTGAGAGAAGGGGTAGCAATATCGATGCGAGGTACCTCCTGGCAAACATCTTCGAGCAGAATGTGTATCCGTACAACTGTTTGAAGATGCTGGAGAAGTGCCTCCTCTTCCTCTCCTCCGTGAATAACAACAAGCTGTGCTACTACCTGCCGATGAATAAGAACCTGCTGATCGACTACATCCTGCTGGAGCAGTACGATGGGGGAAGCGCAGTTAGCGGCGGAGTTAGCGGCGGAAGCGGTGGCCTTGTTGGAGGAGACGCCCTTGGCGGCGGAGGACCCAACTCCCGAGGCGCGGAACACCTCCAGGCGGAGCTGAAGAGAAGCAAGCCGCGCCCCCTCGAGCGGGACGCCAATCTGTTCAAAATAAAAAACCGAAAGTACAATAACCTAATTTCACTTGTCGAAACGGACGACCCAATCAGCACAACCAACTTTAAGAACGTGTTCATTCACCACTTAAATTTGCAAAACAAAGTGAGTGAGTCCAAGGACAAGAGCATCAAACAGTACCGAACCATGCACCTGCTCGACATCCTTTATGAAGTTATAAAGACGAAATATAACTCCCATATTGATGTGATCAATTTGAAATGCCTTTGTTTAGAAATCCTTTGCTCTAGCTTCGTAAAGAACTCCTCCTCTGCTTTGTCTGTTTTATGCACCCTCACGGACGTTTTCCCGGATCTTCTATTCGAGGCAACGAAGAAATACAACGAGCAGAACGACCGCATGAAGAAACACCTTGAGCAGGTCGACAGGCTAGTTTCGTTGGGACAGCTGAAGAGCAACACGCTGGAAGCGCTCGCCTGTAACTTCACCACTCCCTATTTTAACCTCAAAATTGTCATCACCTTTATGAAGTGCGTAAACTTCCTGCTCTACATGATTGGCATTAAGAGGAAGTTCAACCTGTCCCTCACCCGCATCTGGCACTTCTTCAACAGCATAGACAGGATTGACGAGATCGACCGGAAGGTTCGGCAGGGGGAGCGGCATGAACAGCGGCATGAACAGCGGCATGAACAGCGGCATGAACAGCGGCGCGACCCCGGGAAGAAGGGCTACTACTCCGACCACCTGGGGGATGCCCACCGCGCCGGGAGGAAGGAGCCCAAGGGAAGGAACTACATCTTCTTCGACATTTTTTTTAACTTCGACCGGTTTTTCGACGAGCTCCACACAGAGGAGGAGGAAGAGGAAGAGCAGCAGGGAGAGCCGCTGGGGGAGCAGGAGCAGCAGGAACAGCAGCAGGGGGACGGGGACCGCTACGATGAGCAGGCTGCCCATGGCGGGGGGGGCGCCCCGAGGCGGAAGAAGAAACAGTTCAGCAGCGCGCCCCTTGGGGGGGGAACGCACAGCGGAGGCAACGGGGGAGCAGAGGGAGCAGAGGGATCTGCTGCTTCATCACGGTGGAGTGTGGGCGGGCGGAACCAACACGCGGAGGCACAGCGAGACGAGCGTGACGACCGTGATGACCTATACGAAAGTTGCTTGAAGAAGAAACTAATGATAGAGGACTGCGAGAAGAACGTGTGCAAGCATCTAATCATGCTCACCAACTACGTGGTTCAAAACATTTTCTACAATCTAGTAAACAATTTCGTTTTAAAAAAAATAAGAGACCATAAATATGAAAGTGAAGATCATCTAGAAGAGCATATCAAGCTGGAGCTCTTCATGAGTCGCCAGGAGAACTCTCTCTTTAGAAGGAGGTACAATTACTACATGCAGAAATCCAAAAATTTAGAATCTCAAATCGTTAAGTTGCAGAACGAAATTCATGCGAATACGACGAGCATCATGCAGATGGAGCAGATGTTGAGGCAACATGCCATTCCCTTTGAGCCATACGCTTTCGCGCAGAGGATGCTCAACCAGTCCTTTGCCGAGGTGGGCAATTTTGGGGATCCCCTTTCTTCCCATCCCGGTGCAGCATCGTCAAGTTTGCTCCCCCCTTCGCTCTTTACCCAACAGAGTGCCACTCCTGGTGGGCTGTTTAACCCAGGAGGAACGACCACAACGCTCTTCAACGAAAGGAACAATTTCGGAATGAATTCTTCAACATTTGGGAGTGGCCTGACCAACACGGGGACCATCGGGACAACACCTGCAGCTTCTCCCTTTTCTTTTATGCGAACAGATAATCAAGTCGGGGCCACATCCACTTTGGGAATGCCTTCCACCGGGCTGGCCACTCAACCATCTGGGGGTACAGGAAGTCTCTTCGGATCTTCATCATCACCAAGCGGTTTAATGAACAGCACAACTGGAGGAGGTCTCTTTGGCACACAGAGGGGGGGCGCTCTTTCCGCCTCCCCCAGCATGGCGGCATCATCTCTAGAGAATGCAAGAACAGCGTACGAGCCTTCCGCGCGCTGGGCCTCCCCCTCCCTCGCGGGGACAGCCACAACCCCAGCGGCGAGCTTCTCCTCATTCATGTCCGGCGGGACGATCAACAAAGGGGCGGCCGTGGGCACCACCGGTGGCCTATTCAACACTCCAACGAGCGCCCTTGTAACGAACAGCAGCGCGAACAAGCCGGCGACCGGATCTTCCCTCTTCGGATCCAATACGACCTCGTCGACCGGCTTGTTCGGCCCCTCTGGCACGACGAGTAGCGGCGCATTCGGGTTCAATCAGGGCGGGGCTGCCTCCAACAGTGCCTTGATGAGCAACACGAACAAGCTTTTTAGCGCCCCCGGCAGCAGTGGCAATCTTGGCAGCAACGCGGGGGGGTCGTCAAACCAGATGCTCACTCAAGGAGGAGCCACGTCGGGGGTGAGCGGATTGGGCGGTGGAGGAAGAAGCCTCTTCGGGGGAACGCAGCAGAGTGGGGGCGGCCTTTTCGGAAGTGCGCAGCAGAGTGGAGGCGGTCTCTTCGGAGGTGCGCAGCAGAGTGGAGGCGGTCTCTTCGGAGGTGCGCAGCAGAGTGGAGGCGGCCTCTTCGGAAGTGCGCAGCAGAGTGGAGGCGGCCTCTTCGGAAGTGCGCAGCAGAGTGGAGGCGGCCTCTTCGGGGGCAGCACCTCGTCGAACCCGAACCAGCAGTTCCTGCAGAATAACAACGCGGGCTCTCAATTTGCAAGTGCAGGATCTAGTGGCCTGAACAAGCCCAGCCTATTCACCCCAGTGAGCCAAAGCAGCGCCTTCACGAACACGTCCCTACTCTCTGGCAGCAACACGTCCAACTCGTTGTTCAGCACGAATCGGATTGGCACCAATGCCTCGACGAGCAGCCTCCTCAGCGGAAGTGCCAGCACAAACGTTTTGTCTAGCCCGGTTGCTCAAAACAGCGGAGCGAGCAGCTTTGGAAATCTTACATCGTCTAGAGAGCAGAACCAGAGTGGAATCTTTATGCCTTCGCAGAGCACGGGCTTGTTCTCGCAGGGGGCGGGCTCCTCCTTCGGCGGCAACCCCATGCAGGGTCAAGCGGGTAACGTAGCGGTTAACCAAGCGACTAACCAAGCGACTAACCAAGCGACCAACCAAGCGATGCAGCCAAACTCGTCCTTCTCTTTCATGAACAAGTCTACCGCCTTAGGAAGTGCTGCCGGCACAGGGACAACATCTGCGTCCTCCTTTTCGACCATGTTGGGAGGGGGGACCACCACTTCGTCAGGCTTCGGCGGTGGCAGTAACTTAAGCGGCGGCAGTAACCTGGGTGGAGGCTCCTTATTTGGGGGGAGCTTATCCGGTGCGCATAACCCTCTCGGACAGAACAGTGCAGGCAATATGGGCAGCACCGGCGGAATGAACACCTCGCTGGGCCTTTTTTCGGGCCAAACGAACTCGTCGCTGCTGTCCGGGCAGGCGGCCCCCCAGAGGGCGGGCCTCTTCGGAAGTGGCACTCAGCTAGGCGGGTTAAGCGGCTTGAGTGGAGTGGGAGTGGGAGTGGGCGGATTGGGCGGCATGGTCCCCCCCCTGCAGAGCGCCTACGAAAGCCTGAAGGCGAAGACGAACGCGCTCTACGCAGAGGTCTACAAGCACCGCTTCGAGCTGAAGAAAAACGAATACAACCTGCTGAAGGAGAAGAAAATCCAAGTGATTAAAGAAAACAAAATGAGGGAAACCAAGAGTAACGCGGACATCAATTTTAGGGATAGAGAGATGTACATCCTGATTGTCCTGGTTTTCATTTATTTTAAGTTAATCCTCAAGGGGCCTCTCCCCCTGAATGATAACAATAGGAGCATAAACAGAGTGATGAATGAGCGCTTCAATTTTTCGTGCGATTTTAGACCGACGATGTATCTGTTCGACCAAATTTTAGGAGAGTCCAGCAAGTTCATGAGCGTTTTTCTGAATGTAATTCTGCTGGACAACATCATGCACGAGGAGAACCGGGCCATGCTCCAGATGGTCCTCAAGTGTAAGAATTACGTGGACTACATCAGTGTGTGCGGCCAGCGGAGGGCCCTCTTCCGTGGGGGAGGCGGGGGAGGCGGCGTTACCGATGGAGGCCGCTCCTCCGGGGGAGACCGCTCTCCCGGGGGGCGCGATCCGTTCAGCTCGGCCACCTGCCAAGTGTACTACGAGAAGAAGATGCAGTACCCCACGTGCTCCTACTCGAAGGGGCTCTACACCGCCCTGTTCCTCTGCAAGGTGAAGGCCCTGGGGCTGGAGATCCTGAAGATCCTCTTCGAGCGAGACGTGCTCTTCATTCACATGTACACCCTCTGGAAAAATGAAAAGATGCTCCACAGGAAGCTGGACAAGTTCCACTGGGAGGTCAACCTGGCCGACGCGACTGCCGCGAAGAGCGAGCCGTCCGCCCCCGCGCGGATGGCGGAGGCGGGGGTTAGCGGAGTGGTCAGCGGCGGGGTTAGCGCTGGGGCCAGCGGAACCGTCTCCGCAGATGCAGAGGACGACGGGGAACCCCGCGCGGGAAAAGACATCAGCGTGACCGAATCGCTGTGCACCCCAATGTGCGTGCACAACTTCCTCTTCAAAAACATCAACGTGAATTCCAGGACGACCTACCTGGTCCTCCTTCTGAAGAACTTCCTCAGGACAAAAGAACTAGACAAGCTAATCATTTATTTAATTTTACAAATCATCGTGCGCGACTGTAGAACCACCATTAATATACTTAAGAGGGACAAAGAATCCTTTAACTTTTTAAAATATGCCTTGCGAATCATTTTTACATATCACCTGAACAGACAGAAATTTATCAACTGCTTTATCATTTCCAATAGGACCATTCAGATGGAGAGAATTGTTAATAACTTTTTGGATTTACCTCTTTTGTATTTCCTCCGACGATCTCCCACCCGTAGGGGAGGCAAACCCTTTGTGGATGCGAAAAGGAAAAGGAGACTACTGCCCACCCAGGGGGGGGGGCTACGCAGTAAGGAAGTGTTGAACGCGGCCAACTGGTTGACCTATTTGAAGAACCAGAAGGAGAGAAATGGCTGCGCGGTGGAAGACGAGGAGAGTGACCCACGTGATGAGTTTGAGGAAGACCATCTGCAGGGGGGAAGGAGGAGGAGGGGGGCGAAGTTCCACCCACGCAGGGATAGGCGAATGGCCACGGGTGCGGGGCAGTCAGGCAACAGGGGGGCAGAGCCCTACATTGACGGTGACGAGGGGTACCACGATGAGGAGGACTACGATGGTGAGAGTGCTTCATATGGGGAAACCGATCAGTATGAAGACGAGCTCGACGAGTGCGACGAGTGCGACGAATACGGTGAGGGGAGTGACTCCCCCTATGGTGGGAGCCGCTCGCCTGGTCGTGGCAGCCCCTCCTACGACAGCGACGAGGAGGACCCGCTCTACCTGAGCGATAATCTGTACGGAGGGGGCGGAAGCCGAGGGAGGGAGATAAGCAGGTCAGGCAGGCCAAGCAGGTTAAGTAAACCCTCACGACGCCCCCCCGCCAGACGCAGGCAGAGGAAACCCCAGCTGGACGAAGAACTGCTAACCACGTACCGCCTGAAGATGAAAAAAAAAAAACAAATGAAGTACATATATGATTACCTCTCCGACAGTGACCTAATAGACACCATTAAGAGTAAAAAGATATGCGTCTTTTACGACGATAAAGAAAAGGAAGAGGACAAGGACAATCTGGGTCTCTACAATCTATCGTGTGACTATAGCAATGATAACTACTGCCGGGAGGACTACTATAGGGAGGTGAAATCGGTTGACGCCAAGGTGGTGGGGTACTGCAGCTCGTTTAATTTCCTGCCCATTAATAAGTTTTACACCGAGAAATACGACTTTTTGGAGTCCGAGCTGGTGCACGTGAGCGACCTCAGGCTGTACCTCTACGTCAAGTCCTTCAAGCGCCACGCCTACTTTAAGCGGCTGCTCCGGATAGGCAGCGCAGAGGGTAGCGGCGGAGTCAGCGGCGCGGTTAGCGGAGAGACTAGCGGCGCGGTTAGCGGAGAGACTAGCGGCGCGGTTAGCGGCGAGGGAGGAAGGCAGGACGAACCGCTTAACAAACCGCTTAACGAACCGCTTAACGCGCCGCTTAACGAACCGCTTAACAAACCGCTTAACGAACCGCTTAACGAACCGCTTAACCCGAAGGAGCCGACCGGCGCGGGCAGCAGTGAGTTGCGCGGCCAGTTTCGCGACCGTGTGCCCCCCCCCACCGCGCAGGGAGAAGCGCAGGAGGAAGCGCAGGGGGTATTCACCCACCAACGGAGCAGCTACGACAAAACGGACGAGGCGAAAGACATAGAGAGGACGATCGAGGGGGAGCTAAAGTTCTACGATTTCTTCAACCGACTGAATAAGCTAAACGAGAATATGTTGTTCCCAGGCAGCTTCCCAGATGGCAGAGAGGAACAAATGAAGTACCTGGACCATTTGAGGAAATCCGTTGGGGGTGAAAAGGAAACTCATGGGAAGGAGTACCAAGAGCAGGAGAGTTTGCTCATTCCGATGAAGGAGCTACTCAAAGAAAAGAAAGAAGAGGCAGCCAAAACGATCAGCACAGAGATGAAGAGGAAATACATTCTACTAAGCAACGAGCTGTGTGAGTGGGTGGAACTGAGTCACCTCATTAACGTTGACATCGATTACAATGACATCCGAGGGCTGAGCAACAATAGGGTTTTAAATAATTACAGTAAGATTTCCATTACGAAACTTATTCTGTACTTTTATGAAGTGCTGACGAGGAAGTTTTTGTTCCTAAACAACGCGGACTCTCTCATTGAGAGTTGCATTTTGTCCCTCCTCGGCTTGTCGTTCATCCCGGCCAAGCACAGCGAAAAGAAGAACGTACTCACCACCGTCGACGAGGGGATGGAGATGGAGCAGCAGTGCTTCCTCAGCACCATCATTGACAGCGTCATTGTGGACTTTTCCTCCTTCGAGAGTGTGCGGGAGTTGATCCACGTGGATTACCGCCCCGGGGAAGAAGAAGCGGTGCAGGGGGGAGAAGCGATGGGGGAGGAAGAGGAAGAAGTGGTGCAAGAGGACGACGACGAGGAGGAGGAAGTAGACGTGTTGGGCGAGATGCACTGTGCCGATTCGCGCCGCCCCCAGGGGAACCGCTCAAACCGCGCTAACTGTGCGAACCCCCCGCAGGGAGAGGCCCCGCGCAAACGCGCCAAGCGGAGGGACTACTACAAAAGGAACATTCACCTGAGCACCCCCAGCAACTGGAGGCAGTATAATATATTCGAGAAGAACTCCCACCTGACGAAGAGCCTCAACATCGTGCACATGATTGCAAAGAATAAAAAAATAAAAGACTACGTCATCGCGTTGATAACCTCCATGTGGGTGAACAAGTTCAACGTCTTCTATTACCTCACCCAAAATGTAAATATACAAAAGCTCAAGGACACAGAGAAGATTATCTTCTTCAGAATTTCCTTTCATATGTTAAATGTGTTTGTTCCCATCATCGACCATATGCTTAACAACATTGACCAGCACGTGGAGCAGTTCGCGGATGTGAATTTCGCCCTGGGGGGTGCAGAGGACGGTGAGGAGCGCGGAGAGGAGCGGGGCGACCACCCGGCTGGAATATCTCCAAACGAACAGCAACGTAATAGGGAGGACCAAACGGGAAGACACAACGTCAACCCTTTCGACTCCATCATAAATGAGGACAACTTTAACGAAAAGAAAACGCTCTTCGAGTTTCTAAGCCCCATCTTCAGCTGCGAAAATGCAAATAATTTTGTGAACCACTACCTGCACATGGTCAGAAATTACAACGACCATTATTTGAAGCACTACATCTACCACTACTACTTGTTCAATTACGATTTTCACTTTCAAAGTGTTTTTAATTTTTCCAATGTCGAATTTGTGCATTATGTGAAGAATGACTGCGCCGCTCAAGCGGAGGGGGGGGTGAACCTCTCGGCGGAGAGAAACGTGCATGTGCTGTACACCAGCATCATCAACACGTATGTTAACTTTTGCGGCGTTCAAGCCGTTCGCTCCGTTCGCGGCGTTAGCGGCGTTAGCGGCGGGGGAGTGCCCGCGGAGCTCATGAGGAAATACGACGACCCACTGTCGCAGGCGGACGTTTTGGTCGAACTCCACCCAGATGGAATGCCCACCCAGAATGACGAACATGTGGAAGACTCCCAAAAGTATAATCGCCTGAACGGTTCAGGCAAAAATTTCAACTTTGAGCATTTGAATGAAATTATGGGGAATAAGAAGCACCTGCGGAGGTTCCTGAACAGGTACTACCTGAACAGGGGTTGCCTGCAGGGGGGCGGCGGGCAGGTCGTCCCCCCCGGGAGGTCAGGCAAAGGGAAGGGCGATCGCTCGGATAAGCGGTTGCGCCGCACTGGCGGGGTGGCTACGAACTCAAAGCGGCGGTACCTGCAGAAAAGCGTGTACATCTTTAACAGCCTGAACTACCTGAACATCAACTACAAGAACTGGCTGCTGGTGTACAAGACGTATATCGAGAAGGTGACCCACCTGGTGGACCTCATTTTGAAGATCAAGAACAGCAGAGTGAACAAGAAGATTTATTCTTTGAAGAATTACTTTTACATAATTAACAATATACAGAAGCACCTGCGGGGAATCACCTGCATCATCAAGTCCTCGCACTACATAAACTTCAACATTCAGATCACCCCCATTATGTTCATCGTGTATCTGTTCATTACCATTTTTTTTTTCTCGCACAATAGCGGCTTCGCCTTCAGCTACCTGGCGCGCACCAACCGGGGGCTGAAGAACCTGCTCCAGGGCGGCAAGGACAGCTCCGATGGGAAAGCCAGTGGTAAAGGGGAAGGCAGTACGGATGGTAAGGCGGATGGTAAGGCGGATGGCAGAGGGGATCACAAAGGGGATAGCAATACATATGGCGGCACGGACGAACGCGGGGGAAACCCCCCCCGGGCGGAAAACGCCGCGCAGCGCGGCGAGGCGCACAAAGCGGAGCACCTGAACTACCACAAGAAGTTGAAAATGTCGAGCCTTTTCTCCAAGAGGATTCTGAACAGGGAGTTTGAGGACAACGTGCTGAGGCTCCCCAAGAGTTGTGGCGGTGCGGATGACGATGGGGGGGCAGGGCAGTCTACCTCTTCCTACACAAGAAACTACCTCCACCGGATGCGAGACAACCGTGTGGGAGGCTACCCCCCCACCGGGAGAGCCGCAACGAAGTACTGCGCAGAGGCAGCCTTCCCGGGGGAAGACGAAATGGAGCTCCTGCAGCAAAGTGGAAGCAAAAAAAAAATACATTACGATGTGCACAGCGAGTATGCCAAGCTGATTCTAAAGAGCAACGAGTTTTTCGATGACCTCCTGGAGCTGTTCATTTTATTAATCACCAAGAAGCATCCCATTTTGAACAAATACACGGTCATCTACATTTACGAGTGCCTCTACACGCTTCTGAATATTTATCATTACAACTACCAGCGTAATAGAGGATCGGGGGGGGAGGAAGAGAACGACCTGGGGCAGACGAAGAATCTGTTCCTCTCCCTTATGAAGCGAATCGACCAGGATGTGCTGAACGATTTTATTTGCAGCCTTTTCACAGATTCGTACAGGAGCTTCATCACCAACAGGACTTTCATCATTCCCGTGTACTTCTACAGTAATGTATACAAATTTATAGATTTCAACACGGAGGTGTTTCTGTATACCAACGGGAGAGGGGGAGGAGGTCCTCCCGGCGAGCGTATGCTCGTCAACACGGGGGAAACTGCGTTGATGGGCGAGGATCCATATGAGGAGAACAACTGGGGGGAGAGCGGCAAGCCACCACCACCTTTTGGGGGGAACAACCTGGTGAGCTTCCACTTCAAGGAGCACCTCAAAAACAAGGTGCACCTGAACAACCGGAGCCTGAACATCTACGAGGAATCCTTCTGCTGCAACTTCTTCTACAACCGGAATGACCTGAACGTGTTAAGCATCAATTTGCTCATCTTCCTGCTGAACAAGATTGGCATACACGAAATTGACATCAAGATAGACGAGCAGAACATAAAGAAGCTTATTAAGGGGAACCTATTTATTATGCAAAATGTAAAGGAACGGCAAGCCAATAATGATGGGAAAATTCTACACACGTGCTTTTTGCTTAGCTCCCTCTGTGACACCACCTACGTGAATGAGTTGGTTCAAAACGCAGATCTGTTTAACTTATTTCTAAGCAGCAATATTTTTGATAATTCGTATGAGTATAAATTCCACTACCTTTGTTCGAGCATCCCCTTTTTGACCTTCCCCACGAATTTCCTACAGAACAAGAACATTTACCTCCCCCTTCCCTCCCTCATCATTTCGTACGTCACTGTCATTTTGAAGCTTGTAGATAAGAAGGGCCTGCACTTGTTCAGGTGGATTGGAAGCTGGGTCGTCAGGAACATTCACATTTTCGTTAACCACCTGATTGTTAATAACTATTTGATGAAGGCCAAGGAGATCACCCACGAGGTGAACAACTTCACCACGTACAACCACGAGTTGGTGTACAAGTGCCTCTGCTACGCCAGCACGTGCAACTTTTCGCACCAGCCAAGTGAAAGAAGTGAGCGAAGCGGTGGAAGTGGGGGAAGCGATGAACGGGGCCGAGGCGACCACCACT
This sequence comes from Plasmodium vivax, assembly GCF_000002415.2. Classification (NCBI taxonomy): domain Eukaryota; phylum Apicomplexa; class Aconoidasida; order Haemosporida; family Plasmodiidae; genus Plasmodium; species Plasmodium vivax. The sequence continues at coordinate 1,649,966 of NC_009916.1, read as the reverse complement.
CCGAGTGGACCCGGCCGGGGCAGCGGCGCGCGCAGCGCGATTGGCTGGGCGCCCCCCAGAAGGACCGAGCCAGCGCGGAGGAGTTCATAAACCACGCCAACCTGGGGGCCGTCAACTTGGACGTCATCTACGCCAGCACCTACTACCTGCTGAGGCTATATAAGAACTATTTGCTCTACATCCACCAGAACTACCTGACCCTGAAGAAGCTCAACATTGTGAGGATGAAGCGGGGGGAGCAGGGACTTGCCTCCAGAAGTGGCGGCGCCAAGAAGAAGCGAAGCGGAAGCGGAGTAACAACCATGATGGGGCAGGGCGGAATCCAGTCGGACGATGAGGAGGAGGATGACGAGCGGGTTGGTCACGAGCGAGACAGCGAGGAGGACGGTTCAGAGGACAGCAGCGAGGATGGCGCGAGTGCGAATGGCGGCGCGGGGGAGAAGGGGGGCTTCTACGGGGAGGCGCTCGCGCAGCACGGTTCTGCGCGGCAGCCCGACGAGCAGGTGATGGGGGGAAGCGGAAGGAGTGGAAGAAGTGAAAGAAGCGGACGAATTGGAAGTAGCGCAAGAAGCGGAAGAGGCATACGTAGTAGAGGCCCGGGTGGACGCAGCCTCCACTCCGGCGCGGACGACCTGTTCATCGAGCGGGAGGTGCAAAACTGGGCCAGCGCGCACCCCGCCCACGTGGCGCAGGGGGCGGCCAAGGAGGGGGAGGAAAGCCTCTCCTGGGGAGGATCACTCGCTGGACCGCTGAACACACCGCTCGACACCCCGCTTGACGCTCCGCTGGACTCGTCGCTAAAGTTCGAGTACAACGAAATTTCGCTGAACATGTGCAACATCATAAAGGAGCACAACTACATCCTGCAGTACATCAAGGACCTGCTGAGCATCCTCTCCATTTTCGTCGTCTATGACATCAGCCTGAATGATGAAAATGAGTTGTTGAGCAAAAATATGAACAAGGACATGCTAGAGGAGAGGAGAAAAAACATAAGGACCCACCGAATTCTGCAAAACATTATCCCCAAATATTCCATAAAATTCCATTGCATTAACCTCTGCTTAGATATTATAGAATATGACATTGGGTTGTATGATGAGTATGTGCAAGAATCAAAAACGAAATATTGTGAATATATAAAAATGATTTTAAAGGTCTTCATGAACACCTGCTTCTATTTCATCAACTTGATCAAATTTGAAAACATCAGCATGTTGAAGAGTGTCTCCTTGGCCATGAAGAAGCTCACCAACATCATTTACTTTTTGCTAAACAATCTAACGTCTAAGGAGAAGTCCCCCGTGCAGAACTTCCTGCTCCACTGGTTTGTCTCCGACCGGGCGGGGGGCGCGCCCACCTACGGAGCTGCGGGGAAGGAGCAGCACCAAATCAACGCGGAGCTCTTCAACGCGGACTACACCCCCTTTGGGGAGAAGAAGGCCGGGGGGGTCGCTTCCGCTCCCACTGCCACTCCCACCCCCCACGCGGAGAGCGTCAAGAAGTTCTTCGAAAACATCGAAATTGACATCCACGTGATGAAGAAGATCCTCACCTGCGTGATTTACTTCACCTACGCCATGCTCAGCAACCAGAAGGTCAGCCAAATAAACATCGAAAGCATCAGCCTCAAGCACATCGACCGCATAGATTTGAAGAAGCTCGCCAACTCCCACCTGGAGAAGAGCAACATCCTCAACGTCTTCACCTTCATCCTCCAGCGGTCCACGCAGATCTACTACCTCATCTACAGCTACGCGGCGAGGCGCTAGCGGCGGAGCAGCGGAGCGATAGCGACGGAGCAGCGAAGCGATAGCGACGGAGTGGTAACGCCACAGCATCGCCTAAGCAGCTTCTACGCGGCAGCATCTACGCAGCACCGTGTGAGCCACTGCACCCCTCTTTTTCACCTCTCCATTTTTTACCACCTGCACATGTTCCTTTCACCAGCTCGCACTTCCCCTCACATGTGGGAAGTCGCGCCTCAGAAAAAAAAAAAAAAAAGGGGCACTCACAAACGAAAACAAATGTTTAAAAATTGCTTACGGCGCGCGCGTGCAGACGCGGAACGCTGGACTTAAACTGTAAATTTTAAAAATTTTAAAAAAAGCTTTTAAAAAAAATTGCACCAAAAAAAAAACACCACGTGGTATTTCCGAGTGGTTTCCCGAGTGGCATTCCCGTGGGATAGGGCGCTCCCAACGGCAGCTCTGTCTCTGTCATGCCTGTGGGGCAGCTTTGCCATCACTCTGGCGTTTGAAAAGGTGTTTCTTCCGTTCCCCCCGTTTCTCCTTTCTTCCCGTTTCTTCCGTTCCTCCCGTTTCTTCCGTTCCTCCCGTTTCTTCCGCTCCTCCCGTTTCTTCCCTTTCTCCTGTTACTCCCTTTTGACCACACGGGGGCCACCGCTTAACTGGGGGCTCTTCACAAATGGGCCTCGGCAGTGACTAAAAATGCATCGCGCACGCAAGCCTCCCCAACTTGGTGGCCGCGCCGCACTTAATGGGCGTGGTGGTGGTGGTCATGGCCGTGGCCATGGTCGTGATCGTGGCTATGCGCGTGCGTGTGGGGGGCAAAGTGCTGCGTCACCATAATGAGACAAAACGCAATGACGCACGAGGAGCAAAAGCTCAACCACTTGGCCAACCGTATCTTGCGGCTGAACTTTTGCTTTATTTCGTTCAGCAAAATCTGCAAAGGGGAGGCGGCAGAAATGAGCACGTGGGGTGAGCGGAAATATGCAAGTGGGGAGAGAGTGTCAAGTGAGCGGCACCGAGTCACTTCGGTGCCCCTTCGAAACGTTCGGCAGGCAGGCGGAGGGTTATCCTTGCAACTACACATATGTCTGCACATATATGTATATATTTTTTCTTTTTCTTTTTTTTTCTTTTTCTTTTTTTTCCCTCCGCTGGCGCACCTCGCATCCGATGAAGAGCAGCGTCCCGATGGAAATCGCGTTAATCACGCACGTGACCTTCTCGCCTAAGGGGGGGAAAACAAAGGGCGCGTTGGCACATGGGGATCCATGCACATGGGGATCTATGCACATGGGGATCTATGCACATGGGGATCTATGCACATGGGGATCTATGCACATGGGAATCCATGCACATGGGGATCCATGCACATGGGGATCTATGCACACGGAGGTCTATGCACACGGAGATCTATGCAAACGGGTACACTGCGAGCAGGTGGGTAATGCCCCGCGCGAAGGTACCCGAAGATTTTATGAGGTGGCCGATGATGATCCCCAGCGGGGAGGAGAAGATGAAAATGATCAGCAGGATGATCTTCAGGTTTTTGCTCTGCGGTGAAGCGGGGGGGAAGCGGTGATGAATCAGCGTAGCCATGGGAGGGACAAACACTCACGCATGCACTAACGCATGCACACACACACACAGACACACACACACAGACACACACACACAGACACACACACACAGACACACACACACATACATACACACACGCACGCAGAGCCTACTATGTTGTTCTGGTTCAGCGAGAGGGCGACCGTCACCCCCGCGATCCACTTGTGAGATAGAATGCAAAAGGAGTTTATGAAGACGAAGTTAACGTCGTCTGACGTCCCGACGATCATTCCTGGGAGGGGGGAAAAGGGATATGCATGCAAAATGGTTAGCGGTGGTAGTGCAGCCGTGCTGGTCGGAGCGAGGGAGGGGGAGACGCTCACATGGTGTGTCGTTACTCCGCTAAACCGATCAACCGCTCATCCGCTCAAGGCCTACCCTCGATGCAGGAGTGCACCGCCAGCGATATGGTCAGAAAAAACGACTGCAGAGTCAGCACGTGGAGGAACTTCACGATGTTCTGCTTCTTCTTGAAGTTCTCGCTGTCGCACGCGTGGTGGTACTGGTGCTCGTTCACCGTCTGGGGGGGAGCGGCGGGTGGAGATGCAGGAGTGGATGGATGGATGGATGGATGGATGGATGGATGACCAGGTTGGGAAGTTGCAAAGGTGCGAAGTCGCGAAGTCGCGAGGGGTCAGGTGACGTCCTCCGGCAGGTAGGCGCTACACCATTGATAGGCACACCACTGACCGCTATGCGGCTGACAGCTCCAGACTTACCACGTTGTGCATCTCGATGTTGACGGCCTCGCCCTTTTTACTCTTGGGCTTGTTTCTGCGGGAGGGGAAAAGCAATGTGGTGTATGCCTCTGGGGGGGTAGAAGCAATGTGGTGTGCGCCTCTGGGGATGGGGCGGAGCGTCCAAGGCAGCGCTTCCAGCTCTCCCTCTAGCTCTCCCTCTCGCTTCCCCCCCCCTGGAGGGAACCTACTTGGCAAAGTTATCGTCCAGCATCGACTTGACGTTATCATTGACCACACAGCACATGTTGCCGTCCACCGGGAGAACGTACTCCAGGGCGAGTTGCATGGCGAAGCCCACAAAAACGAAAAAAAAAATAAAAAGAGTTTTAATTTCTGGGTCGGATGAATTAAACAATACAATGTGCTTGTGAGAACTCACTATCATAATGGTCTCTGGGAGGAGGTGAAACATCACGATGGAAAAGATAAAACCGGAGCCAAAGCAATTTAAATTGGAAAGGATGCCCTTAATCTTGTCTTCATGCTCGGCATTCTTTCTTTTCCCAAGCAGCCCTATCAGGTAGGGGATGGAGCAGCCGAACGTGGCCACGCACAGGAAGGTGAATATGCAAATGGCCTTCGCCAGCAGCAGCTCCATTTTCGCGCACACGGAGGGGGTTGGAGGCGGAGACGGGTAGGCGGCTACGCTGCTATGCTGCTATGCGGCGAATGGAGCGGAAAACGAACGGACCCGCTTGCGACTCCTGCGGTGAGCTTATCCCCACTTCGATGCCTTCGAACAGGGGTAGCGCCTGCTGCCGTGGCTCCCTTCTCACGGAAATTCCCCCAAACTGTTCTTTTTTTTTCTTTTTTTTTTTCTCTGTCCCGCGCTCCTAGCCTGCAAAAAAAAAATGCGAAGGGGTTATACACACTTGGGAGCTACAAAAATGGAGCAGAGGTGGATAACTTGCGGTGCGAAGTGCGCCACTCGAAGGGGCGCAGTGAGGTGACGCTAACGCTGGAGCTGCTTCTCCGCACCTGTGAGGGAGGTCAGTAGGGGGGGCAGGGGCGACAAAGCGACGGCGAAACGGGGAGGACAGCTCCGCTCGGGGGTGCCTTCGTACGTAAAACTACGCGCAATACAAATGCGTGCACAACTACACAAGTACACAAGTACGCAAGTACACACGTACACATGCACATCAGTCATGCGCGCCCTCAACTGGTCGGCACACACAAGCGGCGATTCCTTTTACGGACTTAAACGTGAAAAAGGAGCTTCCCCTCGCCAACACACCCACTCAGGTGACTGGGACAGTGACTGGGACACTGCCTGGCAGGCGCTCAAACAAACAAAAAAAAAAAAAAAAAAAAAAAACACACATACAAATGTACGTTCATACGTATATATACAATACGCACGCACGACTGTACATCCGTTTGAACACGCGATGGCAAAATTTTTACAATGATGGCACGACGAACGCGGCGTGTTGGCGTTGCGCTGCGTTTAAAAACAAAATGCGGCGGGCGATTTTTCTCTGCTCAACTTCATTTTAAAAGTGGAAGGCTAACATGACTGCGGCTGTTAAAGTTAGTCAAAGGAGGTACACAAACCATTTCGCAAACACTCCTTTTGCAGTAATATGTAGAGGGGGAGAACCAAACCGAATCGAAGCGAACCGAAACAAAAAAAAAAAAAAAAAAAAAAAGAAAAATTTTTTTTTTTTTTTTCCCGCATTTTCATGGGCGCTGTTCTCGACGGTGTACTTCAGTTCGCCCGTTGGTGTTCTCTCCGTGGCGTAGGCGCTCCCACTGTCCGCTGTGCTGGATGGGCAGGAGATAAATCGCGGGGTACAGTCGTCGTAGAGAGGCGTGGTGGATAGAGGCGCGCATTGTTGTGGGGGGGGGAGGGCATATATACAAGCGCACATATGTAGTACCATGCGTACGTTTGGTTAGCAGGCACCTATGTACGCTCGCCCCGCGCGCTGGCTGAATTATTTGCAGCGCGCCGCTGCGAAGGGGCAAACGGGAGAAGCGCTCCAAACGGACAAACAGTTTTGCTGCCGCTCCGTGTACTGCTTAAAGCGAGAATCAACATTGCGAGATTTTTTTTTTTTTTTTTTTTTTTTTTTTTACCACCGATGGGGAGTTAATTTCCCCTCGCTTGTTCGAACGCAAATAACAGGTTAGAGCGAGCGCCACACGGGTTGCCATTTTTTTATCTGAGAGGCACCTTGATGGAGCAAAGAATGAGCAGCTTCCACCCCGGCGCAGTTCCCTTTAAGCCCTCCACAACTTCTATACACTTAGCGGAAAAAGGAGAAAACGACAGTACACAGTTGGAGTCTCACCTTGTGGTGGTCAAGCACTTACGCGTGGTTACACTCCACTTGATGGTTTGTGACCGGAGGGGGGAAATCAATCTATGGTCGGGATGGCGTAACTACACAACTGTGAGTGGTCTCCAGCATGCTTGTGCAAGTGTAGTAGCGGCAGGGGGAATAAAAAAAAAAAAAAAAAAAAAAAAAAAAAAGGAAAGAAAAGAAAAGAAAAGAAAAGAAAAGAAAAGAAAAGAAAAGAAAAGAAAAGAAAAGAAAAGAAAGGAACCTTCCAGGGTAGCCCTTCCTTCAGGGCGGTATAAAGGAGTAAATCTACACCGCTTATCTTTACACACGCACTCTATGCGAGTGAACCCGCTCCGTGCTGAGTTAAACCCTTTGGGAGGGTAGAGAACCCATAAGGGGGATAATTAAGTGCCGCACCTCCCCTTTGGAAAAAAAAAAAAAAAAAAAAAAAAAATTTGCACACCAGCATGCGTAGCTTTAAGCGGGCCCTCTCCACCGTGAGGGGCAACGAATTTCAACCGCCTAACAACCCGGTGTATCTTATCAAAAGGCATCTTTCTCATTCCCCTAAGGATGGGGACCGGGTCAAGGGCACCTGCGGGCGGCCACAGCCATGCGTCATGTTAGAGTCAGAACTTTTCTTGGACTTCAAAGGTGGCAGCGAGTGGAGGTTGAGCGGCGGTGGAGAGGCAGTATAGGAGCGGCAACGTGGTGGCAAACCGCGAAGTGACCCGCCCTACCACGTGACCAGCAGCTGGTACACCCAAATGGCCACCCTCAACACACCCCTGCTCGCGCGCACTTCCCCCCCCTTTTCCCGCTGTAGGCCACTTTTACAGGGGAATGGACGTGCGGGACCTGTGCAGGCGGGCTACCTTCGACGAAGTTATTTTTCTGCTCCTACACAAGCGACTACCAAACGGAAGTGAATTGAAACGAGCAAACTGCTTCGTTCAAAAGGAATTAGACCGGTTCGGCGGAGGGGATGTGCTGCAAGTGGGGAGACTGCTTAAGGCGTCGAGCCCACTGGAGCTGATTCGGATAGCCCTACTGGAGTTTTCCCACCAAGGAGGGGGGGAAGTGGGAGGAGTAAACAGCGACGACCCCGTTTGGAAGTACCTCAAAATATTGGCTGCTTCTTTACGGTTGCTGCTGCGGTGGGGCCATCCCCAGACGGTCTCTCCACGTATGAGGAACTACGCAGATTTGGCTTCCTTCCTCATTGATGCGTATCCCCAGGGGGGGGCAGAAAAACAACAAGATGGTGAAGGAGATGTGGAGGGTTCGCACCAGATGAAGGACCCCAAGGGGGGAACCCGCACTCCCCATCCGTGGAGGAGAGAAAAAATAAAACTGCTAAATGCCTTTCTCCTATGCATGTGCGAACAAGGGATCAACGAGTATACCTTTTTCATCCGCATGCTAAGTAGTGTAGATCGCCACGATTATTTCGGCTTGTGCCTCTCGGCTAGTACCTTCTACATCGATGCATTCAGGCACGTCGATCTGTGCCAGTCCCTGGAGGGCTTCCTCACGTGTGTTGTCACTTCGGCAGGGGGGGGTGCGCATGGCCATCTTCAAAAAGGGCGGGAAACTGAAGGGGAGCAACTTCAAAAAAGGCGGGAAGCTGAAGGGGAGCAACTTCAAAAAAGGCGGGAAGCTGAAGGGGAACAGCTTCACAGACACCGCCAACCTGCAGGGGAGCAGCTTCCCCAGGAGGACCACTCGCACGACGAGGCCGCCACCCCCCCGAGTGAGGATTTCTTCTTCCACAAGGCAAACAGATGCAGGGAAAAAAACGCCATCCTTAAGGAACACCTGAACGAGTATTGCAACAGCACAAGTGAGGAGAACCTCCTCTGCCTACACCATTTTGAGCAACTGGAAGAATTCCTTTTAAAGAGACGAAACAGATACGCCTCCTGCTACTACTACCCCCTTTTGATATTTCACCTTGTGGGTCTCCCTCTCCCTTTGCTGCCACCTGTTTTTTTTCTAATGAGGCTACTCTCCTTTACGGCTCACCGGCAGGAACAAATTCGCAACAACAAGTTGGTGAGGTATGCGGGCGTTTACGTGGGGGAACCACCTGGGGAGGTAGCACACCGTGGTGGTATGTCGCCCCCTTGAGGGAGCGCCCCCCTTTCTGTTCTTTTCACGCGGTTGGAGTGGGTGCGCGGTTTATTAGTATTATTATTTTATTTTATATATTTTTTTTTTTTTTTCTTTTTTTTTTTGTTGCCTTTCTATCTGCACAGTAGAAGGAACGAAAAAGACATGGGGCGATCAAATTGGGATTTTTTTTTTTTTTTTTCCCCCCCCCCCGCGTTACTTCACAGTGGAAGCGGTTCACCGGTCAACTTCCAAGTTGGGCCATTCACAATGTAGCTCTACTGCTACTGCTGCCCCAGCGGTCATGCCCAAGTGTAAACGCGGTGGTCGCAGCGGGCAAAGTAGCCTTGCGTGGTGTACCCCCCTTTTGGCAGACCGTTCTGTATGTCCTGTTCAGAGCTGCCATTCTGAGTTGCCATTTTGAGTCCCACTTGTGGGGGGACCCTTTCGCCTCCCCCGCTTACCCCGCTCCCCCACCTCTTCTAAACATTTTTTTTTTTCGGGGGAAAGATAATTGCGGCCTTCTCCTGAATTATCACTGGGGCAGCTCTTTCCCCTAAAATTTTTTGCACCTTCGGGGGAGGGCACGCCACAGCAAATAAGCGCATATGAGCGATCCGCCAGTGCGCCAATGCGCCAATGTGCCGATGTGCCAATGTGCCAACGTACGAACGCACCACTCACCACGCGTATGTTTTTTTTTTCTTTTCTTTCCGTTTGAACTCCCCCCTTGGGCGCACGTGGCTTCATCCCCACTCAGCTTAACTCGATGCCGCTTCAGTTGTAGCCTCGCGCGTTATCATTTGACGGCGAACTGGAATGAAGTCCCCGCAGGTTTTACTCCTCCCCCCGCACTCCCAGGTGTACGTACACGCGGGTGAGCAGCTGCACGCAAGGGTTCTCACATGCACGAGCATTTGCAAACATTTGCAAATATATTTTTGAGCTCCTGCTTTTTTGTTTTTCGCTTGGGTATGGATGCACTCCTGTTCGTGTGTGCCTTTTTTGGGGGGGGAGAGCCGGGTAAGTAGTCCTCTCCCTCCGCAGACGCGAGCACGCGCGCACAGCTGAGTGAACGCCTTACTGCATTTCTGCTGCGGTTTGCGGCCCTGTTTGGAGCCTCCCTTCCGCCCCTGCCGCTTTCCCCCTGCCGCTTTCCCCCTGCCGCTTTCCCCCTGCCGCTTTCCCCCTGCCGCTTTCCCCCTGCCGCTTCCCCTCTGCCGCCTCCCCCCTGCCCAGCGAACGATGTTCAAATTCCTGCAGGACATAGATGTGGCGAAGAGGAAGCTCCTAAACACCATTAACAACAAATTGGCGCTGCCCAACGGAGACGATGAGTGCCTCTTCCAGGGGGACGAACCCACCATGAGCGGCGCACTGGGGGCGGGGGAGCGCTCGCTCCTAAGAAGGGGGGAGAGCAGCGAGGAGGATTCAGGCCAATCTGACGAGGGAGATGCAAGCCAACCCGACGAGGGAGATGCAAGCCAGCCCGACGAGGGAGATGGAAGCCAACCCGGCGAGGACAATTCAAGCGAACCCGACGAGGACAGTTCAAGCCAATCTGACGAGGACGACTCATTTGAACCCAGCGGTGATGCGAAGGGAAGTGCGCGAAGTGGATGTGAGGAGGAGGGAAAAAGGGAGGAAGAAGCGGTAGGGGTGGCTGCAATCGGGGCGGCAGACTGGGTTGCGTGTAGAAGGAAGAAGAAGGAGACACGAACGGGGCAGTCTCGCCGGGGGAGCGAAGTTAGCACGGAGGTGGGAGCCATTCGGGGTGCTCATCCAATCAGAGGGCGCATCGAACGGGGCGAACACGGCGAAAGCGCTAAACGGGGCAGCCGAGCCACGCCGCGCGACGAAGTAGCCGAGCTGCGGAGGAGGAACAAAATTCTGAACGACATAAACGAGAGACAAACGAAGCAGCTGCTGCAGCTGTCGTGCCAGCTCTCCTCTAACATTAAAAGTGACTCTGAAGGAAGCGAGCGAAACTACATAAGTGCTAAGGTAGACGCTATGGAGAGGCAGCTAACCCAACTGAAGGGAGAAATCGCCACATTGGAAGAACTAGCAAGTGATAAGAATGCATACGTAAAGAAAAGCTACGAGTTAGGATGTTTAATAAAATCGTTGGAGGGTACTCTAAAGGAGAAGTCCCTCCTGTGTGTTTCCCTATGGAGGGAGAAACTCAAACTGCAGCAAAGGTTGCAGCGGTGCCGTCAGCAGGTGCAACTCTCGAAGGAGGACCTGCGTGCCTGCCGTATGAATCTGCTACACATGCAACGCGGGGAGAAACGACTCGCCTTCCAGTTTAGGGGCCTCGTCCGCTCTCATGGCGACAGGGTTGGGGGGATACCCCTGCAGCGCCACAGGAGGAAGGGGCGGTTGAAGCTGAAGCTGAAGCTGAAGCTGCGTGGTGGAGGAGAGAGTGGCGCGTGTGATGATTCGGAGGGGGCTCCCCCGTCGGTTCATCCAAACGGTGTCTACCACCCGAATAGTGTATACCACCTGAACAGTGCCTACCCCCCGCGCCGCACCAGCAGCGCCGATCCCACCAGCCACACAATCAGCTACTCCAGCGGTGGTGCCAACTGCAGAGCAGAGGGGCACGCCAGCAGAGACTCCCCAGAGGAACTCGCCCGCAAGGTTAACAGGTACAAATTTGTTTTAGGCGAATGGAAGTCCCTATCGGTTAGACGCAAAAAAAAAGAAGACGCGGAATTGAAAGAAACAAAAAAGCTGCTGTCACAGCAGGTTGCAAAAAATGAAATGCTGGAAAGAAACAATCAAACGCTTTTGGAGAGGGTGAGGTCGCTCGACAGGGGTGCACAGGGAGGTGGCGCAGTGGGCAGCGGGATGGACAGCCACCTGGGCAACGGGATGATTAGCCGCCAAGAGGGGGACCACCCCCAAACGAAGGAACTCCTAGACGAAGTGAACTTCCTAGCGAGAGAAGTCGAAAGGCTGCGGGAGGACCAGCTGCTCCTGCAGGAGGACGTGAAGAAGAAAAGCACCATCATCGTTCACCTTATAAAGAAGCACGCCCTCAGCGAGGAGCATTTCAGGTAGGCCCCTCCCCGCGCGGATAAGCGGTGGAACCGCGGTGCAACTGCGGTGGAACTGCGGTGGAAGCGCCGTTTGGAGTTGTGCCCCCTTTGGAGTGACGCCCCCTTCGCCTCACTTTAACGCACCTTCCTACTCCTACATGTAGAGCGCCGCTTCACCAACCAACCGCCCTACCCCCCTTGCCGCAGGTTAGACAGCAGCCTCCCCATTCTGAAGAACCAACTCACGTACGCAGAAATGAGGAAGATCATGGAGGAGACCCTCGTCGAAAACATTCGGCTTCGCTCGGACCTGGCCACCTTGGCCAAATGCGTCAAGGGTGACGGCGCTGGGCAGGACAACCCTCGTGGGTAGTAGCCTGGAGGGGGGGATGAAAAAAAAAAAAACAAAAAACAAAACAAAGCAAAACTAAACAAAACATAACACTCCTCCAGTTGGTTCTCTCTCCACTGAGGATTGTCTCATCTGTTGCCCCCTCCTTTTTTTTTTTTTTTTTTGTGAATATAGATTGATCCATTTTGGTGCTGCTCATTTTGGTGCTGCTCATTTTGGTGCTGCTCATTTTGGTGCTACTCATTTTCGTGCTACTCATTTTCGTGCTTGCCTTTTTTTTTTTTTTTTTTGTCACTTGTTTGTCTCCCGAATGGCCGCCGTGGCCGCTGCGACCGCGGAGAGGGGCTCTCCTCCGGCATCTGCTCCTCCCCCCACCGTTGCCATTTTGAAACTTGCCTTTTTAATTTGCCTTCATCTGTGTACCCTCAGGGGGGAGCGGCACGGCCAGCAGCACAGTGAGGAGGAAAAAAAAATAAAGCGGGAGGTAAAGCGGGAGATAACGCGGGAGGCAACCGCCTGCCTCCGCGACGCCTTGCTGCTGAAGTTTGCTGCTGAAGTTTGCGGCTGACCATGCCGACCATGCTCACCGCTACTCCCCGCCGCTTTCCGGCTAGGCGCCCCACATCATGTTGAGGGAGATGTTCTCCACGCAGGTGTCCGAGAGGTACTTGTTGACGACGGCCTTCCTAAGAACGGCGTTCTTGCTATCGTTGGAGAGCCCGTCGAGGATCTTCTTGCCGGACCACTTGGTCAAGTGGTAGGCACAGCAGCTGAGGAAGCCCTGAAATGCATTGCGGTTGACGAGGTGGGCCAGAGTCACTTGCTTGGCATCGCTTTCTATTTTGCTCTTATGCTCATGTACAAATTCGTCGCAAATCTTTTTATTGAAGATTGAAACCATCACCTCCAAGTTACGTCTCGAGGAGAAGCGGTCCCAATTGTAGGAGCCCACGGCACACCACAGGTTATCTACGACTAGGTTTTTTGCATGGCAGTGTCTGTTCTGGAAGAAGTAAAAGTCGCTTTTCCCTTTGTGCTGCCTCCTCCGGAAGTTCTCTCCTATGGTGGATTCCGCTCGCTTGCGCAGGCTCTGCAGGTAGGACGCCCCTTCATCGCCACCACTCCCGCCGCTGCTTCCGCTGCTTCCGCCGCTTTCACCGCTTCCACCGCCTCCACTCGCGCCGCCCCCCCCCTTGTGGTACCTCCGCAGGAACTTCTTAACAATGTGGTATGTGGCGGGCACGTCGCCCAGCACGTCCGAATTGCCAGACAGGAGGAACGAAATGTCCACGCCGTTGTTCAGGGCAGAAAACAGAGCCCTCCTGAGGAACCCGGGGGGGATGAAATAGCTAGTCGTTATGTGGATGTTCTTCGTCGCTCCGTTTTTAATAACCCAATCAAAGGTCGACTGAATGGACCGAACCTTCCTCAGCACGTTGGACTCCAGCACTTGCACGAAGCAAGACTCCCCCTCCTCGTCCTCATACCTTGGCTGCTCCTCGATTGGCTCCCTCGTGAGGGACGTCTTGGCCATCTTAAGGGAGTCCAAGAACACGTCCGCCAGGTCCTTCACCGCGGGCCCCTTCATCTTTATGTGCAGGTCGTAGTACCGCAGCCGTTTGCCGTTGCCCCCGCCGCTGTCGTTGCCGCTATCATTGCCGCTGCCTTTCCTTTGGCTCGCTTCGGAATGCTCGCACCGGCCGGGCATGATTCCCCCCCCCGTAGAGGAGGCCGAGGAAGCGGTGGAAGGGGAAGCGGCAGTGGAAGAGGAAGCCCCTTCCGTTACCTCCACCGCTTCGTCCACCGCTCCCTCCGTCGCGTCGGCCGCGTGCACCGCTTCGCTCACCGCCTCGCTCGCCGCTTCCCCCCCGCTGCGCCAGCCCACGCCGCTGGGGACGACGCTCTCGGACACATTCATCGAACCACAGTACGCAGCGGCGTCCACGATGAGGATCTTCCGATGGTCTCGAAAGAGAATGGGAAACATGTTCAAGAAGGAGCTCAAAAAGGTGTTAAAGAAAAGCACATGCACGTTACTCTCCCTCAGTTGATTCACCCATTTATTTTTAATCTTCATACTACCAATGTAGTCTATCAAAAGAATGACATCGCATCCCCTCCTCGCCGCGTTACACAGACTATCAACCACTTCCTTGGCCAACTCAGAATCGTCAAATATGTAGGACTCAAGCCAAACCCTCTTTTTGCTTTTCTCTATAGATTGGAGGATGTCTCTGAAGGCTGCATGTCCGTCGTTATAAATTTTTACTTTATTCCCATCAGACACTTTCCCATATTTCTCTTTATTTTTTTTTAAAATGTATTTCCATTTATTTTTGATCACTTCCTTTTCCCTGCTGTCCAGGGGCAGTTGCTCCACGTTCTCCTCCACTAGCTTTTCAATGTCAATTTGTTGCGGTTTTTTTGGCCCCGTTTTTGGTTCTTTTTTTTGCTCTGTTTTTTGCTCTGTTTTTTGCCCTGTTTTTTGCTCTCTTTTTTGCCCTGTTTTTTGCTCTCTTTTTTGCTCGGTTTTTTTTTTTTTTTTTTCCTCCCCCGCATGGTCGCCCTCCGTTCCGCCCTTTCCCTGCGGGTCGACCCTCTTCCTGGCCGTCTTACACGCGCTGCCGTTCAAATCGCGCTGCGCCTTCAGCACGGCCGCCCGGGGGGGCGAAGCGGCGGGGATGGAAGCGGCGGGTGCACTTCCAGCCGTTTGCCCTCCAGCTGCCTTCCCTCCAACTGCCTTCACTTTAGTCGCCTTCCCCCCAACGTCCTTCATTCTAGTCGCCTTCACTCTAGTCGCTTTCCCCCTAGTGGCCTCCCCACCCACCAGTTTTGCCCCCCCCCGTGTGGACACCTGCACCGGGGGCTCCACCCCCACCTCCGCCAAGATGTAGCAGCCGCGAGAACTCATCCTGCAGGGCGCTTTCTGGGCGAAGTACAGAGGGCTTCTCGCATACCGGGCATGCTCAAACAGAAAAAAAAAAAATGAAAAAACGGAAAAATTGAAATCGAGGGAGGAGTAAGGAAATGACCCCAGAAGGACGTGCCCATTGAACCGCCCAACACACCAAAGGCAAATCTTCAAAATGGCACAAAAAAAAAAAAAAAAAAAAGAAAAAAGAAAAAAAGGAAAAAAAAAGGAAAAAAAAAAAAAGGTGGATGATCGGATAGGCGTTAAGCTGACCACGCCAATGTGTCAGTGCACAACGCGAAGTTTTTTTTCCTTCAGCATCGCGGGCTGGGGCATACACAAATGGGGGGGAGAGGAGTAGCAGTGGTAGAGACGATCGGAGTAGTGGCGGAAGCGATGGGAGTAGTGCGGCCGCGCATGCGAACTGACCCAAATAAACGACAAACGAGAAAGGAAAAACGAAAAAGGAAAAAAACAAAAAAGTGTAAAAGAAAAGCGCAAAGGCGAGGAGAAAAAAAAAGAGTGAATAACACCACCGTGTTAACTCACCTTGTTAGCTCAACTTGGTAACCCCTGCCAGAATGAACGAGGCGAAAAAAAAGAAAGCAAAAATAAATGGCTACTTTCAATGCTCTGCGAGAATCCACCCCATCTGTGCAGACTGCATGCGGTGTGTAACTCGTCGTGAAGTGTTAACAGGTCAACTCGTCAGGGCATTTCCTCGTTGTAAGAGAAGTGAACGAAAAAAAAAAAAAAAAAAAAAAAAAAAGAAAGAAAGAATGACATTGAAACGGTCGCTGATCGGAGTGGCAGAACAAAAAAAAAAGGGGAGCCTCGCAAATATGAGTTATGCCGCTTGAACACATCACGCCACGATTCTGCATGCGCCGAGTTAATAGGAGGAACGGGGGCAGACGCGGTAGCCCAGATGTGGGCTGACAGAATTTCCCCACTTCATTTTTTCTCCATTTTTTCCTCATCATCTCACTTGATTTTTTCCCCATTTTCTCACTTGATTTTTTCCCCATTTTCTCACTTCATTTTTTCCTCATTTTCCCCCCCCCTTTGATCCTTTCTTTTGGACGCGAAAAACAGGGCTGAGCTCGCGAAACGCGAGTGTGCACGCACGCACGGCACGAAAGGGCGGCGCGCAAACGCATGCGCAATTCCCCGCACGGCGAAATTGGCAAAGACGCGTCAGCCAGGAACACACCAATCGTTCTTCTTCAGTGTGTGGCGTGGCCTACCTTGCAAGAGAAGAGACCCCTTTTTTGGTAGTATCGCCACGAAAAAAAAAAAAAAAAAAAGAACCCATTTGAGGGAAAACTATGCCAAAAGGGGAATTCCCCCATTTAAGCGCGGCTGCTTTGCATCTAAGATAGAAGCAGCGAGGTAGGTGCGTGTATATAGGTATACGCGTACGCATATGTGGGCGCGCCCTTTTCTTTCATTCCTTCCTTCCTGTTCTGCGGGGGTTAAAATGAAGGGCCACCGGCGGACGAGGCAACCCGGTGTGCTTCTTGCAATCGTCTCACCACACACATGGTAGCGCGTGCTGCGCGCCGAGGAAGGTGAGCATCCCGGGTGAACAGACCACCAGGAGAGGAGGTTGCCAAAATGGGGTCCCTACTGCTTTATTCGGTTATATTCTGGCTGCTGATGGGCAGCGTCGTCTGCATCTACGACGACAGCTTTGCGTTCACTTTTAAGGAGGTGAAAAGGGTAAGGAGGTGAAGGGGGGGGAGCAGTCAGATGTGCCCTGCAAAGGGGGAGAAGTGCACCCCGGCGAAGGTGCAAACGGGGCGTAACCCCCACACGCATACGCACACGCACACGCATATGCACACCCCAAATGGCTCCTCCCTCCAAAGGTGCACACAACCAAAAGTGACCTCCTCAAATTTGAAATGGAGCTCGTTTTGTCCTTCAACACGGCAAAGACTGCGAAGGAATTTTTCCTAACGGCGTTGATCCCTGCCAGTAAGCTTGTGTCCGAGGGCACCCGGGGGTGGGTAGCAGGTGCACGGGGTGTGGCTGCTGTCCTAACCTGGTCTCGCTTCGACTAGCCCCAACTCGGAGAGGGGGAGAGGAGGCGGAGAGAGGAGGCCGAGAGAGGAAGCGATGTTCATGCGCCCCCCCCTCACCCTCTAACACCGCTATCCCCGCTTGCCCCGCAAGAGAACCTGCGCGTGCTGGCCTTCCAAAGAGAAGACGACAAGGCGGTGCAGGAAAATGTAGAAATTCGCCTGAACAAGGAAGTTGCCAGAGAAAAAGGTAATCACCCCCACACCACATGCACTTGTCTGGGGTCCCTCCCAAAGGTGCATCCACCTATTGCACCTACCCAGTGCATCTACCTATTGCACCTACCCAGTGCATCTACCTATTGCACCTACCCAGTGCATCTACCTATTGCACCTACCCAGTGCATCTACCTATTGCACCTACCCAGTGCATCTACCTATTGCATCTACCCAGTGCATCTACCTATTGCATCTACCCAGTGCATCTACCACCGAATGGAGGATAACCCTTATCGCCTCTCCTCCCCGCACCCCACTCAGACCCATGTGACTACCTAATAACGTCGAAGATGTATCTTCTGAAGCTCTCCACGGAGGAGCTAACGAAATTTAAAATACACCGCTACCCCCTTTCGAGCAAAGAGAAGCCCCCGCCTGTCCCCCCCCAATACGAATACTCGGAGCACTCGCTAAGTTATTAGATCCTTTAGCCGGCGTGCAGACAGCCATGTGCAGACAGCAACGAGCAGAACTGCGCTCGTGCTTGGCGCGATTAAGTGTGCCCATATAAATACATGCACACATACATGCGTACATACATACACACATACGTGTGTGCGCTTGTGCGCTTGTTTGTTTTTTTTTTCCTCCACGCAGAAACCTTCCTCCCCAGCGAAGGAACCATCCACCCCTCAAACTACTTTTTAAAAATCTCCGTGGAGGTTGCCAAGGGCGGGTTCAGCTCGGACGGCGTTTGGTGAGTCGCCGCCATCAGGAGTATGCAGTTGTGTGGACAGTCGTGTGGATGCCCCGGCAAGCAATCCGCAAGCAATACGCAAGCAATACGCAAGCAATACGCAAGCAATCCGCAAGCAATCCGCAAGCAATCCGCAAGCAATCCGCAAGCAATCCGCAAGCAATTTGCAACCAACCCGCACGCACCCCTTTGCGACCCCCTCGCAGGATTTTCGCCCTCGCCGAAAAGAACAGCTCCAGCACGGGGAACCAAGAGTGCACGGTTTACTCGAGTCAGCTGGCAGAGGTGTTCCTCCCGACGGCCACCCACAACGGCCTCTCCCTCCTGTACTGCAACAGCGCCACCAACGCGGAGGTAAAAAAAAAGGGGATAGAAAAAAGGGGAAAAAAAAAAAGAAAAAAGAAAACAAAGTGTTCTCACTCGTGGGTGTCTCCTTGGAGTGGGTCTTTCCCACGTGCTCGGGCTGCTTCCCCTTCGAGTGGACATTCCCGAGTGGCTCGACTGCCCCCTTGTCCCTCCTCACCAACATGCAACTCCAATTGCTCCCTCTCGAAGCTCCTCAACTTAGTCCCAGACTTACGCCAAAGCTTCGACGTAAAAATATTCGCCAACAAAACGTTTTATGGGGCCCAGGGGGTGAAGTACACGGTTCAAATGGGCTTAGGCAAAATCGCGCCTGCGCTGAAGCTGGGTAGGAGCTTGCGGGGAAGGTCCCTTCGGGTCGTTTAGGAGTGCAGACCGTCGCGAGTGTGTAGACGTGTGGGATATGCCTATGTGTGTGCGCTTTCGTTTGTTTCTTCGTGGTCGTCTTCTTATTTCTCTCCCTCTTTCTCTCCCTCTTCCTCTTCTCATTTCTCTTCTTCTTCCCCTTTTTGTTCCTCTCCCCCCCGTGGCCCCCAAGACCAAGTGGTGATCCGCCTGAAGATGCCCCCCGACCTCTGCTACGCCAGCTCCTGCTTCGGTGCGAACGAGGAGGACCCCTGCCGGAACGTAAAGGCGGGCCCCTTCGAGCAGTGCGCGTACACCTTTAGGAACTACGAGTTTGTGTTGAAGTCCAGCGCGGGCCAGGTGGGGCAAGCGAAGAAGCGCAGCGCCTGAACTGCGTATCTGCCTCTCCGGTTAGCCGCCTAACTGCTAAACCGCCACCCCCCCGAAGGACGCGCCCGACCAAGTGGAAGTGCTGCTCAACAACATCAACCACCCCCTCGTCAACCTGGAGAGCAACAACGATTGGAAAATCAACCTCCTCACCGTGGACAGCTCAAACTTCATCATCAGGAGGGAACACAAGGAGATCCTGGAGAAGGTCTCCAACGACCTGTGCTCTAGGAAGTTCATCAGCAAATTTGTGGACGTTCACTCGGACAGCGTCACGTGGATGAACTCCCACCTCGCCGTGGTGCCCACGCCAGCGCTGACGCCCCTCGTGGTGGAGGTAAAGCAGCAGCAGGGGGGGGAGAAAATATGTGGGGAGCCGCCACGTAGGTTACCGCTTACCCGGCCGATTATCCGCTTATCCGCTTATCTCCACGCTGCATGTCCGCTCCCCCCCCCGCAGCCGACCGGCCAGCACGGCCTGCTGGAGGACCCCCTGCTCGTGCAGCTGAAGCTGCGCTTCCCGGAGACGCACCTCTTCAGCAAGTGCAGGGTGGAGCTGAAGACCATCCACAGCTTCGCGTCAGTCACGAGCAGCAGCGAGCAGAGACTAGACCGCCACAACTTGAAGCTGATGCTGCCCAACTCGGCATCCAAGCCAGTCCCAGACGACCAGCACCGATTGCATGTCCAAAAGAAATCCATCCGAAACGATGAATTGATACAGTTCTCCCTCAACGTTACCAAGTACAACAGTAGGGACTACTGGAAAATCACCATTAGCTGCTTAAATGGGGAGAACGAATACGTGAGGGAGGCACAGGCCCTGTTTACATATCCCCTACCAAATAAGAAGATGTTCCTCAGTGACCTTAACTTGGGGGAGGAGCTTGCCAAAAGGACTTACCTCTTCTACCTGCATGTGTTCCTGTTCGATGAGAAGGAGGTGGAAATTAAGTTGTCCCTGCAGGGCAGCTCCACGCCGTTGGTGGCACCCCCCCCGAGTGGAATGGACGCAATGGAGACAGCGGAGAGGACGCACCTGACCGACGCGTGCGACGCGTACGTGCACACCTCCTGCTACGATCTGGTCTACCACGAATGCTCGAAGGAGAAGCAGACCATTTCTTATAAAATTAATTCCTACAGATCGACGGACAAGCACTTCACCGTGTTGTTCCCACTTGTCATTCCGGAGGGAGAGACGCAGTTCTCCCTACAAATGAGTCTCGAAACGAAGAAGCACTCCAAACGTGTGCAGAGAGATCTGCACGTGGACGTAGAGAAGATGCTAACCCATAACGCCAAAGCGCCGTGCGTAAATAACCTAACCGTAGCATTGCGAAAGTATCAGTCGTATGAGTCCCACTTGTTCCTCCTCTTCAGAGCGGTGAATTGCTATCGAGTGTATGAGCCCTTCCTGATTAACCACCACAACAGTGAAGGCTTCCATGCAAAGGCGGATTCGTCACAGCATGGAGACAAGTTTACCTTCCAGAAAACATACCGGCAGACATTCCCTGTAAACTACGAATCCGTTTCGCAGCTCATTTTCGATCATCACCTGATTAGCATCATCACCATTATCCTAATCGATGACGCGTTTTTTTTAAACTCTCAAATGCGAAATAGAGAAGCGGAAATTGTAGAATTTTTAAAAAAAAAAATGCTCCCCCTTCCGTACAATAAACACTACGTAGTTAATTACTCCAACCAAAACCTCCTCATCAGCATGTACACATACGTCGATGCTGGGAAGGTAAAAATTGACATCGTTCAGAAATCGTCAGACGTCCAACACGTCGTGGCCGCTTTGGAAAAAGTCATCTCCTTTGCTGAATATGTAAAGGCGAAGGAGACACACTACATGCACAGCGAGTATAGCATTTTGTTGCTGACCGACATCGAAGGAATGGACACCGTGAGAGGGGCTACAAGTCAATATGTCAAAAACGAAAATGATGTGGAGAGAAATTTTTCGAGGATTTACGTCCTATCCCTTGAAAAGGGGGAGGACTTCTCCAACAGCAATGGTATGCCTGATGAGTCCATTCAGAACGTTCAGAATATGTACACATACAATAAGAAGAAAACGGACCGAATTTTTTTCACCTCGTTTCACAATTACACTGTTGATGAGGAACTCATGGTACACTACGCCAAGGCAGCCATCCAAGATTACATCCTCCTGCACACACAGATTTATAAAACGGCGTGGTACCTAATAGGCATATGCAGGTACAACGTCGTCAAGAACAGCCCCACCACAAGAAAACTGCACTTGTTCTACGTCAACAAGAACGTTAAAACTGTTGAGTATTCCATTTCGGCTGATGAGGCCAAGAGCGTGCTCGACAACTCCTCCGCTGCCTCCTACCAGGACATGTGCAACATTTTCACGCAGCTGCAGTTGTTGGGGCATAGGTAGCCGCGCGGCGCCTGCGTCAGTCGGCCATTTTTGCGGCTAGCTGGGCGGTGCGCCGGCCGTTTGCGCGACTTCGTCGAAATAGCGCTTCTCAAAAGAGAGAAAGAATAAGAAAAAAAATGACCCGTTCATGCAAATTGCCATTTTTTAAAAAAAAAACCTGACTCGTTCATACAAATTGCCATTTTTTAAAAAAAAAAACCTGACCTGGCCATACAAATAGCCATTTTCCAAAAAAAAAAGGCAGCAAAGTAGCAGCTAGCTGGAGTGTTTTACCTACGCACATTCGCCCACACACGTGTGCAATTTTTTCAAAATTAGTTTCATTCTGCGGAAAGATGACGTGCGCTCTACACCAATGTTCATCCTTTTAATATGAGCATTCCCCCCAGCTGGAGCCTTTTCGTAAAAGCTGCCAAGATGCAACGTAGCCAATTTAGCAGTGTGTGTGTGGAGGAAAGCATATCATGACGTACACGCACTGGAGAGCTCCTTTCCGTGCCACCTTGCGCTTCCACAAAATGGCAAGCAGTGTGGGGGTACCCAATTTGAAGTTACAAAGAGAGTACAGTCAGACAGACGTAACATTTTGGGCTACCTTTGTGCTGTTCACCGCCCCATTCAACTGTGAAACGGGGGGAGGAAAGACAAATTTGCCCTTCCCATGGACCGAAGCACCCGTTTGTTCCCCTCCTTTTTTTGGGGAAGCATTAACACAGGCGAAAGTACATGGGTCCTACAGCAGGCTTTAAAAACTCGCACGTTGTTCGTTCTTCATTTGAATGACGCCACTTTCAGATTTATGGCTTTGCAGGATGATGCCCGTTTGTAAAAATGTATATATAATTTATATGCACACGTACATAGGGGTGTTCATTCCCCCTTCGTTTTTTTTCCCTTTCTCCTAAATTGACTACAGAGGGGAAGCGTTCCTTGGGGGGAATACCCCTACCTTCGGTGTAGTGCATACCGACATGTACATTCACGTATGTGCAAGGTAGTGCATTTGGGTGTGCGCGTGTGTGTGTGTATTTATGTATGGGGGGAGATGGGTCTACCCTACAGAATAGCCTTTTTCTACAATCGTTTCACCTCAGCCAACCGCGTACATGTTCCCCTGGTTCGTCATCTTTGGGAAGTGCGCGTGTCGGTGCAGTGCCGCAGATGGAAATGTCTGCACAAATTTGTTCGTACTCACCTGCAGTTGCCAAATGGATAAACGTTTGCGAGACTCCTCCAAATGCTCTCCCTTCGTCTGTGTGACTTGATGTGAATGCCTTCGTCCACCCCGATGGGGAATTGCCTCCCCAGAGTTGTAACGAGAGGGACGTTACTTAGCATCTGCATCAGTGCAGTTGCGTATGTCTACCCATTTGCTCGTGTGTTTTGCAAATTTAGAAAGCTGGGTTGACGCGGTGGCAGCATGTGGAGCAAAAAAATACGCTAACTTGAGGGGGTATGCAAACGTACATGTGTTGTGTACATACCTATACGTGCGTCCTCTTGCTGCACTTCCCCAAGGGAGTCGCTTTTTTTTTTTTTTTTTTTCTCTCTACATTTAAATTTTCCGCGCGAATGATAGGGGTTTCCCTTTGCCGTAACGTCGGTGGTTTTTCTCCCCGTAAGGGTTCCTCCGCTTAGGAATTTTTTCCCCTTCACATTTTTGCTCGACTGGTACGTTACCTGCTTGCATACGCCGCGGATGCAAAGGGGCCGTGCACATGAACATGCGCATTATGCATATACATATGAAGTAGCAATACCGGTGGGGGGTGCCTAATCGGTTCGAGTTTTTCTGAGAGGGAGGGAAATTCTTTGCAATTGGCAGAAGTGCTTGCAATGGTTAATTTCCTGCACAGTTCCCTGCCCATAAAATTTAGGCGCCACCGATTGGTAAAACCCCCTCTTCATTTTGCCTTTTTTTTTTTTTTTTTTTTTGCGTAACTTATGTACATGTTTTTTTTGTGATTTTCCCGAACGTGGCTGTTACGCATGTCGGCCAGCCTTCGCCGGTTTGGCACTTTGCCGCTTTGTCACCTTACCGTTTGTCACCTTACCGTTTGCCGCTTTACCGCTTACCCCCTTGCAGAGTGCAACTGGAAGGGGCGTGTCCGGTCATTTCCTGCACGGGGGTCGACCAGGGCGCAGCGACGAATCGCTTGCGAATGCAGAAGTGGGGATACATATAAAAACCTCAACGCTGCTATCCCCCCCCGTGGGATGTTCTCCCTTTTCCGAGCACGCAAACCGCTCCGCTACTGATTGGCGACGCGCAGCTGTGTCTTCCCACAAAGCGGAAACGAAAAAGGGAGTCCCCTGGAGAACGTAATAAACAGGTTTGAAGCGGGCCGGGGGAAAAGATAAAAAACGCCACTGCCGTGCTGAGGACGTTGTCTTCATAGCGTTCGCCCCACGTGCTCGACTTTTCCCCTAAACGGTTGCTTCATTTCGCAGACGTTCGCACTGCAAAAGGAGGGGGACCTCCAGCCAGTTGCTTCCGTGACGAGGGCGTCCCGCGTAACGGTGGAAGCGCGGGGAGAGTCAACACAAGCGAGCACATTAATACACTTCGTGTGGAGCTGCCCCCGATTTGAACGCACCCAAATGGAGAAGAAGAAGAAAAAAAAAAACTTCTCCTTCCAAGGGTACTTCAAAAAGTCGGCGCCGTCCACCAGCAAGGAGGAGAAGGGCAACCAGGATGACGACGTGGGTGGCGACCACATGATTGAGAGGGACGATTCGGAGGGGGAGTTCAGCATCCATGTAAGGACGCAGTTTTGCAAAAAGCCCCTGGGGTTAGTGGCTTATTACCGCTGCACAGAGGGGAAGCACGCCACTTTGGGGGATTCCTCCGGGTGCCACCGGGCGGCGTCCATCCGCAAC
The DNA here is from genome assembly GCF_000002415.2 of Plasmodium vivax. Taxonomy (NCBI): domain Eukaryota; phylum Apicomplexa; class Aconoidasida; order Haemosporida; family Plasmodiidae; genus Plasmodium; species Plasmodium vivax. The sequence continues at coordinate 1,625,742 of NC_009916.1, read as the reverse complement.
TACCGGGAGCAGGGTGCAGGTAGGGGCTGACGAGAAGTTGGCCAAGTGTGCCGTCCATTTGATCCGCCCCGCCGTCAATTTGCCTCATTTCACGTCAATTTGCCTCTTTTCACCGCCTCGCTTCCCCCCCCAACTGCAGACTCCCCGTGGATGTTCAAGCTGAAGAACAAGCAGCTGGTCGAGCTGGAAAACGAGAGGGGAGAAAGGGCCAAGGCGAACTTCTGCCTGAGGCTGAGCGGGAAATCCAAATGCTACGTGCGGGTGGAGCCGGACCACTGCCTGGAGCTCCTGGGGGGAAACTACTGCACCGATGAGAGGGCCATAAAGATAAAAAACGAAATTGCCAAAAGGTTAGGGGGCCAAAACGGTGGAAAGGACGGCGGTGAAAGCGAAAACGCTGAAGGGTTTACGTTCGAGATGTGGATAGGCATCAAAGAAGATAAGTTCGCCTTCGAGGAGGAGAGGAAAAAAAAGCAGAAAAAAAAAGGAGAGAGGAAAAAAAAAAGGAAAAAGAAATACATCTGCTTGATGCAGAAGGGGAAGGAGGAAACGTACCAGTGGAGCGTTCTCCTAGTGATAGACACCGATGAGTGTCATTTCCTAATCGACTTTAAGAATGAGAAGTTCCAATTCGACTCCTTTCCACTGGAGCATTTAAAAACAAAAAAAATTGATGGCTACTACTGGAGCCATGTATCAATTACCTTCAACCTAACCATAGATCTCATTTATATAATTCTAACAGGAGAGGGTAGCTACTTCATGCAGACGTGTAAAAATTTGTATGCCATATTTTACAGTAGCGTTTTTTACCCCACCAATTTCTTCACCGATAGTGCGATGGCCTTGCCTCTTTACCTGGGGGCGAAGCCACACACTCTGTTTGATGACTCAGATGGGAGTGATGCCATGGAGGGAGAGGACAACCCGCTCGCAAAAGAGATGAATAAGGAGAAGAGGAGGTCATCCAAGGTTGGTAGAAGCCACAAAGGGAGCAGCGATTTTGTGTCCTTCCTCGTCACCGAAATAAGGCTCTTTGCGTTGAGTAGGTCGGCCGATTTGGTGGTTAAAGAGAGCAAAGCTGTGTTGGACTGCGCCTGGCTGGAGGGGCCCCCAAACGGGGGAGACCCAAACAGCATGAGGAAGCACTCGAGGGGGGGCAAGCTGAGCAGCGACGAGGGGGATGACATCAAGAACAGGTGCAGCGAGCTGAACAACGAGCTTGAGATGATGAAGGAGAGGTTCCACAGGTTTAGCGGCGAGGTGAACGGGGGGAGCGCCGCCGCCCCCCCCGCGCAGGAGGACTTCTTCAAATTCGACTCGGAGGAGGAGCAGGACGATTCCGTGAAGGACGCCTTCTTCTCCAAACCCGGAAGGAAGGCCAGCCCCTACGGCAGCGCCCCCCCCAGTGAAGACTTCTTCGGAAAGGGGAGGAGCGACGTAAAGAGGGAAAAGGCAGACCAGCCCCCTGTGAAGAAGTCCCATGTGAAGAAGCATTCCCATGCGGAGAAGTCCCATTGGGAGAGGCCCCCCCAACTGAACGCAAAGAGGAAAGACGAGTCCGCGTTTTACTTTAACTTCTCGGATGAAGGCGGGGAGGCCAGCCAGGAGGACCACGCGGGAGCGGCGAAGAAGCCATCATGGGAAGGAGAAGCGCAGAAGCCGTCATGGGAAGAAGGCCACGCGGAGAGGTCTCCCTACGAAGCAGACGACGCGGGGAAACTCCCCCTTTCGGTCGATCGGAAACATTCCTCGGAGGGAGAGAAAAGCCCCATGAAAAAGTACCTTAGCAAAATCGTGGAGGGAGCAAAAGAAGACGACCCAGATGCAGCTAGCGATCTCAACCGAGCAGATGTGAACCTGCTGCTCAACGAACTGAAGGAGAAGTTCGAAAGCGAATTTGTAAATATCATGATAGACAGACTGGGGAGCAAGTTTCATCTGAAGAGAAAGGACAAGCAAAAAATAGTCTCTACTTTGAGGTCAAGTGGAATGGGGGAGAAGGACCACGCCGAGGCAGGTGACATCCGGGAGAGGTACCTCTCCTTAGTAAAGACAAAAGAGGAGAGGCAAAAAAGCAAAATGCATGAGGAGATAAAGGAGGAGTTGAAGAAGGTCAAGGAGAAATCCACTGCGGAGAGGAACCTAAGCAGCTACATCAAGGACAACCAGTTGCTCAATGAGCACTATATAAAGAAATACAGCTGCGCTGGAGAGGAGGTAAGCGACCAGGAGAGTGAAGAGGGCCCTCCTCAGGGTGCTTGGCCGTACGGAGGGGAGCTGCCTGGCGCGGATGAACAGGAGGGGGCACCGCTCAGTGACTGCAGCTCGGTTAGGCAAAGCTCGCGCTCCTCGGACGGGAGTCACTCCATCGTCAATTTGCAGTACCAGGATGGAAGCAACATCTTCGCAGGGGGGGGCAACCTCGGAAGTGGCGAGGAGCTGCCCGCGCAGATGGACCCAAGCAGGGATGCCTTCTCCCGCGCAGGGGAGCGCGCCGAGCACGAGGAGAAGAAGTCAGACGTTAGCGATTTTACCTTTATGAAGAGGAGCAGCAGCGGGCGCAAGGGGCGTAGCGGTCATGGCTCTCCTGACGATCGCAAGTGGCGTAGCGGTCGTGAGGGGCGCCGAAGTGGTGACGGGCGCGATGGTGGGCCCACCCTCCAGGGGGACGACCGCCCCTCCCCGGAAAGCGCCCTCCGAGTGCTCCCGTCGAACGAGACCGACCTGCTGCCCGAGGAGGGGCACCACCGAAAGAGCGTCTCGGCCCTCCTCCCGAGCGAAGAGCAACCAAATCGTAGAGATAGACACAACCAAATAAACGAAGCAATCAAAACGGGGAAACTTTATTACCATTTCATATGCCCCCTGACCCCCTATGAATTATTCCTCCTGAGGAGGTTCCACAAAAAGGGGATCAGCGAGGAGCTTAAAGAATTTAGAAACAAGAAGTACCTCTCGTGTGAAAAGCTATTCATGTCAACAGGAGGAATCTGTAGAACCCCCCTGAACGTGGCCTACATAAGATACAAAATAGCGATGATGAAATCTATGCTGAGGAGTAGCCGAAGGTGCATTCAGGAGAAGAAATTTAAGAAGGGGCTAAAAATTTGCATAAAGAATGGAGAGTATATCAAAAACTTCGTCAGCAGTTACTGCGTGTTGAGGAGGAGGGCCCTAAGTGGGGACTCCTCTCCGTCGTTCCCGCCGTCCCCTCCCTCCTCGGCGAGATTTCCAGAAGAGCAACAGCAGCAACGACAGCAACGACAGGAGCCCCCCTACCAGTACGCCGACTTCTGCCTAAACGTAGACCACGCATACATCACCATGGATGAGTTAAAAAACATTTTAAAAACGAACGTGCGGAATGTAATCATCTGTAAAGTGTTTATCCTCATGAAGGAGTATAAGAGGTACAAATACATCGAAAACTCGTCGCTCATTTTGGTTCTTCAGTCGGTCCTCTGTCGGGTTGTGACGAGCTACACCCTGTTGAGAAAAATTTTGAAGAAATTCATCCTGCTGCTCTTCCTGCGGGGCTGTCTCAGTTGTGTAGAATCCCTCTGCACCTTTCTCTTCCTGATGTATCCGAAGGAACGGACCCACCCGCTCTTCGCCAAGGTGTTTTCCCTCTGCAGGAACTCCTTCTTGGCCTACTCCTCCTGCTACAAGAGCAACAAATACGCCATGATTAATAATTACCACTTCAACTTCGAGCAGTGCGTGGAGTTTTTCTCTCCGGAGTGGGGCTACTACATCTACACCACCAGCAACTTTAACATCTTCTCCTCTAGCGTCAAGTTCAACGGGTTCTTGAAAAGGGCCGTCGACTTCGCCACGCGGCGGGGGGAGGGGCAGCTGGAGCGGCAGGCCATATGCGACGTGGGCAGCTCTGCGGATAGCCCTGATGATAGCCCTGCGGATATCCCTGCGGATATCCCTGAGGGTATCCCTGAGGGTGGCCCCGCCTGTGGCGACCCCACCCAGCTGCCGGAGGACGCCCCCCCGAGTGAACCCACAAAGGAGAGCAAACTCGCAACAGTAGATGCGTGCACCGATCTAGACAGAAGCAACAAAAAAGAACCCAAGAGAAACGATTTATACATCTACCTGACCAACTACGAAAAGAAAAAAAGGAGCTACTACATCATCGATGACAATATGAGGCGCATCGAATTCTCTAGAAAAGAAACCAACCACAATTTGGAGACCTTCCTTCAGATGGGGAACCCAACTGAGACCTCCACCGAACAGAGCAAGAGGGATCAACTGGATCGCCTCATGAGCAAAGTGAACCGTGATGTGTATTTAAATTCCTCCGGCTCCTCCTGCATGAATGCCGCATTTTTCGGCCACTGCCCCCACTGCAAGCATGCCTTTAACTCCTTCTCGCGGTCTTGCAAAGTGTGCCAGCGGTACGTGCACGTCTGCTACTACCTCCTCATCCACTGCACCTACAAGTACCACTGCGAGCTGTGCGACGCGACTTACTCGGAGAAGGTAGGCCCGCGGAGCGGTGCGTGCATGCAGTAACACGTACACACGTGCACACACACGTACAGTTTGCCGTATCGCCGCGCTTATGTGCACCCCCGATTGACTCCCCTTTTCCCCCCCTGCAGTGCCTGGAGAAGTTCTCAAAAGGATTCACCTGCTTCTACTGCGGTTTGTTTTTCATCCGCAAGTGAGGCAACCCTGTGGGAATCCATCCCGAAGAAGAATGCGGCATTATGCCCTGTCCTCCTGACTGCTTCGCCCCCCTGACTGCCTCGTCCCCCTGACTGCTTCACCCCCCTGACTGCTTCACCCCCCTGACTGCTTCACCCCCCTGACTGCTTCACCCCCCTGATTGGCTCTCCCCCACTTGGGCTCTTTCAATGTTGATTAATTCGCCCACCCCCTCTGCAGCTTTTGTTTTTTTTTTTTTAATTAAGAAATGGTTGAGCAGTTTTTTGTCTTTTTTTTTTTTTTTTTTTTCTTCTTTCTTCTAACACATCCCTGACAAACACACGGCAAAACAAACAAGCGGACAAAAAAAGGAAAAAAAAAAAAAACGACCGACCGACCGACCGACCGACCGACCGACCGACCGACCGACCGACCGAACGCACGAACGAGCAAACAAACATCTAACAACAACAACGACGGACATGTTAATTTAAAATCATATAACCTAAACACTGTCACCTATGGAGAAAATCACTTTTGGTGGAAATTTAATTTTACAAAAAAATAAATTCAAAAACCGCGTCACGTAAGAATAGACTTCTCATATTTTAAATATGAAGCACTACTGCACGTGGGGAAAGGGAGGGAAGCGACGGGGGGGGGGTCCTCCGCGGGTGCGCAGCTGTGCGCAGTTGATCAGATGCGTCGTGCTGCACAGCTGCGCACCTGCGCAACGCCTCCCGACTTCAGAACGCGCTTGAAAAAAAAAATTGGAGTGCCTTTCTCTCCAGTCAAAGCGCGCACACCACGCGGATTACGCACACCACGCGGATTTCGCACACCACGCGGATTACGCACACCACGCGGATTTCGCACACCACGCGGATTACGCACACCACGCGGATTTCGCACACCACGCGGATTACGCACATCGCGCACATTTCAGTCGGCGTGGGAAGGAGAAAGGCACACAAAGGCACGTCACAAAAAGGGGCAAAATTGGGGACAATTAAAAAAAAAAAACAAAGTAGCGGCTGAAATGTAAAGCGGCACAGGGTCGCGCCACAAAGTAGCGGTTAAACGCAGAGGGCTGCTAAACGCAGCGGACTGCAACAACGCAACACGCCATCCCTGCTGGCGTGGCGTAGACAGACGGCGAAACGGGCAAAAGGACAAAATTAGAGAGGTACGGAAAGACTTCACAAAACTGTCCGGAAATTTCTTCCCGAGCTATCAGCTCAAGTTAAACGAACGCGCTTCTCCTTCATTAAAACGTCGTCTCATTGCGTCGTTCAGCGGACTTTAAATTAAAAAGAAAAGGGGGGATGTGTAGGCTTTTGTGTGTAGGCGGTGGTGGTGACTTCTTCTGTATGGTCGTGTCGGCACGAGCGTCTCTTCGGCTTGGCCCTTCCTGCGCGGCTCCCCAGCGTCTGCTTCTTCCTCCACGTCTACTTCTTCTTCCTCCACTTCTTCAGCTTCTTCTTCCTCCACCTCTACAGCTTCCCCTGCTCAGATCATATTCTCGTGCGCCACGCTGACTCTCCAGCGCACCCCGTCCCCTGCGGGTCGATTCGAAATGCAGTGGAAAGGACACATCCAGCACAAGATGTTGTTTCCGAACACCTGTCGAAAGGGGGGGGGAAAAAGAAATGAAGGAAGGGAGGCGTGTAGGTGAGTCGGCCGAGCGTCTACCGCGCACAATAGAGGCACCCCCCGCATGCCACTACCACCCCGCTCATCAGCGCGCTCGCTTCACTGCGCTGCACCGCACTGCGCGCACCCACCTGCTTCGCGTTGTCCTCGCAGCCCACGTTGTACATGTTGTAGTCCTGGTTGTATATGTCCATGTTCTCGATGGTGGTGGAGTTTTTGGAAATCAATTTCAAGTGAAACTTGGTGAAGGGGACCAACGCGAAAATCAAAACGAACGTTAAAAATAAAACAATGGAGGCATACGTGTATTCCAGAGCCACAAAGGAAGATTTGTCGTGGAACCCATCCTCTATATATGCGTTTGCATTGTCAATGAAAATGTAGTAGAACGTCTGCAGGGCCACCATGAACAGACAAATCAAGCCATAAAATAAAAGCTGTATAAAAAATCTTCGATTGAAAAAACCCACACAGTTGTTAATCCATGGGCAGTGGTGGTCCATGTTCAATACACATCTGTTACATGCTGAGCAGTGGTGTGTGCGGTCGGGCTTCCACACGTTACAGATTTTGCAGTATCGCCTTCTCTTCACGTCGTCGCCAATGTAGAAGCCCCAGTTGCGCGGGACCTTCCCGGGGTCCGTCGAGGCGCACTGCGAGGGGGTGAAGGGGGAAGTAATAGAAGATGAGTGCGATTATAGGTAAACATAAGTACTGAACAGAAGTAGGCAGGACTCCGCGAAGATAAACCGAAGAACATACAAAGGGGGGGAAGAACAAACGCGGCAACTAGCTGTGGTAGCGAAATGCATGCACACACATTGGAGAAAAAAAAAAAAAAAAAACTAAAATGGTGAGAAGGGTGAAAAATGTATGAACAGTTCGGGAAAAAAAAAAAAAAAAACGCGAAAAATGAGAAAAATATATGAACAGTTCAGAAAAAAAAAAAAACACACACACAAGTGCCAGCGCTATCGCAACCGCGCAATCGAACGCTCGAACAATCGCGCGCATGCGCGGAATGGACCGTTTCAACGCGCCAACTGGATCTATCTCTCCACCTCTCTATCTCTCTCCATCTATCTATCTTTCTTTCTATCTCTCTATTTCTTTATCTCCCTCTTGTAGAATTTTACTTTTATAAAACTTAGCAAAAACAAAAAAAAAAAGACGTGGAACAAGGCGGCTATTGTGAAGGAGCCACTCCTGTACGGGATGAACCAAGACCGCAGGACGATTCCCGTGTACCCTATGTATATGAAGGCTGCAAGGGGGGGAAAAATAGGGAAAAAAAAATAACATCGACTGACGATACGGGTAGATACAACATCAGCGCGACGGTACGCGATCAACATAACGCCGCTATCGGGAGGGGGGCTCGCCGCAACGCTCCTACACCGCTACTGCGCCGGCTGCATACTGGCGCGCTTACTTAGTATGAAGAACACGATGAATATGAATATGGAACCACCTTTCTTTTTTTCTGTTTGTCCTTGCGCAGGCTGCATGTATTTAGGTCTCATTTTTTATGGGGATAGCTTTCTCTTCCAGTTGTGTACATTTAAGCATTTGCTTGCACAGAGGTACATGTGCGTGAGCAAAAATACATGTGCCTCTTCACCGGGTGTGCCTCTTCACCAGGTGTGCCTCTTCACCAGGTGTGCCTCTTCACCAGGTGTGCCTCTTCACCGGGAGTTCTTCTTCACCGGGGGTTCCTCTTCACAGACGGGACGCATCAAACTATGTGCTGGTGTTTTTCTCTCCTGTGCGAATTACCACTCGCGCGCTGCTGTCCTCATTTGATTTCGTCGTTAGGTGAAAATGTGCTAATCCTTCATTTCAAGCTGTACACGCACACAAGTGTCTTCATGCGCACACGGATAAAACCTATGACATGCACATGTACTTGCACGCATAAGTACAAGCATATACACATATATCTGTATTCCTTTAATTTTCAAAAATCAATGTTAGTTTTTACATTGTCGTGTTTGTAGTTCTACAAAAAAAAAAAAAAAAAAAAAAAAAAATTTAATAATTAGTAATTACCATCGCTGTTTTTTTTTTTTTTTTTTTTTAATACTAGTGGGTACATGCACGCATGGACGTAAGGCTGTACTACGCTTTGTTGCACTTTCCTAACTTTTTATTAGTTTTTATTTTATTATTATTTTATTGTTATTTTATTGTTATTTCATTATTATTTCATTATTATTTCATTATTATTTCATTATTATTTCATTATTATTTCATTATTATTTCATTATTATTTTTTTTTTTTGTTAAGGTGGAATGAGTGCGAACACCGGGGGAGTGTCCTCTGCGCCATTTTTTGCACACGCGCATACGTGGATGCGCATACGTATGCTGCGTACATGCACCGTGCGGCGCGATGCGAAGGTAACACACACGTACGCATATGAATATGCACATGCATATGTGAATACTTGCGAAGATGCATACATGCATACTCACGTGAACAGCGTGCACTCGCATTTCACGCTGCCCCCACCGTTGCGACGTCAACTGTGCGCGGCGATCTATCGCAAAGACAGTACGCAAGTGAGTGATGCATGCGCACACGCGTCTGCAAAGCTATGTGCACACGCTCGCGCGTAAGCTAACTGCAAAAGGGGACTCCTCATCAACGAACAATTTCGACATTTAGAAAAGCGGAAAGGATCATTCAAAGGAGGCAACAAAGATATCCCTCCACAGCTTGCACACTGCTACATGCAGGCACACACACACCGGAGTCTTTTTTTCACACACGCGTGTACACGCATAAATATATGTACAGGTTAATACACATAAATATATGAACATGTTAATACACATAAATACATGTACACGTTAATACACACATAAATATATTTATCCCCTCATGCGCACATGTGTATCTCCCCCTGCATAGCCATACGATTTTTTTTTCTTTTCCCGTGGTAGGCACAAATCACTCGTCGCTACCCCCCTTCAGTCACATTCACAACGAAAAATCAACGCTGTAAAAAAATAGGATAAAGCATCTGCATACTCTCTACTTCGCGCAAGTTGGGTGCGAAACGCGCTTTGCCCCTCTGGTTGGACTCGCCGCAAGTTTTCACCCCCGGTAGGCGCGCGTGACAATGGCAGCGTGACAGCGTGCGAGCATGCGCGAGTAGTCCGCACGGTTAAGAGTTTACACCCACGCTGCGCATCCACCATGAGTGTATCCATGCGTGTACCCATGCGTGTACCCATGCGTGTACCCATGCGTGTACCCATGCGTGTACCCATGCGTGTACCCATGCGTGTATCGATGCGCGTACCCATGCGCGCGACGGTGGGCTATCTTCCCTTCTGTTTCTCATTACCGCGGACGTCAGAGGCGAGCAGCCACACTCCAGCAGGAAAAGTAGCTTTGAAAAAATTATGAACTGTTCATACAAAAATAAAGAAAAAAAAAAAAAAAAAAAAAAAAATACTCTGTCTTACGACAAATGGGTACACCCTGTAAAGTATACTGTTACATGTTCCTTTCCGTTTTGCCTCTTCCTAACCTCGCTCTTACTCTTTACGCGCCAATTGGCTGAGGGGAAACAAAGAGGTGGTCACAGTTTAGGCGAAATGAGTTCAGTCTAATCGTGCATACGGTGGGTGCGCCCGGTTTGGGAGGCAAAGCAGTCGGCAAGTTGGTAAAGTGTTGAAAAATGCTGGCAAACAGAGGGTAAAATTTTGACAAAGATATGGCAAAGAGGTGACCAAGCGGCTACAAAGCAGTTGCAAAGCAGTTGCAAAGCGGTTACAAAGCGGTTACAAAGAGGTGGCAATTTTGCTGACAAAATGTTGACAACGTGTGACACCATGCTGGCAATACATTGGCAAAGTGCTAACCAAGCTGCTGCCAAATTGCGGCCAAATTGCCGCGCCCCAATTACTCTGCCTTTTTGCCCATGTGCACACGCACACACACAGGGGAACGGACGAATGGGCGGCTAACGGGAAAAAACAAACCAGGCAAAAATGCGCGCTTCGTTAAAATGGCCCCTTTCCTACCAGGGGTGTGCCTCCCCCTAGCTGGCAAAAACGCGCACGTTCGGTTAAAGAGAACAAAAAAAAGGAAAAAAACGAGCGGACAAAAAAAAAAAAAAAAAAAAAAAGAAAGAAAGAGCGGCCGACCGGCCTGACAAGAACAATGGAGAATAATCTTACCCCGGGGGGTATCAAAAAAAAAAAAAAAAGCGACAGGGAACAAAAAATGAACAGAATAAACCCCCTGCAACACCCCCAACGCTGCTTCTCTTTGTATTCCCTTTTGCTTCACCAGATTGATCGGTCACAGGAAAGTGAAACACATTTCAATAGGCGCAAAACCCTAAGGGTGTTTTTCCCCCTTTTTCCGTTCCTTCCACCTAGGGAGTACAATGAGAAAGTTACACGATAGTACACTCGCGTGGCTACCACAGCTGTATAGGCAAGCGGGCGGAGCAAACGCACCGGGAGCTCCAACGTGGGCCCATTTCGCAGCCGGGGCGGTTTGTCAGTCGGCCGTATGCCCAGTTAGCGGTAGCCCTGTAGGGGCAGCCCCTCAAAGCAACCGCTTAACTTGGGCGTCACTTTTTAGCTATGCAAGGGGGTTGCCCTATTTATTAGGAAAGAAGCGTCACCTGGGGGGAATTCTTGAACAAAGGGAGGAAGCCCCTAGTGGGGCGCAGTGCACCTGGGAATCTGCTCGCATGTACACCTATAGTGTATGCTGTTGTTGTGAGTGCTTGTAGAGCGCCACTTTCTGTGGCCCTCGTTCGGAGGGGGGGATAACCCACCCCTTGGGAGTAGGCCGCATGGCTGCACGCATGCCTGCACACACGCATGTGCATGTTCATGTGCATGTTCACGTGCATGTGTACACGTTTGCACAGGGCTGCAAGAGGCACCACGTCGCGCTCGCCGCGCCCACCGCGTCACCGCTATCACCTCGCACGTTGCATAGGTCCCCATGTATCTTTACTCCCGCTCACCTCTGCATGCATGCAAGGTTGCATGCCCCTGCCCCGCGCCACGTTTCCTCTTCACAGCAAAAAAAAAAAAATAAAAAAAAAATAAAAAAAAAATAAAAATAAATAAAAAAAAATACGCTCTGATTTACCTTACCATTGTTCGATTAGCAACACTCAGGGCGGTGCCTTAGAAAAGTTGCATTCCGCCGTTTCGCGGGTTTGCATTTGGCCCGCTGCGTAGCGGTTCCTTGCAGCTTCTGAGCAGCTACTTCGCTGCCAACGGAGCGCACGAAGGATACGCCCCCGCTTGACTGCGTGCAAATGGAGGCTACTTTAATTTTCACCATGCTGACACTCCAAAGGGGAGAGAGTTGGTCAAATGAGATGCAATTTGCCCATCGAGGGGGTGACACGTGGTAGGGGAGGAGAGATAATAATTCCCCCGCCCCTGATTGGGCAGCGATTAAAGCGACGACAGAGTGACCTGTGTTTGCCAAACGGATCTCTTTCGCGTCTCCTCACTCCATCTGTACGAAGGGGGTAAATCCCCCCCTCCCAAAAAGAAGAAAAAAAACCATGTAGCAAAAATGAATACCACGCCGGGTACCCAAAATGAAGAAAGGAACGAACGGGGCGAAGGATCTTTTCCAAAAAGGAATGATAATGAAGACAGCGAGTATAGCGATTCGTTTGTTGAGCATCTGTTTAATGTGAATAGGAAAGGCCCTGGAGGGAGGAGGGGCAATCTGTATGGACAAGGCCCCCAGTTTGAAAATGACCCATGGGATGGAGACTGTAACTGGTACGATGCGGAGGAAGCACCCGGTGGGGGAGGCATTCCCTACGTCGAGGCAGGGGAGCAGGAGGGGCAGCCCACTCGGGAAGACGAAGACGTGATGAAGTACTACGCAGTAGTGAAGAGCAACAAAATGAACGACCAGATTTTGCAAAGAGAAATTGACCACCTGCTGAACTTCAGCAGCAAAGTGGAAACGTATGAGGAAAAGCAAAAGAAGTTGCTTTGGGGCTCGGCCAACGATGAGGGAATCGACCCGTGTCTGTGCAGCTGGAAGGGGGGGGCAGACCAGAAAGACCAGCAAGACGAGGGAGATGCGGCAGACCAGCAAGATGAGGGAGATGAGGCAAGCCAGCAGGACGACGCTGACCGTGACGGAACAGTTTTGCTGCCCCGGTTTGTAGAGGACCTACGCAGGGTGAAAAAGCATCCGCTGAGGGAACGAGCGGAGGGCGCCCCCCCAAGCGGCGACAAAGTAGGGGTGAGTCAACCGGATGGAAGCGACCACTTGGGAGGAAGCAACCACCTGGGTGGAGGCGACCACCTGGGTGGAGGCGACCACCTGGGTGGAAGCGAAATAGCTCACTCGCTCAACAGCACACACATCACCTTCAACGAGAAGAGACTACTAAACATGAGCAACATTCATTTGAACAACCTGCTGTACTTTTACCTTTGCTGCAATGAGGATGACGCCTTGGCGTGCCTGGAGGGGGGGGGGAAGCGCGTCTACACGTATGATTCGTACGCCTTTGAGGGGCTGGAGGGGGGGAGCGAGGCCTCGAGCAACGCCCCGTCGGAGGGCAGCTCCAGGTCGAGCTCCATAAGCGACGAGGAGTTGCTGCTGCTGCGGTACGGTGACGAGGAAGGGGGCGGCTACGCGGGGGAGTGCGACGAGGCAGACTGCTCTAGTGAGGAGGAGGGCTGCTATAGTGAGGAAGCAGACTGCCACGGGGAGGATTCAGGCCGCTGTACTGAGAACCCCCTGCGCAGGAGGAAGAGAAAACGGAGCGCGAAGCGCGGCAGGCACGGCGGGAAGGGAGCCTCCGCCACCCCGTCCCCCGCTGAGCCAACGAAAATGAGCAAAGAGGTAGAATCGCTAATGAACAAGGCAAACAGCTGCTACATTAGCCAAAACTTCGACGAATGTATAGCCGTCCTGGAGAAGGTGATTAAGTTGGCGCCCAGCTTACACGACCCCTTTCACCTGCTCGGATTGATACAAGAGAGGGAATATAAAAATGTGAAGAAGGCCATCAACTATTATTTGATTGCAGCTCATCTGTCGAGGAATGATCACCTCTCATGGTACAATCTCATTGAGCTGTGTAAGATGGAAAAGCAGTACCGCCTCATTTTGTATTGCCTTTTTAAGGTGCTACGGATATATAAGAAGAAGATTGCCAAGAGGGAGAAGAGGCGCATCGTGGGGGGGTCTCCCCAGGGACAAGTCGATTACAAAGGGGGTCACCCCTCTTGCGGTGATGACCATGGAGATGCCATCCCAAAGGAGGGTCTCACCTGTGATGAGTACCTCAGACCAGCTAACAGAAACGAACACATGAAGGAGCTGGACCCTTTTTTGAAACACCTCTATTTTAATGTAGCCTTTACGTATTTGCTGCTGGAGGATTATAAGAATGGGTTGAAGTGGCTGCTGCTTCTGAAGAACGCCTGCGGGGGGGAAGTAGACACCCTGGTGGATTTATACATTTGCTTATGCCTCGCGGTGGTGCGGAACCCACACGATAGTTACCACTTCTTGAAGCGTATGTTCCTGCGCGTGGTGAGGGGGAAGCGGCGGGGAGGAACCGCACCATTGGAGGAAAGACCCCCCCGCGCGGACGGCTGGTCATATAAAGAAAAAAGCACCATCTGCTTCTTCATGCAAAGTCAAATCCTAAACGGAAAGTACGATGAGTGCATTTTTGTTTTTTGGATGCTCACCCGGATGAGCAGCGAGAGAATCCACGTGGATGTATTTACCCAGTTTGTGAGGGCCCTCTTGATGGTCGGCCACGTAGATTATGGCTACCTCACTAAGTGCCACTTTGTGCAGGTGATTTTGGGGAACCTCGCCCTTTTCGAGGACCTCGTCTTCCACCTCGCGGAGGCCTACTACGCGCGGGGCCTGTTCGAGGGCGCCATTTATTTCTACAGGTTGGTCTACGCCCGCCGGAAGGGGGGAGCGCTGAACGAAGCGGTGAACGAAGCGGCGAGCGAAGCGGTGAACGAATCGGTGAGGACCATTTCCCCGGGGGAGGAACAGCCCTCCCCAGATGACCCCCCCTCCCTGCGCTGCACCAAGCGCGGCACCAAGCGCGACACCCTGGTGGGCTACGAAGGCGGCGTGCACCTCCCCGCCACGGCGTACAAGCTAGTCAAGTGCCACTACTACCTGCAGAACTACACCAAGGCAGAAAAAATAATTGCCAAAATGTTGAAGAGCGAACACTTAAAAAAACACAACTTAGAAATTGATATAAAAACGCTCTACATAGATATCCTCCACAAGACCAAGAGGCACAACAAGGCCATCAGCATCCTCCTAACCATTAAGCAGAAGAAGCTCAGGTTCATGGGCTCCATCCCAACCCCTCTGGGCAATAAAGAGAGGGAACTCCTCCTCCTGAAGATCCTAAATAGGAAAAACAAACTGCTGCTCTACCTATCTCATAACAGCTACATCCTACACATGTTCTACGTGTATCAAAAGAAGGAGAGCGTCTTCCACCAACACGACCATTTTTTGCCCAGCCGGGATGTAAACGACATCATTAGGCTGCGGGAGAACATTTGCTTTTGCTACTTCTGCGTCAGGTACAATTTCAGCGTGCTGGGCCTCCTCTACCTGTACAACGTTTTGCTCTTCCTTGGCTCCACCCGCGCCAAGGGCAATCGCGGGCATCGCGGGCATCGCGGCGAGTGTGGCGAACACGGCAACCGCTCCACCCGCGCTAGACTGAGGCGGCGGATTGCCAGCCTGCACACCTACCGCGAGTACGTGGTGTTCCTCGCCACGTCCTTCCGCATTTTCAAAAGGGGGGAGAAGCCGGAGGACCTCGACATCGTGCACAAGGATTTGAGGCTGGACGGCACGCGCCTGTACTATAGGGGCGCGCTGGTCTTCGACGTGCAGCGGGTGCTCGCCAAGCGCGCGGCAATGGGCACGTCCCCTAACGATGTGGACGCCGCTTCCCCCACCGCTGCGAACGCTTCTTCCCCTAACGCTACGAGCTCTGCCTCCCCCACCGCTGCGAACGCCGCTTTGCGCAGCCGCCTGCGGAGGCACGCGCGGGGAGTCGAGCTGGAAATATTCAGCAGCAAAATTGTGGTGAAATTCTACAAGTTCAGCTACAGCTTCTTTTCCTTCCTGTACGAGACGGAGCAGGACTTCAAGCGAGTGCACACCGCCATGGAGAAGGACGTTATGAGCTTCAGAAGGGGGAGAAGTGACGTGGCGGCGGTGGCAGCGATGGAGGCGTCGCCGGGGGGGTGGCGGTCCCTCTTCGTGCCGCCGGGGTATGCTCGTGAGGAAGGCGAGCCGCCCAGTGGCTCCCCCACCGGGAAAGTTGCCCCCCTCCCCCAATTGGAGAGACCCCCATTGGAGGCCTTCCCTGCGGAGGAGGCGCCAAAGCGAAGCAAGCGGTTCTCCTTCCTCATGATGAGGAAGAAAATGAACCTGTTTTCGTTCGAAAATTACCTGGGGCTGTATTTCAGCCTGCTGTTCCTGGAGGAGTGCCTCTTCATCGTGACGACGATGAACATGTACGAAGACGCCATACACATCCTGAGCGTTTATTTAAAAAATAGGAAATCTAGCAAAATGAAGTTCCTGACCTACATGAAGGCAGTGAAGAGGGAGTTTCAGAAGCACCGAATTAGCAACCGCTTTCGCAACGTAGGGGTGTACTTCTTCAACAGCACCTACTCTGGTATGATCAAAGAGGAGATGCGAAGTGAATATAAAAATTTTTGCAAAATGAATGAGCATGTAGATTGCAAGTATTTCCTCTTCCGCATTAACCTGCTCCTCAACCGGCTCTACATATCCAGTGGGGACTTTGAAAGGCAAGTCAAATGCCTCAACGACGTTTACATTTTTAAGAGAAAGGAAAAGGACGAGTATAAAGTTTTAAAATATTACTGCGACATCGTATTGACGGGACCGTTTTGCCAAAACTACTTGTCTTCCATCTCGAGGTCTAGACATAAGAACATTCTAATTACCTTTCGACTGTTCCTGGTGAGGACCCTACATTGCAAGAATAGCAATCCGTTTTTGATTTACCTCATCGGCAATGTTTGCAACCTGTCCTGCATGATCGTCAACTCGGTGCACGAGCACACGCGCGCGTATGCCTTTTTGCTGAAGGGCAGGAAGGCCAACCGGCAGCGCCTGCTGCGGGGGCGGCGCGCTAAGGGGGTCAAGGGGGTGAAGCGGGTCAAGGGGCGCGCCAGCGACTCGGATGGGGGAGCGGTTGGAGGAGCGGCTGGGGGAGCGGTTGGAGGAGCGGCTGGGGGAGCGGTTGGAGGAGCGGCTGGGGGAGCGGTTGGAGGAGCGGCTGGGGAAGCGGCTGGCGGAGCGGCTGGCCAACCGGATGGCGAAGTGGATGACCAATCGGATGACCAATCGGATGACCAACCTAGTGACGCCGCCAACTCCGCCAACTCCGCCAACCCCGCTGAGGAGCTGGAGGAGGAGCACTTCCTGTTCAGCAAGCTGCAGCTGTGCGGGGAGCGGAGGCGGCGGAGCCAAGCGGAGGACGGCTTCGAGGGCGTGGCGGACGAGCTGAACTTCCTCTTCAGCCTGATGACGTCCTACTTCAACTACGCCAGCGGCTACAGGGTGCAGAACAGGGAGTCAGTGATGATGACCTCCTTCTGCCTCCTCAACGACTACATCGGTAAGAGGTACCACCAGAAGGTCATTCACAAAAAGAAGAAATACAAGCGGAGGTCCCTCTTCTACAAGCCATATAAGTACATTTACACTGCAGAAATTTTATATAACCTAGGAAGGGCTCTACATCAGCTCTCCTACTTCTCCGAGTGCATGAAGCTTTACATGAGTGTCATCCGGTTGGTGAGGCGGGCAGACAAACAAGTGAAAAGGATCTGCTCCGCCAACAAGCTACTCCTAAACAGGAGATTTATATTAGAACACGTCGTGAACATGAATCGGTGCATGTGCTTTTCGTGCCTCTACTTTTGCCCCAGGGGACCAGCCACGCCCCTGAACCACCTCGCCAACTACTACGGCAATTTGAACACCAAGTACTGCAGCTTGTTTCTCCTGTTCTTCGACCGGCGCCACCTCCTCTTTTCCGCCGCCTACAACTTGGGCGTCATCTTTAGGAAGCTCAACCGCTTCGAGCAGGCCAAGCACGTGCTGGGGAACATCCTCTGGGATTGAGCGGAGCGGAAGCGAAGCGAAGAAGCGCGGATGCGCAGGTGCACCGACGCAGCGATCTACCGATCCACCGATCCACCGATGTGCCAACCGCGTTGCCGTACATGCAGAGTGCACCATTTTGTGAAACCCGCCCCCCTCTCTGTTGCACTTCCTTTTTTTTTTTTTTTTTCCCACCTAGCAATCGTCGTGGTGGAGATGATGTAGAACTCCTCCACACGTGCATGCAATGTGAGGTGGTGTAACCCTACCACAGCTTCTCCCTTTTGAGGCGTTCTCCGCGCCGTATCATGCCGCTCCTTTTTCGTTTGGGAAGCTTCCCTACACGAGAACTTCCCCCCATGGGTGTAAAACAAACTTCCCCTTTTTTTCTTTCAACCGCTGAGCTGAGAGGAAGCAGCTCGCGATCTACTAAGCGGTGTGTCAGTTCGACGTTTCGGCATCCCGGGTGCATCTACCCTCCTGGGCCACGTCCTACACCTGGAGGCGCCTTTTTTTTTTCCCGCCTCATGCACAGCACAGAAAAAGGAGCCGCCTCTAACGGGTTAAAAAAAAAAGGGGGCAACGAAACCTTCCACGCAAAATAGTAACGCCTTGCAATATTGGGGAATGCCATTTTGCCCTCACGCGGATTTGCCTCTTCCCCTTTTTAACATTTGCATCTCCCCCATTTGATACTTCCCCGTTTTGCTCCTTCCCCACTTCGCCCCTCCGTTAAATGGTGAGAGAACGACTCGCGGTGGAGCACGCCCAGGGGGGATCTCCGGGAGGGCTACCCCCCACCATGGATAGCCACCCACCACGGGTAACTTCTCCCCACCGCTGACGAGACCAACTCAACAGCTCCGCCGCCCCTCCTCCCCGCTTTCCCATGGCAGATTAAGCGGTACATCCGGACGAAGGTCATCACCAGCCTGAGCAAGTTCAAATGCTACACCATCGGGAACGAGCACACGGCCAGGAGCTGGCCCAACGTCGATTGCATCGACCAGGAAGAAGAAAACGTGGCGAAAAAAACTGAAGAGGAAAAGAGGAGGCCCAAAACTATCCCCTACTACAAAAACTACATGCACGACTTCTTTGGCAGGCAGCTTATTCATAACTTGCACCTCCAGGAAATGAGCAAAATGAAGCGGCTGCGGAATTTTAAAATGCCCAAGATCCACGCGGGCGACTTGGTGGAAGTCAAGTACGAGCTGTCTAGGTCGCAGCAGACCTTCGCCATCTTTCAGGGTGGGTAAGCCGAGCGGGTGGTTGGCAGCGTCACTACACCGCGTCCCCACACACACCGCTTCGCTGCACCGCGTCCCCACACACACCGCTTCGCTGCACCGCTTCTCAACACCGCTTCGCTACCCTCAGGCTACTGCGTGGAGATACGCAGGAAACGGCTGGACTCGTCCTTCATCGTGAAGAACATCTTCGACGGGGTGGGGGTGGAGCAGCTGATCCCGTTTTACTCCCCGCGGATTCTTTACGTTAAAATTGTGAAGAGCCTCCACAACATGAGTGAGGAGAAGGCCAAAAGGTTCTACCAAATTAACAAGCCCATTACGAGGGACTACCGGTACATGTGGCAGTATAATTTCCGGGGGAAGTACGAGAGGCCGAGGGGGCAGCACAAGCCCGGCATTAGGTCCTTAGAACCCAAAATTAGAAGACGGCTAGCTAAGCTCAAGAAAAAATACATGCGCAGAAGAATCGAGAGCAATCTCTCTTCCTACATTTTTGGTGGAGTCTACGCACAGTACACGAGGAAGAGGACCAGGCTGGTGCGGGCAGAGATATACCGACGGATGCTCATCTACGCGCTCGATGAGGAAAACAGGAGAAAGCAAAAGCTCAACAGGAGGCGGGAGCGGGAGAACTGGAGCACTTATAAGATTAATCGGGCCCGCGGCGACAACGCCTTTATGGCTCTGCCGGCCAGCCATCCCTTAAGAGGGGGAACTGATTAGGGGGGTTTTAGCGGTGAGGCGTGGGTGATTAGGGTGATTAGGGGAGAATCCCCCGGGATGACCTTCCCACCGGGGTGCGATGATGACATCGCCGCTTTGCACTCCCCAGAAGATGGCACACAGGGAGCTTCAAATCGGGGTGCCCATATTGGCAGTTCTGGCAAGTAACCACCCATCCAGCTGCACAGCGCAGGTGCACCTTCGAACGGCGTTGGTACAAATTGAGGGGTCGACAGGCGGGCGGCCTGCCCAAAGGGCGTACTCGAGACAAAAAAAAAAAAAAAAGGCAAAAAAAGGGCAAAAAAAAAGTAATGAAAATATAAACGGGAGGGAAACAAAAAAGGAGGCAGAACAGACCGCTCACTTCAAACCGCTCACTTCAAACCGCTCACTTCAAACCGCTCACTTCAAACCGCTCGCTTCGCTTCACTTCACTTCACTTCGCTTCACTCCACATCTCCAAATGCGCGTGCCCGGCCCGTCAGGCGGAGAAGCACTTCTGAAACCGATCGGTGGAGCGGCAGCAGCGGTACCCCCACTTCCCTCTCTCCCGATCGTAGTAACTGCCAAAAACGGAGGAGTGCTCAAAGAGGTGGACGTCCTCCTCGTACCTACTCAAAATTTTAACCCTCTTCACCTTAGAATCGATTTGATCCACGGGCTTATATTCTGTGTAAACTTCAGACTGACTGAGTTCCTCCCCTACAGGTCCATCCGTACCCACTGCATCTTCACACTTATACTTTTTTAAAATACCCTCTTCCTTTTTTTTTATAAGTTTTTTTTTTTTTGCCAAAAATTCTTTATATAGCAACTCCAGTTGAGTCGGCTGCGCATTGAAATGAACATTCTCTCCCCTCTTATACGTTTCCCAAGCGAAGATTTCTAATTTTTTGGATTCTATCGCCTCATCTGTATTATTATAGTAGTTTTCTCCCTTATAATGGTTACTATCCTCTGGTAGATTCCCCCTTGTGGTTGCGAATGGGTCTTCTCGCATGCTCCTGCTCTTCGGGTCGTAGAAGGCTGAGTTCAAGCTGAGGTTGTACAGGTACTTGGCTGTGTCCTCCCTGATTCGTAGGTTCCTCGCCACGTTTCTGTGCTTTTCACTCGCATTCAGGTTGCCGGCGTTTACGCTGCTCTTCTGTGGGTCGTCCGCCCCGGTGGCGCCCTTGGGCGCATCGTCCCCCAGGTCCGCCTCATCTTCCTCGTTATCGCTGTCGCTGCGGGAGTGGTCATTCGCATCGTCAACCCCCCCATGGCCGCTTCCCCCGCCATCGCCGCTAACCCCCCCGCGCCGCTTCTTCCCCGCCGAGGCCTTCCGCTCGTACTTCTGCTTGAGCTCCTCCGCCTTCCTCTTCTTCTTCTCCTCCACGATCTTCTCATACTCCCTATACACCTGCTCGAAGTTTTCTGGGTCGTAGCCCACCCACCTGTCTCTGTTCCCGTCGTACCCCAGGTCCTGCGTCAGGCACACAAAATCTTCTTCGTTCTGTCTGTTAGCAAAATTTAGCTTCTTCTTCCTCGTTCTCTCCAGGCAGTCCTTCTCCTTGTGGGTGGCGCTTCCACAATTTTTGCAAAAATCGGAGATGTGCTTCAGGTTCTTCACGTACACCTTTTTGTTTCTCTCCTCTTCTATCTTCACCTTCTCGGTGCCCCTGTACCGTTGGTGTTTCAGTCCTGCGTGGGGGGGAAGTGAGAGGAGAGGAAAGAAGAGCGGTTGGAGGAGCGGTTAGAGGAGCGGTTGGAGGAGCGGTTAGAGGAGCGGTTGGAGGAGCGGTTAGAGGAGCGTTCACGCGGGCTCATTCGGATGGGCGGGCCTCACTGCTGGGCGCCCCATTAGGTTATTCTACACCGCTCAAGTGCCTTACCCGGCTTGGTCTGGTTCAGGTACCACGGGGCTTTTATGATGTACTGGGGCATGTGGGGGTTTATGTCGTTCCCCTCTTCGTCCTTCAGGGCTTCGATTTTGCCTGCGCGGGGGGGGACGGCGGGGGGGTAGATAAGGGAGAAGTGAGAAGCAGAGAAGCAGAGACGTGAAAAGTACAGAGGCCGAAACGCGGACATGCAAGCATGCCCATAGATATGCATGGCCGCAGATATGCCCGCTCCCGAGGCTGCGGCACTTACCCGCCTTGCGGGCCTCGTTCAGCTCCTTCTCCTTCTTCTTCTCCTCCCGCGTGACATTCTTGGTATTCATTTTTTCCCGGACGTGGCTTCTGGGCTGTCCTTCCCCCCCACAGGGGTTACCTCCGCCGCGAGGGGTTCAGCCGGGGGCTCTCTCTCTGCGGTCGCGCCTCGCAGGTGGCCCACTTGCCCCACGTGCGTGCGCACAGAAGCACGTACGCATGTATGCGCGTATGAGTGTACGCATGTAGGTAGGTATACGTGCCTACATGTGCTGATCGCTGCTCCAACGGGGGCTTCACCCAGGGAGGAACGCTTCCTGCGTGCGGGCCTGTTTGCCTGCTGGCCTACTGCCTGCTTACCTACGCGCCCCCCGTGGAGTGCCAATTTTGCGCTGGGAGATGTTCACCCACTGGAAGGCTCATTTCTGCAAACATGCTTCGGTGGATGTATTTAATTCTTCCCGCTTCTCCTTGCGAGCTTTTTTTTGCGCGTGTCGAGGAAAAAAAAAAAAAAAAAGAAGAAAAGAAAAAGAGAAGGAGAAGCAAAGAAGGCGAAGGAGTTTCCTTTTCTCCTTCCGCTTTACCTACATAGCGGTACGTGCATGCGGGTGAGGCGACCTTACAACTGCGCATGTACGTACATGTGCGGGCCGCTTCAGTTCGCAGTCAAATTGGAGCAGGCGCAGCTTATCGAGAGTAAGCCTCACGGTGAGGTTACTCCTTGCAATGTTCATGGGAGAATGGGGGTCCTTTATTGCCAACCCTTTCTCTTTCACCTTCCCCCCGGAAAAGCAGTTTCACTCGCGCGGTGAAGAGGCCCACCTGTTATAAAATGCGGTGGAGGGAAAAGCAGTTGGGCCAATTGACCTCCAAAGGGGGCACCTAAAAAAAACCTCCCTCACGGGCTACCATTTTCCACACGTGCTGACCCATTAGTGGGCTGGAAAAACGACGTGTTTAAATTTGTTCGTTGCGAGTTGTGGTGTGCTCCCTCGCGGGGTAGTAGCTGCGCAGGGCAGAGTTAACAAAAAAAGGAGGGAGAAGGAGAGGGGGAAAGAGGGAAAGAAGGAGAGGGGGAAAGAGGGAAAGAAGGAGAGGGGGAAAATAAATATCCTCTGTGAAGTAAAAAGAAGGACACCTCACAAAGGCATTTTAACAGGAACACCTCACAAAGCCGCTTCAACGGGGACACCTCACAAAGCCGCTTCAACGGGGACACCTCACAAAGCCGCTTCAACGGGGACACCTCACAAAGCCGCTTCAACGGGGACACCTCACAAAGCCGCTTCAACGGGGACACCCCACAAAGCCGCTTCAACGGGGACACCTCACAAAGCCGCTTCAACGGGGACACCTCACAAAGCCGCTTCAACGGGGACACCCCACAAAGCCGCTTCAACGGGGACACCCCACAAAGCCGCTTCAACGGGGAGACCCCCCCCCCTGCTCACTCACACAGCGCTGGTCAGCTTCAGCTGCTCGAAGATGATCAGCCTATACATATTCAAAATGAACTTCTTGCCATCCGCATCTAAAAACTTCTCGGCCTCAACGAGCATCTCCTTTGGAGCTCTCTCCTTCAACACTTGGTCGACGAAGTAGTTGCTAATTTCGCCTGTCACCTCCTTCTCATCGGAGCCTATGTACTCTATTATTTTTTTACAAATCCACGGCTTCAGCTTTGTAATTATATTTCCCTTTTGATTTAGGACCGCCCAGTTTATGGGGAAGTTAAATATCTCTTCTTCGCTGGAGGGGACCATCTCCAGAATTTTTTTCGACTGTTCTATCACGTCCGCGGCAGCTTCTGCTCTGTCCGCGGCTGCTTCTACTCCTTCCGATGCGACTGCTCCGTCCTTACCCTTTTTCCCTGCGAACAGCTCATCCTCCTCGGTCCCGCTGAACACGTTTTGTAGGCCCCTCCTGGTGGACACCCTGCTCGCGCTCTCCGGGTCTCCGCTTTTTTTTTTTTTTTTTTTCTCGTTCACCTTTATGTTGATCGGTTCCGCGGCGGGGGGCTTCCGCTTGCTCGAGCGCGCCTCCGCCTCTTCCCGGGTGCAGCCCTGCGCAGAAGTTTTTTCCACGCAGGGGTTCTCCTCATGTTCATTCTCCGCAGTGTCCTTCTCCACATTGCCCTTCTCCGTATTGCCCTTCTCCATATTTCCGTTCTTCGCATGTTCATTCTCCGCAGTGTCCTTCTCCGCTGCCTCGCCCCCCTTCTCCTCCCCCGCTGCCTCACCACTCCTGTCAAAAACGAAGGACAAGGCATTCATAAAAAAACTGCTCTTGGGCTTAGACGCACTCCCACTGTCTTTGCCCTCTTGTTGATTGGGTTCCTTCCCGGTTGCGTCTTCGGCAAGTTGGTCTGAGTTCTTCCTCTCCGGTTGGTTCTCCCCCCCGTGAGGGGCGTTTTTATCGGCCTCGTTGGCGGCTTCGTTGGCAGCCTCGTTGGCGGCTTCGTTGGCGGCCTCTTTGGCGGCCTCTTTGGCGGCTTCTTTGGCGGTTTCTTTGGCAGCCTCTCTCTCGGCTTCCCTCGCCGCCTCACTCGCCTCCCTCATCTCGTCGAGGCGGTCTAAGTCGTCCAGCTCCTTCTCCTTCTTCCTCTTCGAGTTCCTCATCTCCCTCTTCTTCGACGTAGACAAATTCGCATTCTCCTGCTCCCCCTTTAAATCATATTCTATCATCTTGGCTATGTCTTTCTTCTTTATCTGCTGCAGTTTGTTCCACTCTTTGTAAGTATCATTTCTTATTTGCTCCTCCAATTCGACCCATTCCTTTTCCCTCTTCGCAAAGTCCTTTTCCAGTTCCTTCTCCTTATTAATAACCTTTTGTATTCTTTCCTTTTCCCTCCAGTGCACCTTATATTCTTTGCTCACGTAGTTGGCTCTTCCTTCTGTCTCTCCATTCGCATGCTCCTTTTCTGCGTTGTTTGCGACGGAGTGGTTGTTTGCGGCGAGGTGGCTGCTGTTCATCCCGCTGGGGTGACCCTTGTTAGCCTCGTCCAACTCGTCGGCACTGTGATTGGGGTAGCTTCGGGGGTCTCCGAGGTGCCTCTGGCCCTTCCTCCCCTTCTGCGGGGCCTCCCCGTGGTGCATCAGGTGCCCGTTGGGGAATCCTTCCCTGGTCGCGAGGTCCATGCTGGGTGGGGGCGATCTTCCTATAAAGCGGCTCGATGAGGGGTGGTTTTCCTACAAAGCCGCCTTCCTGTGGAGCGACTCCTCCGCAGTGCACACCTTCTCCCGTTCCTCCTTCGGTTGGAAAATATACGGCCAATGGGGCAGATTCAATTCCTCCCCCCCAAAGCGGTCGTCCCAGTTCCTCTTTCAACTTCCCCCAGTGCGCTCACGCTAGAGCAGACACCGCAGAGGGGCACAACGCGAAGGTGAACGTGTGAGAGGCGAGAAAACGAGGTGGCATCAACTGATTTTGTCTACGCCACGTGTTCACTGATGAGAGGGTTTTTCTTCTCTTCTAATTTCTTCTCCTCTGATGGCCTCGTCCCCCTCTTCACTCTTCCACCGCGGTGACCGCGTTAGCCTTGCGATAAATACCCACTGGGGTGCTGTGCCAGCGCAGATGCTCTAAGCTACGCACCGTGGGCCGAGCCTACATGTGGCAGAACAGTGGTGCCATCACGCAATTGCGCTATGCTCATCGCACTAAGCTCATCACGCTACGCTCATGGGGCTATCACGTCGAAGCAGTGCGCGTGGCCTATTCGCGAAAAAGAAGCTGCTCTCCAGAGGTGGGCAAACTCGCGTGCACGTCACATGTAACCAACAGCGATTTCACCGCTGTCAGCATGTAGGCGTTTATCCTCTTTCGAATGCGGCTGCGGGCGGTTGGGGCTTCCCCAAATTTCTGAGCAGTTCTGCAATTTTGGCAAAAGGGCACGCGGAAAAGGCGGGGGAAAAAGGGCAAGAAAAAAGGCAAAAAAAAACAAAAAAAAAACGGAAAACAATTGCGAACAGTGGCAATAAATTTGCACGAGTGGCAATACATTAACAGCGCATGTGGGAAGAAAAAAATAAAAACACAAGGAAAGCCGCCTTCGCTATCACCATCGCCTTTTCCTTTAAAAACCCACGGCGGGAAGGCAGCACCGCGCCCTCTACTTGGAGAGCCATCCCACGCACGCGAAGCGAGTACAGTAGCAGCGTGAATCAACCAACAGAGGGCTTCCCAATCTGAACAGACTCAGGGGGCATAATATCCCTTCACCAGATATGTGACTGCACAGTATAGTTTATCTCCTCCCCCCCAAATCGTCTTCCCCTTTTTTTTTTTTAAAAAATTTTGTAAAATATATCCCGCACGAACTTTTGAGGTACATTTAGATGTCCTTCTTTTCGCCCACCCCCCTTTGGTTCATCCTTTTATTTTCCAATCAGTGTGGCCCCTGCGATGTTCCGCATGATGGGAACCACGGTCACGTTCCGAAATAACCCTACGGGGGGAGAACTCCCCACCTGCTAAATGTGTTGACAAGCCAAACAATTGCAGGGGAGCAAAAAATAAGGAAAACACAACAGCTACACAAGTCTTTTTAAGCATCTCCCCTCATATGTGTGCATTTTTGCTCGTGGCAGAAACGTCACAGAGGCCACACCACGCGGAGGTCGCAGAGGTGAATTGTGCAACCTCATTGGGACATGTAAATTACTAGGTACGCTCCTTCATGTGAATGCCGATCGAACGGGGGAGGAAAAGGACTTGACCGGTGAAGAACCCCACTACTACGTACGTTCCCCCATTTGGTCCCTTCACACGTATACCGTTTAATGGGTCTATTTTTAAACCTGGCGCAGCACAACTATGAACCGGTGATGGTACCCACATAGTTTCACTCGTTGAGCAGACAAGCACACATAGCGATGAACACGTGTAGCTGCGGAACGGCACACCATAGGTGGTGAAAAGGGCCTACACTGCAACTGGGTGGTGATGTACACGCTGGGAAATCGCATGTGAAAGGAAACCCTTTCCGATCGTCCACTTCGCTTTGGTGCATCTTTAATTTCCGCCTTCACGGGGGGGGAAGCAGCCATATTGGTACGAAGCAGCCACGGTGGTCCTGCCGATTACTTCTTCCCCCGCGAACGGAAAGGATGACGGCGTTGCATGGTGTCCCCCTTCCCACGTGCGCAGTGCTGCCTGTCGAACACTCACTGGACCTCCCACAAATTCCAAACAACTGTGTTATGTTCCCTAAATAACAGGGCAAAGTTATAATCTGTTTAACCTGGAATTGCGCGACAAGGGGGGGAGCACAAGAGGGAAACAGCAATACCTCATTCGTCCGCTTAAAACGCTACATGTGAGCAAACGTTTATCTTACCAAATGGCATATGCGTGCCACACTTTGTGCGATGCAACACAGTTGTCCTTTTGATTTAAACTCCGGGGTACTTTTTTTTTTTTTTTTTTCTTCCCCTTTTTAACCGACCATTTGACGAACAGGGAGGGGAATTAAAGGGGCACTCCCCAGTTATCCGCAAATTGGAAGTGGCATCCTTGGCATTTTTCGCCATTCGGGAGAAACACGTGCGAATGCGCTGAGGCACAGTTGGCTAAACCGTTGCAACGCGGAATGGGGTTACTTTCCCCTTCCCCGCTTCTTATTTTTGTTTTTTTTTCCCTTTCGTGTTGATGAAGCTTTGGCCTGGGATTGCAGCTCGGCAGTTACCCCCAATGAGGGGGCACTTGGCGCACACATGCAGGCACGCGGGAGTGCACAAGGGGGGCATCATACATACGTAAATGATATATACATATATAATACTTATGTACATATGTAGTACATACATACGTGTATATATTTACATGCAGGAGCATACGTATGCGCGTTCTCCTGACCGCTCCGCCGCTTGAACTTTCTCTTCGCACTCGACGCGCGCAAGCACATATAAATGTATACATATATATAAATATATATAAATACGTACATATATATAAATATACATTTTGACGCACGCATAAGCTGTATGCTTTTACGTGCCGGTGCGCCTTTTCCCCCCTGTGCGTACGCAGGGGGATACGTATTCGCACACGCGTGTGCGTAAGGCGCGCATTTTTCGCGCATCGGGGGGCCAAGTGCACTGAACCGGCGGCGCGCGCGCATAACGCGTCCATGTGGAGGCGCCCGCACACACGAATATATATATATATGTATTACGTATGTATGTACATATGCATATATGTATATATACGTATTATATATATACGTATGCTTATGGCATACGCTTTATATGTACACTTTACGGGCGAGGGCGCGCGCCCGCCCTTGTGTATGCCCGCCTTAGCGCACACCCCTCTTTCCCCCTCGAAATAGCCATTTTCCCGCTGTGCACAATCGCATGATCATATTTTTTTTTTTTTGCGCAAAATTGCAGCTTTTTACCTTAACAGTTCAGAAAAAAAAAAAAAAAAAAAAAATAGCAATAAGGCAATATTGCAATAATGCAATAGCGCGATAACGCAGTAACTCGGCGAAGCTCGGCCATGTGGCACGCGGAAAGGCCTCCCCCCATTTGAACACTTCCACCACCCACTTAAAAAAAAAGAGCACATACCGCACGCGCACAAACGTACACTTTGCAAAATATATATATTTACATGCGCGCAAATTAAACATTTCCAAAAAGTCAAAAAACGAAAAAAATCGTCCAAAACGCTCACCATATTTGGGATACATCGTATATACGCATATGTACTCTTTTTTTTTTTTCACTGCGAAATATTTTTTTTTTTTTTTTTTACGCATCCTTTTGACATATACATATACGTTTTAAAACATTCGAAAGAGATTTATTTTTTTTATTTTTTCCTTTCACTTATTTAAAACACACACACGCGTAAGCACTTATATATACCCACTCGTATACTAATTATATACTCATACACGCATACGTTTTTCTTTTTATATTTTCGCGTAACTAAACTTCCTATTTACTCGAAAAAATGGCACGCACAAAACAAACGGCAAGGAAATCAACCGCCGGTAAGGCCCCCAGAAAGCAGTTAGCCTCCAAGGCAGCGAGAAAGTCAGCTCCAATTTCTGCGGGTATTAAAAAACCTCACAGATATAGACCAGGAACTGTCGCCTTGAGAGAAATTAGAAGATACCAAAAGTCCACTGACCTTTTAATTAGAAAATTGCCATTCCAGAGATTGGTGAGAGAAATTGCACAGGACTACAAAACCGACTTGCGCTTTCAGTCATCTGCAGTCATGGCTCTCCAAGAGGCAGCGGAGGCCTACTTAGTAGGACTCTTCGAAGATACCAACTTGTGTGCCATCCACGCCAAGAGAGTTACCATCATGCCAAAGGATATACAGCTAGCCAGACGTATTCGTGGAGAAAGATCATAAGCGGGAGTACTCCGCGTAGAGAAGCACCCCTCTGCGTACGACTCAAGAGAGAGGCCCTGAACTCAGAACTGCTATACTACCCATTGGTTTTATCTTTTTTTTATAAAATGGGTAGCCACCTGCCAAGTGTGTGCCTACGTGTTGCGTATGTGAGTGTAGTACTCGCGCGTTTATGCGCCCGCATGTACGAGCTCCTACGCTTTGGGGTCCCCATGCGAGAAGGTTGGGGGGGCATCTCTGGTGAACCCCCGCATCCGCATCAGTGTACCCCACGCGTGTGCATATATATATAAACATATATACATATGCAGGCACATCATGTACATCCAACCCTGCTACCCTTCTTTTCTCATTATAGCATTCGTTTTACATGTACAACTTTAGTTTTTTTTTTTTTTGCAAATTTTTAAGGCTTCACTAGAAGCCATTACCATCGCTGGAATAAACTTCAAAATTCTTCACAATTGGGAGTCAACCCTTCGAGGTTGTTTCTCCCGTCGCAGAAAAGAAAAAAAAAAAAAAAAAAATGCACAGTTAGCACGTTCAAAGAAGTATTGGGGGGAGCGCAACTCGGATATGTCTCCCCCGAAGAAGTCCTCTTCACACATCACAACTTCCTTAGCAACGGATATTTCTTCAAATACTCCTTGACCGTGTCCTTATAATACGGCTTCAACGCCACAGCTGTTTGTATGTTTTCCGGGAACTCCGTCCAAATTTTGTACTTCAAAGATGCGCCCTCTAAAATGTTGGAAAGATTTTTTATTTCATTTGTATCTTCGATCCGTAGGATGACCTTGTGCATGTTGTTTATTTTTTCCGCGCAGAGGTACTCCTTCACCACTTGGTCTTCCTGATTTTCGGCAATGACGGCGACGCTGTTGAGGGGGGGGGAGGGAAACGTCTACCATGTGTTTGCACGTTTATGAGGGAACCCGTGCAGGTAAGTGGGCAGCGGGGCAGCCTTCCCTGTAGACCTCCCGAAGTCCACATACTCGCCGCACAGCAAACACACATCCACGCATTTACGCACCCTCGCTACCGCTCATCAAACGGAGAGCCTTCTTTAAAACGCGCGGTAAAGGGCAATCCCACTTGTGGGCAAAACTCACCACGCATGACATGCCTGGGCTATGACAGACCCCAGCGGCCATTTCTTATCCAAAATTTCCTTGTTAACCAAAATGTACTGCACGATTGGGTTTTCCTGCATTGGGCTCTTCGCAAAGTTTGCTTTCGTTTTGGTTTCCTTTTTTTTTTATGCCTTTGGGATGGCAGAGGCGTCAAATGAGCAAAGTGCCAGCAGAGTGGGCCTGACCTGGAATGTGCGTACTGGCCAAACACGAACTTTGCCTTACTGCCCGGATGATACCTTTTTTGTGAGTGGCCCCACTTAACAGGTGAATTGCAAACACGTAGAAATGGGGGGGGAAAGGACTTCTCTTCGCGTAGGCAGCTACAGAAGGAGAGCAATCGAAGGTGGAACTGCTTCTCTTTTGTTAACACGTTTATGCAGTTTATGCAGTTTACGTGGGGACGAAATAAAATCTGAACAAGTCAGGCGATTTCTATCCCCGAAAATTTTGCCTCGTTGCGAAAACGGGCATGTAGAAATGAGTTTGACGTGTGCACACGGGCCCCTTGGTCGAAGTTGCGTTCTTTTGCTGGAGCGGCTCCACTGAACGGGGAGGTGGAGCAGCCAAGAGTTAGCAGCCAGGTCAGCCACACAGCCGGCTATTCCCAAGGCGGATGCGATGAAAACTGCAATTGGAGTGGATGCCATCAAAACGCCAGTTCGGAAGATGCGGCGTACCACGGTGTTGTCAGCTTCGCCATGTAGCTCTCACGTTTAATTAATGTACCCGCGCAGGGCAATTGCGCAGGGTAGTTGCGCAGCCCAGCTGTGTGGTCTCCCTTCGGCACAACCCGTAAGAGTGGCCCGCTGGGTCATCTCCCGACATTGCTTCTTCCGTTTGCCTCCTGGGATGACCCAACCAGGTGCACGTTCGCATAAGCTCCTACTACACACAAACGGAGAGCGGAGGTTTGCTTCTACACCGCTGTTTGGAAAGCCACTAAACGTTCTCCTTTTGTAACTACCCCTGCTTCAAGCCTCATGGGGGTCAGAAGGAAGGAAGTTGTAGTCCGCTCAAATGGGTCCAACAACCCGTTGTGCGTCTTTCCCATTTCGGCATAGGGGCCATTTTGGCTACGTCTCTGCAACTCAGGTGAGAAGGACTCAACAGCTCTACAGAGGAAGAAGAAACAAACTGAGAGCACGGTGGGTAGAAAAGCTCGAATGCTCTCTTCTCATGTGTACCTACCAGTGTTATTTCACCAAAAGGTACATTTTGCTTATTTCTTTTTCTACATTTTTGCCAACTTGTCCGATGGGTAAATAACACTTCCCATTCATTGGGGACTTTTATTTTTTTTAAAAAAAATGTGGCTGTAAAAAGGATAGAAAATGACGTCCACCCAGAGGAACGCACCAACAGGGTAGGGAACGCATTTCCAAAAAATGGAAACGGTGAAATTTTCTCACCAGCATAGTTGCTCATATGTTGTGTTTGACGTTTGGAAGGGCATTCAGGTGATCCACCCTTATGGCAGAAATGTGATTAGAAAAAAAAAAAAAAAAAAAAAAGTAAAAAGATCACCGTTTTGGTGAGCTGGATCAGATCACCTCAAAGAAAGGAGCTACACACTCTCCGTGGGACAGACGCGTTGTAAATCTGCTCACCCCCTCGAGATTTTCCTTATGCCAGTCTTTTGTCTCAAGGAGGGTATGACCCCCATGGGAGTGGTAACTGTGGTGATTGTGGTGGTGGTGATTGATCTGCACCCTTTTGACATGACCAGTCAGGCAAACCTCGCAAATGGGGTGAGTCACCACAAAGGGGGGGATGCCTCCGTACAGAAGTAAATCCCGCATAGAAGCACTACATATGCTGATAAGGGGGGCGATGTGCCTAGCAGTGGGGATTCTACCCACTCACCAAAAGAAGAACGACCGTTGCGAACATACCAAAGGTGAACCTTCAAGTGAGGTAAAAACTTGGGGGGAATTGTTTCCTCCTAAATGGGTGCTACTGCGTAACCCCACGTGGGAATATCCTAGCCAGTGCAGGTGGGAAGTACGCATCCCATTGGACGACCCCCTTCCGCGTTTCCAACGAGGTAAGGAAGCATGCACACGTAGGCATACGTATTTTACCCTCCGTTTGCCCTCTCTTCACCATATGTTCTTTCTCCTCGTTCATTTTTTCCCGTGTGCACTCCCTCTGACTATGCTTTTCACTAAAGTGGGTCATCACCAAGTGGGGGGAGAGCCCTCCAAGCAGAGCAACAGGACTTACTACATATGGCCTCACTCAGCTGCGCCTCCGGTGTTTTAAAAAGGAATTGCAAAAATGGGCCCTCTTTATATTTTTCTTTATGCCTGTGCGTGGTGAGCAAATGGGAACGGATTGAACAATTCTTCCAACCTGCGTCACCCTGTGGTTGGCCCTCCTTTCGAACGCATAAAAAAAAATGTACACAACGTGAGTGTATCGAATGGGCCACGTCAATTTTGATGAGTGAACCCCCATGTGTATGTAACGCTAAGGTGAAAAAAAAAAAAAAAAAAAAGAGAAAAACTCGACGTGTTAAAAATGCCCCAAGTGTAGATAATCAAAAGGGGAGAAACAGAATGGTAACCTTTCGCTGAGTTGAAATGTATTGCCAGTAGGGACGTCCCACATTTTTTTTTTTTTTTTTTTTTTCAAAAATTGAAAGTAACGCTTCCACATAACTACTGCTTCCTTTTCTTCGTTTAAAATGCATTCATGACGGCGTACACTCGTCCGCGCGAACAGCCAAAATGGTGAATAGGGATACGCGCTTACACGTACAAACGGATGCGTACGCATATTGACGCGCTTCGTACGTTTGGCGAACTGCCCCCTCCGCGGAAGTTTTCCTGTACTCCTATTTTTGCAATTCCTTTACCGAGCGCGAGTGAAACGTTTATCATGGCTGGGGGAGATCACCTCATTACGCAGTAAAACTGGAGCGCCCCACATGAGATTGAGGGGGTGGGATGAATTTCCACCCCGCGTATGTCGCACGGAGTGTCCTACGTGTATATGTGCGCTCAGATAAACGCATTCGTGTGCTGACATGTAAACACCTGTGGCATACATGTGCTGCGCGCGCCCTGGCAGGGCACACAAAGGAGTGATTACAAACGAGGGAAAACACACCGCTTCGTCTTCCTCTCTGCAGCATTATCGAAGTAAATTGCCTATCCGAAAATCACAGCAATATTTTGTACAAGTGCTTGTCAAGCGATGAGTCTTTAAAGCAAAATGAAATGTACAAACGTGTGAACATATCTGGCAGCCTCATAAAAATGTAATGCGCGAAGGGAAAGAAAAAAAAAAAAAAAAGAGAGAGAGGGATAGAGAGAGAGATGCAACGACGCAACAATGCAACGACGCAACAATGCAACGACGCAACAATGCAACGATGCAAAGATAACAAAACTAAGCAAAAGAAAAACCACATGGAAATTTTCTCCACGTCCCTTTTGCCGCGCTTCCTTCATTTTACGCGCCCTTTGCATGTGTCACCCCCGGCTGCCCCACAGCGCAGCTGGGTATCCCCACGTCGCCTGGAAACTTCTCCCGGCATGTGCCGCGGAGTTACGCGCTTGAGGTAGCCACCAGCGGGGCGATCAGTTTGTTTACTTGGCTAATTGTTTCTTTGTTTGCCTCTTTGTTTGCCTCTTCATTTGCCGCGTTACTTGCCTGCCTATTTTTTTTTTTTTTTTTTTTTTCGCCACGCGTACACCGCGCACGCGCCCTCCCCCCTACAAGCGAAAACCACGAAGCAAAAAAAGTACGGTCGGTCCTACTGCATGTGCTCCATGTGAGGACGTTTTGCGTGTGGTATGATAGGCGTACGCCGCGGGGTGGCGCCATTATGCGGCAGTATGCGGAAGTATGCTGCTTTCGCGTCGCGTCAGTTGGCCACTCTTTGCCCCGTTTCGCTTTGCGTTCCTTAATTTGCTTTTTTTCACCTGACCGTGCAAGGCGTTTTTTTTTATCGCTTCCCCCTCGGCCATTTTCATGACTTTCCATTTTGTTTGTTCCTTTCCGTTCGTTTCATCGTACATTCTGCATTTGCCCAGCCGGATGTGTAAGCAGGCGGTACATTACGCAGCACTACGTCGTATGCCCCGCGCGTGTACACGGAAAAGAAAATTTACTACATGTTGCCTTTTTTTTTTCAAACGGAGAGAGCAAAGCAAAACGCGCATGTGCCCATTTGCGCAATAGCACAAGAAAATATAAGCGAGCGCACCTGTTTGGAAATTTTTTTTAATTCCCCGATTTGTTTCCGCAGAGAATTGCAGAGCAGCACGTGCGAGGATATAAGGTACAAGGCGAAAAACATTTACGACTATTTGCATTTTTTTTTTAAAACCATCGAAACGTTTGCCTGACGCGCGGAGGGCAAGCACCCAGCCATCGAAACTGTTAAGCGGTCGAAACAGCCCAGCCGTCGAAACTTTTCACCCGTCGAAACTTCTCACCCGTCGAAGTGGCCACCCCCCCCGGCAAAATGAACGGCGAAATTGACGAGAAATGCATCAACGAAATCCGCATGCTGTCGGCGGAGCTGCCGCTGAAGGCCAACAGCGGGCACCAGGGAGCGCCCATCGGGTGCGCGCCCATAGCGCACATCTTGTGGGCCTACGTAATGAACTACTACAATGAGGACACGAGCTGGATGAACCGGGACAGGTTCGTTCTCTCGAACGGACACGCCAGTGCGCTCCTCTACACCATGCTGTACCTGACCAAGCAAGGACTCACCATGGAGGATTTGAAGAACTTCCGGCAGCTGGAGAGTCTAACCCCAGGTCACCCAGAGAAACACATCACCAAAGGGGTGGAAGTGACAACGGGGCCACTGGGACAAGGAGCATCCAACGCAGTTGGGATGGCCATCTGTGCACATAATTTAGCCCAGAAATATAACACCCAGGAGTTTCCCATTTTTAATAATTACGTATACGCCATATGTGGGGATGGCTGCATGCAGGAGGGAGTATTCTGTGAAGCCGCTTCCCTCGCTGGGCACCTAGGCGTGGGGAGGTTAATCCTGCTATATGATGACAACAAAATAACAATTGATGGGAACACAGAACTGTCGTTCACCGAAGATATAGAGAAAAAGTTTGAGGGGTTAAAATGGGAGGTTAGAAAAGTGCCCAATGGGAATACCGACTTTGCAGGTATATTAACCCAAATTGAGGAGGCGAAAAAGAATACGAAGCAGCCATCATTAATCATTGTGCAGACGGCTTGTGGGTATGGGACGAAGGTAGAGGGGACATGTAAGTCTCACGGGCTGGCATTAAAAGAAGAAGATTTAAAAAAAACGAAAGAACTTTTTGGCCTAGACCCAGAGAAGCAGTTCCACATTTCAGAGGAAGTAAAAAATTTCTATGAAAATATTGTAGAGAAAAAAAAAGAAAATTATCTCAAATGGAAAAAAATGTTTTGCGATTTTACCGTCAAGTACCCAGAGACGGCACAAGAAATTATGAGGAGGTTCTCCAAGGAGCTTCCCCACAATTGGGTGGAAGTGCTACCCAAGTATACCACTTCGGATGCTCCCGGTGCGACTAGAAATCTCTCCGGGGTTGCCCTAAACTGTATTAATAAGATCCTCCCCGAGTTGATAGGCGGAAGTGCAGACCTGACGGAGTCTAACTGTACCGCCTTGAAGGAAGAAAAGGACATCACGAGAGATTCCTTTGCAAATAAATACATACGCTATGGGGTAAGGGAGCATGGGATGGTGGCCATCACCAATGGGATTTCTGCCTATGGGGGGTTCGAACCCTTTTGCGCAACGTTCCTGAATTTCTACACCTACGCATTTGGTGCGCTAAGATTAGCCGCCCTCTCCCAGTACCACATTTTTTGCATAGCGACCCACGACTCGGTCGAATTGGGGGAAGACGGACCGACTCATCAGCCCATTGAAGTGCTGGCCTTACTAAGAGCCACTCCCAATTTGAATGTGATTAGACCAGCTGACGGGAACGAAGTGTCAGGTGCGTATTTGTGCCACTTTAAGAATCTGAAGACTCCCACCCTGGTTGCCCTGTGCAGAAATAAAGTGCCCCACTTGAAGAACACCTCGGCAGAACAGGTCCTAAAGGGGGCCTACGTTCTGGAAGACTTCAACAACTCGAATGATAAGCAGAAGGTCATTTTGGCTGGGTGCGGTTCGGAGCTGCATCTCTGCTTCGAGGCGAAGAGCATTCTAACGGAGCAGCACAATCTAAACGTCCGCATTGTGAGTTTCCCTTCGTGGAATTTATTCCAACAGCAGTCAGAGGAGTATCAACAGTCCGTGATGATGCACCACGACGCGAAGGTTGTCAGGTTCTACATAGAGCCTGCGTCCACCCACGGATTCGACACCTACTTTAATGTCTACCTGGGCATCAACCAGTTTGGCT
The DNA here is from genome assembly GCF_000002415.2 of Plasmodium vivax. Taxonomy (NCBI): domain Eukaryota; phylum Apicomplexa; class Aconoidasida; order Haemosporida; family Plasmodiidae; genus Plasmodium; species Plasmodium vivax. The sequence goes on along the minus strand of NC_009916.1, from coordinate 1,589,253 downwards.
ACTCCGCCCCGAAGAACCAAATATGGGAGCACCTGGGCTTCACCCCGGAGAACATCGTTCGGAAGGTGCTGGCCTTTATAGAGGCCCACCTGGGGTAGTAGCGGTGGAAGAGGCGGTACATGCGGTAGGTGCGGTAGCGGCGCAAAATTGCGCCCTGCAGTCGGCCCCGCATCCGTTCATTTTCTCACCCCCTTATTTTTTAAAGTACACAAAATGCACTGTTCTTTAGCCCCACTTGAATTAGCGCTTTCTTTAAAAAAAAGAAAAGAAAGCCGCCCATATTTGTTGTGCTTCACCTTACATAGAACGAACGTGCATTCCTTAGCTTATGCCCCCCTTTCATGGTTACCTCCTTTGAAGTAGCTACAAAAGTGGCGCGGCTGCCCTGCCACCTGCGCTTGGGGGTGAGCAGCAAAAAAAAGAAAACACTCAAAAGTGCTGTAGCAAAATGTGTTAAAAGTATATTAATAAACGAAATAGAGTAAAATGTAGCAGAATAATGAGGTGGTGCCGTTTCGGATCGGGCCTTCTTAACCTCAGCGTCCGAATAGGCACCCTCCTTTTTGCTCCGACCCTTTCGGTTTAACCGTCCGCCACGAGCTTCTCACGTTGCTGCCGCTGTTTATGCCAGCAACGAAACGGCTTCATCACGTGGGCCGGGGAGGAAACCCCTAACGGTTGCATGCTAACGTGGTAGTAGATTAACATGGCAACAGATTAACATGGCAACAGATTAACATGGCAACAGATTAACATGGCAACAGATTAACGTTAACACCACGCAGACGTAAAAAAATGATAAAGAAAGGTGCACAAATTGGGGGAAAAAAAGAACCGTGGTCCTTTGGAACTGCAAGCGGCTGCCGCCCCGCTGCCACCCCTCACGGGAACTGCCTCTTGAACAAAAAAATGTGCCCCACGTGGTAGGTAAATATCCCCTGCGCGGTACTCACCTGGACGTCGTCATTCTGTATGTCAAGGACAGTTCCCTCGACGACCTTGCCGTCATCCACGACGAGCACTTCGTCGTTTACTCTGTTGGGCTTCAAAGGAATCACGGCATCGGACACGATGCTAAAGGACGTTTTCTCGGTTGCTATTTTTAGAATAGTGTACAGGCTCTTCTTCATTACTTCTGTAACTCTCCCAATTTCGTTGTAAAAGGGCCCCGGGGTTATGACCTTAATCATAATCCCTTCGACTAGCCAAAGGGGGGACGCCTTCCCTTCATTGTTCTTGTCTCGATGTGCGTCCATGAAATTAGACGCACTGGTCGCTCCAGGGTTGTTCACCCCTCCATTGATGCCACCAGTGCCTGGGGCGTCATCCCATTTTCCTAGCCCCTTGGAGGTGCCGCTTTTACCGCCTCTTCCCCTGAGATCGTCATATCTTTGGTCGGCATTAAGCACGTGGGAACCGGGTCCTGTCCCGTACTGTCCATTGGGGAATTCTCCCTCCGGGTTGCCCCCTCTGGTGGCACTTATTTTGCCATCCTCATTCATTCCTCCTCCCCTGCTAGGTGGCTCGTTAAAACTAATCGGGTCACCTGCTCGCCCGTTGCGATTGTAGCTATAACTGCTGTTACCGTTTGGGTGATTTTCGTGTGAAGTCCTGGCCCAGTTTCCTTCGAAGCCTTTCTGGTCGTGCGGGCGAAGCGCGTCGTGCTCCACTTGAAAGCCCCCTCCGCTTTCACTCCTGTGCGGCAGTGGGGGCAGCGGGAGCTGGTGGCTGCCATTCGTCCCCTTCCACGGCGCGGCGTGGGAAGAGGCGCTCGCGCTGTACGCACCGTTCGCACCGCCAACCACCCCGTCGCTCCTTCGCCAGTCGTGCCGGTCACTCCTGTTTCTCCACCTCGGGGAGGCGTCCAACCCCTCGCCCGCTAGTGCGCCGCCCAGCCCGTTGCTCCCCCCTTCGTTGTAATACCTATCATCCGTGAGGTTGTAATTCTCCCTGAAAGAGTCCGCAATGGCGCACTCGGTTCTTTTCTGCCTAATGGTCTTGGGCTTGATCTTCAAGAGGAGGGTAAACTCATCCCGTTCGGCATCGATGACGTCTCCGAGGAGGCCCTTATAAACGCCGCTTAAAATTTTGACAGTTTTCCCAATGAACGACTGGTAGGTATTAACCCTCCTGGGGAGCATGCTACTATTCACCCTAAAAAGATTATTATGGGTGACGATTTTTTTCTTCTCATTTTGGTTCCCCGTGAGTATGCAATTCTCATTGTCCAGAACGACAAACCCATTGTCTTCAATCTTTTTGTTAATCTTAGCAAAGACTTTATTTTTCCAAATGTAGTTCACCACGGCCACTTTATTTTTGTGAATCCCTCGCACCACTTGGATGACGTCCTTCGCCTGAATGATGTTTCCATTTTCGTCTTTACACACTTGGCCAATCGCAGACCGCTTCGAAGTGATGGTTCCAATGGTGGTGTGCAAAGTTTTGTTATTGCTTGTTAGGACTCTAATGTGCTTGTTCCTATCGATGTAGGTTAGGATGCCAATTTGCCTGTCGGTGAGTTCTATCAGGTCGCCAATGGAGAACCCATTGAGGGAGTTAATCCCACCGAGTCCCTCACTACTGCTATGCTCACAGGCAGAGAGGTCTTGAATGGAGGACCTAAATTCGGTGTTCAAAGAGGGAGAAAAAATAAGAGCGACATTTTCCTTATAATCAAGTAGCGAAATGAGTCCACTTTTTCCCTTATGAATTCCATTAATAACCGTTACGTTATCCCCTTCGAGGAAATACTTAGTTACATCACTTGGGAGGAACTTAAAATTTTTTGCCAAATTATCCGGATTGATGGTCAAGACATTTTCACTCACATTGGTTATGGTACCTATAAGGTTGTATAACTCTCCCTTCATAATTTTGACCCTCTCCCCCTTCTTGAATAGGTGCAGCGAATTCTTATTGATGAAAGATTTGCTCACGTGCAGGTTGATGTCCTCCTCATTGGTGTTATTTTTATTAAAGTCTCTAATTTCCGTCAAAGTAATGTTGGCATTTTCCGAGATTAAATATTTTATGTTCATTTTTTTTAAAAGGTAGCCATTTTCTTCAAAAATGTTATTTTGATATTTTATCGTTCTAGGGTAGGGTCCATGTTCAATGACTCCTCCTATTTGTTCTATTTCTTCCCGATCGAATAGCTTTTTTAATGGCCTTTCTTTTTTTTTCTTCCTCTTAATTTGTAACGCTTCGTCTAACAATTCCAGTTGTTCATTTGCCGTTTGGCCATTTCTGGCATCCCCTCCGATGGCAGTTCCTACAGGTATGATGGCCCTGCTACCGTGGCTATTCATTTCGAATTTATCCCCCAAGTAATACGATTCAGTCTTCCCACTGTGCTCATCGAACATGGCTGAGGGTCCCTTGCTCATGGAGCCAGTCAACCCCAGGTGGTAGTTCCCCTTCTTAAAATGGTTGTACTTATCATATTCGATTCTGGGGATTAACCTGACGATGGCATAGATGCCCTTCTCGTGCACCTCAAATATTTGGCCTATATCATTCATGTACACTCCTCTCTTAATGCGGACGTATTCATTCACCTTTGGGATGATGACTTTGGAGTGGCACATGGAAAAAATGGATGTTAACTCTTGCACTGGTACTATGGTAATCTCATTTAGGTTAATAAATTTGAACCCTAAGAGGAATCTCTTTAGCATGTATAGACTGTCCGCCTCGACGTAGATGTACCCTTTGAGGTTATCCGAGACGTACACCCCCTTGATGTTAAAATCGTTGTCTTTCAATTTCATATATTTGTAGTAAATTCCCATGGCTAGATTTCTCTCCACTCCATTTCTGAACAACTTTATCAGCCACATTTTGGGGCTATCAAACGTCGACAAGCATTCACCTTCATCGAAATACTCGTCTTCATCTCCGGACATCTCCTCATCTGTTAGTGTCTCCCCATCTGTAAGGGTATCTTTTATTTCCTTTTCATTTTCATACCGTTGCGATAGCTTGTTAATGGTCTGCGCTAGGTGGTTCGTTCCACTCTTCAGCTTCGTTTCGTACATTTTTTTTTTCTCCAATTTTTTGGCCTCTTCAAACTCCTCTACGTAGGAGCTGGCGTACTCCTCCTCCTCGTCATCGTCCCCCACTTGCGCCTCTGTGTCTAGGAAGGTCGACAGGTACCTCTTCTTTGACAGTTTCCTCTTTTTCAGTCCACTCGCCCCCCCCTTGCTGGTGGCCTTTCTTTCCCTGTACTCGGCGTCTCCCCCATCATCGTCATCGTTATCGTCATCACCGTCGTCATCGTCGTCATCACCGTCGTGTCCCCCGTCTTCCTCTTCATCGTCGTCCTCCTCCGCCTCCTTATCCACGTACGGGGACGTATGCTGGTGTTCCTTTTTCCGCTTCCTGCGCGCGCCCCCTTCGGCGGGGTCATCCGCCCGGTCATCCGCGTTGCCCACCGCTTTATCAGCCGCGTTACCCTCCGCCTGCTCCTCCTCATCGTCGGCGTTGAACAATTCGTTTCCCTCCACGCTTGCCTCGCTCATGTTGTTCGCCCAGGGGGGGAGCAGAAAAGGGAGGGAAGGAAGGAAGGATGGAAGGCGGTTGGGGTCCGGTCCTCCGCTTCGCACGGTAAAATATATGTACGCTACGCCACGTTCTTCCCGTAACGCCGCTTACAGGGTGGTGGGCCGCTGAACGCGCTCCCCAAGCAGATCCGCAAGGGGATGTTACAGCCTCTTCGGGGGGGCGCTCAAGCTATGCAAACGAGTTAAAAGGGAACCTTAAAAATTGCGCCTCTCCACTTTGCAAAAGCGTCACGTGGCGAAATGGGTGAGCAGTCAAAAGGATGGGCCGGCACGTGGAAAAATAACCACATGGCAATTCCGCGAATGCGCAAATGGGCAAAGTCGCGAGGGAGTTGCGGGTTTACTGCAAACTTACTGCGCCCACTTGGCCAATCCCGCGAAAACACCTTCAGCGCATGTCACACGGTATGTAAAATTGTATCATACGCATATGTATTTTAATGCATATGCCTGTCGCAAGGCCGAGCGAATTGCATGCCGCGCGGCGCTTCATCTTTGCTGCGCTCAGTTTGTAGTCCACTCGGGCGTTTCATTTGTTAATGCGGCGTCACGCCTTTTCATAAAAAAAAAGAAAAAAAAAAAAAAGGAAAATCGGTATACATTATACATTTATCATTTTATTTTCTCCGTTTTGTGACCCCTCATTTTTGATGCAACGTTTTTTATTTTATTTTATTAAATTTTTTTTTTTTTTTCTCCTGCGCGCGAAAATGAAGCAGCCGTTTGTTCGCCAAAACGGGGGAGCCACAAAATGAGGTGCTTTTTTTTGCAAGCTGCTTCACAAAGGGGAACTGGTAACCCTGTGTGCGTCAAGTCACTTGTTCTCATGGCCGCATAACCGCATAGCCGTCTGGCCGCTTATACAGGTGGATGCCCCGTGGAAAAGGCACATCTCGCGTGACCGCACGCGGTGGAACCCCCCGCACACATTCTCACCCGTTCGGCCATCTGATTGGACATAAAAAACACTTAAGGGGCACAATAAGTCTTAACAGCCTCTTTGCATCGCGCTTAAAAAATGAAAAGATAAAAAAATATGGGTAATCACCAGTGGGGGGAAATTCACCCCTGTGTGCGTGTTCTTCCCCACCCCCACTGAGTGTTCCTTTGCTGAGAGAAGCCGCAGAAAGGTCATGGCCGTGCGCGTATTTGGTCTCCCTACTGGACTTGCAAAGTGAGCATCCCAAATGGGCCTTTACATCAGGTACGTAAGGACGCACGGGAAAACGTCTATCCCCTGGTTATAGACCCAGACACAACCTCCAGTCTATGGCGTAGCGAACGCGCAACTCAGACGAATGGAGGATGCCCATCACGTTGACGGCAAACAGAACAGCTTTGCCATGAAGGGGCAGGTACAAAAATGTAGGCCTGACTGCGCAGCTGCATCGCGGTGATGCTCCTTCCAAATGACAACGTCATTTTTATAACCCCTTCGCCATTGCAAGAAAAAAAAAAGAAATATTTATTTCCTTTCGAATTTGCCCCCGCCTTTATGTCCGCAGTTCACATAACAGAAAAAAGAAAAAAAAAAAAAAGGATAAAAAAAGAAAAAAAAAGATATAATAAAAAAAAATACAAAAGCGCTAACACGCTGCCACATTAAAGTGTTAATTAAAAATGGACGCAATTAAAAATATGAATGCGCGAAGTATTCTAATTCGAGGTAAGGGGGGATTCTAAAAACGGCACAAAAAAAAAGGGGGGAAAGAGAAGCGTGCGGGGCAAACAAGGGGAGAAAACAAGGGGAGAAAACGAGAGGAGAGAACGCGGGGAACAAACGTAGGAGGCAAACGTGTGGGGAAAGCGCACAGATAGGAGTGCCGCTTTCACCACTGCTTAACAACTCGGGGGCGAAAATAAAAATAAAAATAAAAATAAATAAATACGGACCACGCGTTTGTCACAATAAGAACAAAGGGCAAACAATCATCAAGTGGTAACTAGGCGAACTGCGCGCACATGTACGAATGGGTACCGATGTTGTGCATGCGCACACAAACACACACACATAGAGAGAGCGAGAGAGAAAGGGGTAAGGGGCACGAAACTGCTGCGATGCATGCGGAACTGCGCGCATTGGTGATATACCCCGAATGGCGCGTCCTAACTGCACGCTCGACTTGGTTTCTTCAAACTGCAAACAACGCGATGTTCCATGGGTGCCTTCCCCGAATGATCAGCCGAGTGGTCAGCCGAGTGCTCATCCGAATGCTCATCCGAATGCTCAGCCGAGTGCTCATCCGAATGCTCAGCCGAGTGCTCAGCCGAGTGCTCATCCGAATGCTCATCCGAATGCTCAGCCGAATGCTCAGCCGAATGGCTCAGCCGGCTTAGAGCTATAACCCAATCTCCCTGTACTTGTACTTTATGATCGTCTGGAAAAGCAGCAGCAGGGCGATAAACGTTATGGGGATGTAAAACTTCTGCTTCATATCAACGGAGGACAGCATGCTGATGGTCTGGCCCACGGAAACTGCAAAAAGGAAAGAAAAAAGAGGAAAAAAAATGGACAGTGGAACGTTATGAGTGTATGCGGGAGAACCGGGTCGATGCGGACAGACGGGCAAATCACGCATAGGCACAATTTCGCACGTGCGCACTTACCCAGGATGATCGTGTTGGGCATGAGCCCTATGTACGTGGCCAGCGAAAAGGGGATCGCGGGAAGGGCGAGGGACGCTACCGAAATGTTTATCAACGCATTGGGAAACACAGGAGTTAACCTTAAAAGGGCAATGTAAAAAAACAAATCAAGTCTACTCTTAACTCTCTTCTTTATCTGCTCATCAAACTTAGTAAGTGGCTTCTTAAAAAAATATTCTATTACTGTACGCCCATAATTCTTAAAAATAAAGTAAGTCACTAGGGGGGAAATTGTCGAAAGTAGGGAACAATAAAATATGGAAAAAGCATAATTGTAAAACGCACCAATTAGTATAGTTATGATACTCCCCGTCCCTGTCATCCACCATAAAAATAAGGGGAAGGCTTGGTAAAAAATATATATTAATGAGAGCAATATGAGCAATATAAAGCCATGTTCATTTTTGTAGGAAATTAAAGAGTCATACAGAATTTTAATTTTCCCTTTGCTGTTCAATGTTACGATATCATTAAAATTTTTTGGAATCAGCGTTTTTAGCTTCTGCTTGCTTTCTATGTTTAGGCCTGCATGGAAGGGGATGGCAAAAAAAAAAAAAAAAAAAAAAAAAAAAAAGGAGCGGTATGAGGGGGTTGCTCAAGTGTTACCTCTTATAATGGTTACATTTCTGAACAGTTGGAGGTGTGCGCTCTCCTTGGGGCTAGACGCTCCGGCGATGAGCACATAAGCGTATACGCACACACGTGCGCGCTGCGCATCAGCTGACTCACCCGGAATGAGACAAACATATATCGTAATCACCACGACGAAAGATACGAATATTAGGGAGAGGTAAACGAGGTGTAACTTCAGCTCTTTGCTTTTTACTTTTGGGAGGAATAATATATCAGTTTCGTTTGTCACATTTTGTGTTTCCTTTTTTTTCATCTTTGCGACTTGCATGGTCTAGTTAAAGTTGCCTGCACGTTAATGCGATGCTGTAGGTGTGTGCGGTGTCCACGGGTGGCGAGGAAGTGAGCAGTACGGCACATATGCGCGTGTACGCATATGTTATGCAGTCATGCCCGCCGATAGGTACGCATTTACAAACATATAATCTCGTCCGCTGGCATTGTGCGCACTTCCGCAGATGTTCTCGCGCGCTTGAGCGAACTCTCACCTGTGTGTCCCCCCTCTCGCTTGGACTTTCTGCGCGGTTCCCCTTTTCTTTCCTCTTCCGTTTATGGCCAGTCATGTACTTGCGCGACGCTGCCTTGTCCCATAAAATAATCACGTAAATCTTTAAAATGAAACAAGCAAACGGGTATGCAGTTAAATAATTCGCTTAGCTGCTTTTATAAGGCATTTTCAATTTTTATTAGCTTGTATGCAAAGTACTTAACTTCTTTTTTGCGTATCATATGCACGTAATGTGCTTCGCCTGGTTAGCATATATATATGCGCGTATGCTGTATATTGGGGAGTAATTTTTTTTTTTTTTTTGCGCAAAGTGTTTTTTTTTTTTATTACTTTCCAAAGCGTTGTGAAAGGTTACTCACAACACGTGCGCTGCTGGCGCGAGTACCACGAAGGAATGAAAAACTTGTGAAGCGCCACTTGTGCGGGTGCCACGAAAAAGTTGCATAATAATTTATCGTCCCGGCACCAACTCTTAGTTTTTGCCTTTTGCGTTTTAGCTATTTGCATTTTTGCATATTTACATATTTACATATTTACATTTTTGTATTTTCACTTCTTCACATTTTTGCATTTTTTCCCTCACCTTCCATGGTGCCACCATCTCACGCTTCCTGTTCGTCCAGGTGAATGGTTGCTCCAGCCCTGGAGCACTGGGCAGTGGTACATGTTCGATCAGGCGGCGGTCTTTCCCTAAGAGGAAGTTCGCGCTCTTTGCGTGCTCTGCGATTTTTTGTCACCCAATTGTTGGGCGCGTGCCTGTGTATATGTATGCACTCGCGCGCGGGTATATATATTGGCCTGCCTTTTCCCTTTTATATGTTTACTTCATCCCCCCACGCGTGTCAACTCGTTTATGCAACCATCTGTAGCTACGATCATTTGCGTTCCTTCCGCGCATACGTACATTATGCTACATGTACGTTTGTGTGTGTGTTTTTTTTTACGCGATAAAGGCGCACTGCGACGCTTAGTTGCTGCCCAAGGTCAGGCCTTTTTCCCTTCCAAAAAGTGGAACACGCTGTGCAGTAGGATTGATGTCCAGGGCCATCCGCGCCATTCGCGCCATCCGCAGCTGCTAGCTTTACATTATTAAAATTGAGAAAGTTTTATTTTATTTTTTATTTTTTTTTTTTTTAATTTTGGCTGTTTATCACGTAATAGCTAGATTTTTCAAAGGGCAAAAAAACAAATTATTCACAAATGCTAAAAAAAAGGAAGTCAAAAGCAGCTTTGCCATGTGACAACATTCCCTATGTGATTATACACTTAAGAGAACGTATGTGCGTATGTAAACGTGCATTTATTTATAAACACACCGATTGGCACTTCCCCTTCAAATATGCCATTTTCCATTTGAGCGAAATGCAAAATGGACTTGATAACCAAAAAAAAAAAAAAAAAAATGTGTACACCTTCGAACAAGGCACACATTCTGTAGCAGCCGAAAATGTGCAAATTGCACACTACAGATATGTACAAATGGACACGTCGAATTGTTCCATCTTTCCCTGTGCGCGATGTTGTAAAATAATTGTGCAGAACACTTCCATTTGTGAATATGGACTCCCCTTTTTCTTTCAAAACGGTCCCCGAATTACACCATCTCGTTTGAAGAGAACCTCCGCTTCGCACAGACCTCTCATTTGAACGTATCACCCATTGCGCAGCAGTTCTCCACGCATACGACTATATGTGTGCATATGCACAACCTATGTGGGTACTTTAAAATGGAAAACTTGCAATTGCCGGTTCACCCACCCTTTTCTTCCGAATCATCCCGCATGAAATAATCAAAGAGCGAAAATATTTTATTAAAAATGTAGTAATAATTTGTGCCTATGCAAATGCCTATTACTAGGCCTATGACTAGTCCGGTTGAAAATCCCCAAATGGATTTTGTTGCTTCCTTTTCTATTTCGTCCAATTCTTTTGATGCGAAGTAGTGGCTCAAGGACGCTCCGCCCAGGAACAACGCTGGTAGGTAAAATGCATTTCTCCTCAGGAATCGTTTAGGCATATTTTTATCTTTTTAATTTTACCAAGGTGGACGGGCGATCTTCGTCTTTGCCTTCGCCTTCGTTTTCGTGCTGGCAAACGCGGTGCGCACGTGGAGCATACGCAACGTGTACATATGCAAATCTATGTGTGCCCCTTCTCCGTTCGCTCGTACAATCTTAACACATTCAGTAGTCTTCCCCGGCAGTCATGCTTCAAACGTGTATCACGGTAAAACAGAATGGCTTTACTTCAAATTCATAATTTGGGAAGGTATCGTAAACACTGCCCATGTATTACGGGTGCGCCTTTCTCCTCAAAATATGCGTAAAAAGAAAACATTATTTGCCTTTATACATTTACATATATTTCATGTGTATGTATGCACGTATGCATTATTTTCGTGGTCATTTAAAAAGGTTTAACTTGAAGGGAAAATGGGAATGCAAAAAGTTGTCCATCCAAACCAAAGGAAAACTTTTTTTTTTTTTTTTTTTCTCATTTTTAAAAACGCAAACTAATGTGCATATTTGTGTATCGCAGATTATTTTTCAATTTACCATTCGAGAATTTACAATCATTTGAAGTTTTACACAACTTGGCGCAATTTGCACCAGAAATGTGAGTTAGGAAAGAGAGCGATGAGGCGAACACGTGCCATGTAGCAAAAAAAAAAATGCTGACGCGTTTGTGCCGGTGGGGTATGTGTATACTTACGCTTTTACCACGTTTTATTGTGCCGCTTTGCTTCTTTTTTCCCAACATGCAATCCCTTTGTTCTATTTTTGCTATACCAAAATGTACGTAAATGAGAGGCACAAATGTATAAATGCGTAAATATGCAAATGCCCAAGTACTCGTTTGTGTACGTTACAAATGGCAAAGTGAGAGGCTACGAAGTACCGGCAAAATGAAACAATTCGAAGAAACATAAAAATTGGGATATGTTGAGGAATTTTTTTCTTTTTTTCCCCTTTTTTGCGAAAGAGGGGAACCCTTTTTTCCACGAACAGCGCGGATAATGACACTCCGCATAATTCACGAATTTAACTCCATTGTGTACTCTCCGAAAAAATGCTCAGAACATGTATTATGCGCAGTCACCCCATTCGTAAAGTCACTAAGAGAAACATCTGCACAGCAAACAGCGAGCAGACATCACACAGGCACATTTCCAACTTAGTGCTATGTAAAGCGCAACCGCAGTTGCAACCCCAGGTGCAGCCACCATTTGGACCTACATTCCTCAGTCAAAAAAAATTCTTCGGGGTAAAAAGAGTTGTTCAGAAAAGAAGTAAGGCTAATTTGAATGCAGCTTGAAAAATATGTCTGCATATTACGAAATGTAACCGTTGTGACAAACGTGCGTTTAACTTCTACGCTTTAAACGTTTCAGTTAAAACGGAAGGGGAAATGCAAAGTTGAACAGCCATATGTTTTGACGTGCACGTCTGTCTACACATCATGCGAGTATGTACATGTGTGTGTCACTTCTCTTCCACCCACCAAACATTTCTCAGAGTACATGCTAAAATTAATACAACCGCACCAGGAAAAGTTTGACGCGGAAAAATACAAAACCTTTTTGGAAAAGGAAAACCTACGTGAAAAAATTGACATAAACAACATCAACATCGACAATGAAAAGGAAGTCGAATTATATGAAAATTATTTACTAAATTATAAATACAACAAAAGGGAAGTTGAGAAGAATGCACCGCTGCCTCTATCCCTGTTGTCATCTTCCTTCATAAGAAGAACCATTTACTCTAACAGGGAACACGTTTTAAAGAATTTAAAAAACATTAACTGGAAAAAGTATTGTTGCAATGTCAAAGGTGTGAGGTGGCATGCTAGTGGGGCGTGGCGCGTCTACTTCTGTAAAAGAAATTACCAGCATAATTTTTTTGTCAAATGTGACTGCTATTTTCGAGTAAGTATTTACGGTTTTGAAAAAAGCAAGGAACTCGCCGTTCGGTACAGGAAACGGTTGGAGTATGAGTACATACTGCTCATGAAGCGCTGGAAGGAAATCGAAATGTAATGGAAAAAAAAACGAAAAAGAAAAAATAACGAAAGAGCAAAACAGCAGTAAATTTACTGTAGCTGATTAAACCTCCAGATAGCCAAATTTGTGCATTTTTTTTTTTTTTTTTTAACGTTCATGTAAATGTGTGTAAATATCCTACATGTTCATAATTTTTTTCAAATTTTATCACCTATTCAGGGAAAATGCTAAAAAAAGAAAAATGATAAAAGAGTCCAAGAAGAATAACGAGAACTTTGATCAGGAAGAAGATAGTGAACAAAAGGACGACGAGGGGTACTACGGAGAAAATTCAAAACGCCAAGACGTAAACTATTAAGTGGGTATACACCCGTAGCTGGTGGAACTTGAAAGATAATGTGCAAATAATATTGTGACAAAAGGGTGAGCCCCATTTATCACTAAATTGGCTTTTAACTTTATTTGTGCGCTTTCCGTATGTGCTAATTCGATTGGTCATCTTGTGTTAACCTGGTTGTTAACCCAGGAACATGTGTTTCTTCTTCTTAGACACGTTTATAAACAAAATTTGTTTTTTTTTTTTAATTATACTCTTTCTAATTCATTTCACAAATTCATTAAATTAACCTTTGCATAATAGCTGAATTAATCTACATATAATTTGCCTCCTTTTTGGACCACTTTAGGGTGTAATTTAAACTCGAAACGGTTTAAATGGTCTTCTTTTTTTTTCTTTTTCCATATGCGCAAAAACGGTTAAATACATGCGATGATGTTCACAAAATATAAAACAGTAGAGCTTTTATTCTCTTCCCTCCACCCCCTAAATGAAGCGTCTGCAAAAGGTTTACGCAACGAAAAATTGTGAAAAGGAATTTGGAGCGCATACGCATGTTTACACTTTGTTCTTCTTTTCTTTTCCGCCCCTGTAAAATTGCCGCTCGGATGTTATCAACAAATTGTAAAAAAATAAGAAAATCATTTTAGCCTTTTTGAAAATGTTGCAAATGAATGGAGCAAAAAAAAGGTCTTGCGTTACTTTTTTGCACCTTTGTTATACCTTAATAGTTTCATTATTTTTTTTTTTCTTGATAAGCGCACGTCGCTAATTTCACGCAGTTAAAAATGCCGAACAGAAATGCGTAGAGTGAGAAACCGCTCTACGTTGAAACACCGTCAATTAAAAACATTTAATGAAAAGAAACTGTAACGAGATGAAAATAAAAACAGAAACTTACGAGCGCGTAGAAATATAATCCCCACTTTTGCTAAGTTATTTTACCTGTGTAAAATAACTTCATTATGCTTCTTCTTTTTCACGCAAACTTTTTCTAAATTACAGGAGCAGAAACATTACTCCCTTTAACAATTTAAGCCGTTCATATTTTCCGCAACTTTGATACGCCCCACATTACATTTTTTTTTTTTTTTTTTGGTACCTTCGAATGTGAATACTTGCAAGCGTATGTGAACATGTGCGTGTTTACGTAAAAGCAGGTGATTCCACCCAAAAAATAAGTAACATTACATTGGAAACTCACCCCTTTGCAAAGAGAGCAAAAAAGGATAAGCCACTTCACACCAGATATACTTCACCAAGTGGGATTTCCCCTTTTGAATAAGTTCCCCCTAATGTTACGTTGACTACACTTTATAAATTATGGTAAGCATAGAAAGAGATGACAAAAGAGCGCTACAAGGTTTAGCCTTTCTGAGCCATCCTTCCGTCCCTCTCCTGTGTGGTCCATTTTAAATTTTCACCTAACAACACACCGAATATATGGCCTTTTCTCCCCCCTTCAGTTGCGGCTAAACAATGCAAGACTTTTTTTCAAAAGTAAAATTCGATTAAGTGGCGGCAAGCAGCATCCCAAATGGGTTGTAAAGGACAAAGAAAAGTATAACATATACACGTATGATAATTCCTATTATGGGGAAAATTTCAGATACAACAATTTTATCCTACATTTAAGATCATACAAGTATTATATTGACTATATAGTGGAGAACATTTACAGATCTGTTAAAAATGGTGGAAAATTTTTCTTCAATCCTGTGAAGAATATTATATTAAAACACAACCCAGATGTTCGTTACCAGTTGGTAGCGCTTATGGCTTTTTTCGGAACCACGTCAGCCATAACATGCTACCACAATGGCATCTACCAGAACATTATTGATGTGACAAATATGCTGGAGTTGGGAGTAGTAGACGATATGAAGGACAACAGCTTTTTCGACACGCAGAGCGAAATGCAGGGCAAAAATATCGACGATTATAGTAAGGACCATGAAAGGTTGACCGACTTGTGGTAGGTTTCGTGTGCACGACGTTTACGTGTGGGGGGCTTCCTGCATGTCATAGTGCATCCCATAGTGCATCCCACGGTGCACCCCTCGTGTGAATAAATGCTTCCCCCTGCGCGCCACTAAAAATTATGTGCAATTTTCGCGCAAATGTTTGCCCACGTTTTACCCCTCTCGCCTCCATGATTAGGGAACGGGCACTGAAGGACGCGACGCAGAAAAATAGCTTTGACCAACTGTGCAGCTACTTGGTCATAAAGGATGGCGATCCCATAGTTAACTTTAAGCCCAAGCATATCTGGAGATATAACATGATTCCCTATGGCGAAAATAACCCAGACACGAAGACGTTTGAAATTCCGGCACACGAGAAGCCCTTTAGATCCTTTGCATTAAACTTCACATATAATAATCTCTCAGGAAATTGGGGAGATTACATTGACAGAAGAGACAACAAGGGATCTTTGCTAAGACCGTCAAGGTACATGTTCACGGATGTAATAATACCCGCCACAAAATAATTTTAAAAACAATTGAGTTGCGAAGTCGCCTGCGTTTACGCGAGTGTACATATATGTGTGTACAACGCGGCATGCGTTCGCTGCATATATATGACGCACACTGCACATTTGCGACGCACACTGCACATTTGCGACGCACACTGCACATTTGCGACGTACGCTGCACATTTGCGACGCACGCTGCACATTTGTGACGCACACCGCACACATGTAACATACATTGCACATGTGTGTACACGTGTACGCCTTTTTTTAATAAATAGAAAAAATTATTAATTTGAAAAGGATGTAAATGTAAAAAAAAAAAAAAATTATGTCATGTGCGAAATGAATTTGCTTTAATTCGTTCATTTAGCGAAAATTAAAAAAATGCAATTAAAAAAAAAATCGAGTTAAATTAACCACGATGTGTGCACGGTTAAAAAGTCGAATGGGGTACGAATGAGATTACTATAAAAATCAGTTTGGGGGGGTGCAGTCATGCTGGTCACGCACGGTGCGTGCCTCACCCCAGGCATACACATATATACATACATACATTTATATATATATATATATTACATATAGTACGCATGCGCATACACATACGCACATTTGGAAGCGTAGTGGGCCTCCGCTCAACCCGGGCGCCACCTACGGAATGTAGTTGTTCGCATTGTAGAAGTTCCCATTGGGATACACTCCGTCCATAGGAACCGCCCCGGGGTACAAAGGATTAAAACCGTTTTGCGGAGGCATTTCATTAAAAGGGGGGTAATTCATCATGTATGGCGCATATGGTGCAACTTGCTGCGCATACATGTTAAAATTACCTTGTTCGTTATGCTGCATGAAATTATTTTGTGGATTCATATTTTCTGGCAATTTATTGCCATTCCCGTTGAATGCCATCATTTCAATGGGAAAGGGGGGGGGAACAGGGACAGCCACAGGCATGGTCACAGGCATAGCCACGGGCACGGGCATAGTCACAGGCACAGGCACAGGCATGTTGCTGCTTTCGTAATTCATATTATTGCAGAAATTTGGCATAGGGTTGTTAATAAACGGCTCTGGTGCATTATTAAAATTCATATTTTTGTTTGGATAGTAAAAATACGCATTGTTATTTAAATCTGGCTGGCTCTGATAGCTATAATTCATGTTAAATTTATAGGGGTTATTATCGAAACTTTCCTCTGCACCTAGATGTACTTTCTGCTTTTTACTTTCATTTGTATTCATATCGTCTAACTTCCTTTTACAATCTAAGTTCATTGAATTTAAGACGGACTTGAGCACGTCGTCAAAGTTTTTATTTTTAATTAACAAATATTTTGAAATTCCCCTATGAACCCACGGCAGTTTGTAATAATTATCATCATTGATATTTGCCGCTTGGTCGTATATATAGTTATTATCGTTTACACTTTCGAAGTCTACTGGGAATTTGCTATTCATCACATGGTCAATAAAGCCACATGGGTTTTCATAAAAATTTGTGTAACGTAGCCTTAGGCTATTTTTCTGTTTAATTTTACATAAGATGTTTATAATCTCCTCATCCATGTTGTCTATTTCGCTTTGTATTCCATTTAGCTTTTCAAATATAGAAATTGTTGGCGAATTTAAATTCGCTTCTTTTTTATCACTGTCCTTGTGCGATGAAGAGCCTTCTTTACCTGACCGCTTTTCTTTCTTACCTTTTTCTTCGCACACGTTTGTTTCGCCCTCCTCTTCGGCGTTCTCACGATGGGAGGTTTCCTCTTCTGGTGCATCTCCATTCTGCTCGGCGCTGCTCTTCGCCTCAACGGCTTCGTCCGCTTCGTCCGCTTTCCCATCACACTCGTCTACTTGCTTGCCTTCTTTGGAACTCCCCACATTTTCAACATGACTCTTGCTCATTTTATCGCTGCTGCCATCCTTCGATTCATTCATTTTCAAAAACTGTAACAAATTACTGAGGCGATGTGAATCCAGAACAAATTTTTGAAGCTTGCCATCTTCGAAAGCGATGAAGGGTTCAAAAATGTCCACTACGATATCGTAGATGCTCTCCGATTCATCCTCCTTCTCTAGATCAACGACGTGCTCTAGAACTATCGGCTTCTGAATGGAAACATGCTTCTGTAAAATTCTGGGTAACTCACAAAATTCGTATTCATCTACCTCTAACACGTCTCTTAACACTTCATCCGTTCTCATAATCCCATTCGAATCAATTAATTCCTTTTCTAGGCTATATTCATAAATACGCTTTATAACTTCCGGCATGGTTTCTTCGGGGGACTGCATAAAATTCTTTAACTGAGGCGAAAGTTCGAAAAATGGTATTTTTTGGTCTAAAAAAAGAAATATTTTAATTGTCTCCTTTTTTTTTTCATTCACTATACGACTAAATGTTAGCTTATCACAATCGTAATAATTCTTATTATTCTTATCATAAATAATCGTTTCTTTGTCTCGCATAACCATGATGGTTGAAAAGAAGGATGTGAATTTCATAACAGTGGTGTTGCAATAATCTATCTGCTCATTCGCGTCCGATAAATCATCGATGTCTGTGCCTGAACATTTGCTGTCCGCATCCTTAGTTCTCGTCTTACTTTCGTCTACTAAATGGCTCAAATCGTTATCATCATTTTTGCTTGCGTTGGCTGGGACCGTATGCACGCCAGGCGAATCAGCATCATTATGGTAATCACTTTCATCGGCATTTAAAATATAGCCATGAATGTTAAATGTAAAAGACGAGGGAGAAGCATACTTGTAAATATTCTCCGAATCTGCTATTTCAATATCAGCTGGATAATTCATTTCTTTGTCGCCATCATTGAAAACGGTGTAGATGTGTACCCTCAACCTGCGTCTTACCTTTTCTGTCTTTAAGGTTGATGAGAATGCTTCGTTAATGTAATAGTTGCTCATGTCAATACATCTATTTATCTCCCCTTCATACTTCACCAACGTTTCAATTAAATTGTAGTTTTTTTCGTCTATCTCTTTAACCGTCCTGGTAAGCACTGTGTTATATAAATTCTTAATAACATCCTCCTTGTCATAGTAGTTACTATCAGCAAACAGGCAATTCGAATTTAAACGATCTATAGGCTCCATGTATTCTGTCGAATTGAGCGAGGACTTTCCAACAGTATGTACACAGGTGCGTAACAAACAAAAGCTCCAAACCAATTTTCGTAAATCCTTCCGTTATCTTTGTGTTTGGTTAATAACATGCAAAGTGATGCTAACAGGTGAGTTATCATTCATTGAAGTTTTGTAATTTAAAAGTTAAAATTAAAAAGTTGAAAAAAAATAAAACTACCTTTAAAAAAAAAAAGGTGGGGGGGAAAAAAAAGCTTGCATTCATTTTTGTACTAACTTTTAACTTTAAACCTTAAAAAACACAAAAAAAAAAAAAAAAGTCCACTTAACAAATTCCATAATGTATACTTCTTAATGGTAACAAATAATGAAAAATATATATAATATCCTCATAATTTTACTTTTTACATACAAACAAAAACAAAAACACATAAGTAGCTGTACTTGAATGTAAAATCACATAGAAAAAATGCTCATTAAATTAAACGTGAATGTAAATGTGAATGTAAATGTAAATGTATATGTTATATACATAATACATGCATGTGCCATTTTACAATCCAAATGTGACCATTTTTAAGAAGGAAAAGAAACCCCCAAAAAAAAAATTGTAAAAATATTGTGCCATTCCCAAAAGGAAAAAAAAAAAGTACCAGAGCACAGATAAAGGAAACGTGCATAAAAAAAAAAAACTTATAAAAAAAGGAATAATCAAAAAAAAAGTGGCCTAACCCCAAAATTATATCTAAAACCATAACATCAAAAAAAAATATAATAATAAAATAAATAAATAATTTTTTTTTGGAATGATGCTTTCACCAAATTGGGACCAAAAACACCCTTTTTAAAAAACAGTATCAATTATATCAGCACAACTTGAAAAGGAAAAATATTTGTCCAGGAATAATCCATCATGGGGAAAAAAATTCTGAACGATGGCTCAAAAAATTTACAATTATGCATCACATGAAAAGATGCATACATGCATAACGCGAAAAATCCCATTTTATGCATTTTTTAAAAATATAGAACGCATTTGAATTTTCAAACAAAAAATAAAGTAATAACATGGAAAATAAAAAAAATTTTCATTCGTGAAAAACTTATATTTAAGCTGGCAAAAAAAAAAAAGTATCATTTAAAAAAAGCCCCCCTTAGCGTGTGGTACACGTATTTGAAGCATGTAGAATAGGAGCATTGAATAATAATACAACGATAAAGGATTTACTGTACGAAATACAGTGAGAGGTATACGTGAATTTTTACCTCTTAAACGTAGTACCAGTGTACAACAAGGTTAACCAAATTGTTTTCATTCAAATAGGTATGTTCACAAACTCACCTAACAAGTGAGCAATAGTGCGCACATGGGGAAATTTCATTAAAAATAAATTAAAAAGAGCAAAGTGAATCATTTCATGTGTGAAAATTTGTGCTGCATGCGTATTGCATTTCATATTTTATATTCATTTGATTTTGGTTTAAGGTAATTTGGTACTGCTTTAGCTATCCCTCTTTTGCATTGCATAAATTATTATTTATGTACACATATATAAACGTTTTTACCCCTCTCGTTAGTGTGAGAAACAATTTTACTCGTGTGCTAAAAAAATATACATACAATTTAGCATTCTTCATTCAAAGGCCTCTTTTGTGACGTAACACGTCGAATTAAAAAAATAAACTAACATTGCATCTATAGTTAATTCTCCTAGTCACAATGAACTGCATACATTTTTCTTATGGTGAAGGGCAAATTCACACGCCTATGAAACATGAACAACATGTGATTAGAGAAAAAAACAATAATCATAATCCGCTTGAAATTGCTTGATATTATACCCCAATGAAGCAGTTATTAAGTGTTTGCCATACTTGCTCTGCTTGCCTTGAAAATGGCTCCATCTACATACATATTACATTGACCATGAGCAAAGTAGGTGTTCATCTTTTTTTGGAAAATTAAAATGCATTTAAAAGGAGGAACACTCAAGATGAGATGCATTTTCCCCAAAATTAAAGCTGCATTGCTTTTTTATTCCAAAAGAGCATGCATATGGCCTTATTTATGCTTGTCTACTTCCATTTTCGTGTTCCATAAAAGTTCATTTATATGAAATGTTATTTCACCTGAACCCATTTAAAGGATAAAAAATGATTGTAGGTATTATTATTTGAGAGAAAATTCCTTTTGTCCCGGTTTACTCCTTTTAAAGGTTTCATACTTAACACACGACGGAAGCATTAAAAACACGCTTGCCATGTTGTACTATCGATTACTAAGTTGAAAAAGTAATGAGTCTGCAGAATGCGCTTTTATCCTATCATTTATGCGTACAAAATGGTTTTATGTCCATTAGATTGCATTGCTGAGCACCACAAAACAACATAAACAGGTACACTTTACAATAAAGTTTTCACTTAAGGGTGAAATTTAAATACAAATGGAGGTTTTACCGAATGCCTTGCAAAGGGGTGTTACAAAATAAGGAAGAATAAACCTTAAAACCTAATCAACGTAAAGGTACTATCTCTTTTACTCAATAAAAATGCAACAGTTTTCACGATTTAGAAAAAATGAACACGCTTCATTAGCGAATTTTAATAAATGAACTTGTTTTATAAATTTTTTGTTCATAAATATATGATGGTTTAACATTTAAGAATACCTGTTTTGTGTAGAAACATTTTCAAAGTCCGCTGTTAATTATAATAACATTTTTTAGCATTTTCCTTCCTTTTAATATGATGAAAAGAGTATGTTTATCTTTTAAAGAGTTTTTGTTAGAATAAATTTCATTTGGTACATTATTACAATGTAGAATAGTATTACGCCTTATATGTACAATGTCTTGTTCTGCGTACTTTAATAATACTAGGACTTGCGAATGCAAATATAAAAATTAGGAATAACACATATCCGTTATACTAAACAATATAACATAAGTACGTTACTCCGTGTAAACTTTCTTTCATCTCCGTTTATTAACAAAAACCATACGCGTTGGGCACCTAAAATTCTTTTATAATAATCTTAAAATAACATATTTTTCTATGCATCTTCACTTTGTTATGGTAACAACCTTAGGGGGGGCCTTGAGCAATAACAATTACATGAGTTCCCCAAAAGTATTAATTAACTTTTCAACTCATAAATAAAGAAAAATATTATTCCAAGACATCTTTTTGTGTAAATGGACCAAAAAAAGTTTAAGAATTAGTGCAAAATGTAGTAAGAACAACATTGATAAAAAAGACCTAACTTCCTCTGGGATAGAAAGAAACGCAAAATTATAAGAGATTTGTATTTATTCAAAAAGTACTTTGTCTTTTTAAAACAGTCATAGAATGGGTAAAAAGCTAATAAATACTCAGTTTTAAGTGGATCGTCGAGAGACATGAAATGTACACTTATAACCGAAAATATATAAATTATGTGTAAAAGGCCAACGTTTCTTTGTGGCTCATATGAAACATTTTATTGAAACCGAGTAAAGGGCGTTCACAAAATTTATGTCTCCTTCTAATTCGATATATTTTGAAGAACTTTGAATTTACACTAATTTTCTGTTAAGCGTAAAATTCTAACTTTTTTAGTTCTTGTCTGTGTACCATGTTTTCCTCAAAGCATTTTGCTGCTTTTCTTTTGGTTTTGTATTAAAAGCATTAAGATTAAGGTGTTTAATTTTTTATACATAATTTAACATACACATTTATGTAACAATTTTCGGGTTCATACAGCATTTCTTAAATCATATGTAGCTCAAAGACGGTATTTTCTCTATATAAATCCTCGGGTATCATTCATTGTGTCTTCCATTGTAATGACTGGATTCCGAATGAGCGTGAAAAACATAAATATTTTCAAAGAAGAAACTCACTCACATGATTAAAGCTACTTTTATGTGAAACAGTTGTATTGTAGAATACAATTTCTAACCTCCCTTAGCATAAAAAAACAATTATTGGATGAAAAAAGAACACTAAGCTTTTCTTTACGTGTGGATGCAAATTTCTTATTTATGTCTTTTGTTTCATAAATTTAAATAAGAGATCGTCTGTTTTACAATTTATTCACGCAGTTCATGTAAAACAGTGTTATTTTACATTTATTAGTTTGAAAGGGTTCTACATTTTTCCTTCAATTCTATAGACATATAGATAGAGGAATATATGGGATAAACAATGTAATTTTGGGTTTTCCTTCAGTTCATTAGAAATACCCAGAAAAAAGAAATACAATTTGAAAAAAATATCATTTTTTTTTCTTCATATGTTTATTCATTAAAATGAATGAGCGTATGTATCTTTTCATCAACGCAAGTATACACTTATAATGCAAATTTCTATTGTAGACAAGTGCATTTTAAGAAGATGATTTTGAGAAATGTTTCTACTGTTGTATTGGATGAAATTAAACTGTTTCTACATAAATTTTGACTTTTTAGCTATTCTTGAAAAAAGGAAAAAAGGGTAGAAAGTGTCATGGTTCCTTGCTGCTCAATATGGTTGTGTTCTTTCAAAAGAAAAATGAGGTTAATTCATTAAAAAATATGATCTCTAGAAATACTAAAGAACCAAGGAGCAAAAGTACCCAATTACAAACAACTATGAGTTTGTTCCTCTTGCACTACAACAGTTTATCTGCCTAAATCGTTCTCTCTACATATATATTCCATTTTTTTCAAATGTAATTCATTATATGTATGTCATACAACTTCAAAAAGGGTAAAACTACAAGAAAAATGTATTCCCATAATTTGTGTGATTAAAAGGTTCAAAATGTTACACAGACAATAATCATGAGTATATTCATATCTACAAATTAAGAAACCCCTGAACAAGTACTTAACATTATCATATGCATTAGTATTTGTAAGTCTAATAAAAACATAAACGGGAAATAAAAAAAATATGGCAGTTTTTAAATTTAACAAAAATTCTACAAAAAGAAACTAGAGCGTAACATTAAACATGTAGCATAATTTCAAATTATTTCATCTATAGAAAAAAGTTACAAACATAGGTAACACCTTATCATTTATTTTTTTTTTATATATAAGTGTGCGTATACTAAACTAAAGGGGAAAAAATTGTTTTTATACTGCACTCATAAACAGTAAGCTTCTTCATAATATTATAAAGCTATGTGAAGTAATATTTAGTGTCTAAAAAATACGCATAAAAATGATTTACACACATTCACATAATTAACAACAGCAAAATCAGTCTACATATAAAAAAATAGAATAAGACTCATGATTTATCTTATATATTTCAACAATTGATAATTTAATTACAACATAATTTATTAAAAATGAATATAATTTATGTATAATTACAGTTAAAATATATATAAATAAAACAAATTATGTTAAATAAAAAGAAATATTAACTTATAAAAGTTAAATAAAAATAAAATTAAATAAAGTAATTATATATTAATTAAATTTAAAATATAAAATAATTTTAATATATTGTACTTAACAAAAACGTTTATTATATTTTAAATAACAAATAAGTATTTAAATAAATTAATTATATTAAATGTGTTAAACAATAAATTAATTAAATATATTAAATAAATAAATTAAATATATTAAATAAATAAATTAAATATATTAACTAATAAATAAATTAAATATATTAAATAATAAATAAATTAAATATGTTAAATAATAAATAAATCAAATATATTAAATAAATAAATTAAATATGTTAAATAATAAATAAATTAAATATGTTAAATAATAAATAAATCAAATATATTAAATAAATAATTAATTAATTATATTAAATAATAAAATAAATATACGTTAACAAATAAATTATATATTAATTAAATAAAATTTTAAAATATATTATACGAATTAATTATTAAATACATATTAAATATATAAATTAATTAAATATAAATAAATAAAATATTAATTAAATATGGTAAATAAAATATTAATTAATTAAATATAATAAATAAAATGTTAATTAATTAAATATAAATAAAATATTAATTAATTATAAATATAATAATTATTAAAATATGTTACATAAATTAATTAATTATATATGCAATATTAATTTTACTAAATTAAATATGTTTAATATATATAAATATTAATAATTTAATTAATCGTTAAATATATTATATAAAGTGAATTATTAAAAATATTTATTATAATAACGGTTAATATATATATAAAATAATTATATTATATGTAATATATTAAAATATTATAGTAATATACATTTAAAGATGAACAAGTAAAATAATAAATATAATTATAATTATTTAATATAATAATTAAATTAAATTAATTAATTAGCATAAATTAATAAATTAATAATTAAATAATAAATTAATAAAGCAATAATTAAATAATAAATTTAATTAAATAATAATAAATAAATTTTAATTAATTAATAAATAATAAATAAATTTAATTAATTAAATAATTATAAATAAATTAATTAACTATATAATATAGTAGAAAGAAAAATAATAAGTGAATTAAAAATAAATAATAGCACTATTTAACTATATTAATATATATAAATATTATTTATTAATACACAGAATTAATTATTTTAATTAAATTAAATTTAATCCTTTATTAATTAATTATAAATACATCACATATTTAATAATAATATTAAAAACTGTTTAATAAATTAAATAAATATATACATTTAATATATTTTTAAATAATCACTATATATATATATATATATAATAAATAAAATAAATTAATTTAAATATATTAATATATTTATTGTGTTAAAAATATATAAAATAAAATTTATTTTTATTATTTAAATAAATTATTATAATATTATATAAATTAAATTTATAATATTAAAATACCTTTTATTATTTATTATTAAAAATAACTAAAATAATATTTTTTAAATAAATAATTATATTTATTATTTTATTAAATTGTAAATAATGATTAATATATTTGTTTGTATAATTTAAATATTAAATAAATTAATTAATTATTTAATAAAATAAATAAATTATTATTCATGATATTTAAATGATTAACCTTATATTAAATTATTAAGTATTATATATTAAAATAATTTATTTATTTTATTAAATAATTAATTGTATTTATTTATTTTATATTAAATAATTAATTTTATATTAAATAATTTATTTTATTAATTAATTAATTTTAAGTATATTTATATTTTAAAATAATTTATTTTATATTAAATAAAATATTAATTAATATGTTTATATTTATTAAATAATTAAATATTTATATTAAATAAATATTAATTTAGTTTAATTTAAATAAATTGTTATATTACTTTGTGAATTAATTAAATTGTCATATTAAAATATATTAATTAATTTAAATATTTTTCAATTTAAGCACTTATATAAATATAATTAATTAAATTAATAAAACAATTTCCTATAATTGAATGAATAAAATATTATTTTAATTAATTTAATTATACATATTAATAATTTTATTTAATTAATTATAAAATAATATTTAAATTATAATTATTAAATATTATAATTAATCATAATAATTAATTTAAACAAATTTTATATATTATTATCTTTTAATTCTATGAAATAATTAATTTAACTATTTAATATATTATATTTTTTTTTATGAATATATAATTTAAGTATTGCTATTTTCCATATTATAAATATAATTAATTATAATTTATTTGTAAAACTTTTATTGCGCTTTATCTTTGTTATTAAATGCATTTCTCTTTAGATTATTTGTATTTTTTAACCCTGTTAACATGCTACAGTTCCTTTAAAATAAAACATTAAGTGCAAAGTTTTGTAATTTCTTTATGAATCAATTGTGCAGGATTTTAAAGGTTCTTATAAATGTTTTTAAGTTTAGGTGTCCTTAAAATTTGTATTCTTGTGATTAAAGGTAAAAGATAATTTGCATCAATCTGTTTGTTATATTATGTTTCCATTATTTAGTATTTTCTATTTACTCCTAATATTAGGTGTCTACTTTAGAAAATTCATTAAATTTTACAGATATGATAGTGGCAAGACGTTTGAAATATTTCAAAAAAGTTTGATCTAATGAAGAAATGTGGAAATAAGAGTGTTTTTTGCACTCCTTTAACACCTATATACTTTCTGTCCAGTCAATGAAAAACTGCAGTTATATGTGTATTGTGAACTACAATAACACGAGAAACCATTATATGCAAAGGAATAATATTATGGATTTTAATTGAGGAATGACTTTTTTCTTTTCGTTTTCTTCATATCTCAAGATATAATGCATTTTGGATATAATAACATATTCATACTTTTAATAAAACCCTCCCTTCACAGTGATATTATTTAAAAAAAAATAAACTATTTAACTATGAAGCTGTTTAATGAATGACCTATGAAAAAAACTAAACAGTAAATGCTTAATTTAGTATCTTTTAATTTGAATAAGCTTTAAAGTAGTTATTTTGTGTAAAAGTATAAGCCACATCTATAAGGGGTATCTAAAGAAATTGCTTCACATTAAGTTTTTTATCATCGAAATATTGAGGAAAATTAATTAACACATCCTTAACTAACAATTTCCCTTTCTTTAAAAGAAGAAAAATGTTACTTTCTAATGAAATTGTCTACTCTTTTTCTTTCATTACAAAAATGTCATTTCGTTTATAACACATAATAGAAGACGCTTTTCAGCGAATATGGGTTTTTATAATAACTATTAGGTTAATAGTTAGAACTGAAGTTACAAGTTTTTGAACACTTGTCTGAAATAGTTTCTACATTCTATGAATCATTGTTTCTTGAATGAAAAAAAGAAAAGGTGCAAATATGTAACATTTTACGAAAAGTTCATTTATTACATGAAAAATGTGGAATACTATATCTTGCGAAGTGCATGTGCGCTTTCTCTTCGCAAAGTCCTCGGGGGGTTTACCACTTGCTTTAAGAAACCCTATATCAATGTTTACCTATGCATTAGGAAAGTACTTAAACATGTATACATGTGATGATGATGAGCTGACATGAGTAATAAGTCATTAGAACACCTCAGAAGCGAGTTAGACTCTGTCTGAAGCTTCGTTGAAAATTGTTGCTCTGAAAAAAACCTTAAAGCTCAAATTACGTGCAGCATAACCTCTTAGTAATATACGACGTCTTCATACGTTTGCAGTGCTTTGTTTTTCTTATTAATACATTGCATTATTCGTTTTTACAGATTGAAAAGGCGTTTTAAGATTCATATCAATAAAAACACTTAATTTGAACGAAACATTTAAAGTGTTTAAAAAACATCACTAATGAATGTTATTTTGAACTAAACAAACCCAAGAATTGTGGCGGATGCATTTTTTAGTTTGTGTACTTTTACACATTTTAATGTAACCTTCTTATTCTAAAGGAAGCGTTTATATTAAATGATCTGCAAATTCGATGCAGCAAATAAAAGGCAATTAGAAAAGATAATATATGGCCAAACTGTTCACTTTTTCTCATGGATTTTTTAATAGGAGCATAAATCTTGCATTGCTTAATTTATATGGAAAGTATTATTAGGTCTAATTTGTGGGTAGATAAATATGCATATGCAGAAAGGGAATTTTTCACTTTGTAATGGGGAATACGATCTACGTTAGTGGCCATTTTCGCTCGGTTAAACTAGTGCAGAATTACGAGTATGTTATTTTTTTATCAAATGAAAAAGGACTAAATATGTATAAGCACCTGGCACAGACAGAAGTTGGAGCTAAGTTATAGAAGTCTAATTAGCAAAAATGAGAAAAAACACATTTTGTAGTAGTTTATTCCATGGAAACGAAGATTAGAACGTATTATCTTCACATACCTCATATATATATATATATATATATGTAAGGTTTATAGGACAACATGGCTTAGACGAATAAGAGTTTACATGTCTAATTATGTGAAGAATTTGATGGTATTTCCATAATTTTTTACCTCCATTTTTTTACTTGCATTCCTATTATTTATGCTATGCACAATTTGCTCTCTTTTCAATTACCGTTTATCATTTTACAAAAAAGGAAAATTTTACTAAATATAGTTAATATAGTTAGCATAATTAATGTTGTTTTCTTTATTTATGTAACAGGTTGTACATCATTCAGAAATACTTAAATTGTAGAAGTGGAACATGCAAATGTAAAAAAAATACTTTAAATAAAATAGTCCAATCTAATCATTTCAAAATTTCAGCATGAGTAAAGAGTAAAAAAAAGCGGAAAGAAATTCTGAAATTTTAAAATAACTATATGAGGGTTAAAAGGAAACATGCAGCAACTACATATGCACATATAGTATTAAACGAACTAAAAGACATGAAAAAAAATTGCTAGAATGACGCTTTGGGGCTTATTAATAAATAAACATTTTTATATTTTTTAAAATATAAAAATATTTATAAATTGCAATAATTTTAATTTCTTGCATGATTTAGAGAGCGGTACTTATAAACACTTAGGTAAATGCAAAATTATAAAGTGCCCCACGTATGTACATTCCTACGTTACGAAGTTTATTCCCTCCTAGGAGCTCGTTTATTCCTTTTTCTCCTAAAATGCAATAGCTAATGTTTGTCAATATTCTCGTTAGAATACGGATTGTCGTCAGTAACGTTAGGGCATAAGCGGTCACAACAGCAATTATTATAAGAAAAATTTAACTTTGAATCTTTGTCATTTTTTTGAGCCCCATATAGCTGTACTCTTCTTTGCAAACTATGTAATAAGTTTTTTGGAATGCATCTATTTATTGTGGTGGCGAAATCTTTAAATTTTCCATTGCTGTCTAATTCATGGCATTTGATTAAGTTATTTAATTGGGGGGTTACTGATATATTTAATTTATTTAAGCATAAGTAGAATTCGCTCTCTGAAATTTTGTTACTAATATAATTTTTTATTAAATTTTTCACTGTATTATTAAAAAAATCGTGTGATATGAATTCTTCCTTCCTCATGTTAACGTTTTCCTCTCCCCTTAAATAATTTGAAATAAGTTCAACATTCTGAATTAGATTATCAGCATCTGTTACATTTGACCCTTCCCACGCTATTGGGTTTCTATGTATGTCTTGAAAACACTGTTGTTCATTTTCATCAATATTTAACTTTCTCCATTTTTCATCCTTTATTTTACTTACAAAGTTGTTTCTATTTTTTCGATTTTTACTATCGTTAATGTATAACGTTTTCATTACATTTGCAAAACTTAATGATCTACTTGGGCCATATAAATATAGAGACCTTTCAAATTCCGGAGTGATATCAATATTCCCGTTAATTAGCTTGGCCTTGAATTCGTCATCTCTTAATAAGCATTTATCCCACTGGGAGTATAATTTTCTTATAATTTCGTTTTTTTCTTGGGTATATTTATCAATGTCTTCATACCTATCCTGAATGTCCATAAATTTAGGATTAATGGATTCTTCTACGGATTCAGAATTATTTCTCATCGTTTTGGATGGGTCATGAATGAGCCATAAGTTCTTATAGTTCACAAAACCGTCTTCAGTTACAACACAATGTTTCATCAAATAATCAATAATGGAACTACCATACTCAATTTGAAACAAATCCAAGACATCAATAAAGGTATTATACATAATTAGTCCGTTCTTGTTTTTATCTCCTTTCTTTAATTCGTTGCATATTTTTTTCATTAAGAGATCGAAATTGTCATCGTGCATGTTGCAGCCATGGTTGTTGTTTTCCATTTTTTCGACCATTTTGTGAAATGTAAAATGAAGAAGAAAAAATAGGGTTGTTAAGTACTGTACGTTCTGATAGTGCACACTAAAGAAATTAGACACTCAAGTAATATTATGTCTTTTTTAGTACATCATTTCTGTAGAAGTAAACTGCTTGTTTTTTCTTTCCTGAATTATTTTTTTCTCACGTTCTTTTGCTTTGCATTTTTTCTAGAGAAATATTTTCCTTATATGGCCTATTAAATTACAAAAAACGTGTGCATTTGTATATATGCTACACATGAGTGAAATACGTGAAACATAGGCAATTGCAATTTTTATATTTCTGATTTGTAAGTGGGGGGCTACGGGGGCACAGCACACAGGCCTTTTAAATTAGAAATAATTGCACAAAAAAAAAAAAAAAAAAAATGGAACAAAAACGAGAACTAAAAAATGGCTAAGTTGTAGGAAAAACCTCTCACGAGTGTGATATATATTTTTTCAAAAAACACATTTTTGCCATTCTTGCATTATACATATTACTGCGAGCGTGTTAATTAGCACAAGCGAAGAAGGGTGTAGAATTTTCCTTATTCCTCCTTTTGCACACTTTAATAAGTTCGATATGGTGTGTTTACAGGAAAAACTCATAACCTTCTTTAAATTACATTTTATTGCTACATAAGACAACAGGTATGTGCACGGATGAGCTACTTTTTTTAGTGGTCATAAAATTGCTTACATTTTTTTCATTTGTATGTAGCGAGTATTTTTACCTATTTTTTTTGAAATATGAAAAAAAAAAAAAAAAATACGCAAAAATAATGTACCTCCATAGATAAAAAATTTTGTTTTATATGAACAGGTCAGGTAATATGTATGGTACGCACTGTGGGGAAATGAGGTAAAGCCAAAAAAATGTAAATTTTTTTTTTTTTTTTTTTCTGTTCAGGCAAAACAGGAATGTTATGCTAAATGCTACGGAAAAGTGCATCATTTGTAGAAATGTGCGTTTGTCTGCTTTGGGGCTAACCCAAAAGTGCGAAAAGAATTCATGCATTTGTGTAACCCATTTTATGTAATTAACTTCTACTGTGTTGTTCCTTTTTTTAACCGATTTTGCCATCAGACTGTCTGGTCTTTCCACATTTTGCAGTTCCCCAAGTATGGCCTTTACAAAATTTAAATTTTATTTGAACGGAACTGATGAGAATATTATGGCAAGAATTTTGTTACAGCGTAACGTTCATTTGTTAAATGCGAAAAGGCTAAGCGGAATATTTTCGTATGATAGTACACATTGCTGCGCATGTTTTTTATTGCAGACGTTTAAATGCAAACAGCTTTATTTCCTTTTGCATTTAAGCACCTTGCGTCAAAGCGTAGTTTCTTTCTTCCTGTGTGTAGTAGGAAGGAAGGTTTGGGGCTACTACAAAGCTAAATCTTACAACAAAAACAAAACAAAACAAAACAAAGCAAAACAAAGAAAAACATACGCGAATAGGAGAGGAATGGAAATACAAGCAGCAGCACGTATGCACATGTGCGCACATTTTTCTTCCCCAACGCTCACGTGGTATAGGAGGGCGTAACATAGTTGTTACACAAAACACTTTTACGGTGAGAAAGAGGCCACGCAAGGTTAAGGTAGTTGGAACAAACAGTTTTTACTCTTCCGTTTCGCGAATTTGCATTTGTTGGTAACTGCACACACGCATAAATATATATTTATTTACGTGTGTACGTATGTACGTATAAAGCACACCTGCGCGTGCACGCTAAGAACGCCCTAGTAAACACTTTTGGAAGGCGAGGTAGCCAGTGTGGCGCTTTTAACAGCCTGCTCCGCCTTCGACTCGATGCTCCGTATTACATGCTTTATATTTCTTCTCTCCATGGAATGCAACTTGTGTATAAAATAGCCATTCAAAAACGAAAACGCAGAAAAGATGTACAGGAAAACGACATTCGACAGGGTTATATTTTTTAACACATCATTAGATTTTAAGCTTTTAAAACCGGCAATGTCTTCTAAAATAGCTATATTTAAAAAAATTGCAACACAGAGGTCAATAAAGCCATTTAGTAAGTAGCCGTGGTAATTGGCATCCAACAGCGAAAAGAAGGTACACGATATGGAAACAATTTGAATTAAGTAGACGCTATTGTTACCAAAGAGAAGATACGTTATAAAATAAATTAATTGTAGACCAATAAATCCTATATAAAATTCTCGCATTATTCTTAGCAGCTTCCTAATATTTAAAATGTGTTTACTATTTACTACTTTTAGTAACTTCTCTTTACTTTTGCTAACCTGTACAACAGACAGCATGTCACTTTGGTTCTTATTTTTAAAATCTTCATATGACATATTTATATTCAGTTTTTCATCTATCGAGTATTCAGAATCTGTTGTGGTTATTTCTGATGTTGCGTAATTCTCGTTTGGTTTTCCGTTTATGTATTTTTTTTTTTTGTGTAACAGATCGTTCAGTGAATGGTACGTATTAATTTCGGGTATATCTTTTAGTGATGTCTGGATGGATCCCTTTGCGCCATACACATTATCATCATCGTAGTTACTTACGACTTGATCATTTCCCTTTGTGTTAGCTATCTCACATTTTTCATTCCCCATTTCGTCACCCTGCGTTTCTTCTCTTACATTTTCGTGTAAGCTTTCAATGGACAAGGAGTTGGACAAATTCAAATAATCACGTTCCTTTTGCGTGAGGTATTCCTTTGCTGACGATTTTGATTCGTTCGTGTTGAGCAAGTCTGCAGGCAGCTTTGCATCACGCGCGTAGGGCTGTTCATCTAGATATAAATTTAGATCTACACTTGCGCTTACACCTTTTAATTTGCACTTTTGTTCACTTTTGTATGTACCTCCATTTGTATCCCTTTCATGTTCATATTTATCTGATTCTCTGCCTCGTTCTCTACCGCCCGCCCTTTTCCCTTTTACCATTCCCTTTGCGTTTTGCTTTTCATCGGAGGAATCACCACCATTTTTGCAACTGTGACGTTCCTTGTTCAGGTGCGAAGCGTTAAACGTTTCCTCATCGTAGTAAAAATTTGCGTCCCTTTCTGGGGCTTCATTTCTTGGAAGCTGTTCCAAGTCCTTCTGCGTCTTTTTCTCCTTACTGTGATGGCGCTGCTGCTTCGGTTGTGCACCCCTATCGCTATGTTTTATTTCCCTCAATTTTGCGTCCTTCTCATTTTGGTGGTTTATTTTTTTGTCCACGTTACTGCCTTTAGTTTGGTACGTGGGAATCAAATTAGATGAGGACACATCTGAGGTGTTATTTGAAAAGTTCGAATTTGAAAAGTTTAGATTGCCTTTTCTCTTGTCTGAAATTTTGTTCATATTAAAATAAAAGTTGCCTTCATCACTTTCTTTTAGGACGTCACTTTCGTCTTCAATTGACAATTTTTTTAGCGTCTTTGCGTAGATGTCATATATTGTATGTTTCTCGATTTTATGATTAGAGTTGTGTCTTTTTATTTTTTCGTTTATTGCATTTTTGATGCTGCTGGAGGATTCCGAGTTGTTGTTTTCTTTTTCGTGGTAGAGAATTAGAGAGGTGATTTGCGGGAAAACGGGCGTGTCGTACAAATTGCTGTTTTGCGCGTTCACTGCGTTTGGCGTGTTCATCACGTTTGGCGCGTTCATCGAGCTCACGTCATTTTGCGGCAATTTTTCCTTCCCCTTATTTTTGCTAAGAATCCTTTTGTTCTTCTTCGTGCCTTTGTCTGACTGCGGGTTTAAGCTTACCATGTCATTTTCTACATCGTTGACATTTTTTAGCTTTACCTTACTTTTGGTGTGCTTCCTCGTTTTGGACTTTTCATGATGAAATTCTTTTAACTTAATTTCGTTTAGGACTCTGTCAAAATCGTTGCTGTTGTTTATGTTGAGGGAGAAGTCATCGATTTCCGTGTCATTGCTTTTGCTTGCGCTTTTCACCATCGTTGCAGTTGTGTTGTTCCCAAAAGAAGAAGGGGGGGGGGGACAAAATAAAGGGCAAATTATCGACGTAACAAAGGAGCGCGGAAGCTGATACGCTTCGTAATACGCATACAATTTTAAAAAAATTTAGACAAAAGTGTGAAGGAAAAAATTCGCTTGTACAAAAAAATACTTTCCTCTTTTTGCATAAATAAAAATGGCCGAAAGTGCTCTCTTCTTGGTTTTGTTTAAGAGCAAATTGGTGAGATTACCGTTTTGAAATATTAGCATTTTTTTTTTTTTTTTTTTTTCTTTTAGCACGTGTGTACGTGTGCAGGGGGTGGGAAAAAAAGGTACACTTTCGCATACGCGTCCGCACATGCGCAAATTCGCATTGCATATGTACACATGCGACCATGCACAAATGGCCCAGCGGTGTAACTGCGAACCTCCAAAAAAAAGAAAGCGCGAAAAATCAGCACAAGTTGTCAGCAACACGAGGCAGATCTGAATAAATGCTTTGCGCAGTAAAAGGGGGAAGAAAATTCAGTGCCGTCGGAACTTTCACGTGGGTTTCCCCTTCGCAGCCGTGTTTTTCAGGGCGTACTGTATGTATACGCGCATACGCACATGCGCATACGCAAATGCCACATGCACATGCATGTATTCGTGAACGAAATTCTCCCGCGCGTGTTTATTCCCACAATTCGCAATTTCAATCTAGGCCTGCTTGCGCAATTTGCGCACATGCTAAACGAACCAGGGAAGCAGACCAGAGGAACGCAACATTCTTACGTAAATTGTGCATGGCCACACGCACACCCCATCACCCACGTGTTTTTAAAAAATTCTCCAATTTGTTTGCTACTCAGCTGTACACACAATAGCCGCTCAACTGCGATTAAGTTTTTCTTTTTATTTTTTCTCGCGTGAAAAAAAAAATTCGATTGAAGGGACGCATACTGCGGGGGAGTATTCTCACCACTGAGGCGATAAAACAGGAGCCAACTGCGCAGGGGCTTGGCGCACAACCGTTAACGAACACATACACTCCTTTGCTTTCATTCGCACATTTAAGGCTTCGGAACAACCTCCTTTTCCACACGGACATTTCCCTTTCATTCGTTAAGCGGCATATAATTTATCGTTTCTTTTTTTGTCAAGTTTTGCGTTAATACACATTTTAACCGTTTATGATTAAAAAAAAAAAAAAAAAAAAAAAAGGAAAAGCACAGTTCGTAGGGGAGCGAAATGAAAAGGGACAAATTGCTAATCAGCAAATACGCAACTGTGCAAGAATAAAGGGGTGGAAAAAGTTTTTCTCTTTGAAAGGAATTCCACCCTCCTCTCTCTCGATAAAATTTCCATTCATGTTGTCATGCCAAGAAAAAGGAGAGCACCATCCGCAGATCCGTTAAAGTCCCAATTTAGTTCGTCGCCAGTGTCTTCTTTTCGTGTTATATCTAAAAAGGAGGAGGGGGGGGGAGAAAACGGGAATAGCAGTGATGGTACTACTCATGATGGTGACCAGTACGCACACGTTTCACAACTGCCGCTTGCACGCTGTCCTATTGAAAAAATAAAGTAGGCTTTTTTGCGTTACCTAATTTTGGTGTCCTTTCTCAGTCTGTACCAGTGGGGCACTGGCCTATTCTTCTTTCTGCATTTTCCCAATTTTTGCTTAAGTCTGAAGCTTTTAATGGATCCCTGCAAGGGGCAACAGTGGGTAGGTGCATAAGCAGATATATTCACATGGGGGAGAAATATATGAAGGGGCCCCTACACGCATACGTACAACGAGGAACATGCTGCTGTGGCCGCGCTGCAGCACCCCCTCATTTCTGCGGCGTTCATTTTAAGTAGTCACCCATCGTTGCGCGCGGCGCGCAGTACAAGTACTACACAGATGTACATCCGTAGGTACATATATATATACATACATACATACATACGTATGAATACACGCCACGTGGGGTTGCCGCTTTCCCCTCTGGAATGCTCCCACTTACCATTTTGAAAAACGCGCGCGGGGGACGTACTAATTAATTTGTGCGACCTCTACTCAGGAGGGTCAACAGTTGGCATAAAAAAAATAAAAAAAACCTAAATATGCAGCTTAGCTTATCTGCGATTTGCGTGAAAGGCTATATATGTTTCAAGAAAGTAAAATAAAAAAATTTCGCAAAAATTGTTGCAGGTATTCCTTTTTTTTTCATTCACATAACATGTTAAGAAAAAAAATAAATAAATAAATATCCCATACGGGCGAGAAAAAAAAAGAGCAAAATGAAACTCAATAATGAGTGGGAAAAACGCCATGCCATATTAGCGTAGCATAAAGAGTTGCCCCCCGAAAAAAAAAAAAAAGAAACGAAGCGTAACGTAAGGTAATGTAACGTAACGTAGCGAAGGAACGCTTTTTCCCCCCGAGGAAAAAGCAGCCCCTACGCCTCTAACAACGCGCCGCGTTTGCCTCGCCGTCAGCCTCCCCTCTGAAATGTGGTGCGCGTATGCTATACAAGCAAAAAAAAAAATATGCTTTGTATGTATGACGTATGCAACACCCGTTTATGCGTATTTTTTTTGCGTCGTCGCTCTGGATGACTAGCCACATTTTTTCTTCTCGCTTTTGTTTCCCAAGTTGTGAAAACGCACTCTTCGTAGGGTAAGGTCATCCGGGGCAGAGAGGGGGTAAATCCTTCTGTGGGTGCGAAAAATCGCCGCGGCATAAATGAGAAAAGTACAGCTCAGCCACGCACTTTCCCTTTTGCTATGTTACTTGGCGCAAAAATATGCCCTTTTTTAAAAAGTGAATCCCTCTAAGATGAGAGTAACTCGTTCATTACACGTTTTACGCGAAATGATGAAAAAAGGGGAAAAAATAAATTTGCATCATTAATCGATAAAAAAACTTAACTGTTCGCCTCTCCCCCCGTTTGCGTTCCCATTCCGTGTTATTATTTACCCCCTTAAAGGACCACTTCGCACTTTTCTTTATCATTTAGCAGTTTTAACTGCCACGAAAGGAGATGTTTAAGCAACCTCATGCGGTCAAATTGGAAACACTACTTATGTGCTGGGTTATTCCTTTTTTTTTTTTTTTTCCCATTTTATTTTGTGTCAACATGTTAGGCCCATACGTATAGCCAGCACCTGTTGTACGCGTAACGCACACAATGCATACAGTGCCTACTCGGGCAGAGCGCACACGTACAGATTGATCGAGGAACCGCCTCTCCTTCTCTTTTTCATTTTTTTCCACAAAGGTGAAACGTTCAGAATGGGGAAAACATCCCTTTTTTCCTTTTCGCATAGATTGGGAAGGTGCTTCCTCCCGTCCTCCTCTTTGCCTTCCCAAGCCAGCTATACATTTATGTACCCCCCAAAAAGGGAACACTTTTTTATGGGGGGTAGCCCCTTTGGGAGATTATACATTTAAATGTCGGCACCGCTGTTTTGGCGGAGTGAAACAAGAGGGGGAAAGCGCTTTCCGGTTGTGAAATGAAAGCGGAACAAAAAAGGGTTAAGGGGGAGAAAAAAAAATGGTAAAAAAAACAGGGTAAACCAGGTTGGCGTGGTAGAAAGGCCGCAAGCACCGCGATGCATCCCGCTCACACCACTTTTCCAACCTGAATTTAGAAACACCTCAAAAAATGACCAACCGAGTAACGACTGGGACGGCCTAAAAAATGAACTCATAAAAGCTATTCAAAAATTCGTGAAGGTCTGGGCAGTTGGCGCGGGTGGTTATCAAAAACTTCTTTTCGGTGTTCTCGAAGCCCTGCGAAACGGCATACCCGATGGGTGCCACGAAAAGTGGAGACACATAATGGGCATGTTGCTGAGGTAAGAATGTGAAGCGCACACACAGGCATGTGTATAACGCGCCTTTATATGTTTTTCCTTTTTTTTTTTCGCTCTTTTTTTTCTTACACTTGCATCCTCGTGCAGTTCGATGACCCCCTTGAACGCCTTCGCCGTGGAAACGTGCAACTTGATAATTTCGCCGCGATACGAGGACAGCATGCTTTGCAGAGGGGGGGGGAGAAAAGCGGTTGGCGGTTACATGGGTTTACGGTTAAATGGGTTTGCGGTTAAATGGGTTTGCGGTTACATGGGCAGAGCAACCGTACGTTGCTGCGCTATTGGTGGACAGGCCGGGGATGGGCCCCCATCCCAAGGCGGCACGCATATTTTTATCTTTATCTTTATTTTTTCCTTCATTTTTTCCTTCATTTTTTCCT
Organism: Plasmodium vivax; assembly: GCF_000002415.2. Lineage (NCBI taxonomy): Eukaryota > Apicomplexa > Aconoidasida > Haemosporida > Plasmodiidae > Plasmodium > Plasmodium vivax. Next base: position 1,551,076 of record NC_009916.1, on the reverse strand, counting down.
CCATTTTTCCTCCATTTTTTCCTTCATTTTTATCGCCCTACCTGAAATTGCTGCTACTCCTATACATGTTAAAAACTGGCGAAGAGCACAGAGAGACGGAGTCCAGCGTGATGTCGAAATTCCCCTTGACCAGGGTGTCCAGTTCCCTCTTCGTGGTTTCACTTGTTATGAACGAGGTTTCTAGCCGTAGGACGCTGCGATGGGTGGAAGGGGGTCGGAGGGTCAGCGGTTGAGAGGGGGGCCGGACAAGCCACGCGTCCAACGGCGGCGAATGGGGGGACACGGGCACACTACAACGATGAAGTGAAGGGGGAGGAAAAGGACGCGCGCAGCTTACCCGCCCTGGACATCGCACATTTCGCCGGAGGAGTTCACATGAAAATCGAGCGTGATCACTTTAGGCTTGTCTCCTAGGCGGGAAAAAGGAGAAAAAAATGAGAAAATGTGGGGAAAAATGGAAAAATGCGGGGAAAAAATGGAAAAGCACGCAAAACGAACGCGTACGCTGAGCGCCCCTCGCGCGCAACTTACCCTTCTCGTAAAAAACCTGCTGCAGCATAGTCGACCGGACAACTTTAACGATTTTTAATTTCCTGTTTTTCGCGCAACTCCCGTCCAGGGTGCCGGCTAGGTAACTCCATATTGCCTCGAATTCTTCCCGATTAATCTTTCTACAAGCACTGAAGTTTATTTGGTCTCCATCAGCACACTTCACTTTTTTTATTCTCTGGTACACCACCTCGAGCTCGTCTATCACCTTCTGGTTCAAAACGAGCGTCAGCTTTTGCGGCTTGTTCGGGTGCTCTGCCCTAAAATTGTGCACTTCCAGGACATTGCTTCTTTTTCCACTCGCGGTTTCGGTTCGGGGTGTCGCGTCTCCGTCCGCTCGCTCGTCTGCAATTTTGTCCTCACGTCCGGCATCCCCACTGCCGCCATTCTCATTACAGCCATTCTCAATGGCCTCCTCCCCCATGAGGGTGCCATCATCTCCGCTGACCTCGTTGACCTCGCTGACCTCGCTGACCTCGCTCACCTCGCTGACCTCGAGAACGGAATTTTCTTCCACGTCGAACGCGCGGCCTCCACTTTCCGCCACTCTCCCAGGCGCACAATGCATAGTGCCCTCCTCATGCTGTTCCTCGCCATCCCGATTCTCCTCATCCAGTTCGCTTGTAGTGCTACCACCTTCCTCAAACCCCTTCGCCTTTTCACCCCCCTCTTTCTGTTCTTCAAAAATGTTGTAGGCTCTATTGGTTACGTGGAATTTCTCCCCCTCCTCTAAATTATACACGGAGAGAATGACATTTTGACTGCCCCTCGCGTCATTCGTAAAGGCGGTGCTGCTATCGCCCTGTCCCGTCTGCGTCAGGCATGCCACGTCCTCCTCTTTAGCCTCTTCACCATATGCCGCTCCTTTTCCATCTCCCAGGTGATCCCCCCCGCTGCCGAAATACAGCTCGTCACAGTTCACCTTACTAATATCGTCCAGCCGTATCCTATCGTACGCGATGTTCCCCTCGAGGGCGCATCTGCGCGCTGCCCCTTGTTCCGTCTGGTGTGATTCGTTCGCCGCATCGAATTTCCCATCAGCATCACCGCTCGGGCTGCTCTCCTCCCGGCTGCCCGCCCTGCCCTCACGCACCTCATTCGAACTGCCTACAGGTTCGCTAAACATTTCTTCTATGGTGGAATAAATACTACGGCCACAGTCCTTGGCGCTTGGGTGTCCATCCCTTTTGTCACTGACCCAGTTGGCACTCTGGCTAGCCAAAATGGCATTATCCACACCTACCACGGTGGCGTTTTCCCCATTTTGCGGGCCCTTCGCTTTTCCCAATTCATTGTACTTGGTAATGGTCTCCTCTATGTTTTTGAGCGACATGGCAATGCTCATCTCGGTGATACTCTGCTCATCCTTTGCATCATTTACACTGGGGTTATTCATCAGGCTGGGCTTCTCCTCCGCAGAGGTGAGGTCCTCCGCTTGGTGGTTGCCCCTATCAACTCCGCTGCTTCGGTGGGAATCACCGACTACACACTTGTCATTTGGCTTGCTGAAATGGGTTCCCCATTGAGATGTCCCCCCGGGGGGGGGAGCAGTGCACCCTGCGCCGGAGGCGGCCACGGCTGCTGCGGATGCCCCGTTAGTACTTCCTTCCCCTGACTGCTCATTCTGAACATTTGGACCTTCGTGCTTGAAACTGCCTGCGCCCTTCGGCGCGCCCGCCACTCTGCTGCTGCTCTCTGACCCCCCTGCCACTGCATCCACGTGGGCTACGCGCTGCTCATCAGCACTCTGCTGGTTGTACTTCCTACCAGCGCCACCGCCCGGTGTACTATAACCCTCGCTGGCAATTCTACACTCATTAGATGCTTCCACATAGGCCGCGTTTTTTTCCCCTGCACCGTCCCCAATCGTGGTGTCTTCCTCGTCAGCAATTTCAATGCACGACTGTCCGTTGGGCATGTACCTCGTACTGTTGTCACATTCACCCGTAGAGTCACTGCCCTTATGTAGCTTCGAACTCCAATAGGGATCATTCCTACTGTTCATTTCCATCTGGGGGGCCTTCAATGCTGTCTCATTATTGGATGACCCCGAGGAAAAGTTCACTTGGTCACTCTTCTTCTTCCTTGCCTTCTTGGGACTAGCCAACACATCCGCAGCATTCATCTGTTCTTCATTCGATTTGGCTACACCATCGGCTTTTTTTCTCTTGTAGGATCCTTTCGCATATATAGATTTCATCTCTTGACTGTTCTGTCGCATTGCCATATTGGCTAGCTGTACATCCCGGTCGATGAGGCCATTCCCATTACCGTTATAGGTGAGGACTTCCTCGCCATTTTTACCATACACTTTGTAATCGAGACCGTTCTTCCTATTCGCACCTGCGCTGCCCAGCGCATTCGCTCCGCCCATCGACATGGGGCTGTCTTCAAACAGAATGGCACCTACAGCTGTCGACTTGGACGACTTCTGCTTCGACTTTGACTTCGACTCCGCCTTCGACTCCACCCGCGACTTCTTCACCTTGGCAACATCCTGCAGATGCAAATTCCTACCTATGCTGTAGAGCAAACTGTTTGGGCTCTCCAAATTGATTCCCCCGGAGGAGGCAGTGGAGGGCATAATGCCTGGCCCATTCCCAGGATGACTCAAATTGCCACCCTTGCTAAGTACATTCTGCATGGAGTAATTCATCCCCATGCCATTTGCTGCCCCATTATTTTTCACCTCCAACTGTCCCTGCATCACACCAACTGCGTTATTCTTCCCGTTGCTCTCCTTCACCATTCTGCTATACCCACCGGAGGGGGAGGACCCCGTGGAGGACCCAACAGCGGCAGTGTTGCTTCCCTTCATCGGGAAGTTACTCCCAGGCTTATACGCCACATTCATGCCGTCCTTGTACAGCTGGCTATTTGTGCCACTACCGACGGGGCCACCACTCCTGCTAATATAGTAACCACCCTTCGGGTTGTTGCTCCCCCCCATTGAATTGCCGCTCCCCCCCTTGGGGTTGCCCTCCATGCCGATTAGTCCCCCCACCCCATCCATGTTCATACTATTCATTAGCATATTAAAATTATTATTAATGTTGATGATATTTTTTAAGTTGATGGGATTCTTCTTGTCGTTGGAGGGGGAGACGACGTCCACTGCCTGATTGAACCCGTGCTGCCCAAGTCCGCTTTTGCCATTTTCGGGCAGACCTTCATACGAATTGGGGAAACTTCCACTGTTGGGTTGGTTAAGATTCACTCCGGGGTAGTTTCCACCAGCATGGGGACTCACCCCCCCGTGGTCTCCATACGAATAGTTCGCCACATTTCCGTTGTCCCTACTGCCATACACATATTTATTCGCATCATTTGAAGCGGCGTACTTACCGGTGTATAGCTCCCCATGGGGGTGGAGGTTACTTCCAACATGTATGCTCTTCACGCTCGGATCGACTTGGCCGCCCAGCACGTTCATATTAAAATTACTGCCAATACCACCACTTCGGACGCTTCCGCCGTACCCATCGCTGACCCCGGCGTGCTGCATCGTCGCCTGCCCGTAGTTCGCGGCGCCCTTGCTGTACATCCTGCCCACGTCTTGCGCCCGCAGGTTTTCCTTCTCCGCGGGGAACGCTCCATTAGCTCCATTCACCGCATTCACCATAGCCACGTGGTTGGGGCTGCTCAACCCACTGGTGGCACCGCCGCGGGAGCCCATCAAACCGACCCCGCCATTCACCTCAGACGTGTTCACCCGATTTGTGCTGTGCATGCCTGGCAAGTTGTTGGTACCCCTGTGCATGGCCTTCACCGCTTCGCTATCGCCACTGCTGCTAACGAGGTTGCCAGCCTGCATCACCTTGTTCAGCTGGGTGGTGCCCCTTTTCGAGCTAGCCATTATACCACTGCCACTGTGCATCTCATTAAAATCATTGAAGTCATTGAAATTTTTTTTTTTCCCCATATAGGGAAACTCATTTTTATCCAAGTGGGGAGGAGACCCCCTACCACCCCCCATGGGCGAACCTAACAGCTCACCCTTTTGGCCCAAATGTGCCTCTAAATTTTCTTTATTCATTATGTAGTCTCTACTTAAATGATTTGTGTTCACCTCTGCTGGGTAGCCATTCTGCCCGTTGTCTTCCGGTAGGCCTCCATTTCTGTTCATCCCCATTATCTGACTGTTCAGTGTCGACTCGTTCATCATTAGGTGGTTCGAGCCCACACCACCACTTGCGCCGTTTTGGGCATACCTATTATGTACCTGGTCGTTCATGCTGCCACCCGGACTCATTACATTCGCAGTTGCGTGCTTCATTTTCACGGGGCTCCTCACGGCAGTCTGGTTGGGAGCATCTTGGAAATGGTTGTACATGGAAGTGGTCACGCTGGTCATGCCATTCATATTGGTCATGCCGCTTACACTGTTCATGCCGCTTACACTGTTCATGCCGCTTACACTGTTCATGCCGCTTACACTGTTCATGCCGCTTACACTGTTCATGCCGCTTACACTGTTCATGCCGCTTACACTGTTCATGCCGCTTACACTGTTCATGCCGCTTACACTGTTCATGCCGCTTACACTGTTCACGCCGCCCACACCGCCCACACCGCTCATACCGCTGGCCCCCTTCCCCATCAGGCCCAACTGGGCAATGCTGCTCGTGGCCACTAAGCTGCGCGAGCCTGAGCCGTTAAACTTGTCCGCGTTTCCGTAGGGGCTCGCCGCGCCTGAGTCCAGCACCCCTCTTCTCTGCATGGCCAAGCCCTTTCTTGCGTCGCCTGGGTTCAGGTTGTTCCCCTTGGCTATCATTTTTAGCAGATCGTAGTTGGCGCCGCTTCCATGCACGCCGCTCCCAGTAACGGCGCTCCCATTGCCGCCCCCCCCATTCGCGTGGTAATAACTGGGCAGCGTGCCACTGCGCTTCCCGGCCGCGGCTTCCCCCGCGTACACGCTGTTACCGCCATAGGCACTGCCATAGCTACTGCCACCTCCGCCGCTGTTGGCCAGGGAGAACTTCACAGAGTCGGTGAAATGCTCCGGAGAGTCCACCTTTGAAGCACTTCTGTTCACTTCACCCATTGGAGGCACCCCCCCTATGGGAGGCACATCCCCCCCGCTGGCTGGGCCAAAAACATTCTTCTTAAAACTGTTGATGTTGGCCAGGTTGACATTCTTCATGCCATTTATCCCGCTGGATAAATTGATGGATATATTGTTGTTAATTTTTTGTGTGATGTGATTGTTGTGGACGATTTGCAAGTTATTGGTGATGTGGTTGGTCATGCTGTTTGAGAGGGTGTTGGTCAGGTTGTTCGTGAGGTGATCAATTTCGTTCGCAGTGTTGGTCAGCGCGCTGTTCAGGCTGTTCACCTGCCCGTTGGGCCCACTCACAGAAGCAGTCACGGGGGCATTCACGGGATCATTCATCGGGGCACTCATCGGGGCAGTGCCCATTCCGCTGCTCCCCCCATGACCACCTGCGTACATACCAGCTGAGCCCTTGACCGCCCCGCCACTCATGGGGTACTCCCCTCCTTTGGGCGAATACAAATTCGATGTGTTCGCCTTGGAACCGTAAAATGCCTTTTTCGCATTGTAGCTCCCGTTTGTGCCGTGCGCTGGGGATGAAATGCCCTTGGCGGATTCGTTCATCTTCTGCGCACTTAAACTGCTACTGTGAGTGGTACCACTGCTGAAGGTGCCACTGCTGAGGGCGCCACTGCCGAGGGCGCTACTACCGTTAAGGTACTCACTGCCGCTTAGAAATTTGCTTCCATTTAGGGAACCGCTTTCAGGGTAGGATCCTCCTTTCGCCGCGTCGGCGCTGTTGTTGTTGACCTTGCCGTAGGGATTAAAGTGGGTCGCTTGGCCGTTGCTCGCCATGACGTTGCTCGCCAGGCCGCCGCTCACCATGGCGCCGCCAACCGAACCGGGGTGCACACCGGTCATGCCGCTGTTGACCTCTTTCATGGAATGCGGCTGGTGGTAGCCACCCATGTTATTCACTTGCACGTCGTGCTTGTTAGTTCCGTTCGCCGGGTAGCTGCTCGACTGAATCATGTTCATATTTTTCATCACGTTAAACTGCTGGTTCGCCTTTTTGGCGGACACGTTGGACATGTCACTTGGGATGGCGGTGCCGTGGCTGCTGATGTGAGCGGTACCATGGCCGCTTGAATGACCGCTTGCATGACCGCTTCCATACGCGCTACCCTGCACATTCGCGTAACTGCCGGGGTGCCCCGCTCGCAGCCCGCCACCTAAGTGGCCACTGCTCCCATTAAAAAAGGCGTCACCGCCCTCACCGCTCTTATCGTCGTTCCTTGCGTTCATTACCAACTCAGCATTGTCCCTCGCAAAAGTGCTGCTCAAGTTGCCGTGGACGTGGCTGTGGTAACTGCTCATCACATTTCCATTCGCGAAATTCGCATGATTCGCGTAACTCGCATGGTTGTCGCTGGCGTGCCCACCACCGCTGCTACCGCTGGTCGGGTCGTTGGCATTCCCCCTGGTGAAGTTTCCTATCTTTTGGGGGACCTGCGCGGAACCATGTAGGCCACTGGGGAAATTGCTCGCGGGGGTGCTTCCTGCACCGTAGAGGCCGCTCCCACTTCCAACCCCGCTACCGCTCCCACCACCGTTTTGCATCGTCCAGGAGCTACCCGTTTGGTTGATCAGGTTGGAGCCGCCCGCACTGAAGCTGTTCTCGATGTTACTACTTCCGGGGAGAGCTCCTCCCGTGTGATTGCTTAACAAATTCGACTGGTGAGCTGCGGCGTCAAGTGTAGAGCCGTGTGTGCTACTACCCTCCATCACTTGCTTGCCGTGATCCGCTGCGCTGCTAAAATTTGGCACACTGGTGTAGGGGCCTACTCCGCTGCCACTGCCAATGCCGCTTCCACTACCAATACAGCTGCCACTGCCAATGCCGCTGCCACTGCCAATGCCGCTGCCACTGCCAATGCCGCTGCCACTACCAATGCCGCTTCCACTGCCAATACCGCTCACCGCCACATAACCGTCGGCGCCTTTCCGCGGGTCGACAAACTTAACACCGTTCTTATTCACACTAGAAAAAGATAGTGCACTAGTCTCGCTCCCTCGAAAATTGCCTTGCACCTTACTGTAGTCACTTAACACCTCGATGTTATTCAATATGGGACCCCCCTGCTGTGGAACATCCACCATCATCTCCACCTTGCCACTTGCACTTACTACTTTGTTAATGCTCTGCAAAATGTGTTCAGATTTTTTGCCACTCATGTTTAGCCCCACACTGCTGTTGTTATTCTGCTGGGGGGTCAGGTTGCCCTTATATTGGCTGCTCCTGCATGCACCGCTGCTAACAGCGCGGCTGTGGCTGTTCCCGCCGGGGTCGTTGGCCCCGCCAGCGCAACTTGCACCAAGGTTGCCATGGCCATTACCACCACCACCACCACTTCCGCCGTAATTTTTGCTAACGTAACTACCATCGTAGTTATTCACCGCGACTTGGTAATTGCCTCCCGATGCTCTTGCGCTTTCTTCCCCCATTTTTCCACCTTCACCGTTCATAATATTGGCATAGGGAAAAGCGTTACTCCCTGCAACCGTGCTGTTGCCCTTCCCCAAGTCGTAACTTCCATTCCAGGCATTCATTTGGCTACTCACCATGGCACCCTGATTTTGTTGTGTGCCCTTTGCCATGCCGTTTGGGTGTCCTTGGGCGCCGCTGTTCGACGCGCAAATATTTGCTCCACCCATTCCGGGCACATTTGGGGTTAAAAAATTGTCGTGCGGGCGGTAAGGCACCCCCGCCATGCCAGGGCTATTCCCGCTCGACATGCCAGAGCTATTCCCGTTCGCCATACCAGAGCCATTCCCGTTCGCCATGCCGTTACTACTACTCGGGCAGTAACCCTTCTGTGCACTCAACATTTGGTGCTCCTGGTTGAGCGGAGAGTTTTGCTGCAAACTGTAGTTGCACAAATTGGCATTCTTCTGCTCAGGGTTAACGTTGTGCGCGTTGTTGCTCGCGCGGGGGGGTGACTGCACAGTTGGCGGCACGTTTGGAAGCACATTTGGCCGCACATTTGACTGCACACTTGACTGCAAATGTGATTGCAAATGTGGCTGCAATTTTTGCTGCATTTTTTGCTGCGCAACTTGGTGCCCACTTGACTGCAAACTGCCCGGGCCGCAGTTCGCCGCCTGCGCCACGTTTCCGCTGGGGCTACTCGCGCTGTCAAAATTTGTTCTGCCCACAAGAAGTTTCGCCTGACATAAAAGCTGTTCCCCATCCGTTACATACGACGGGTGGCCATTATTCAGTGCGATGTGCATGCCGCTCGCGCTGTGTGTGCTGCCCAGGGAGTTCCCGCTCGGCCAGTTCGCTTTATTTTCGTTCGCCCTGCTATCGTAGCTGCTATCGTAATTGGCGTCATAATTTGCCTCATAATTTGCGTCATAATTGGTGTTATATTTGGCGTCATAACGGCCCGCATAATTGCCCCCACAATTGGCGTCATAATTAGCTCCATAACTGCCCGCATAATCGCCCGCGCTGCCGCTGGGGTGCTGGCCGGGCGGAACACTCTGATGACTCATCATTTTTTGGTTGGCCGGTAAATTATACTCGTGGCCATTCGCGCTTTGTCCCATGAAACTGTTCTGACCGCGTTCATAATTTGTTACGTTTGGGGATGATGCTGGCACATTTACGTTGCAGCCGTTGTTGGGGATGCCGCTCGGGCTGCCGCTCGACGTGACGCTCACGCAGAAGTTGCTCATTTTCACTTGGTCGTGCATGTTCACGTCGACGTCGAGCGTCCTTAGGCAAGTGGTTTTTCCCCGCGCCTGCTTCACTGCGCGCTCCATAATACACGCCCCTGTGTGTATACGTGTGGCTGTAAATATGCGTATGTGTAGCTGTAAATATGCTTATGTGTAGCTATAAATATACGTACGTGTAGCTACAAATATGCGTACGTGCGCATGTATGTACAGGTGACCCATTCGCGGGTATTTCTCCGCACACGTACTCACAACTGTGCTTTTTTTTTTTTTTTTCTTGCAACACAGTGGCCGCTAAACCATGCACGAAATGTTAACAAATGTTTGTGATCGAGGGGGAAAATCAATTTGGACGGCTAAGGAGGGATACGTTGCGGGCACACGCTCGTACTTATCTGTACGTACTCGTACGTTGTGTGTGTGCATGCATGCATACGGGGGTAACACTTGGGCGGCGACAATTTGGTTTCTACTTACAAGTTGTTGGCTCCCAGGGGTGTTTCTGCCACTATAGAGGTGTAACTGACGGACGGCGAGGGAGCCTGTACACTTGCGTGTGCACGTGTGCGAATGTGTTTACAGGGATGACCTGCACACGTACATACGTACACACGTGCACGCTTGCACATGCGCATCCCTGCGCGTGACGAGATCGTGGCAAACCTCTTGTAACGCAGGTCGAGTGGGTATCTGCGTGCAGGCACTTCCACGATTACTTTTGGTTTCTCCTAAATGAACGTTACTGGCGTGCACAGTGTGCAGGCTTGACGTATTCTTAAATGAACAAACGTGTGAATGCATCGAGTGGGTGCACGGACATGCGAGTATCTACCCAGACTGGAACGCACAGATATGCTGAGCGATGCAGGTGATGTCCATAAAAAAGCGGCCTTAAAAATGGACACGCGGGGATGAAGCTGGGGTTGCGCATGGATATCACCCACAATGAGAGGGTGGGGGTACAAAGAGAATGCAGTAAAACAGGGGAGGTGGGGAAAAAAAAAGGAGGAATGCAGGATGAACACATGAACAAAGGTTACACAGGGGTGAAAACTCGACACGGCGACGACCGTGCAAAAGCGCAGTGGTGACGGTCTCAAAAAAAGGGACACATTCACACCCGTCACATACATTTAAATGCTAAGGCATATTTCTACCGAACATTTCGGAAAAAAAAAAAAAAAAAAATATGCATTCCTGTACGAATTTTTTTTTTTTTTTTTTTCTTACCACAATTAGGTGTGCATATACATAACAGCTTAAATACTTTTGGACGCACAAAAAGGGAAAAAATACACAAAAAAAAAAAAAAAAAATTGAAAAATGTTACGCATTTATATAAACATTTGGTACACTCACATGGGGGAAGGAGAAAAAATGAATATGAAAACAAAAAAAACGAAAAACAAAATACACATGTTTTTTTTTTTTTTTTTTTTTTTTTTTCTCCCCCTTATGACTCTTAAATCTCAATCACATTCAAAAATAGACCCCTGGGTATGGTGAAGTATGCAAATAAGCATTTTCCACGTTTGTTTTGTTCCTTCACCTTGCACTGTCGCGTACACCTTTCCTCGAATTGGGCTTGAACGCGTAAAATTTGCCAGCAGTAGGCAAAGAAATCTGCGTCGTTCGTAAGCTGAAGGACGCGTGAAAGGTAGCATAAAAAAAAAGTCGCGCAAACTGTAGCGCAATAAGTCGCGTACGTGGAAACAAAAAAAAAAAAAAAATGCAACAGTGGTGGAAGAACAATGGAACAAGGGAGGAACAAAAATGGAACAAAAGATGGAGAACAAGCGTGTAACAAAAGAAACGGCAAAAAGGAGGGGCTGGCTGCGCATAAGGGAAAATTGTGGAAAGGGGAAAACTCAGCAGGGATGGAACTGTGACGAAAAAAAGGAGGAACGAAAAAAAGCAAAGGAGGAAGGGATGCAGGCACGAAAAAAAGAAAAAGGGGAAGCATACGACGAAAAGGAGTACGACGAAGAGGCGTACGACGAAGAGGCGTGCAACGAAAAGGCGTACAACGAAAAGGCGTACAACGAAAAGGCGTACAACGAAAAGGCGTACAACGAAAAAGCGTACAACGAAAAAGCGTAGGAACGAAAAAACGTATGAACAAGGAAGGGTGAAAAAAAAAAAATTAAACATTAAACATTAAAAAAAAAAAAATAGCTTGAAAAATGCTAAATAAAAAAAAATGAACAAAAAAATTATGAACAGGGTGAGGAAAATGGAAAAAAATTATGACCTGTACATAATTTTTTTTTTTTTTTTTTATTAGCAAAAGGCTTTCACAATTTCCACGTATGGCTGACTTGGCGATTGTGTATGTACGCATGAAGGTACGCATATGCATACGTACTTACTGTGCTCATCCGTATGTACTGTACGCGTGTAACGTATGCGAAAAGGTGTAAACAAGGTGCTGCTTCCGCTACATGAACGTAGCGCAAAAATTTGGGAGAAGCAGCGCATACTCAGGCTGGTCGCGCACGAGAAGGGAAAATTATCATAAACTATTCGTAAAAAGCATGTAAAAAAAAAAAATAATAATAATAAAAATCTCCCACACGTGTTTGACGTTTGCTTACACTTAATAACGTTCCACTGAATGTGCGCGTAGTGTGTCACCTGGCATACATGCACATACCTAGCAGGCATGCATACACATTCGCTCGTATGTATGCCCAATGAAGCAGCCGCAATTCGCTCTAAGCAGTAAACGCAAACTTAGCAGCAAAGCAACCGTTGCGCAGCTGCTTCAGCAGGAATCTCAATCCAAAAGGTATGTTCAAAAGGGTGAGAAGCAGAAGAAAAAAAAAAAAAAAAATAAATAATTAAGTAAAATAAAAGGGAAAAAAAAAGAAAAGAAAGAAGCAGTTATTCGTAAAATGTAAATCTTCTGTATGTATCAATGTTGGGCATCACAGTGTAATATAATTTTTTTTAAAAGTAGAGCTCCGTGTTTTTCTTCTTTTTTTTTCCCCACCTATCACTGAAGAGGGGGATTTTTTTCAATATATTTTTTTGTGTAGTGAAAAAAAAAAAGAAACATACGCTTATGTATATGCACATGTATATTCATGCATACGAACGTGCATACGTACTGTGGGGGCTGAAAGGTCGCCGATAGGGCGTTGTTCGCAAATGCACAGGTGGTAATTCTCGTTGCAGGGTTTTTTTTAAAACCACATGAGTGGACTGTGCAGAGGGCCTGCGGCGAACGCGCAGAAAGGGTAAGCGGCTATCTTGGCACACTTCGAAATGTGCGTGCACATATATACACTCGTGCATTCACTCATATAGAGGCTGCATACATGGTAAGTACACGCTATGCACATGTGTACATTTGTTTACGTACGCACGTATGATGTGTGATCATATACACTGAGTGTGCGCGGCTCACGGGTGCTTATTTTGCAAAATTGGAACACCAGCTGTGTCAAATTGGTGTGTTTAAAAAGGTGTGGCCTCTTTGGTGAAAAGGGGGATGCATAAGTGTAGGGGCATGTTGGCGGTCTTCGCCTTGTAGATGTCGCCACATCGCAGTGGCGGATACACTGCACGTGCGTCACGAATGGTGCCCCTGCGTAAAAACGTAAGTTCACCCAGAAGTGGTAACAAAGCGCCCTTGGAGGGAGACACCCAAGAAGAGGTTACACAATGAAGGCGGATCCACCGCTTCGTATGCAGACGAACTACCGCTCCTTCGCGTATCACTTGCTCAGCAGTTGCTTCTACGAAGGTTAGGAGGCTCCCTCGAGGTGATGACACTTTCACACCATTCGATGAAAAAAAAAAATAAATATATGTAAGCACCTCACGTATGCTCACAGTGTACTTAACAAAGTTAACAAGAAAGGGGTGTACAATTAAAACACTCCACGTTTGGCGAAACACACGTTTGATAATGGTGGTTCATTTAAAAGAAAGGCGGGATTTACTTATGTGTAGTTGGGGATACATGGCACAAGGGTGTTCCCTTTCAGCGCTTTGCACATTCTTTTTCCCTACATGTGCTGATCGTTGCTGCTATTATTTTGGGAACATTCGTTTGTTTTGCTTGTCGTAGTGTGACTGTTCGTTTGGTTTGTTTTTGGCGGTAAAATTGGCCGTAAAATTGGCCGTAAAATTGGCTGCAAATGTAGCTGTAAAATTACGTTTCAGCTTCAGCACCATTTCAGCGTCAGTTTAATTTTAATTTTTTGCGCTACCGTGCACGCTTCTCCTTTTAAAGCTCACTGCAAATTTTGTAGAACACCATTTCGGCACCCGCTCATGTGTACCCCGCTCATGTGTACCCCGTTCATGTGTACCCCGTTCATGTGTACCCCGTTCATGTGTATCCCGTTCATGTGTATCCCGTTCATGTGTATCCCGTTCATGTGTATCCCGTTCATGTGTATCCCGTTCATGTGTATCCCGTTCATGTGTATCCCGTTCATGTGTATCCCGTTCATGTGTACGCCTTTTTTGTGTACCCATTTTGCGTCCCCCTGTTTGTACCCCGTTATGTTTACCCCCTTTTTGTAGCTCTCCTTTTTTTTCCCCAAAGTCTAAATGGGACAAACACCCACATGAAAAGAAGAGCTCCAAAAATTTCACCTGTTTCTCGTGACAAACACGTGCATGCCAATATACACATATAAAAATGCCTACGCGACCATGTCCTGCACAACTCCCTCCTTAGACACTGCCTCCTTCGCAGCTAACTTTCTTTGCGCAACCACCACGTATGTAAGTGATCACACATACGACGTTTTTACATTTACCTTTACCTTTTATCGCTTTTTTTTTTTTTTTTTTTTTTTTCTCCCCACTTTGACCAACCACACCTAGCTCACATTTTATGTGACGCTGTTCCAAAATTGTTCCCCCCGTTGCTAAAATGCTCCTCGAGGGAAAACCTGAATGTACATTTTGAGTGAGCACAAGTGAACGCCATTTTTTTTTTGGGGGGGGGGTAGAAGTACAGCGCGGTTTTTTAGGCCACTTCGTCGGGGGGTGTACTTCCCCCGCAGTGTTAAAAGTGCGCATTTATGTGTACATACGTATGTATGTATGGCGATTTTTTTTTTGCAAAATTAACCCTAACTCTGAGGATTTCCCCCTTCGCGAACTTCCACCGTTCGAGGATTTCCCCCCTCGCTGGGGAACACAACTGCATACCCGCTGAGAGAGAAAAAACAAATCACAGTTCCTCCAAACTGACTGGCGAGTGCACATCCGGTAGGGATGGGAAAAGAAATCGTGGCCTCTTATCAACGCGATGCGATGCCCCCTTTTTTGACCACGGACACCTACGGGGGTGTACCCCGTTCGACTGCGTTCCGCCGGAACTCGTATTCGCATCAACCCTACGTTTCCACAGCGTGGGTAGGCTCAACACTGCTACATGCGCGGGTAGATATTCCTGCGTGGCACGATTGGAAGTTCCCTTTGCAGCCCCCTGGTGGAGGGGAAAGTCCGCCTGCACGGGAACATCTCAGCCTTTTTTTTTTTTTTTTTTTGATTTATCTTTCGTTCGAAAGGTATACGAAAGGGTGACTCATCAGCTTTTTAGTGTGCGTGCTCAGGTTAAAATTCACATTGGGGTGAAGTTCCCCCAATTCAGCTGCTACTTTCTACATGGCACATCCCGTTCGAGGTGTCCGCCCATTTTTATGCATCTCCGCGTAGGCGTACATTTTCGCAAAGTTGGTAAACACCAAAATGGTGCCTTTTAAACGTACAGCGAAAATTTCCACCCCACAACTTCTTTCGTTAACGGTAAGAGCGCCCCTTTTGGTGCGAAGGAAGAGCAACGCGTCAGCATCGCGAGGTATACACTGTGGCTATATCTGGGAAAAAAAAAAAAAAAAAAAAAAAAAAATCTACCCCGTCGGAGGTATAAACGTGAGTAGGTATAATGCATATGCTACAACACAAGAGAGAGGTTTCCATGGAGAGAACAGCAATCCCATTTTCGCGCGTTCCGCAAATATTCCCCACTTCTGCTTGGCCAGTTGATTGACGAGGGAAGGGCACCAACCCCACTGGGTTCACTTCACGCGGGATTCAACTTGCATTTCAGTAGCCCCCTTCTGCGCAAAAAAGGGAAAAAAAAAAAATAAGTTCCTTCCTCTTCATATGCGAAGGAAGAACATTGAAGGGGATCACCCAAACGGAGGTCCACACAAATTGCATGTACAGGTTGCTCCAAAAGGGGGGGAAAGAGGCACATATGCGGGGGAGAGATACGCATATTATGTGCAACGCTGCCGAGTGGAAAGACCCTTTTGCTTGCCACTAACCTGGGTAGTTACGCATTTTTGGTGAACTTTGCTCTGGTCCCGCTTTGGCAACGGTGTTTTGTTTAGTAGCCATTTGCCCGCTGCACGTTCACCCATCAGTGGGCACTTCATCATCTCCTTTTTTTTTTGCGTGAGTGGCTCGGTTGGCCCTCGCTCCGCGTGTCTCCCACCTGTGCAACCACTGCTGCAAAAACAAATAACTTGCTTCCACGCGCCTCTCGACTGAACGTTCTAACACACGCCCTGAGAGGTGCCCCCCCCCCCAGTGTACCATGAGCAAAAGCATCTTCGACCCTTCCCTATACTTTGGCCATGTAGTATCAACGAAGACGAGGGAAGGACACTCATTCGAAGGAGAACTCTACTGCTACGAGACGAACTTAAAATTTATAATCATCAAAGAGGAGGGCAAAAATGGCACAGCCAATTTTTACATTATCAAAACGGATATCATCGTGGACATAGAGATAGTGAGGAGAATAAAAATTCTTTTTGACCCTCTGCCTCAGATTGAGAGGTCCCTCATAGAAAAAATTGAAAAGAAGGCCCTGACAGACTTTGAGAGCGTCAAGGCACGCATCGGCATTGGGGTGACGCAGGAGGCGCAGGAGCTCTTCGACTTTATATGGAAAACGTATGTCCGCTGAGAGGGGCACCCCTAAACCCTAAAAAAGACACATGGAGTAACTCGGTCCTCCTTCACCTTTTCCATCTCCGTCTCCATTTCCTTCTCCTTTTCCATCACCTCCTCCTGTAGGCACCCGGACTGCGCTTGGAGCAACAAAGACATTTTGGTCCTCAACGGAGAAGTCAGGATTAAGCCGCCCTATGGGCCGGACAACTGCGTGGCGAAGAATGAAAACCTCAAGGAGAGGTTCTCCACCGTGGTAGGGGAGGAGAGAAAAGGAGAGAAAGATAGGGAGAAAGAGATAGGGAGAGATAGTGCATTGGTGCATTCTTGCATTCGTGCTTGTGCGTGCTTCTTCCTCCACCTTCCAGATTAACCGCTTTGCCCTGCTCAACTGGGGCAGCGACGCCGTTCCGCATGCCCCCAGGTTGTCGCTGAATTGTGCGAAGCGCTTTTTACCTGACCCAACCGTCATTGAGCGCTACACCCATTTGGCTTCCTCCCCCCAGATCTCGAAGTTTCGCCAGAAGAGGAACATGTCCAATTGGAGCTGAGTCCCTCGCGAGGGAAGCGGTTGCGTCGGGACTTCCACAGAGTGAAGAGCACATATGTATCTGCACAGCAACCACGTGGTGACTCTCCATTTGGACGGCTGTGCATGCAGTTATCACGTGCAAGCGGTTACTTGGGGGGAAAAAAAAAAGAAGAAAAAACGCCGCTTTACCTCTTTACCTCTTTACCACCCCATGTTGGTCTTTTTTTTTTTTCTCTCCATGCGTGCATAGCATACACCGAAGTAATCCCTCAAACCGACGGGGGGCGTTTCAGGGACCGCTCCCCAATGTGCATGCGCGCGGCACACCACTGAAGGAACTCATGTGGAGTTATACCCCACAGCTTTAATTAAAAAAAAAGCTTTCATTTGATAGGCATTCACCTGGGTAGCGAGTTGACTCGTCCACTTAGCTGGGGGCAGAGACCCTTCAGAAGTTGCACAAAGTGGCATCCTCTATAGACTCTTCCGGCCTATGTCTCCTCTGGCTTCGCCAAAATGGGCTTCCTCCTCGGGGCGCTCTTTTTCACCGCTTGGCGCGGTCGCTGCGGGGGCATCGCGAGGTGGCACGGTGGGTGTGAGGCGGCGTCGTAGCGGCGCACTAGTAGAGGTGGTGACCCCTCCATCGCGGCGCACTTGCAGAGGTGGCTCCTTTCTCCCTCTTTTCGCCCTACGCATGGTCAGCTTGAGGTACAGGGCGAACATAATGAACGGGACGAAGACGATGGCCCACTGCAAGGAAGTCGTGAAGGGGAAGGGAAACGATTGCTTTGCGGCACACCTGCGTTTGTTCATCACGTGTGTTTTTCCTCCGCTGGTCTTCCGCTCGTACGGCCCACCTGCACCCAGGCGTTTCGCAGGTAGCTGGCGAAGTAAATCCAGAAGTCGGGCTCGGGCGGCGGATGGGACGCGTAGCCCACTTCGTTCATGCCGGCGCAGCGGGGGGGAGAAGCGAAAGGAGGGCGCGGCGAAGCTGTGCTGAGTTGGAGGCGCTCCCCCAATATGACTCGCCACTAGCACGTTCCACGCTTGCGCAGTGGCCGGCGCTTTATCCGTTCATTCGGTCGGCAATCGTTTGGTCAGCAGTTCATTTGGTCAGCAGTTCATTTGGTCAATAATTCGCTCGGTCATACGTTCATATGTTCATATGTTCATATGTTCATATGTTCATATGTTCATCTTTTTTTTTTTTTTTTTTCCTCCCCGTGGGAGAAACGGCCAGTTGCGCGAAGCCGGGAGTGCCCTGGCTTGACCTGTTCAGGCGACTGGCGCAAGAAAGGGAAGCGGCCGCCATAGCGACGACTTCGCTACACATTAAGGAGGCATTTTACGTCACATTTGCGCCGCGCGCTCGCCGCGCTTGCGATGGGTGGATGAGTTTTTCTCTGTTCCGCAAAAAATGAAAAATTTCTTTCAGCGTTGGGGTGAGGTGGATGGCACGGGGGGGAAAAGGGGCAATGGGGTGGAGCAAGTGGGCGGCAGGGAAAGCTGCCCGGTGGCTGCGAAGCAGCTAAGAAGCTTGACAGCTAGGCAGCAACGCGGCTAAGAAGCTTGACAGCTCCACCGCTCCGTCGCCGCTTCACCGCTCCGTCGCGGCTTGGCCTTGCCCTTGCGCCTGAAGTTATCGTACTTGGGCTTGTAGGCGTGGGGGGCGGGGGTGCCCTGCAGGTTGCTGCTGAGGTTCTTGCACATGTTGATTTGGTGCAGGAAATAGTCTATGAAGATCTTCTGCTGCGCGCGCGTCTTGATGTTGAGGATGTCCATGTCGATGTAGAAGTCGAAGGCGGAGCCGAACACCGACGTGACCACTTCTCCCTTGTAGAGCGGCCCGTCCTTCCAGACCAGCTGCCTCCCGGAGTTCTTAACGCACATGATGTCGGCGGAGACGAGTGCGAGTGCTTCGTCGGGGGAGGGCTCTCCCTTTTGCACTTCCCCCAGGTGGTTCTCCTGGCTAGCGGTGTCCCCCTCCGCAGGCCTCCTCTGCTGGCCGTAATTCATGAGACTGCTCAACTTCCGCAGCTGAATGTTGTGGTACAGCTTCGCGTAGGAGATGAAGTGAAAGGCCTTCTTCTGGTAGGACACGTCCTTCAAAAAGATGTTCAGCTGCGTCGTCATGGGGTCAGAGTTATACGTCTGGTTCTGCACATTTTCGAAGCTAGCCAAAAGTTGGAAGCTAATGTTCGAAAGGGGATCAATAAATTTAGGGGCCACTTTGTAAAACAAATCCGCATAAGCTTGCTCATTGGTTGTTTGCAAAAGGGCATAGAATTTCCCCGAGTAGTTTTCCTTAATGTTCTGCAGGATCGTCTCGTCTAGCCTGGTGTTACTAAGCGAGTGGCATATAATCACAATGAAATACATCTTATCGATGAGCTTATGAATTTGACTCTGCTGGTACCTCTGCTGGTTAGACAAGTGGACCTTCTGCTTGGAGAGGTATATCAAAATTTGGGACAGCACCTTAATGCAGTCATTGTACCTCCTCAGCATGAGGTAGCAGAAGGCGATGTGGTAGAAGACGCTAATATGGCACAGAGTCACCTTCCAGTACAGTGCCTTATGACTCAACTCAATATAAGAAATGATTTTCAACGCTGTGTAGTAGTCCCCCATCAGGACATACACCTTCAGAAGAACGCAGCAAGCGAAGTAGGCAAATTGGTATCTACTGGTCAAATCTTCATTGTTTACGTGAAAAACGTTGTGAACAAATATGGCTCTTTCCTCCTCTGAGAGAGTTACAAATTCTGCCTTCAGCAAAAGACTGTGGAGCACTTCCAACACGATGCTACTCTCAAATACGTCCGAATGTTTTATTAAAAAGTCTATTCCTTCTTTATTTTCTTCTGGCTCTTTCAAAATTTTTAACTTATAATGACACATGGACTGGTACTGGTAAATGTACTCCGAGAGGAAGTCGTAAATCCATACGTTCGGCATGACCAGCACATTGTCGTTTGTATCTCCTGAAGGGTCAGAACAAATGCTCGAAATAAAATTTAATAAGCATTTGTAATTGTCCCAGGAGTTCTTCCTATCTTCCAGCGTCACATCGTTTATTATGAACACATGTCGGTAGTAGAGCTCCTCATACAGAGAGTGAATCAAGTTGTGAAATCGATTCTTCTGCTTGTAAAAGACGTCCACCAGCTTGATGGAGGGCCAGCGGATGTTCTTAAAGTAAATCTCCGAAATGGCGTAGAAGTCCGTGTCGAACAGCTTCTTGATCGCCTCCGCGTTTCGGTGGTACACGAAGTCGTGCAGGTTGATGAGGAACGTCTCCACCTCCTCCTCGAAGCTCACGGGCTTCTCGGCCCCCGCGCCGCCCTCCCCCTCCAGGTACTCCGCCATGGGGGACGCGGGGAAGCGGTTAAGCGGTCAAGCGGTGAGATGGCAACGATGTGGCAGCGATGTGGCAGCGATGTGGCAACGATATGGCAACGATACCGCAACGTGCCTCCAGCTGACGACGCGAGAGCCAAACTGCGCAACGCTCACTTGTGCACAAGCAAAGTGGGGCAGAGGGCCACGAACGAGTGGGTACGCCAGCCGGGAGGAAAAAAAGCGGGCTATTTTAGCGGCATACGAAGGGGAAAAAAAAAAAAAACCAAAGCGAAGAGAAGAGAAGCAAAGCGAAGCGAAGTCAAGATGAAAAAAAAACAGTAAAGGGAAAAAATAACACAGTGGCACAAATAAAAACAGAACGAAATTAATGCATTTTGGAAAAAAAAAAAAAAAAAAACCAAGCCGAGGGAAGCCGAAGGAAGTCGGAGGAAGCCAAACGAAGCGAAACGAAACGAAGCCAAGCCAACCACTTTTCGCCGCCCCAAATTTTACCCCAGTTGAAAGGCAAAAGCCGGCGCTGTGCTACTCATAACGTGCACCGTGAGCTGTAGGCGATACGTATCCGCTCACCCCCATTTGTAGAGCCAAAAAATGTAACGGCGGCCGGGATGGTGCCGCCTCCACTCTACCGAAGGTGGCATCTCCCCTGACCCCATTTTATGTGGCTTACATGTGAGCACGTACGCCCTGAAAAAAAAAAAAAAAAAAAAAAGAAAAACAAGAAAAACAAGAAAAAAAAGAAAAACAAGAAAAACCAAGTAAAACACATACCTAAGCTGCTAACCTAAAAACGCGTGCAACAACTTTTGTTCACCCGCCTACCCGTTTGTGCGTTTTAAAGGGGGCATAGAGCGGCAGCGGTATGGATCCCTCTGGTGAAACCTCAACGGGGGATAGCTTCGCCTCGCTTCACCACGCCGCTTAGATAAACAGGAGCTTATGGTGCCTCCCCGTAACGTTGACTAGAGAATGGTCGCAACGATAAGAAGGATACCCCCTCGATGTGTACCCCCCGTTCCCCCCTGGTTTCCTCTTTCGTACGTCAAGGTGCCGCTTAAACGGAGCAACGCTGGTTAGCACTGACCAGTAGCGATTACCGCCCATTGGGCTTCCATCCCGCCCGAACGAGTGAACCGTGCAGAATACAAATTTATGTAGACGTATGTCTTTGCATAGCTGCCCATGCGCGGATGATTCTTTACGTGTGCGCGCGGAGGCGAAAATTTAAAAAATAACAAAAAAGTGGCAAACAAGTGACAAAAATGACAAAAAAAAAAAAAAACAAAACGCACCCCGTTGTGCGCGTGAACGGATCGTGGGGAAAACATTACAACTGCCGGGGGGCGCCACAAAAAGGGAGGAAAGCATTCTTAAGTGCTTCTACTGGGGGGAGACACATATATAAAGCGCAGATGAAGGAAGCCGCCGGTGGGGAAAAATGGGGAAAAACGCTGACCCCCAATGCGGATGCGTACGTCACACCAAAAACAACTTTGCAGCCATTTCGCATTTTAAAAAAAAAAAAAAAAAAAAAGTTAAAATTTTTGTACTGTACCATCATAGGGGGGCTTTCCAAAATGGTCAGCCGAGACAAAACTGGAGAGGAAGTCTAATCACCCCATCCGTGTGCAGGTAAAAACCCCAGAGCGCAATGGCCCAGCCAAAGTGTCCCTATGCGTATTTCCGCATCAGCTCCTTCACTTTCTCGTTTTTGTTCGTTTGGACGTATTTCATGTCCATGATGTATTTGTACTTGAGCTCTTCGTAGTTTTTCTGCAGAGGGGGTGAGGCAAAAAATGAAATGGAAGAAAAGAACGCAATGGTGGATGGTCGGATGGGCAGATTGGCTGAAGGGCAGACCGCCCCTTCGCTTTCCCCCTCCGCCTCACCTTCAATATGTTATGGTTCGTTATCAGTTTGGTGTGCTTGTCCGCCACGACCACCCAGTTGGTGGCCTCGTCGGCCCAGGACTGCAACTGGGACTCCAGGTTCTCTATTTGGATGTTTTTCTCGTTAATAATTTTTTCCTTCTCGGTCAGCAGGGAGTGCATTTTTATTTGTTCGTCGTGCAGCTTGTCGACCATCAGTTCGTAGTTCTTGTCGTGCATTCTGTGCACATTGCGGTCCAAATAGTTTTTCAGTTTATCTTCCAGGCATTTTATTTCTTCTTTGTAGTGCTTCACGCTTTTGACGTTTTCGTCTGAGCGAAGGGGGGGAAGGGCGGTGCGCGAAATGGGGTAAGCCAGACGCGATACATCCAACTCGGTACAGCTGACTAAAGCATTCCCACATTCTCCACTTTGTACACACGCAGGGAAAGGGGAACATTCTCCCCCCTTTGTTACCTTTACCATTGAGTAGGTCCAGCAACTGCGCTCGTTCCTTCTGAAACAGCTTCTCCTTTTCGTCCTGAGTTGTTCAGAAAAAAAAAAAAAAACAGCCAAATGGGGTGAACATTCTGAACGGTTCAGGTATTTTTTTACACTTTTTCCACTTTTTATGATTTTTTTTTTTTTTTTTTTTTTTTCTTCCTTTTGGCTAGCTGACGCAAACTTCCCCCAAGCGCAGAACAGAACGAGCGCGTCTTACCATCATTTGGCTGTTTTTCCTTTCGAATTCCTTTAGGAGGGCCTCCTTCTTCGCCAGCTGCGCCGTCAAGTCTTTCATCTTCTGTTCGCTTTCGAGAACGCCATTCTTCATGTCCGCGACGCTTTGTGTTATTTTGGCCAAATTGCTATTTAAGCTGCGCGGGGGAAGTTGCACACAAGGGGAAAGGGGTTAGCACGGGCGGTAACGCGTCCTCAGAGCACTCCCCCCAAAGGGGAAAAACGCGTAACATTCTGTGCAGCTACACACAGCAGTGCTATCGCTCGCGCTCACCTGGCAATAATTTCGTTCTTCTTCTGCAGCTCGCAGTAGTACTCGTTTTTCTTTTTTACGATTTCCTCCACGTTTTTTAGAAGCTCCAGTTGCTGCGGCGGGGAAGGGGGGGAACGGCCGAGTGTGTCCTTTTCGTGTGTCCATTTGGGTGTGCCTATCTATTCATACATTTGTTTATACATTATTTTATATATTTATTTATATATATTTTTCTGTCCTTTTTTTTTGACTCCCCAGTCTGACTTACCTTCCTCTGCGTGACCATTTGTATTTCCACGCTCTTCTCCTTTTTTATGTACACATTGGCTAGGCTTTCTATCCTGCGGGGGGGGGAACGAAAATAATAAAGCTACTCATGAGTTATTCTCGTTGGCCGAAAACAACATCGCCGAGGTCTTCCCACGTGTGGAAATGATTCCCCTTTTTTTGGCATATCCTCCGCTTTACCTCTTCGTCATGACGTGGTTTTCCCCAAACACGTCGGAGAATACGTTCTGCGGAATGGGAAAAAAAAAAAAAAAAAAAAAAAGTGATACCCTTTTTTGCGTGTTCTCCATGGGGCCCATACGACACATAAATGATATGTACATAGGGCGCGTCTTCCGACGCATGGAGGGACGCCCCGCTTTCACACGCAAAAACTCACGTAGAGCTGCTCCATCGCGTTTTCGATGTATTTGTTCTGGTGATCCATATCATCGTCGGGCATTTCCACCTGATCCTGCTCGACCACTTTGAACCTCCGCCTCATGTGCTGGTACCTCTTGACAAGTTTGCACTTTTGCTTGTAGCAGTCTTCCAGTTTCTTCATTTTTGTCTTTAGCTTTTGCTTGCTTTCTTTTAGCCGCTTTATTTCTATCTCTAGCTTCTCATTTTGGCCTAGAAGGATATCGCTCTGTTGCTTTTCTTTGCCGAGCGTGAGGCAGACTTCCTTCAGGTGCAGGGCCAGGCTGTTGCTGAGGGTCGCGTCCTTCTCGCTGGTCGCTTGCAGGTCGCTCAGTCTCTGCAGGATTTCGGCGCTGCTGGAGGGGGCGGGGCCCTCGGGGGACTCTTCCCCAGGCATGCTTAATTCGTCGCGGTTGCTTAGTTGGTGGTTGCTTTCTTCGTGGTTGCCTTCCTCATCGTGACTGCCTCCTTCATCGTGGCTGCCTTCCTCATCGTGGCTGCCTTCTTTGTCATGGGTTCTTCCCTCCTCGCTCCCCCCTTCGCTCCCCTTTCCGCTCCCCCCCCCTGCGGCCGTGACCCCCTGTATGCGAACCGGGTACGCGTAGACGCTGATCCCCCTCGCCCTGTGCAGCTCCCCCAAGTCGTTGCCGTAGGGGAAATTCAAGCGGAGCTTCTCTTCCCCCTGGAGGACATGCTTACGTGAGTCCCTCTCGGTTACGTCTGTGGATTCTGATTTGACAGATGCAGAGTAGTCACCGCATTTTTTATCCTTCGACTGGTACACACATGGGTGGTTACTCGTGTCTACTCTCCCACGTCTCTTCCCCTTTTCACCTTTACATAGGTCTAGCTTAAGAAGCCCCATCAACGCTTTCTTCCTCTCCTCCCGCATCTCCCTGTCATTCACTTTTGTCTCATTTTTCTCTCCCTCCTTGGAAATTTGTTTTTCCTCTTTCGCCTCTCCACTTGTGCGCAGCCTTTCGCTCGCTCTCTTCAGAGTGCCTTTCTCTCCTGGTGGGTCTCCCACGTTGGTTCTCCTGCTAGCTACTCCCTTAGTCACCAAGGCAAAGTTCCCCCCACCCTTTGACTTTCTCCTTCCATCGAGACAGTCTCCTTTTGCGCCATTCCCAGAAGCTGCTGTTTTGGCGTTCTTCACATGGACTTCATCATTGAGAGTCCCCTTTTTAGCTAGCCATTTTATCTTCTCATCATTTGGTTCACCTGCTCCCCTCGTTTTGCCCGCTTGACTGCCTCTGAAGAATCCCGGGTTGGGGGGAACTCCTCCGTTGCCTTCCCTGCAGAATCGCTCGTTGGGGGGAACCCCTCCGTTGCCCTCTCCACGCTTGTGCTCCCTCATGCGAGCAGTTAACGCTGCATCGGCGTGACTACCCTTCTGGGGTGCAACCCTAATTTGACCTGCACCCACGCCTTTTCCGCTCCGATTATTCCCCTGCGTTGGTTCCCCCTGTGTAGTCCCCCCCTGTGTTGGCTTCCCCCGTGTGGTGTCCCCCCGCGCTGGGTCCTCCCCCGCAGTGCTCGCCCCATCCGAGTCGCCTTCAAAAACGTCGCTGCCCATGGAGGAAGAGTTGTGGGAGCTGTACCTGTCCAGCCCCTTGCTGCCGATTAGGATTTCCTTTAAAACGCTCTTCGCCTGGTTGGTCTTCACGACGGAGGAGAAGGAGCAACTCGTTTCGTCCTCCTCGACATTCACTGCGCTGCGCGCGCGGGCAACGTGGAGCAGGCCATTTGGGGGAGCGGCGGGTCGTTCAGCATCCAATTCGTCGGCATCCAATTCGTCGGCATCCAATTCGTCGGCTTCCAATTCGTCGGCTTCTCCTCCATCGCAAGACGAATCGCCGAGCCCCTCCTGCCTGACCACTCCTTCATACGTCGACCCACTTTCACCTTCAACGCTTGAGACCCTCACCCCCTGGGTTTTTCCCCCACCATTAATCGATCCCCTATGGCTTATCTCCATCACGGGGGGTTCCTCCCCACGGAAACGTCGCTCCTTCACGTTGTCTTTTGTCCTTCCACTTATGGGTGTTACCAACTTGGGGGTATTCGTGGACACCTTCCGGCTTATTCGGTTAATGAGCTTTTCTATAAGTTCCTCCGATGGGATGGCATCCTCGGGTGCCTCCTCCGATGGGGCGGCATCCTCGTGCACGTCGTCTCTCTCCTCCCTCAGGTAGCGGTACGCACTCGTCTCCTCCAACTCCCCCGCGCCGTTCGGGGGGCCCCTTCTTTTCGCCAAGCCGTTTGGCTCGCTGGCCTTCTCGGGGGCATTCCTCTCTCCTCTTATCTGGTGCCTCACGGGAAGGTTACTCTCTCCAGCCTCGTTCGCCACCAAGCTGGCCGACAAGCTGGCCTCCAAACTGGGCACCACCGCCTTCCTCAAATTCTGCACCTGTTCAGACGGCTCCTTTCCCCTATCGGTGAGGGACTCGTCTAAGTAGGCCTCATCCGAATAGCCCCCGTTTGAATAGCCCCCATCTGAGTATCCCCCATCTGAATCGCCTCCATGTGAATCGCCCTCGTCTAAGTCGCCCTCGTCTAAGTCGCCCCCGTCTGAGTATCCCCCCTCCCCCGTTTGGCTGACCGCTCTGTTGCTGGCGGCGCTGAGGAGATTGCTCACCAGGTCTTCCTCTCCCTCGGCGTCCAGCGCGTCGTCGCCTACCTCATACGGTTCTTCGCCTACCTCATACGGTTCCTCGCCTACCGCATCCGCTTCCTCACCTACCGCATCCGCTTCCTCACCTACCGCATCCGCTTCCTCACCTACCGCATCCGCTTCCTCCCCCGCTTCCCCCCCCGCTACGTCCGTGGTGAAGCGGCCGCGCGCGTTGGCGCACCGGAGGACGTCGCAGACGCTGAGGAACAAGTGCTTGGGCCTGAGCACGTGCTGGTTGCCCCGCAGAAACAGGTTTTGCAGGCACTTGAGGTTCCTGTACTTTTGCAGGACGGAGAGGAAGTACGACCGGCAGTCAGTTAAGCGGCAGCCGGGGGAGAAGCTGCCAGTGGAGTGCTCCTCATTGTATCGCTTCAGCCAGTTCTTGTTGTCGAGGAGGTAAAACAGTTGAACCGGGTGGTTAATCAGATTGGAGCGGAGGTCCAAAACTTTCAAATTTTTAAAAACACTTAATCCTTTTAAGTTGGTGAGTTTATTCCCCCGAAGGTAGAGAGTATCTAGGGAATTAAAAAACAACAGCATAACATCTTGCTCAGTTTTATTAGAAATAAATTCTTTTATGTGTCCTTCATCTGAGTACCCTCCTTCGAGGCTCCTCTCTCGATTCTTCTTATTTATGATGTGTAGGTACCTCTCGAAGGTGGTTAGCTTTTTAATTTTATTAAAGCTCACATCTAGGAATGCCAGTCTGTTAAGTGGCAAGTCTCCATTAGTGTAAAATATTTTTTCATTCATTACGTGGCTTCTGTACGAGTCGCCGTAGGAAGAATTGGGTGAGTCCTCTCCTTTCTCCTCCTGGCAAGAGACAGCACTCGAGGGGGGTGCACCGCACTTGGGTCTCCCCTCCTCTTTTGTCTCCCCCCCATGGTGCGAATCACTCTGCACTTCTTTCTGCTGAGTTCCCCCCGATGGATTCTTCACCCCTGGTAGCTTCTTAACCCCCTTGAAGCATATATCCGTGAGGTCGTTATGGTGAGCAATTATTTTTTCCGTGGAGGGGGGGATGAAGTCTCCATCCAAGGAAGTTAAGCAGTTGTTTGAGATATTTAGGGTCTTCAGATTTTCAAAAGAGCTGAGTCCTTTTAGCGAGCGGATGGAGTTGTTGGATGCGTCTAGGTAGGTCACGCTCGTGTAGTCTGCGTTCTGCTCGATCAGCTTCTCCAGGATCACGTCGGAGTCCTCCAGGCTCCGCAGGTGGCAGTTCGACAGGTCCAGCAGCATTTTGCGGCGGGGGGGCGAACGCGAGGGGCGAACACGAGGGCCGCCTTAGCTGCCGCGCAGCTTATGCGTGTTCTCTGAGCGGAAGGGTGAAAATTCCCGGGGGGGATCCACGTTTGGGCGAAAAGGGTGCGTCCTTTGAAAGTGGAGTTGCCGCGAGGGGGGCGACTCGGGTGGCGCAGCTTAGCGGACGCAGTTTAGCCGCCTCAACTTGGCCGCCTCACCTGAAAGACAACGCGCGCGGCCTCCCCTCCGCGGCGATGGACAACTTACAAACAGCCAAACGAAACTGGAAATTGCAAAAACGGGAACACAATGGCGAACAAGCTGATTATAAAATGAAAAGAAAAAAAAAAAAAAAACAGCCAGCCAGCCAACAAACCAACACAAGTGTGCGCATGCACGAGGGAATACAACTCTTCGGCGGAATACGCTCGCGCGATTTTTTGCGGCGCTCGGGGGAAAAAATTGAAAAATAAAAACACGCAAAATGCGCGGGATACGCAGCAATGTGGCAATATGGCAACGCAGCCGGGGGATACGCCCGGGGGGCATCTTTCCTTTTTTTTTTCCCCGGCGTGTTTGCGAAAAATATGACCATGTGCAGGCAAAAGGAGAAAGCCGCTGCGAGGAATGCGTTTAAGTCATTTTAATTATTCCCCCCCAATTATGTTGCAACGTAAGGGAATACACACCAAAGCAGCGGATTAGCCAAACGCAGTCACCATCGCGTCGCTGCTGCGGAATGCCTTCGTAAAACATGCACTTAGCCCTGTACCTCTTAGTGGGACTTCTCTGGGGATGCACGAATGCATTCATGAAAAAAGGATGCGCAAGGGGGGAAGAGGAAAAACAGAAAGGTCTCTTTCGTGTAACCATTGGTCTGCTGAACAATTGGTATGTAGTAATCCCATATCTGTTTAACCAAGCAGGGTCTGTACTTTATTATTACCTGTTAGGGCAGGGCGACATATCTTTGGTAATGCCTCTGTGCAACGTCCTCTGCTTTGTATTCACCTTCCTCACTGAAATGGCACTCTTTAAGCGGGCCTTCTCCTTCAAGTCCGTGCTTGGGTTGTCCTTCGTCAGCGCCGGGCTCTTCCTCTGCCTGCGCGTTTAGGGGAAGCACGGTCACCACGATATATGCGGCTTCCAACCGGTGGGTGCCCCCCAATCGGCTGCCGCATCGCTACACCGCCATACCGCCACACCGGAGGAAAGATAACTTACCGCTTCGCATAACAGGGATGGATCCTGCGCAGAGAAGGAGCAGAGCGAATTGTAGAGCAACCCCCCCCAAAAGAAAACCCAGAGAACACCCAAAAAAAAGGATTTCCCCCCACGTGTGCAATTTCACTTCACCGGAAGTTAACACCAAATGAGAAACGGACCCAAAGTTTTAATCGCCCTGGGGAACGAACTAAAAAGGGGAGCTGCGTCCCATCAGTGCAAAGGGGACGTCGCCAGAATGTACGTGAATTACCTGCGGCAAAGGTACAGCATGGACGAGTGGAACCACGTCAGTAACGTTAACTCTTTCATTTGCGAGAAGAACAACATCATTTTAATCAAACCAGTAACTTCCCTGGAAAAGAACAGTGGACTGGCAATAAAAAATATTTTAAATTATTTAAATTGTGAAGATTTAAAAAATGTGTGCATAATTTTACCTGACCTGTACAGGTCAATTGGCAAATTTAAATACAAAAGTTATACCAAAATTTATGAAAAATTGGGCCCAGATTTTTACAACATTTTGAATTCGAACATAATTAACAATGTTTTATGCAACCACTTTTTGCAGCTATGCATTGGTGTGAGCAATTATCCAAATGAAACAAAAAACGCCGTTGCGATCGCCTTGCAGGAATGCTTGAGCGATGGTGAGCTGAAAAAAATTTTTAAAACATTTCAGCTAGCTGAGGAGTATTTTCATAAAAAAATTATGAACGGCAAGGTGATAACAACCAATTATATTCACTTTAAGGAGAAGTATCCCGCCATGGAGCCTCAGAAGAGCTTCAGGAGGAGCACCGCCAGTCGCAGGTACATCCTGGATGTCTACCGCCACATGTACAAGTAGCGCGGGGAAGGGTGCGTGTGTGTTTGTATGTATATGTGTGTGTGCTTATGTGTATGTTTGTATGTGCTTATGTGTATGTGTGTGCATATTTGTATGTGTGTATGTATGTGTGGGGGGTCTTCCTCCGCGAGGTGCGGGTGGATGGCCCTCCGAGTCGCTTTCCCACTTTACGTTGATTTGCTTAACTGTGCGAAGGAGAGAGGCATCACGGTGAGCGACTCACCCATCGCGTTTCCATCTGCGCATGTTATGTTAGCCGTTTTTTCCGCTTAGTTCGCACACGTGGAGTGGCACAAAAATGTTAGGAAAAAAACAAAAAAAAAAAACTACAAAGGGGGGAGAAGTCACCGGGTGGTAACAAAACATTACGAGCAGCTTCTGACCACTCATTGGCATCTCTCAGGGGATAGATTAACTCATCCGGGATGCACACATAAGAGATCACTTGCCTACTACAGAAGAACCGGCTTGCACCGGCTGTTTATCTCCGCAGTGACCCCCTCGAACACCTCGTTGATCTTCATACTTATGTCTTCACAAGTTAAGCTCTTAATAAACCCATCGCACTTGATGAGCCAGCTGTAATACTCACTTATGGTGGTGCTCGCCACTCCTCTCATGTGACTAGCATCCTTCATCAACTTGGCAACTTCGTTTGTGTGGTTTTTAATTGCATAATCGCAGTCCTTAAAGCTCATTTGTATCCTGTTGTTTTCTCTTAAATGGTGCTTGCTCGATTCTATGCTTTCCTGTACCCTCCGGATGGAGGAGAGGTAGGTTTCCTCCACGATGTTTGCGCCCTGGCCGGTTTTGCTCATTTTGGGAAGCGCAAAAAGGGGCGAAGCGCGAAAGGGGGAATTGGCGGTGATACTGCGCGGTAACACTACAGCCCGGTGCCCGCTGCTTATCACTCCAACCTACAGGGGGTGGGATCAACCGGATGCCTCCAAAAACATACACCCGCAGTTGCAGCTGTGGGAGGGAGAGACATCCAAGACAACTGTCTCTACAGCGAATTGGGAAGGGACAACAATTTTTAAATTGGCTAGCTGGGAAAAAAAAAAAAAAAAAATGACAAAGTTGTAGGAGAGCAAATAAAATAACTACTGCGCGGTCTTCCCCTTCTCCGCAAATGGACCCCACTGACGTGCGGCGCTGCACCGGCTGGCTATATGGCTACGTGGCAATATGCCTACATGCCTACGTTTTCTTCGAGCGAGCAGACGAAGGCAAATCTTAAAAGGGTGGCAACGGGGGAGCAAAGGGGGCACTCCCGGTTAGCAGTTGGTGTACGTACACACAAAAAAAAAAAAAATAATAAAAACATACAACGGGCTGCACCCAACATACACGCAGAAAAGAGCAACCCAAACATGGCCCAACTGAGGGGGGCGTTTATGCGACGGCTGCGCAGATGGTGGGGAGGGCCAGGAGGGGGTACAATTCGCCAACCCTATCATATGGCTCAAAAAAAAAAGCAAAAAATAAACTTCTTATCTTTCATAGCGATGTGGATTATGTGTCACCTCATTCTAAGCAGGAGCTTCCGCTCCACCCCCCGCTTTACCACTACCATCGCTCTTGGCACCTTCCACACCTGCCGCGGCCCCCCCGTCGTACCGTATGGGGATGCGGCGCCTCTGCCCCTTCTCCCCCTTCTCCCCCTTCTTCTTGTTGGCGTAGAGAAACGAGTTGTCCTTATAATTTCGCAGCCCCTCCACGATGAGGCAAGCTTTGCAAACAGGGTTGGACGTGTAGGCGCCACAGCTCGCGCACACCTGGAGCACCTTCCTCCTGCTGCTGTTGTGGTAGAAAAATTCGGACGAGTGAATGATGTTAAGGATAAACTGCGGGTTAATCATCTCCAGGTCTTTTATGAAGCTCCGCAAGTTCCCGCGGAATGAGTTGGGGGAGTAGGTGCACTCTGTGCTGAAGTAGTCCAGCTGTTTGTAAAATGCGTATAGAACGATTTCCTTTTCGTAGCACCACATGAGGGGCTTCAGTCGGGGGAGGAAGAACGGGTGCTCCTCTTCGGGTGGGGCGGGCTCCCCATGGGTGGGGGGAGAAGCTTCCATTCGGGCGCCTCGAGTGTCCATTCCACTTGGGGGCCTCTGCCCCCGCTCTGTAGAGGCTTCTCCCCGCGCGCACTCGCCGCCGCAGCAGGTGGCCACTTCGGCCGCCTCTTCCTTGGCCACCTCTTCTTTGGCCACCTCTTCTTTGGCCACCTCTTCTTTGGCCACTTCTTCTCTCTCCACCGCCGCCGCCCCCTCCACGCCCTTGGCGAGCTTCTCCAAGTCGCCCCTGCACATGTTCATCAGAATGGTCTCCGCCAAGTCGTCTGCATTATGCCCCGTCACCAGCTTGGTGGCATTAAACAGTAGTGCACCCCTCTCCATTGCCTGTCTCCGAAACACACCGCAAACGGTGCAGTTGTTCTTCTTCCCAATAAAACTAACAACGGCGTCCATGGTGTAGGTGAAGATGTCTTCGAATTTTAGGACTTTGAGGGGGAGATGGTACTTCTCCTGAAGCTTAAAAACAATTTTTAGGGAGTCATCCCGGTAGCCTTTTATACCCTCATCGATGGCCAAGAGGAATAGGTCCCACTTGTAGTTGTGCTTCCTCCTAATTTGAACAAGCACGTGTGCTAGGACACTAGAGTCTTTTCCGCCTGACACGGCAATGCAGATTTTGTCTTTCTCTTCGAACATGCGTTTCTTTAGGATGGTCTCGTGCACGTGTTCTTCGAAGCCCTCCGTGAAGCAGTCCCTGCAGAGCTTCTTCCTGTCGGAGGGCTTCACCATGCGTATGTTTTTCTCCCCGCACTCCTCGCAGGGCGCCCTGGGGCGGCCCCCCCCCTCCATCGGAAGGAGGCGGTAGTGGCGGCGGTAGCGGTAGCGGTAGCGTTAGCGTTAGCGGTGAGGGGTGATCGGTAAGAGGTACGCGCTATGGCGGTTACGCCTCTACCCGGTTACGCTTCCACCCTGTTGCGCTCCACGCGGCCTCTCCCGAAATGAGCGCCTTACTGATTATGCGCCCCTCCGCGTGTCACCCGTGGAAGAGGAAGCAACGTTAAGCGGCAGGGACAAACTTCCGCGGGTGGAAAATAGCCAGCTGAACAGCCGTCGGGCGTGCGCCGGGGAAGTGCCCCGAGGAGGCGGCAAGGCAGGTAGTCAGTCTGCTCCGCAAAGTGGGTAGCCGAGTTACTCCCAAAGAGGGATGCAAAACTGCTCCGCAGAGGGAAGCCAAACCGCTCCGCGTTGTCAATCAAAAGGCACAACAAATTAGCAAAGTTTAAAAAAACAAATCAAAATAGTTAAGCTGGTGCGAAGTTGGCGCCCACCGTGACGGGGGTGAAAAAAAAAAAAAAAAAAAAATGCTCGGCAAGGGGTTCTATCTGCTTCTCTCCCCTCCCCCGAGGGGAATACACTCCCAAGGTGGGTCAGCAGCTAGCCGGTGTTACATAGCTTTTGCAGCTTCTGCCGCCCCCCCCCCCCCTTGAACTGCACGGTAGCACTACATTATAAAGAAAAGGACCCCCGAGAGCAGGAGGAGGAGGAAGGGGCCCGGTCCAAAGGCTGCACTCCCAGCACTGCGGCCCTGCAGAACATTCGCCGCACGTGGCTCACTCACACTATTTTGATCGTCTGGAGTGGTGGCAAACTCAAAGTGAGCGACGAGTCTCTTTTCTTCCAAAACGCAAGCACAAAAGAAGTGCATATTTTGATATATCCTCTGGGGAACACGGGCATAAAAAATTTTATTATAGTGGTCCATCACCAGATCTGTGAGTTCAATTTTGGTGCGGAGTTGCTCCTTCTTCCCACTGAGGTTAAACCCTTGTAGGAAGCATTCCTCTGGCTCGATGGCATAATCAGCTGGGCACTTAAAGCCAATGAGTTTCCCCTCAGTAGCTTTCACTTTGCAAATGACATCATCTTTATTTTCAATCGTTTTATAGAAATTCGCATCATACCCTTTGGTAAACAGAGGAGAAGTATTCTTAGTAAAATCGCAACCATCAATCTTTTTAGGAAGAGAGGGAATCAACACTTCTATAATTCCCAAGTTAAAAATTTCCTTATCGTATTCTTCCCCACTTCTTTTTCGCACCCTGATTTTGGCTTTATTTTGGCAGACGCAGTAGAGTGCCTTCTGTTCTTTTTCTAAATTGGGTGGGACTCGAAAGGATACATCGTCGTAGCTTTTCTTTTCGTCCGCGTTGGTCTCGTTTTGCTTCCTCTTTACGATGGCGGCAGCTCCGTGGAGATACTCCACCAGTTGCTGCGCGTTCTGCACGTTATGCACGTTATGCGCGTTATGCGCGTTCTTCGCGTCCTCTATCGACTTTGAGGTGAACACCTGCTCGAAGCAGTTATTCGGCAGCAACTCGTAGTTTTTCCTCTCCGCCCCACATTTGATCACCACTTTGTCCAGCACGTCCGGTTTGAGAGTGCAGATTTGCTCTCCATTGGTCATCTGCCGCTCATCAAACTCGAGGCTCAGCTCATCATTAAAATCGCACGTGTGCGTGAACCCCTCCGCCGGGGCGGACAGCCACCAGATGAGCAGCTGCCCGCACAGCGCGGCCTTCGCAATGCGCATCGGGTTAAGCGGTGTTAAGCGGGGTTAAGCGGTGGGAGGTGGTGTGAGGCGGTGTTAAGCGGGGTTAAGCGGTGGGAGGTGGTGTGAGGCGGGGTGAGGCGGTGTTAAGCGGTACGAAGCGGTGTGAGGCGGTACGAAGCGCTATGAACCACTATGAACCGATATGAACCGCTATCTAGCGATCAGTGCGGGGAAAGTCCAATCCGGCCGTCCCTTCCGACGGCGCGCAGTGCTACTTCGCGGGGCTGACCGAACGCTTGCGCCTGCGCGTGTGCGTGGGAACTCATTCGTTCGTACTTGCGTCTTTCGCCCAAGCGGAGGGAAGAGGAATTTTTTTTGGAAAAACGCGCATACCCAGGCGGGGTGTGGGGGGGCACCCCCCTCCATGGGGAGTCAGCTCAGATGTGCACGAATGTGTTGGTGCACGCTGCGACGAGCATGCTGCGACCCGCCCAGCAACAGATCGCCCCTTGCAAGGGGGTGCACTACGCGGGGAGGTGCACCAAGCGGGTGGACGAATCGCTCCGGGTGACCCGTCTGGCAGGGGCCGCTCGACTGCACCAACGCATTCGTGCACACGGGGGGGAAAAAAAAAAAAAATTACCCCCCATTCAGCCGTCTCGCGCGAATGTCCCACCCCACAATCTTCACTTAACTGTGTGCTATATGTGCTATATGTGCTATATGTGCTATATGTGCTATATGTGCTATATGTGCTATATGTGCTACACGTGCTATACGTGCTATGCGCGCTATGCGCGTGCATGGGGGGAGGATTCACCGCACATGGGTCGGCGCCAGCCATGGGGTGACGCACCCCGCGCGCCTCTCCACTGGTGCCGCCTCACGCAAGACAACAGTGGGTTTACCAAAACAAACGCGTTTATTTTAATGCTGTAAAGTTTTCGTTGGGGGGGGAAAAAAAAAGTGAAGCAGCCATAAGTGAACGATTCGAACGTGGGGGGTGTAAACTGGCACGAAGGGGTACAAATTGGTGGGAAAAATTTTACAAAAAAAAAAAAAGGAGATGCGGAGGAGTGGCACTGCAAAAGGAGCGGCAAAAGGAGCGGCAAAAGGAGCGGCAAAAGGAGCGGCAAAAGGAGCGGCAAAAGGAGCGGCAAAAGGAGCGGCAAAAGGAGCGGCAAAACCAGCCGCTCAATGCGCTAAACGCGCCGCTTGACGCGCTAAACGCGCAGCACCCCCCTCACAGGCAGAGCGCCAGCAGGACGAGCGCGACCAAGGCGCAGGGCAAACCGAAGCGAACGCCGGCGGACTCGTAGTTGTGGAAAGCGAAATTGGCCTGCAGGGGCGGCGCCTCGGGGGCCTGCACGTTAAGGCACATGCAGGAAAACCCCTGGGGGTTTTCATTCCTGTTAAGAGTAAACGTGGCAAAGGACATCCTCCTGTTGCCGTCCGCATGAAACGAAACGTCGTGTTTGAGCAACTCGCTCACCCTTACGATGCTGCCATCTTTCTGTAGCACCCTCTCGAAACAATTGCTCGGGTACATCTCATAGCCGGGGGGGCACACCAGCCCCAGGTACACTTCCCTCTTCGTTATCTTCACGTCGCACACGAGGCCCTTCTCCTTGGCGAGGCTCACTTCCCCGGGGGGGTAGAAATTTGTGAAGGCCGTTTTGTTCTTCTCCGCGAGTTCCTCTGCACTTGGGCCAGCGTTCCGCCAGAAGGCCCAATCGTCGGCGGACCCCCCGCCAGCCGACCTATCCTCTGCCGACCCTCCGCCAGCTGACCTATCGTATGCCGACCCTACACTAGCTTCATCTGCCATGGGCAGCTCCCCCCCCAGACCTCCTGTATATTCCACCCCCCCTGTGTGGTCAAAGTCGCAGCCAAAAAGGATGTTCCTCCTCAGGTGAACGCGCATGATGCCCCTGGCCCCCATCTTGTTCTTCCAAAACGTCAAGCTATTATCGCATGAGCATTCAAAAATAAAATTCTGGTAAATGGTCGGTGGGATAAAAACCCTCCTGATGCTTAACAAGTCTGTGTCCCTATTTTCCAGCTGCACCCCTTTTAGCACTTCACTCAACTGCTGGTTGGTTCCGTCTGTCCGTCGGACTGTTTCGAAGCAGCTCATCGGTCTGATCTCCACTCCGCTGTAGTCCTCGCTGCTCCTCTTGGGACAAACGAAGGTCAGCACGTCGAATCCTTTCGTGAACTGCACGCAGTGCCGCGCGCGTTCATCGTTAGCGGTGCTCCCGGTGGTGCCGCTTACCATGGCGCCCTCCCCGCCCGGCAAAGCCACTATCTCATTCTCACTGCAAGACACATTCAGGGGCGCCCTCGAAAAGTCGCACGTCCCTTTCATCTGGTTCGCCACTTGGGCGAGGGCGTTCTGGGGGGAGGGGCCCCCCCCCTCTTCTTCGGGGTGCTTCCGCGCGGGGATGGAGCTCTGCTGCTGCTTCTGCACGGGGAGCCGCTGCACCAAGAGACTCTGCAAAAGGAGAAGTCGCACGAAGGAAAAGTGGCCGACCCTCATTTTTGCCTCTTCCGCTCTGCCTTCACATCACCGGTTGTTTTTCCATGCGGTGGCGCCTTTCCCGGAGGTGGGTAGCCACACGGGGGGGCAGCCACACAGGGGGGCGGCTAAACAGGTGAGCAGCCACACAGGGGGGCAGCTAAACAGGGGGGTATCTACACAGGTGGGCTTTCACCCAGATCGCCGCTACCCAGGTGGGTGCTCACGTAGACTGGCGCTACCCAGGCAGGCTTCGCGTGGCGCTTCCCCCCTTTCCCCAGCCCCTCTTTCGGCCGTGCGTGTCTCCCTGCGGAGGTGGAGGTGCCACGGAGCGACATGAAAGGGGCCAGAGGGGGGCGAATCAGTGGGTAGGTTTATTCGCCTGCGTAGCCGGGTGGGGGATCCGCGGGTTAAAAAAAAAAAAAAAAAAAAAAAAAAAGTAATCAAAGGGTAGTAAAAAGATACCAAATAGGTAGTAATAACGTAGTGAAGAAGTACTAATGACGTAATCAAAAAGGAGTAGTCCCAACCGGGGAGCTACGAAGAACTGCTCCCCCCGTTTGCGCTCTTCTATCGGCTTGACCCTCCTCGCTTCCTTCGCCAAAGTGCCCCCTGCGAGGAAACTCGGTTAGCAAAAAAAATTGGAAGATGAGGAAAGGACGTTCCTCGCGCGGCTATCCTTTCAACCGTGTCGCAACGATGGCGGTAAAATATGCCATTCGAAATGTAGAACAAAAAAAAAAAAAAAAAAAAAACTCATCAAACTAGGTAACTTTTATATCGTTTACCACACTTTTCGCGGTTTTTTTTTTTTTTTTTTTTTTTTTCTTCCGAGTTGCCCGTCCTGCTCACATGTCATATGCGAAGAGATACGCGTAGCTCCTCGTGGGCTGTGGTTTTCCCCCAAGTGGAGGATCCCCCAACGTGCGCTTTCTTCAGAATTGCAGATTTGCAAAAAAAAATGGCTTATTTCGGTTGGTAGGTTCCTCTGTGGTTGGTCCTTCCTTCCTCTATATACTTTTGCGCGCCCAGTTCTGGCCGCGGCTTTCACTTACGGGTAAATTTTGTGAAGT
Source organism: Plasmodium vivax (assembly GCF_000002415.2). Lineage (NCBI taxonomy): Eukaryota > Apicomplexa > Aconoidasida > Haemosporida > Plasmodiidae > Plasmodium > Plasmodium vivax. The sequence goes on along the minus strand of NC_009916.1, from coordinate 1,513,272 downwards.
TGCCCGAGTCCCTTAACTGGGTTGCGCTCGGTTTGTCGCATTTAGTTATTTGCCTCTTTCAAGTTGCGCGCTGCTTCCACGCGCTTATTTTTATTTTCCACTCCGATGCTTCTCCACAGTGGGGAAAAAAAAAAAAAAAAAAAAAAGTTGCATCAACAGGGGGGGAGATATCGCTCCGTCGGTCGGGCTGCAGTTCTCGCTGCAGTACTCGCCGCAGTTCGTCGCAGTTCTCCCGGCGCGCTTCCTCGCAAGTGGGTGCCACCAGGGCCCCTCGCTGTATCCACTTCAAATTGTCTCCGCCGTTCCCCAAGAGTCGCCAAACTGGCACATGCAGGGAGTGCTTCCCCTGCAAAGCGGCGCGATCTGCATGCACCGGGGGGGAGTAAGGAAAAAAAAAAAAAAAAAAAAAAAAAAGCGTGCATACGTATACGTAGTGACTATATAAACATACGCATATGTACGTGGCGCGACACGTTCTAGCTTCCTATCGGGGGGGCGCCTACCTCGCGAATTCGATCCCGCCTCGAGGTGGGAAAGAAGCGCCCTCCCCCACCCATCGTTTGGCGGCTTACGTAGAAGGGGGGAATCACTCCAAAAATGCGTGACGGTCACTTTCGGGATCGGAAAAAAGCATCCCTTCAGCTTTTTTTTTCCTTTTTTTTTCATTTTTTTCCCCCTTTTTTGCCTCTCCTGCGCCGCTTACCCTTTTCATCAAATTCGCCACCCCGTTCCTGCGTGGCTGATCTGTGCTGAGCAGCGCCCGTCGTTACTTCCCCCACAAGGCATACATATACATTATACCATTGCGTACCGACGGGGGAACCCCGAGCGCAGAAGGCGAAAAGTCGTGGCAAGAATTTAGGGGCATATACCTGCGTAGTTCTTCCGCTCATATGCACGTGCATACACGTTGGCGCTTTCAGCGGCAGCATTCCCGGGGTGCATCACCGTATATTCCCCTCCCCCTCCACCTTTTTCTTTTTCTTTTTCTTTTTTCTTTTTTTTTTTTTTTTTTTAATTCTCCCCATTTCGCAGTGGAGAAAGGAAACTTCGCCTTTTCCTTTACGCTTTTGACGCAAGCAGAGAAGAGGCGCATGCTTCAGATGGTCCCTCGAGCGGTTAATCAAACTGCGAAGCAAGCCGCTAGCCAAACCGCTAACCAAACGGTTAAACGACTTTACAGCCGTGGCCTTTGCTCGCAACTCGCGAAAGGGAGGAAGCCCCTCTCCAGTTGGAGCTTTGCCCGACTGGCGCATCGTTTGACTTTTTTTTTTTTTTTTTTTCCCTTTTTAATTCCTCGCCGCATTGCTGAGCTGCGATACTGCTCTTCGTTACTGCTCTTCGTTACTGCTCTTCTCTTCTCTTCGCTTGGCTTCGCTCCGTCGCGCCACCGCTCCGTTTCTCCGCCGCTTTTCCCAAGATGGAGTCGAGCCTGTACCGGTTCAAAGACATCAAGCCGGTGGTGAACGCGAAGGAGCTGGTGGACGTGGTGCTATCCCGGACGCAGAGGAAGACGCCCACGGAAATCCACAAGGGGTTCAAAATCACGCGAATAAGGAACTTCTATATGAGGAAGGTGAAGATGTGCCAGGAGCTCTTCCGAGAAAAGTTGCAAACCACCATAAATGACTTCCCCAAGCTGGACGACATCCACCCGTTCTACGCGGACTTGGCGAACATACTCTACGATAGGGATCACTACAAATTGGCACTGGGCCAATGCAGCTACACAGTAAAGTCAGTGAAACGTATCTGCCAGGATTATATAAAGCTCTTAAAATTCAGCTCCTCTCTGTACAAATGCAAGATGCTTAAAATCAGTGCCTTAGGGCGTATGTGCAAAATGGTGAAGAAGTTACAACCCAGTTTGGTATACTTAGAAGAAGTGAGGCAGAACTTAACCCGGCTCCCATCTATAAACCCACATAAGAAGACGATTTTATTAGCAGGTGCTCCCAATGTGGGGAAATCCTCATTCATTAACATGGTCTCTCGAGCCAATGTAGAGGTGCAGCCGTATTCCTTCACGACGACCAATTTGTATGTAGGCCACTTTGATTTTAAGATGAATAGATTCCAAGTGGTTGACACTCCAGGGTTGCTAGACCGCTCTCTAGAAAATAGGAACACCATAGAGATGACCACCATCACTGCTCTTGCACACATCAATGGAGTTATCCTTTTTATTGTGGACATTAGTGAGGAGTGTGGGATGTCCATTAAAGAACAGGTGAGTCTTTTCCACTCCATTAGGACTCTCTTTCGGAACAAGTCAGTCGTAATTGGGTTTAACAAAATTGATAGAACGAATTTGGATGGCCTCTCTGTGGAGAACAAGATGCTAATAAAACAAATCATCGATGACGCGAAGGTCCCCGTCAAGTTCTGTTCCTTCAGTACGCTCACTGGGGTTGGCGTGGAGCAGGCCAAGGTGGTCGCTTGTGATTTGCTCAAATCGGATCACGCTGCCGAGTTCCAGCTCGATCGCGAAAATTTGCTCAGCGCCAAGTTGGGCCAGAGCAGGCTCAGCAGGGACCGCGCGCCCTTCATCCCGGAGTCCGTCATCAGGGAGAGGCGAGAGAAGCGGGATAACGCAGCGAAGGAGAGCGTAGCGAAGGAGGGCGAAGCGAAGGAGGGCGAAGCGAAGGAGGGCGAAGCGAAGGAGGGCGAAGCGAACACGGTTGACGCGGACCATGCCGCGGACCACGCTGACCAAACCGCCGCTCACGCCGCTAATACCGCTAATGCCGATAATGCGCCCCTCACGATGCGCGAGGCGAAGCTGAGGAAGAAGAACAAGTCCAGGCAGAGCTACCTGAGCAACCGCAAGGACGACCGCGTCCTGCAAATAGACCTGCAAAACGAGCGCGGAGGCGCGGGCGTCTACTCCGTCGACGTCAGGAGCGTCTACGACATCAAGGAGGAGCACAAGTATGACGTCATCCCAGAAATATATAACGGAAAAAATATCAGCGATTTTGTAGATTTGGACATAGAGCAAAAGTTGCTAGAATTGGAAAAGGAGGAGCAGGAAATGTTCGACCAAGACGCAGAGATAGACCCCATGTGGTTTAAAACGAAAAGGATTTTGGAGCGCATGGCCCTCCGACTGAAGGGAATGAAGCTCAGCGCCAAGTTAAATGAGGAGAAGCAACCCCTTTATCATAAGAAGAACAAAACAGTTGACGAGATGGGCAAAAAATTGGATGCCCTGAAACTGGACAAGGAGAAGGTACTCAGGAGTATGACCGAGCGGGCCAGGAGAAAGGGCACACTAAACGGAGCGGCCACGAATAATGGCGAGTCGAAGGCATCCCCCAAAAGCCTCCTACCCGCGCAGAAAGTCAAAAAGGACATTTGCAAGAAGAAACAACTTAAGGATAACGTGTACGGAGACCCAACCAAGAAGGCCAAGATTTTCCAGAGCACGTCGACCGAGCTGCAGAGGAGAAAGGCCTTCAAGCTCAACAAAGCTGCGTACAGGAAGATCGAGAAGGGAACCAAGGGCGAGGCGGACCGCTCCATCCCCGCGAAGAAGCCGCGGCACTTGTTTTCGGGCAAGAGGTCCATCGGCAAGACCTCCCGGCGATGAGCCCCCTGCGCCCCGAAGGGGAAGGAAGGCCCATAAGAAGAATGCCACAAATGGAAGGACAAAAATGTCGCAGTTTGATAGAAAAAAAACGCCACAATTGGATAGAAAAAAAATGCCACAATTGGCTGGCCAAAAAATGCCACAATTGGCTAGCCAAAAATGGTCAGCCAAATTGGAAAATTTCGCGGATTTTCCAAAAAAAAAAAAAAAATATTGCCTGTTCAGGCAGCTAGCCATTTTGAAGTTCCCCTGCGCGTCCATTTGCTGCAAAGATTGGCGTCGTTTTTTCGGCCAACTTGCAGCGCCTGTTGACGGCGGGGTGTTGCCACCGACGTGTGCGCCGAGGTTTATGCCGACGTATACGCTGACGTGTGCGCCGAGGTTTATGCCGACGTATACGCTGACGTGTGCGCCGAGGTTTATGCCGACGTATACGCTGACGTGTGCGCCGAGGTTTATGCCGACGTATACGCTGACGTGTGCGCCGAGGTTTATGCCGACGTATACGCTGACGTGTGCGCCGACGTTTATGGTGACTTTTATGCCAACTTTTGTGCCAACTTTATGCCCACCTGCGGGGGCGTCCGTCCGTCTCTTCGGGCGGCCGCTTCCCAGCAGGTCGATGCCACTGCGTGGCTCAATTGTCGTATGTCTTAATTCGCACGTGTTCGCGGCCCCAAACGAGGGTCCTCCGTTGGTCCTCCGTAGGTCCTCAGTTGGCCCTCCGTTTTCGAGTCCGCTTTGGAGCCCTCGCTTGGCGGTCCGGTTCGAGTTTTATTTAAAGAAAAAAAGGAAGGGGTTGAAATGGAGCGCGCACGGGGTGTGTGCAGAGTGTACAGGCAATTTGTTACGAAATGGGGCGAAATGAGGCGAAAAGGGTGCAAAAATGATGCGAAAGGTCTGCTAACTGCAAACTGCCGAACGGCTGCGCAGACGTGTGCGCGGCGGGCACAGTGATGTGCATGTGCTATGGCGCGGTCACAACCAAATTTCTTGTAAAAAGTGGCCTGCCGGAGGGGAAAAGAAAAAAAAAACACGCGCGTGCATACATATGTGTACATGTACACATATATACTTTATATATGCGCGCGTGCTTTGGTGGGCGCTCTACCCCTCTCAGCGCTACTCCCACCAGGACATGGCACAAAAAGGGGGGAAACAAAACTGCAATGAGGTTAGCCACTCAAAGTTAAAATTGCATGTAAGGCTGGGGTGGAGTGGTGTACAGTTGGCATGAATCTGGTACATAGCTGGCACGAAACTGGTACATAGCTGGTACGAAGCTAACGCGAGGCTGAAACATTCACACGGACGTGACACTCTGGCAGCTTGTTCTCCCTTTTCAATTTTGCGCGAACAATCTTGTGAGGACACTTTTCACTGCATTCTCTCTGCTCATGTAAAAACGTCATGTTGGCAACTCATTAATGCTCCTAATGGAAAACCAACTGCTTTAGTGGCACACGCATTTACACATCATGGGGGGGAAAAGAAAAAAAAAAAAAAAAAAAATGATATGTTAAAAATGGACTTATATACGTATAGGGTGACTGGGGGGAGGTGGCTCTCGTGATGGGGCACCCGGTTCATGTGCCAGAAGTTGCGCACCCACAGGTGCAACCACTCATACGGGTGCTGGCGATAGGCAAAAATAAATGGCACAATGGAGGAAAGGAAAGACGCACGGTGGTGGTGAAAAGGTGGGTGGCACAGATAGGCGGTACAGATAGGTGGCACAGATAGGCGGTACAGATAGGTGGCACAGATAGGCGGTACAGATAGATGGCAAAGTTAGACGGCACAGGTGGAGCGCACCCACTCATCACACCGCAGTGACGCTGCCCAACGGGGGTACACCCCCCAGTTGGTTCATTCCGACGTGCCTTAAAAAGTGCTAACCTTATTGTGGTCATATTTACACGTGATAGAATTACTACCAAGAGGTGGTTGAAAAGGGGGGGGTGAGAGGTGTGTAGCAGCGCAGGCAATCATGGCAAAGGAGTTGGTGCCACCTCACAGGTGGTGCAACGACGTGGCGTACGAACTCGGATGTGCTCGTCCCGCCTGTCACGCCTACCCCGCCAACGCAATTCACTCCACTTGGAGGTTCACATCTCTCGATGCAACGTAAAACAGCACAGCACAGTGAAGCGTGTCACCACGTACGTAGATGTCTCACAAGGAGCGCAGCACCATGTAGGGGAAAATGCATACGGGGGTACGCGGCTTGGTTAGCGCTTGGATAGCTGCCTGACTAGCCACCAATTCACCTTTGCTGCCTGCGTGATCGGGGCGAACGCGCCAGGGAAGCATCAACAAGGCAGCTACGAAACGGTCGCGTGGGAAAAAAAATGCTCTCTCCGCCAGCGGGCCACCAAATAAAGCAAACAATCGGGGCCAACGTTTTCACCAAACAGACGCATAAAAAAAAAAATATATAAATTAAAATAAAATAAAATAAAATAAATAAAGCGGAGAAGTTGCCCCTCCCCTCACAGAACATGCAACTCATAACACATTTCGCATGCACGTGTTCATAAAATGTATACATCTATCTTGGGCTGAAGAAGGGAGGGGAAAAAAACACGGACGGGACGGGGGAATAACCGTGCAGGTGAAGCGGTCGCTCGGGTGGGGGCGCGTGTGGAAGCGCACGTGGAAGCGCACGTGGGCACGCTCCTCCTCTCTCTCCATCTCTCCATCTTTCACTCTCTCTATCCCTCTCTCCCTCTCTCATGTGTACACTCGTCGCCTTTTCGCCTGCACGTTCAGGCAAACTTTTTTTTTTTCTCCATACTGGTGTAATTTTATCATACATTGATATTCTTCCACTAGGTTGAGCAGCCAGTCTGCAATTGAAATGGATTCTACGGGGGGGGGGGAAGCAATGTGGTGAGTGAAAGGGTAGAATTTCAAGGCATCCACACGTTAACACATATACGCACACTCATACATTTACACACACGAGTGCGCCCACTCCGCCAGTCGCAGTCGCGCCAAGGGGTGTACCTCCGTAGCACGGTGACGAGCATAGCCGAGTGGCCGCCTTGCCTAACCACGTCGTGCAGGGACTCACCGATTTTCGACGACTGCGTGATGAGGTCGTCCAGTCCGTTAATGCTGATGGTGCTGATCAGCGTGGAGTTCCGCTTGAGCAAGTCGTCCAGTCTGTTCGTCAGCGGGTTGCTGCGGTGGGGGTGAGCAGACGAAGTGAGTGGAGAAGTGGGTAGACGAAGTTAGCGGAGAAGTGGGTAGACGAAGTGACCGTCTCGATTCTGGGTACAGCTGCGAACCAGCTTCACCCTGCGGATGCTCTCCGGAGGGACTCACGTTTTTAGGTGCTTCCCGTAGGTGAAGGTCGAAAACTGGGGCACGCTGTTCACGTAGAGCTTGTAGTTGTTGTTGCCGCAAAATTTGGCGGCGAACCTGCGGGGGGAGGAAGTGACACGGGAAAGAAGTGGAATGGGTGCAGCGGCATCGGCAGAGCGGCAGCGGAAGGGAAGTGGGCGAGCACCTTCATCTGCCCCCGCGGCGCAACACAATGGTGTAAAGAACCCATTTGGCGAAGCCGCTTCAGCCAAACTGCCTCCCCTTTTCTTTTTTTTTTTTTTTCATGTAAACACATCATCGAGAGATGGGTCCTACCTCATGGAGCTCTTAAAAGCTGAGTACTTCATTTTGTGCGTCGTTCATTTGCCGAGCTTTCGCTGGCGCTGTTGGTAGGGGAGCCCTTCTCTTTAATGGGCGATGAAGCTGCGCGTTCGCTCGTTTGGGCTGTGGGTGTACACTTATGCTGCTCACGATTTGTTCCTTTTCGATGGTTCACTCGATTCGTCAACTGATGTGATGCATTGTTTTTCGCCGTTCGACTTCTTTGCCGTTTGGCTTCTTTGCCACTTCAATTTGATGCAATTTAGGGTGACGCAGTTTGGTGCAACTTGGTGTGTTTCTTTTTTTTTTTTTTACTTTATTTTTTTTTCTTCAAACCCCGGAGTGTCAGCAGTGCTCTGCCCCTGACACCATGTGGCGCCTTTCTAACCCGCAACGTTGTAGAGGCCGCGTACTACGCGCTCCTCCCTCGGCGCGCATACGGGGCGGTCACATGTGCACATCCCCCGTTCGTATGCTCAAGTGGACTCCTCACCCCGAGGAGGTATTTTTCCGCGCTTCTCTTCAAGTGTGCTCAACCACGTCGCCCATAACACACGGGCAGGTGAGCTCATCTTTTTTTTTTTTTTTTTTCGCTCTTCAGGAGAAGTAGGCTTTGGTTAATGCAATTCATCCCCAAATGGATATCACAAGGCACCCAACGGTTTGCCGCTTATACCTACACACGCTTGTCACCCTCGCGACCGCCACGCCATTCCTCATGGGGACGCACCGCCCCGTCACAGGGTCGAGTCGACGCGACACGTCGATCCGCTGACATGCCCGAGATGGCAACTTCGCGGCGGCACGACCATCACCTTTGTAGCCATCCCAAATGTAGGGAGGCACACCTACCACGTATGCGTTTACTTAATAGGAAAGTAAGCAGACGAGCTGACTTGCGGATGAGCGGACTTGTGGGGGGTGCCTAAACGGAACATGTGCATACCCCTCACCCGTCACATGGACCACCCGTGTCAGCACAAAAAGGACGAAGTGAACAAGGTAAGCGGGGCGAATGAGTTTTTTTTTTTTTTTTTTTTTTTTTACCGGAGTGCTGTGGGGACCACCCCTCGGTGGTTTAACTTGTGTGAGTCCCCTTTTTATGGCCATCTCCAAATGAAGTGGAAACTGCTGACGGTGGTCAGGGAGGATCCTCCCCTTTCATGCTCTTCCCCCTCTCTACAAAACGTCCTTCACCATGCGCTCCATTGTGGAGGCGGCCTACATGGGGGAGAACTTCTAACAACTCTTGATGCTCACCTGTTGAGCCGTCAAGCGGGTACACTCTGGTCATGACAAATGGGGGGAGCTCACCAAAGGAAGAGTGAATGAAACGATCCCCATCATGTCGGTTTGATACGCGCAGTGCCTCCATTGAGACATCCATTTTGTTACTCCTACGGGTGACCTTTCGAACGGGGGAAAAGTGTACAGCGGTGCGTTCCCATCCTTTCTCGTCTTCGCTTTTTTTTTTTTTTTTTTTTTCTTTTACAATTGTAAAGGCCTACCCGTAGTGGCAACGGTGATGGGACGTCAAAACGTTGCGGCAGAACGGTTTCCAATGCGAAAGTGGTCATACAGGAAGGTGATCGTTTGTTTTTTCTTTTCCCCCATTAGGCTGAATAAAGTGGGAGACCACGTGTCCATTTTTTCTTCCCATCGATGCGACCCCTCCACGTTGCACACAACCAAGGGGGAGCCACATTTTTGACTCAATTTGGCCACAAATTGTCGCGCCTACCAAAAGGGGCCACTCTTTCGTGCGACCTGTATGTCTCTCTCGGAAGACAAACCCGCTGGAGAAGTGATCGATTTGGTTTGTCCCAGCTCCTCAGCGCCGAGCGGGTGAGGGCACTCTTTTTCCCAGTTCGTGTTTCCCCGTATGTTCAGTTCGAAGGGGTTAAAAGGGGGAAAATAAAAAAAAAAAATGTACATATGTATATATATATATATGTACGAACTAGCCAAAATGCGCACGTGGAAAAAAAAAAAATATATGAACAACTGGCCACATTGTGCATGTAAAAAAAAAAAATATGAACAAGTGGCACATATGTTAATGTTTAAAAAAAAAAAAAGTATGAACAACTAGCTAAATTATGCTCTTCAAAAAAAACATAAACAAGTGGCAAATATGTCAAAATAAGTGAAACAAACTGATTAACAGATTAACGGATTGACGAATTGACGCGTTACGCGCAGCCTCGCCAGCCCTGCGGATAAGCAAAAATAAAAAACACGAGCAGCAAAAAGGAACACAGAGAGAGGTAAAGAGAGAGCATTATAAGGCGCACGGCCTACACTGGAATGCAAACATCTGCAGGAGTAGCTACACAACCCCACTGAGTACGCAGCGCGGGAAGCAAGCACGCTTTGTTATTGTTTTTTTTATTTTGCCTGGCCGTGGAAAATGAAGCTTTTTGCCCTCTTAAGCGCTGTGCTCAGCCTGTACTTTGCGGCAGCACAGGTAAGGCCACGAAGGGATGCGTCGCGCTGGTGATGTTCCCGAGCGGGAAACAAACGCGTGAATAGCGAATATGACAGAATTGCAAACGTCGTGATGAAAGGAAGTTACGACATGGTAGGGAAACTCCCCTTCATTTTGTTTCCCCTCCCTCCCTTTTTTTTTTTTTTTTTCCCTTTTAACAGACGGGCGTAGTGTACGATGAGAACCAGACGAACGTTCAGTTCCATGTGACCTTGTGGTAAGCCCACAGCTTTGTCTGCTTCGGAGTGGGCCGTTCATCGTTTTCTTTTTTTGTGGTCGGCCCACCGGTTTGCTTATCACCAGGGGAGAGGCCCCGCCCGTCAGTGGCGAACCAACCCACGAGCGCAAAGTGTATACGTTGTTGCTCACCTTTCCACGGTGCTTATTTATTTTATTTTTTTTTTTTCCGCCTTTCCCAACGACAGGATCGTACTGACGCTCATCACGGCCTTTATCCTGGGGACCTACGCCACCTTCCAAATCGCCAACGTGAGGAGCGAAAGAGAGCACTTGCGCGGGTGGTCACTCCGATGTGTTTACCTACCCGTTTGTGTGCACCATAGTGATAGTTATTATGATTGTCACTGTCATTGTGATTATGTTTATTTTGTCTTGCTCTGCTCCGTTTTGCTTTATCTTTTTTTTGTTTTTTTTGTTCCCCCCCTGCAGACGAAGGACTCGCTGCTGTACTCCAAAATCAACACCTCGAGCAATCCGAAGTGAAGAACAAAAACGTCGAGCGGTTTGGCCAGATAGTCTCTTCCTCCTTTTTTTTTTTTTGTTCCGTTCCACTTTGGCGTCTTCACCAAGTGGCCAAAAGATAATTTTTTTTTTTTCCCATTTACTTATGCAAAACGTTAGTTGCACACGTGGCAACTGAAGTACCTCTCCCAAATGACAGGTGCCACTCAAACGTAAACGCTTCTTAGGGCGTACGTTGTGTGGCCCCGATTGTGGTGATGCCTCCCCAACTCTGCAGTATAACCACAGTGTGGGTACGTATTCTTCCCTCCATCCGTCCATCCGTGCATCGTTCTTTCCTCCCTTTCCCCCTTTTCCTTTTTCTATTTTTTTTTTTTTTTTATTTTTTTTGCCTGCCCGTTACGACGACGTGCATGTTTACTGCCCAAAAGTGATGACTCACCGAACGGTTAACAAAATTAAAAATAGCTAGCCGGATAGGCGGCTGGACTGATCGCGGAACAGCGAATCGCTGGGCAGGTATGCCCCTCACCGAAGGGGTTACTTTTCTGCCGCAACTTTGCCGCAACTTGAGCGAGGGGAGTCCCCACATGTAAACGCTTTTGTTATGACCCCGGGGATGCAGGTACTCCTCTTCCTGTGTGCATACACAAATGAAGCGACATGTGCCCGTGCCTGTTTGGCCCTCCCTCGCACAGCAATTCCGATGATGGCCAACTTCCACGTGTTGAATGTGCCTACATAGGGGAAAGGCCCCCCTCCTCTTGGGAAGCAGCTACTTTTTTTGGAGCGCACCGTTTACAGTCGCTTCGGCAAGGCAGTTAGTATGTTCACCCGCTCAGCGGTTCACCTGCTCGCTTTTTTTTTTTTTTTTTTCTTTCAAATGACCCACCCTCGAATGTGAAAGAACAAAACGGGGCGTTCCCAAATGTATGGGGGAATAATACTAACTAGAGTAGCCCCCTCCCCACTTGCAATTTCGTATAAAGCTCCAAAAGGTGTCTCTACAGGTATAAAGGGCGAAAGGCCAATTTCACCATCTGCGTTATGAGCAAATGAGGTTGACCAAGCTGTAAAGGGAAAAAAAAAAAAAAAAAAAATGAGGAAGATCATTAACTGGTTCGCCTTCATCATCCTGGGTGAGAAAAAAAAGAAAAGAAGCGATCATTTCGTTTTTTTTCTTTTTTGCAATTTTGTGTAAGCAGTACCGCAGGAGAGTGGCTCCTCCAGCTCCTCTGTGGTTAGCATGCTGGTAAAGGGTCATTCGTTCGCCTAGCACATGCACACCACTGCTGCACACTCTGCCGCTTACTAAATTGCTCACCCTCATCATCTGTCTGCCCCCCTCCCCCCGTAGGCACGTCCGTCCCGCTGGGCCTCTCCGCCCTGAGCCTCTGCTACCTCAACGTAGACGGAGAGAAGAACCGGGTGCACTCCTATAACAATGAGTACCGGCGGAAGCAGAGGGAGCTCCTGAAGTCGCAGCAGGGGGGGGGAACCTCGCCCACTTGAGGGGAGTTCGCCCACTGGGGGGAAGTTAGCCCACTGGGGAGAAGTTAGCCCACTGGGGAGAAGTTAGCCCACTGGGGAGAAGTTAGCCCACTGGGGAGAAGTTAGCCCACTGGGGAGAAGTTCCCAGATTGGAGAGCCCCTTTTTCGTGTTGCCACTCTGGTGTGATGGCCTCCCCGTCGTTACCACCATGAAGTTTTTTTTTTCTTTTTTTTAATTCTACATTTGTGTTACATCCCCCCCGTGAGGTTCTTCCCTCGTATTTGGGGGGAGTTGCCACGAAGTTGCCATTAACCAGGGGGGTATGCGAGTGAGCATCTGCGCCCCCTCGACACACACGCACACACAGCGGTAATGTGCAACGGTTTGAACGCGGGATGATGTAGTACAGCGATTATGAGGTCTTGCGGTCGTGGGAAAAAAAAAAAAAAAAAACAGCCACGCGGGGGGATCCGCAGCACGCACAAGGTAGGATAACACACATGAACATGCAGACGTGTGCACGTGCACGTACGCGCTTATGCCCTCATGCCCTCACGCAATAGTGGGCCAATTTGCTCACCCCCGACGGCCGGCCAGCAACTGCCTAATCTCGCCGTACCGACTCCTCCCCTGGTCCCGGTTGACAAACCCCAGCTTTGTAATTTTTTGGGAAAAGTCGTTGAGCAGCCCATACTGCTTGTAGGAGTTTCGGATGGCCTCATCCATCTCCTTTTGGATCGCTCCGTGGAGGGAGAGTGCCCCGTTGGGGGGTATCACACTGGGGAGAACCCCGTTGGGAGGTATCACACTGGGAAGAACCCCATTGGGACTTCCTTTCTCTATCCCCCCGCCCCCCATCTTGTCTTCCCTTTTTTGTGCTTCCTCTCCAGTTGCCCCCTCCCGCGCAGCCTCCATCTTCTTCGCAGCGGAAAAGAGGTTTTCCCCGTCGGTCTCTTCGTCGTGCGCCTCGGTTGCCATGCCGCCCGCCACGTCTACCGCGCCCTCCAACTGATGATATGGCTCCCCTTCGCCTCCCCTTCCCGTGTTGGCAATCCCCTCCATCGTCTGCGCCTCCTCCTCTGAGTCCCTCTCCCCCCCCTCTGCTCTCAACTCCTGCAGTTTTTTTTGCCTAAAGAATTTCCTCTTCTTCTGAGTGTATCTGTTCCTTTCCTGCGTGCGGATCTTCCCGCGGAGTGACTCCCTCCCGGTGGCTCCTGCCCCGTTTGCCTCGTTTGCCGCCCCTGCCTCTTCGAGCTCCCCCTCTGAAGGGTCTCCCTCTTTGGAGAAATAGTGGCCACCTCGGGATGCGTCTCGTGATGCGTCTCGGGATGCGGCCCTGTTCCTATGCTGAATGACGGTAGGGCCGCCTACATGCAGGAGGGTGCTATGTTCACCTGGACGGCCCCCCCCAGGGTGTTTCCCAATTTTGTTAGCCCCCCTGTTTGGGGAGAGGCGGCCCTGCTGCTCAAGGATGACCCTGGAGGAGAGGACCTCCCACCAGGCGTTCTTCTCCCCCTGTGTAGAAAACGTGTAGACGTCACTGGAGACGGTCAAATGGATGGGAGCGAACTCCGCTGGGTTCTTCCCCCCAGAGGGGGTTACAAAGGAGGGGGTCCTATACAGAAGCGATAGGACAGCTTCATCATTGGCAGCGAGCTTCTTTAGGAACTTCCTAAACCATGGAGTGTGCAAGATGGTCTCATCATCACTGTAACTTAGCTGGTTGAATTGCAAATCTAATCTGTCTACATACAGCACGGGGAGGAAGCCATAAAGGAGCCGAAACTGGCTGCACAGCGGCTTCTGTACGCTGTCCGGTTTGCAGTTAAATTGGTAGTCGTCCCACCCGGGGGGGGGCGTTCCCACGATGGGGAGTGTTTCCAAGGAGTTTGTCCTAGAAGACCCATCAGTTGAGCGACTCCCCCTGATGATGATCTCCCGCCTGACTTGATTAATGCTCCCGAAGGACCCGTAAACGCTCATCAGCTGGAAGCTGCCGTACTCCTCATTCATCACCTGCAGCGGAGACAAAACGTTTTGCACGAAGAAGCAGAAGAAGGAGGCGAACAGGATGAAGTAGAAATACTGGCACAAAAATTTAACAACGAACCGGTCATTTTTCACGTAGAAAAGGGACAGGGAGAGTAAAAAAAAAAGGTGAAGGGAGAAGAGGGCAGAGACATACGCGTCGGAGAAGCCACTAACGAAGATGCCATTCGTGTAGATGAGGGCGACGCTCAGGAGCAGTCCCAGCTGGCTAGCCAAACGAGAGACAACACTTGTTGTGAAAAAAAAAAGATAAACCATGTAGAGGAGGAAACACGAGAGATACACAAAAAAGAGCAAAATGGACCCCCGCGTGGAATACGCAATGTGCACACAGCTGTTATAGGAGGTCATGATGCAGGTGCACAACACGTGGATGATGAGCTCCCTCGAGATGTTATAATTTTCTAATATATATTGTGGCCCCTTTTTGGAGAATGCCCAGTGGAGCGCGTTGAGCACGTCCGTTTTGATGCCCCCAATTGGGGTTGCTTCCTCTGCGTGGAAATTCGTTTCGCGGCTGGGAGTTCCCCTGCCGAGGAGGTGCTCCCTCTCAGCTTGGGGTGACCCCCCCCGTGTGTTGCTTCCTCCATTGAAGAGGCCGCCTCCCCCCCCCGCGTCTATCCTAAAATAGGCGTCCCTCATCTTGTTCACCTCGTCCACACTCAATCCCGTGCAGAAGAAGATGTCAAAGCTTCGGAAGTACCCCCTGCTTCTAGCCAGCTGCGCGGCCTTCTCCCTCACCACAGAGAGCACCTCATTCCTCCTCCCCTTCAAAACAAAAGGAAGCAACACCTCATCGTCAAAGCAAAACATGAGCGGAGCCAACAGCAACACGTAGAAGAGGTAGGAATTACCGGTGAGGAAGTTCAAAAGGCAGTAGAGCAATATCAACGACCCACCTATCAGCCGAAAGGATCTCACAGGGAAAAGAATAAAAAAGGAGAAGACGCACTCGGTTAGGATGCAAAACAGATTATCTAGTTTGCTCATCGTCTGACTACCATGCAGGAAGTATCCCACGATCGACGGAAACGGCTGCGTCTCGTATAGGTAGTATCTTCCCTCCAAGTGACCCCACAAATGGCTGTTCCTGAAACGGATTAAGCTTGACCCTAATAACACCTTGAAGATGAAGAAGCGCCAGACGTATCTCACAAAGGGCGTGGTGGAATACCTGCTCTTGAGGTGGTTCCCGCAGAGGGGCACCAAGAGGAGAGTCAAAAAGACCAATTCTAGCAACTCCAGTTCGAAGGCGTAGCCGTACCAAATGTTCCCCACGCTGTAAATGGACTGCAGCGCCAGGTAGATTGGCACCACCGTTAGGAGGTTAATTCGGTTCAGCAGCAGGGCCGCCAGGGAGAGCAGCATGCCTGCGGGGGGGGGAAGCAAGGGGGATTGGAGTGGAAGCAAGGGAGAGAGGCGCGGAAAATGTGAAAGACGTGGAGCACACGGAAGACGTGCCCAAACGATTCGGTGTGCGATGTGCGGTGCGCGGTGGACGAGGCTTCCTCCTGCGTAGGGACGCCGCCTCTCCGCGCCGCCTTCCCTCCAACCCACCTGCGACCGGCAACGCCGTGAGCACCAAATCGCTCGCCGGGAGGAACCAGAACAGCGAGTGGAAGCTCCGAAACTTCGCCCAGACGCCTTCGCCGCGCAGCTCTTGCACCACCTGCTCCACGTGCTCCTTCGCCGGGGTCAGCCCGTCCTCCCCGATCAGGGCCACGTTCTAGGGGGAGCAGCGGAGGGGAAGGGAAACAGCAGAGGTGAAGGGGGTAACTCTATAGAAATCTGCCTCCATAGAAGTTTGCCCTATATAGAAGTTTGCGCTCTATAGACGTTTTCCCTCTCTGGAAATCCTCCCCATGGGACGCTTTCCCATGGGAGGGCGCTCACCTGGCGCCACGCCACGACGAACGAGAAAAAGCAGCACAGCAGGATGATCCGGGTGCACATCTGCGGGGGGGAAGAAGGGGGTGCCCACGTGAGTCGCCGCGGTGGCCACGGCGTCGGCCACAGAGCGAGCCATCGCGTTGGCCATCACGTCAGCCATCGCGCCAATGCAACTGCACGTGCGCTTCGAATTCGCCAAAGGGTAAACGCGTGGCACAACGGGAGGATACTCCCACTGAGCTTGCCCCATGAGCATTATCGATGAGCACTCACCAGCTGAGACACCCAGAAGGTGTTCCGCAGAGCCTTGTTGTTGGAGGGAAAGGCGTCCTCCGGGTCCTCCTGTGCGAGCACATTTTTGGCTAGCCCCTTCAACCAGTTCTTCACCTTGCGGAGGCCCCCCTCGTGGTTAACCTCCTTGTCGTTGACCAGGATCCGCGCGGGTCCCTTCATCTCAGGGCCGTCCATTTTGCATTGCAGTGAGGGGGAAGTGAGTGGGGGGTGGGAGGTAGGAAGAGCGTCCTAGGGGAGGGTCCACTGGGGAAGAGGCCAACTGAAGAGAACAACCCCCAAGTCAGCCGACCGCCCACTCCTGCGTCAACACCGCTGCTCTTCACATGTAACCACGCGCACACAGAGCTAAAGACAAAACACTAAAGCTTAAAGTTGCAAAAACTAGGGGTGCCCTTGGCAAGTGTAGGAAAAAAAAAAAAAAAAAAAAAGAAAAGAAAGAGGACCTTTCCCTTTATCTGTCTACTTCATCCGTTTTTACACCTTTAGCGGATCATTCCTCCGCCGGTGAGCTAGCAGGCCAGAGTTGTCTAATGCACATCGCGCAGGTGGCCATCGCGCATGTTGCAAAGAGAAACGCGTTCACCCTCATTCTGTTTTTCCTCTGCTGCACCAGAGGCACAACCGCACGAGGTACGTGCGTGCATATGAACACGTCAGGTGAATATTTTTTTTTTTTTTTTTTTTTTTTTTTTTTTTTTAATTATGCATAGAGGGTGCACCTGCTTGTTGACTCCACCTGGGGACGCGTACGCTGTGCCACCAACGGACAGCATTTTTTTATTTTTTTTAAAACTGAATACCTTAACAGGGGAATAAACAGCCGGTTGGCATTTCCCTGGGGGGACACCAGTGAATACGCAAGTAAACCGCGAGTAAACCACGTGCACCCATGGGTCGGTGGCACCATCGCCGTAGGGGAGAACAAATTTGTCCCACGTGGGGATGCTCCCCCAACTGCAGTGATTCCCATGTAGACAGTTAAACCGAGCAACAAGGTGTGGGTTAAGTTCACGGACGACTCAGCGTATGCACACAGATGGAAACGTTATCCTTGTGACCCCTCAGATAACTTCTTCACCTGAACATTGGCCAGACTGCACATTTGAAAGAAAAAAAAAAAAAAAAAAAAAAAAATAATTATGCCAAAATGCCTCTGTGTACTGTTTAGGGGGAACCTTCTCTTTTGGGATTTATCACCCCGTTCGCACTTTTCACAGCGTGCGTGTCGGGGGGGAAGTTCACTGGAAGTGCTTTCCTCACAGGGGTGTTAAGATGGCGGTGTTCCCCCTCCCTTCTTCCCTTCCTTTCTTTTTTTTTTTAAACCGCTTCGGTTTATGAGCAACTGGGGAAGCAAATGTTGGCCGCTGGCCGCTTGGATAACCCACGTGCGTGTTAACACAGGCGTGCCTGTGGAGGTGCCTCCCTTTTCTCACCGCTTCTTACCCTCTGAGGAGGAGTGCCTACTGGGAGATGTGCACAACCCCCCTTGGTAGGCTCCTCCACATCAGCAGGTTAACCGCGAATTGGAGAGGTGATGACACAGATGGGACCTCCCAAGGGAACACCCCTTCAGGTGACCCATTTTTGGAGGTGTGGGGGGGGAGCGGTTCCCATCAGGGGATAAACGCGTGTGCATAAGGGCCAATTGCAAAGGTGCTTTTTCGCCATGTACTTCTTCACCTGCGTGCTTACCCCGGCAGAGGGACGCGCGAATTCATTTGGCCGCCCGCCAATCCGAGCGACCATTTTCATCGCAACAGGTTTGTCACTCGCGGAAGGCCATTTTGCGAAAAGGGTTTTTTCTCCCCAGCGGCATTGCGCCATTCAGCCATTCAGCCCGCCGCGTAGCCGCTCACCGGGTAACCGCTTACCGCATAACCGCCTACCGCTCACCGCTTACAGTTAAATGGCGCGCCTACTATGAACGCTGCCGCCCTGCTCGTCCCCCTCCTTCTGCTTTACCTCGACGTACTGCACAGCTTTGCAACCAACAGGGCGGCCTCCCCGAGGAACCCCTTCTCGTTGTTCTCGTCCCCCAACAGAAAGAAAGCCGCGCCTGAACAGCTCCCCAAGGGGAAGGCTAACAAATTGAAGGACAAAAAGAAGAAAAAAAAAAATGTAATTAAAAGGAAAAAAAAAAAACGGGGGGGATGGAAGTCCACCCACGTGTGTGCAACATCCCACTGAGGTTTTTAGTAACTCACCAGGGGGGGTTCTTCAACGTGGCACAACGAAGAGGGTGTGACCTTTCCGCGTAACTGCCATACGCTTTACGCTTTATTTTTTATTTTTTTTTTTTCCTCCCCCGAAGATCGCTCTGGAAAGGCTGCTCCGCCAGCACGCGGAGGAGGCGGAGAAGGCGGAGGAGGTAGAGAAGCGGGACGCGCCGGACAACCCCCGTGTAGACGTCGACGAGGAAATTCTTCAAGGCAAAAGAGTGCCAAGGCTAAGAATTAAAAACACTAACAATCACATATACGCGACGGTGGTGGACGACTACAGGAGGCACATACTCTGCTTTTCGTGCTCGAGAGACCCCAATTTATCGGGTGTGCTAGGCACGTACAGAAATAAAACAACCAATAGGGTTGTGAATAATGGGAGGACTATTAAATCTGGATGGGAAATTGGGAAGGACATCGCCAGGAAGGCCCTACACAAAGGCATTTTCAAGGTAAAATTTGACAGGGGGAAGTTCAAGTACGCCGGGAAGGTGGAGGCCTTGGCTGAGGGGGCCCGCGCCGTGGGCCTGCAGCTGTGAAGTGGGGTGAGGACCCACTACTGCAACGCTTTGCAGTGCCACCATGCTTGGGAGTGACCACTATGCTTGAAGACACCCCTTTGCTGGTCGCACACCGGGCACACCTCTACCCTATGCACCGCTTCCCTGACGTAGGATGCGCCGTTTTGTTTTTCAAAATAAATACATATCTTTTTTGGTACTTTTTATCGTGCATATGTTTTTTTCCAAATAGCAATGTGAATAAGGGGTAGCCGTGGAAGGTTTTAATCCACGTAGGTGCTTCCATTTGGATGCGTTAACTTGGGGGAAAGGGCTCCATACATCGGTGGTGACCCAACGAGAGGGTTCAATCCCCCCCCGAACGATGCAGCCGCAGTTGCTCGTTCATCGGCCCGTCTGACTTTTATTTCGAGCCATGCACGTGAAGGAAGAAAAAAAAAAAACGCACACACACAACCTACATGGTGCTGCAAAAAAGTAAATCTTCCACATTAACTCATTTGTGATGCTTAGTGGGTGTTGCTTCGGGGAGCACTTCTCCCTCTCCCGTATGAACATGTGTGCAAAAAAAAAAAAATATGAACAGGTCAGGCGATAAAGTTGCAAACGCGAACAAACTAGCCAAAATGGTTTTCTTCCCACCTGACCTGTTCACACTTCTCCGCTTCACATTTTACGAACATTCACATGGAAGCGAATGAACGCGAATGAAAGCGAACGCTCGCGCAAACGCATCACCCCGTGCCTGCTCGCTCCCTTGTGTTGACTTTTCATTCGGCCCCCTGGAAATCCTCCTCATCACTGAAGAAGAACTTTTCTATGTCGTTTATTTGCTGCTCGTTCATTTTGGAAAAACTGTTGGCGGAGGTGCACTCCCCAGCTAGGTACGTATCCGCAGTGTGGGCTACTTTGGGGGGGGCTTCATTCTGCTCGTCATCCGACTCGTCGTCCTCGCCCTGAATTTTGGTCCCCCTGTTGGGAAGCAGCCCGCCGGTGGGGTGCCGCATGTTTTGCGTGCAGCCAGTTTGCCCATCCACGAGATTTCCCTCCTCCCTGTAAAACTCGTCCAGGTTGGAAAAAACCCGATCACTGCTCAAGTGGGGTTTGTAGCTGATCTGTACATCCCTCGAGGAGATGCTCGTCTTTGGCTGCTTGGCTTTTTTCCTGTTTGTCATGTGGGCGCTTCTGGGCAGATCTTCGTCCGCAAAGTCGGGCAGCTCCACGTAGGAGGGGAGTCTTCTGTTGAGGATGCTCGAAAAAGTATTGAGCTGCAACACAAGTGGGTTCTTCAGATCCATTTGGACGTCCCCATCGTCGCGGTTAGGGTCCAAGCCGAAGTGGTACTCTCCGTAATCGTCGTGCTCTTCCCCCTGAGCCGTCCCAACGGGAGAATTCCGCACATGCTGCATTTCCTCCCTACTGAGATGAAACGCTTCGGGAAGATCCCCCCTTCCGGTGTTTAGAAAAACGTGCTTCAAGTAGCACAGGGGAAGCGTGTACTCGTTGACTGGTTCCTTGTAGAGGTCCCTCTGCCACAGGGTCCAGTTGAGAGCCCCCTTGTCGCCCAGCTCCCTTACCCTCAGCATGACGTTGGCGTAGAATTTACTCGTCTCCCGGATGTCGAAGCGCTCCTCAGGGCGGGCCCCCTGCAGGAGGGCCAGCTTGCACAGCCGCTCGTACTGGGCGAAGTCCTCCAAGTGGGGCGCCACGTAATCCACGTGGCTGTTCGATCTCTCCGCGAGCTTGCCCTGCTGCTCTTGGTAGACGCTCGTGGTAGCGGCGGGTCTCTCCCAGATACGCTTCTCCAATGGCGCTTCACCGGTTTGCGTCTCCACTGCCGCTTTACCGCTCCGCTTCTGCCCCGCCGCCTCCCCCCCGCGGAGGAACCAACTGGCGCACCGGTAGGCCCAGACCTTGAGCAGGAAGTGGAGGGCCTGGACCTTCAGCGCGGCCTCCATCTGCCCGAAGCGCTTCACCAGCATGCGAGCCAAGTCAAAAATGAGCAAATGGTCCGCAAAATTTTGGTACTTGGCCAGGGTCCACAGCACGGAGGTTTGCACTTCGGTCGATCCGATAGAAAAAAAAATGCGAATTAGGAAAAATGTAATTTCGGAGATCCTCTCAGAGTCACTCTGCCTCAGTAACTGCCTCAACGAGAGAATGGCCTCAAACGAATACAACTGCAGAGTGCAGTTAAGGAGACAAATAATATGATGCATAACTGTGGGGAGACAAGAGGCATCCGCTACAGCCACCGCGGTGATGTGCCTGAACAGCTTCTTCACGATGAGGTTATCGTTGCCGGGCTGGAAGAGGGCATGGAGGAGCTCCTCCAAAACGACTGGCCTGTTTTCCTCATTAGTTAGTATGTAAAGCATATCAATTTTGATGTTCTTCTTGACGGTGCTGTCTACGGAGCTGACGTAGAAGAAGGAGAGGTACGCGGCGAAGTCTTCCTTCAAACATATTATGATCGATTGGACGCTCCTAATAAAGAGGACGTACGTGTGGTCGTTCCCCTCCATGGAGCTCTTCATAATACACGAGATAATGGCATGGACCATGTTATCCTTAAAGGTGAATTTGGTCAGGTGGTAGAGAGACGAGATGGCCTGTATGACTACGTTGTAGCTGCAGGAGGAGAGAAGCAGCAGCAGTTTCTCGATGAACAGCTCGATGTCCACTCCGCAGTGCTTCAGCTCCTCCGCAAGCCCTTCATCCGCAAACTCTCCATCCGCATAACCGTAGTAATCTTCTGGGGAGGGGCTCCTCCATTGGTTCCCCTCCGCGGGGGTCACTGGCGGGGGGGGCGCTTCCTCCTCTCCATCGGAGCAGCTGAACAAGTGAAGAAGTTCCTTAAAATTTACATTCTCATTCGTAAGGGGGTCTCGGTAAAACGCCCGGCAGTACTTCAGCAGCAAGTCTATGAGGTAGGTCTGGTGGAAGGGGTGCATGATTAGGAGGTACCTGCACAGCTTGTAGTAGTGCGGGTGGAGGAAGGACAGCCAGTGGAGCAGGTTCGCCGGGTTGCTCCCATCGGGGGTGCTTCTATCCAGGGGCGTCTCCTCATCTGGCTTCTCCCCTGTTACTCCCCCCGGCTTGGCCGCCACCTGATCTGTTTTTTTCCCAGTGGGAACCACCTCCACACACATAGTGCAGAAGGACGCCACGGCGGCGGACACGACGGGGACCTCCCCATCGCCAATCAAGTCCAGCAGGACGTTTCTCAAAAGAACTAACTGGTCCGGGTCTGCGTTATACACCGAGGGGATAACATCCGCGACAGTCTTTCTAACGTACCACGATCTATCCTTCGCCATTATCTTAAGCGAATCCGTAACGACGCCAATCATCTCGAGCGACCGACTGGAGCACATGGCCCTCAAGGCGTACGCACGAATTTGAAAGTCCCTACTGGCGATATCCTTTTTAAAAGAGTTAACAGTCAGCATGCTCAAGTGGTCACTCCGATTAGCATGCAGAGACAGGTAATTATATATTAGCTTCTTCAGAGTCCGGTTCCCATTTGACATATTTTTGGATACCTCCACGTAGAATTCCGAGACGTCCTCCCTCATCAAGTGCGCGATGAGCAGTCGCTTAACAGCTTCTATCTTTTTCTGATCATTGTTGCTTCTGAGGTCGTTTAGAATTTCCTCCTTTTTGTACCTCGTTCGGTCGAAATAGATCCCATCGTTGAGCCTGATGTGGGAGATAATCTCCTTCACGTTCGTCGCCGCCTTCTCGAGCAGCGGCACTTTGATGTTGAAGCTGATGTAGTCCATCCTTCGGGGGGGAGGTCGCCTTCTCCTGGCTGCTGCTGCTAGGTGAAGGGGGCGCCAGGCGTAGGCGATGCCACCCGCGGGGTCAAGAGCAACCCCCTTTGTCTACGTGGATTGGTAGAGAAGGGGAGAGAGAAGCAGATCTAGAAGGGGAACCTCTTATGTTGGGCACCGCTTATCGGGCGCACATCCCCATGGGTGAACCGCTAATCAACCGTGGGAGCTCCACACCAGCAGTGAAGCCGCTATAATAGTGTGGCGAAATGCCTCAAAAGCGCTTCACAAATGGGGGGTACCCAAACAGAAAAAGGGTCACTGCAACATCTACAGGGTTTCCCTTTTTTTTTTTTTTTTATACTCGCTCTGTTTGTTTTAATGGAGAAATTGCTAATTACTTCTCTCTGCGCCCGTCCCGTGCGTGCCGTCATCGGGGGGAAGCTTCTTTTTAGCCCCTTCTGGGGGGTCACCGCCGGGCGGGGTGTTTGCATCAGGGGCAGCCTCACGCGGGCAGGTTAGTGGAGAAACTCATTTGGGCAACTCATTGGGGCAACTCATCGGGTCAACTTGCTGAGGAGCCCTACTGGCCCGCTTCGCTGGGCCGCCTTACCGCGATTGCGATTGCGATTGCGAATATGATTAACGTTACCACTGTGGGTGGGATTTTTTTTTTTTTTTTATTTCCAGGCCGTTCGCCCCGCATGCAACTCCGCCTTGGTGCCACAAAAGGGAAGCGGCCAAGACCATCCCGTGCGCCCCCCCACGTCGACCACCCCTGAGCGGGTTAACCGCCGTTCAGCGTGATCACAACATTTCAAGGTGATCTTTTTTTTTTTTTTTTTTTTTTAACTCCCCTGTGATGGGGGAGCTCCTTGGAGGACACCTCATGCGAAACGAAAATGGAAGACTTCCCGCTGGCAAGAAGTGGCGTAGGAAAAAGGCCACCTGTGGGGAGGGATGATATATAAACACACCGCAAGGAAGTGGGGAACATGCCCTGGGATGCGGCGGACTGTTGGAGGGGAAAAAAAAAAAAAACACACACACGCAAAACACAAAAGGTGAAGAAAAGGGGCAAAGTTAAGAACAACAAAGGAGGGTAGAACAGAACATCGCGGGGGAAATTACCCCGCCTGTCGCTTCTTAGTGTCGCTCCTGTTTGTCACTTCTGCATGCCGCGTTGCTTGTCGCCGCTCCTCCCTTCTTAGGGAAAAATGGAACACTGAGGGGCGGGTGACCACCGACAAGGCGGTTCGACCGTGGTGGTGGGGGGATCGCTTCGTTTGTTTGTTCCCTTCCCTGGTTGTTTTATTTTCCCCCCCTGCGGTGTAACTGACACGCCTTTTCGAAGGCAAAATTTTTCGCGAATTAAAAGAACAGTTTATAAAAAAAAAGGGGCGTCACTTGGCTGCTCGCGGAGTGAAAAAAAGGGCCACTTCCCCTTTGTGGAAAAGCAGCCCAAGCGGTGTATTTTTTTTTTTTTTTTTTTTTTTTTCCCGTCAATTCAGTTCTTCCCACTTGGAACAACACAAAAGTATAGCACCCGCTGGCGGATAAACCCCCCTGTGCAACATTTTCCTATTTTCACGGCTGCTGGCAGCAAAGAGATGTCGCGTTCGATCGATCGCGTGGCGAACTGGTTGAAGCGCTCAAAAAAATTGTCGATAGAAATTACACCATCAGCGTAGATTTACACAAAGGCGCGTCATAGGGGTAGGCGCAGCGGGGCGTGAAAAAAAAAAAAAAAAAAGCAAGCAAGAAAGAAAGCAAGAAAGAAAGCAAGCAAGCAAAAGGAACAAACAAAGGAACGAAAAAGCAAACGAAAAAGAACTAAGGGAAGAGATAACTCCCCAAACAACCTACACCCCGCGGCGGAAGAACAAATCGCCGATTTTTGATCTGCCACTCGCTGGAAGTTCTTGCGCCACCAGTGTTTTTTCTTTTGTTTCTTTTTTTCTCATTTTTTTTCTTTTTTTTTCTCATTTTTCTTCTTTTTTTTTTTCTTATTTTTCCTCTTTTTTTTTCTCATTTTTCCTCTTTTTTTCCCCCTTTTTTTGCCGCCGCTTTACCCTTGCGTTGCCTCGCAAAGGACTCTTCTGCACACGCGCACCTACACGAGCTTGCACGCAAATGTGTTTTGTAGATGGGAGTGCCCACCGCTTAGTCGCGAACGCGCAGTTTCCCGTTTGTCTACTTTCATCGTGTAAAAATACACGTTGTTTTAGCTACCCACAATTGGCTGTAGCTGCTTACAATTGGGTGCAGCTGCTTACAGTTGGTTTTCCCTGCCCACAATTGGCTCCCCTCCCATTGCCCACACTTCGCTGCACAGCTCAGCGTGGGGTGGCCCCACCTGAAGAGCTCGTGCACCCCTTCACCACCCTCGTCCATAAATGATTTCTGAACACATTGTGGAAGCATTTGTGCAGGACTTTTTCGGGCCCTTTTTGTTCTTTTTAATTTCCTTTTTAATTTTCGCCCCGCTGTCTCTTCTTTTTAACGTTGACAAAATGCACTTCGAGCAGCGCGAAAAGCACACTCAGACGGAGGAGCTCGAGGCCGTCACTCCGAAGTATGAGCACCCCGCGAAAGGTAAGGGATAAAAAAAAAAAAAAAATTAAGCGAAAGAGGGGGAGCACACACCATGGAATGAGAGGAGGTACGGATGCGACAAATCTGGCAAGCAACGAGTATGGCGGCGCGCCCGCCCATTGGGCACTCACCTTTTGAAGAAATGCATGCCAGTTGTGCGGTGAAAGGGGGGGAAAAACACCAAGCGGAGAACACGTTAAATGGTGGGATAAACAGTACCACGAATCACCAGATTAACGGAGGGCAAGTGACAAGTTATGCAAATTTCACCTGCACTGTGCAGGTAACAGCGAACTAGCCAAAATGAAAAAAAAAAAAAAAAAAAAAAAATTGTCCCATTTTGCACTTAGATCACCTGAACGGGAATTTTTTTTTTTTTTTTTTTTCTTCCCCCCCCCCCCCGCGAAGATACCATAACAGACAGGAATAAAGACCAAACGACGAACGGTTTACGTCTGGCTAATTGCGCAACTGGTGTAGTGTCCCCCTTCGAATGTGCGCACCTCTACGTTGCTAACGTTTAACCCAGTTGGCATACACTCGAAGTGGAGCAGTAGGGGATGCACACGTCTGAAGCGTCGCCTCGTTTTCCGCGTCGTGCCAGCTAACCCATCGGTGCAGTCGTTCCTCCGTTTGCAGATATAAAAATGTAGCAATGCACATTATGGTCTAATGCTCCCGAGAGTGCCAACGCTGGTGCGATTGCTTCTTCGTTCCCTTGTTAACATGACTGCCTATTCAACTCCTCATCTCTTCCCCTTTTTCCCCCATTCGCAGATGGATGTAACGGACGCGGAGTTGGTTCGCTGGAAGATAACTCGAGCAGGGGGAAAATGAGCGTTTCGAGCGTGGAGACGATTTGTTCCTATTCCAGCGGGGGGGTGAGGGAAGCGAGCCAGGCAAGTCAAACGAGTCAAGCGAGCCAAGCAAGTCAAACGAGCCAAGCAAGCCAAGCGAGCCAAGCAAGCCAAGCAAGCCAAGCGAGCCAAGCAAGCCAAGCGAGCCAAGCAAGCCAAGCGAGCCAAGCAAGCCAAGCAAGCCAAGCAAGCCAAACGAGCCAAACTGAAACCACACACAGAACGAACATATCCAACCGATCAGACGTGAAAAACTTAGCCAACGTATCCAACCGCCCCGAGGTAGCCGCCCGGCCGAGGGAGCGGGGGCGCGCCCCCACCCCCGACCACTCCGCATGCACACAGCAAACCGCGCTAAGTTGCGCTCTAGGAAGAATCAGCTCCAACTACGTAATCCACGCGAGCAACAAGACAAACGGTGCTGGAGAGTGGGGCAGCAGGGTGAGCACCTCCAATGCGGTGAGCAGCCTCTGTAAGGCTACAAAAATTATTAGCCTCTGTGAAGACCCCCCCGTCAGCACTACATACATTGGAAATGGAACTGACGGGGGGAAGAAGGCGGAGGAGCTGGCTCAGAAGAGCGTCACTCATGTGAGAGGTTGCCAGATGGACAGTCATCAGGTGGGTGTGACCCAGACGGAGAGTAATTCCGAAAGGGGCCCCGAGAACGATGGGGAAACGAATAGAGACCCAGACAGGAGCGACGACAACGATAGATGTAACATCTCCTGTGAAGCGAACAATCAGTTAGAAGCAGTGAAGAACCCAAGTTATAACCTCCATAGTAGCAACAAACGAGTGATCATCCAGGGGATAAAAAAAAACTGTCAGACGAATGGAAATGCTTTTACGTATCTGAATGAGGTTCTGGAGAAGACCTACAAGGAGACTGTCGAGCTGGATGGGTCCGAGTACATCCTTTTGTATGACATTTGTGTTCAGGATGGAGGGGATGGCGCAGCTAGCCATTCGGGCGAAAGGGGGAACTCCACTAAGAATGTCTCCTGGGGCGGGTCTCCAGCTAGCCATTTGGACGAACGAGGAGACCATACTAGGAACGTCTCTTTGGGCGTATCTCCAGCTAGCCATTGGGGCGAAAGGGGGAACTCTACTAAGAATGCCTCCTGGGGCGTATCCCCAACAGCTGGCGCAACCCCATTGGGGGAGGAAAAGCACGCCCTCTCCCTCCACGCGTACAACAAGTACGTAGACGTTTTTCACAACATATCAAATCAGCTGAGTAAAGTCAGGCGACTGATATACCCCCTGGAGGTACCACCTCTCGGTATGTCCACCTCCACGGGGTCGCTACCAATTGGGGGGGCAGCCCCCAACAGGGTTGCAGATAATCACGCGGAGAGACAAAGGAGAGAAGGACGACCACCACAGATGGGGACACGTAGAATGGTCGGCGGACTTGACGAGACGAACCTGGAGTTAGTACAGTCCCTGTTCGCAGAGGAAACCCAGATGGGGGGCGGCCCGAAGGTGAAGCTGCTGGAGAGGCTCAACGGTCTTTTCCTCACCGCCATGGGCACCATTGGGAGGGAGGCCGCCAGTCCGGTTGGCATAGCGGGTGGTATAGCGGCTGGTGTAGCGGCTGGCGGTAAGGCTGCCCCCACTTTTGGTGATGACCCCCCCAAGGGCGCTGCGCACCCAGGGAGTGACCCCTCCCCGAACGCGCCTCCCCACCTCCATGCGACCTACCCCCCGAGGAAGAGCCAACTAACCCCATTGGATGAGGCCAAAATTACGCAGCACATGAAGGCCAGCGCAAACAGAAGGGTGCACGAAAGCGACATCTATGACATTCAAATAGTGAAGAAGGGGCACGTCTACCTATACATCCAGAGCGGTCACTGGGATGACTACTACTGCGTCCTTTTCCATTTAAAAAGCAACGTGCTCTTTAAGAACGATCTTCTGTATACTCATTACTGCAGGGTCTACGACAGGGGGGTTCTACAGAAGGTAGTAAATCCACCTGACTTGTACAGCAACTATTTCATAGCCTTTTTTAAAGACGACCGATTGGAGATGGACCGACTGTCTAACCTGCAGCTAGCCATCATGATCAGAAAAAATTATTATCCGTTCGTAATTGAATTGTCTAGAAATAAAAAGGCAAGCATTGGTATTCACACTGGCCAGGATCTTCCCCTTCATGGTGGTCATCTCCAACGGGTGAAAAGCTCCCTCATCTGTTTTGATGTCCACTCGGACCCGTTTTATTTCATCCCCGTTGAGTGTCTCCCGGATGATGTGGCAGCCTCCTCGACAAGTGCAACTGGTGGGGTAGCTAATGAGCCCCCCCAAGGGGGAATCCCCCCGCGGGTCAGAGTGAAACTCCACTACGGCCTGCTCAAGGAGTGGAACGACTGCCTCGGCTCCGTCATGGAGAGAGCCAAACAGAGGCAGGCAAGCCTGCTTGACAAACGGGGGCAAAGTGAGAAGACGCAATATGTTAACAAAAAGTTCTGCCAATGGATCGAGGCGTTCAAGAAGGAGAGGAACATCCCGGAGGGGGGCGCGTCTCGCCGGGCCGTGCCCCACCGTTGCGGTGGCGATTAATTTGGTCTCCTTTTGCGCACCTTTTTTTTCCTTATATTTTTCCTTTTTTTGTGCCCCCCACCCGTCCACCTTTTTACTTTGTATCAGACGGCGGGCCATCGCAGCTGCGGTTTGCTCGGCGGACCGACGCGATTAACTTGACGAGGCCACCTCAGCGAGGGTAGCTCGATCGGCCCAGAGGCCCAAATTAAAGTTTCCCCAACTGGGCAGTTCCACAGGTGCAGCAGGGGATGCGGCGGTACGAGGCGGTACTGAGGATATACTGCGACGATAAGGGACGGTCGGCACACCCATGAGGTCCCGCCTCACCCCCGTTAAGCAAAAGAATAAAAAAATAAACGGATTATATGGACACACACACGGTGTGCAATTGAGTTACGAAAAAGACGCACAGCATGAGTCGTTCCGGCGGCCGCGAAGAAGGGGGTCCCTCCGGAGTGGGGGAGCAGAGCATTGGAAAGGGCCAAAATGGTAAAGGGTAAAAGGGAAAGGGTAAAAGGGAAAGGGCCAAATGGAGAGGGGTAAATGGCAAAGAAGCAAGTGGACCGGAATAACGATGGGGAACCCGCTTGGGCTCCCGCTTCCGCACCGCCTCTACACCACTTCTGCACCGCCTACCCGCCGGGGAAGCGCCTGAACTGCTGGAAGAGCACCTCGCTGGTGAGCAGGGACGTGCCGCCCACATACACGTCCACGCCCAGCTGCTCGGACAGCTCGTACGCCTGCCGAATTTCCGGGAAGGTAACCCCCCCAAGGATGAAAACGATAATTTTTTTTTTACCCCCCATTTGGGCCTCCGTCCTTTCCACGGATTTGAACTCCCACACAGTTCCCCTGGTGACGTTGGCCTTCTTCCCTGCAGAGGGGTGCTGCTCTTTCACATGCTGGTCGGAGGAGGACCCCCGGTTGGCATCCACGAAGGGGTAGTCTCCCCTGTGCAAAGTGTCCTCATGTAGCTCCGTAATGATATCTTTAACGTTCGGTTCGTATCTACTCAGTTCGTACTTCGCTCCCTTTGCAACGGTCTTATAGTGCTTGATCTTCTTTTTGTTCCTTTCGAGCACGTGGGATGGTTTACAGGCTGGGGGGTTTTCCTCTCCGGGGTGCCTCTCCACGTGGGTACCCTGACCGCAGTGCATCTTCAAACCGAGGAAGTGCTCGACGAACTTTTCCATAAAGAGACCCAGTTGAGACGACTCGATGAGTCTTTCCTTGTCCAGCTCGCTTACATTTTCATAATTAAAGAGGTAAAGGAGGAGCAGTCTGGCCTTCTCCTCCTGCTGGTAGTCACTGCTGCTGAGGATAGAAAGGACATTTGCAGAATTTTTTGTGTAAGTGAGTTCCTTCCCATAAGTATCAACATTACAGCACACGTCTTGTTCTACCATACCGACTTCCACAACGTTTTTCTTTTCCAAAGTTTGGAAGCAGCTATCACATAGGTAGACGTGTAGCCAGTACTGCTCAATCATCGTTTCATATTGCGGAAGGGACCTCAAAGCATCTAGCGCTTCATTCGGGGTTAACACATTTTTCTTTTTAATCTTCGCGATTGCATTTTTTTCTGTAAATGAGGCGATGTCATTTTTTATCATTTCGTTTACATCCTGGATGTGCGTGTGTCTGTACTTGACCCAGAGGCTGTCCTCCTCCGAGAGGGTGGCTCTCTTCACCTCCTTCCGTTGGTCGTTGTTTGTAATTTCGAAGCTCACAGTATGTGGGTCCTCTCCTGCCTGGTCGCCCCCCCCCTGGGGAAGCAGCCCCGGTTTGCCCTGATTCGGCTTCTCCGCATGCTTCGCCTGCTTCGACTGCTTTGGCTGCTCCGCCCTAATCCGCAGGACGTCGTAGCAGAGACTCTGGTAGGCATAGTCATGCACGAACAAAATGGAGCAGTCGACCGACCGGTCCAAAATCAGCAAGACGTCCTCGTCCCCCCCCTGGGAGCTCTCCAAAATGTTACAGTCACTCACACAGTTCGAAAAAACTTCGGCAAACTGCCTGCACAGGGGAGAATTCAGGTAGCGCACAACAGGGTTGCTCTTCAAGCAGCAGCAAACGGAAAGTAACTCCAAAGCAAGCTCTCCTAAAATGCTCGAATCCTTTAAGGGGTAAAAATCGTGCAAATTTAAATGATGGTCCAGGTAAAAGGCTCTACTTTCAAATGCAAAGAAGGGGATGTTAAAGCATGCACACGTTTTCATCCTCTTAAGAAGAAAATGGCTAGCTGCCAGAAGGTCCAAAATTTCTCTGTTTTTCTTCCCCACATTGGAGGTGAATAAAATGTGCACATTATGGTACATTGCTTCTTCCTCATTTGTGAAGTCGTCCAGCATCCTCTCCACGACTTCCACTTTGGAACTGAGGAAATAGAGGCAGTCGAAATTTTGCAGCTGGCTTCTCTTCGCGTCGATCTGTTCTACGAGCGACACCCCCCTTTCCAGCAGCTCCTCGCTCCTGCAAATCATGGAGAGCACTTGCTGCGCGCTGGGGTCCACCACCATGATCAGGTACTTGCTCACTTGGGTGACCTTCTCGATCACGCTGAAGAGCCGCTCCCGGCAGTTCCGCTTCAGCGACATTTTGCCGGGGGGGTCACCGCTGTGGGGGGGTGCCAGGTGAGAAGCGCGATGAGCGCTGGGGAGGGCGGACAAACGCGTGACCAAAGGAGCGCGGTCGGACTTCCCCCTACTCGCCAATTCGGCAACTCCTCCACTCGCGCCAATTAACCACACGCGGAGCACCGCGCGCTTACCATTTGCTTTTTTTTTTTATTTAAAAAGGCAGCCCTTGCGATGCGGGATGCGGCGCGCGCGACGCCGCTTCCCTGCGATTTTTCGTGAGCCGCTTTTCCGCGCCGTCATTGCGAAGGATTTTGCGGAGCACTGTTGCAACCGTTTGGTGATCATGTGGTGACCATATCGACGACCATTTGGTGCCTTTTTGACGACCGTTTGATGACCGCTTAACAACCGTGCGCGCCATAACCGCGTTGACCTTTTCCACATGCTGCATGCGCGCCCCTTCCGGTGGCGCCGCGCGAAGAACGAAGCCCAGTAGCTATTCGCAGAAAGGAAGCTCATCCGAACCCCTACCCATTTCTTTTTCGCAAAAATGATGAAGCGCGCACGGGTGGTACTCCCCCACGCGGTGTGTTCCCCGTGTAGTTCCAGCCAACTTAACAACGCTTCCCTTTTAACTGTCCAGGGGGGCATATGTCGCCCTACGCAAGCATCCATACCAAGCGGGTGAAAAAAACGCCCTGCTGCGGACTTAGCGATTGGCCGCTATTTTTCCCCTTCAAAGCAAACGTAAACGCCAACTCGCGCGATAGCATCGAAGTAGGCAAAATGATACGACCCAGACCAGCTTAATGGCAAAGCTGCTTCTCTTGCGGATGTCCTCTTTGTGGTTTTTTTTTTGGAATGTCCCCCTTCCCTCGTGCTTTTCCGAAGGTGTAGTAAACTTTTTTGCGAGGGGGTCACTCCGCCTCTATAACGTAAGACGCATAAAATAGACCAAAACCCTACGTTGTTGCTTATAACAAAAAATGAGATACTACCTTTTAATGTGTCCTCCGAGTGGTGACCAGCCAAATGGAGAAGTCTTTTAGCTAGTTTTTTTTTTTTTTTTTTTCCTTCTTTTGCTGACCGTTCAGGCGAAAAGTTGGCTAGCTGCTTAGAGAGGAAGCGAAAAGATATGACCATGTCATAATTTTTTTTTTTTTCCTGACAAGCGGCAAGCCAATGCGGTAGGAGCGCTGATAAATAAAATACCACCAACCACGGGAGCTTTCAGGCGCATCCAAAGTGGCCACTTCGCCACTTCCACTCACTGTCGTCGGCCACCTCTACACACAGTGGGATGAACATGCGGGGGTGGCCTTACTTTGCATCCTCCTTTTGTCTACAAACAGTTGTGCGAACGGGAAGAGGGACCAACGCACGCACGTTGGCACGTCTGCGTAGGGAAGTAAAACCGCTTTAAACAAGGCGGAAAAAAAAAACAAACAAAATGAACAAAACAGGATAGCAGAACAGGGCAACAATGAAACGTTAGTGCGCACTAAGTTTCCTTTCTGTTTGTCTTTTTTTTTTTTTTTCTCACCTTTGTGAAATTCTGCATCGTTGCGATTTTTAAAACGTGACGCGTTTCACCGGAGAGTGTGCCAACCGGAAATCGTGCGCGCAGGTGAGGAATCGGAAACCGATCAGCTGGTGAAATGGTCAAATGGTTAAATGGCTTAATGATCAAATGGCTAAACGCTCAAACGTGTTTTCGCCTGGCTCTCTTCCTAATCGCTTGCGCCACAGCACAAGTCGATGGTGCACTTTTTTCACGTCCCCCGAATGTGCAATTGCCCCTTAGATGTTCAGCCCCTCCGTTTATTTTGGCGCACCCCGCACAGCTTCGTGTACCTGCGTTCATTTGGACGAATTCTCCATCCCCCGTGTCCCTTTTTCCAAATCGATTCCCCTGGACTGCCATTTCGACACGAGAAAGTGCTCCGCGCGAAGTGCCGTATGCTGGCTGCGCAAGGCACCGAGTGTGTTACTCTTTCGGTGTGACTGCCTTCCCTGTTGCGCATTATTTTTTTTTTTTTTCTCCCCTTTACTGTTCGTATGCACACGAGTGTGCGCGGGTGCGTTCGCGTGCTTTTAGACCAAAGAGTGCATTTGCACCTGGGCATGAACCAATTTCGCTATTCTCCCGTTACTTCTGTTCTGCATTTGTGCTGACCAGAAAAAAAAAAAAAAAAAGATCAGCAGTAAGGCACCAAAAGGAAGAAGATGAAGAAGGAGAAGCGGAATAGTATGAGGAAGAATTGCCTCCGTGCGTCCTGCATTCCTTTTTTTTTTTTCCTTTTTTTTTTTTTTTTTTTTTTTTTTGTAAAAATGTGCACCCCCGCCTTTTTGTCTGTAAAGCACAACCTGGCTAGGCGTCCTCTTGTTTACGTTAAAATTACTCACGTTTCGCTCCCTCCACCTTGGGCATGCAAGCGCGAGTTGTTTCTCCAGACGGTTACCTGGTCACCTCGCTACCTGGTTAATACCCGTTTGATGTGCGCAAGTGCAGCCTGCACCCGAGTCCGCGCGCGCACATAAATACACACACATGTGTGTAGTCCTCTTTCTCCCCCCCACCCCTTGTGCACAGTATGCACCTGCGTGAATTTCCTTTTCCAATTGTGCGTAGCAGCTGCTCCCCGGGGAGCATCATCGCATTTTATCTGCAAGAGACTGGCGGAAATGAACAGCCGTTCGCGCACTCAAGCGTATGCACGCATGAACATATGCACGTATGAACGTATGCAGTATGCGCGCTTGCGGATATATTTTTTTTTTAACTCCCTTAAATTTTTCTTACCCAGTTAACTTGTTAATCGTTAATCGTTAACTGTTAAGTGTTGACTGTTAACTGTTGACTGTTGACGGCTAACTGCTAACTGCTATCTGCCAACTGCTAATTTGCCGCTTTTGCCATTCTTCCACTTAGCCCAATTTGCTACTTCTTCCCCCTTTAGCGTTTTCACCCAGCAGTCGCTCGCGTGTCATCGCTTGCGGCGATTTTTTAGTTAGCGCATTTGGTTTTTTTTCGCACCTTTTAATCCCTCTCCTGAGGTTTGCTTCCGCGCCTCTCCTCTTCCGTTCCTCCCCCGCCTTCCTTTCCTCTCCTGCCTTCCGCCCTCCCTCTGCACAAGTGTTCAGACCATTTCGCGCACTTTGCACTGCGCCCGTTTCCCTCTTGATCCATTTTTTTATGTTCGGGAACTAAAGCGCCCGGGCGGTGCGCATAAACACCCCGCTATGACCCGTCGTGCATACACGTGGGTGTGTGAAGGAGGAGGGAGGGAACGCGTCCGTCTCTCCGCACTTGTGCGTAACTAGGATGTGCACATTTTGGGACTCCGGTTGACGTGCAGGTTGACGCGACGCACGAGTTTGCATTGTTTTTTCGCCCTGTTTTTTGCCCGTTTTTTGCCCGTTTTTTTGCCCATTTTTTTGCCTATTTTTTCGCCCTGTTTTTTTGCCCTATTTTTTTGCATTTTTTTTTCGCCTTGTTTTTATCTCATTATTTTACTTTCTTTTTTTTTTTGCTTTTTGTTTTTCTGCCTTTTGTTTTTTTTCGTTCTTTTTTTTCCTGTTTCCGTTGACAGTTAATTTTTAGTTTTTAGTCACCAGTTTTTAGTTTCCAATTTTTAGTCGCCAATTTTTAGTCACTACTTTTTAGTCACTACTTTTTAGTTCTTTTTATTGGTGAGTCAGTCCTCCTTTCGCCTTATGCTTTCATTTTTTTTTTTTTCTCTCTTCCTCTGCTTTATATTTTGGCTCCCTTTTGAATTCTCCATCGTGAGTTTCCCACTTTAAGTTTTAAGCTGCGTTTAAGCGGCGTTTTAGAAGGCCTCCTCAAGTCGCCTCCGTAAATCTGCACCTTCAATTTTGCACTTTTGAATTTTCCCTTTTGAATTTTCCACCTTCATTTTCCACTTCCACTTCCCCCTTTCATTTTCCCCCCTTTGAAGCCTCTTCCAAACCGCGTGCCCCTCGCGAAGCGCGCGAGCGTCCTGGCGTTAGAGTCCCATTGCGTTGGGCTCGTTTCCGCGCGCTCCTTGAGCGAGGCGCGGGGGCCGTGTGTAAACCTAGCGTCACTAGCGTCACACACGTACGTCAAATTTGTCGCCCATTTGTGCCAAAAAGGAAACTTCCCGGGAGTGCCACCTCCTCTGGCGACAGTTGCCTCTTCGTGTATGTGAGCCGTGCGGGAGTAGTGCCCCCACATCGTGCACACACCTGTTTACACGTCTATTCATGGCATACACCTGTGTGCCTCGTCACACCGCGTTGTTTTTTAGCACCATCCGCTCGCGGGTGAGCAGCACATCTGGGCTGTATTCTTCACCCCCTTTTTTTTTTTTTTTTTTTTTTTTTCACATTCGTCATTCCCGCGCTTGTACACACCGAGGAATAGCCTTTTTTTTTATTTTTTTTGATGTAAAAATAAGGGGAAGCGGTGAGTATGCATGAGTGTCCATGCGTATGCAGCGTTGCTACCCTGAAGCTCCTGTTTTTTTTTTATTTTTTTTTTCACGTTGCTTCATTTGGTTCATCCTTCTGCTTTTTTTTTTTTTTTTTTTTTTTTTTGCTGTGACTTATGCCAAAGTGATGTAATCACTGGGAGAGCAAACAGCCACTGAGTTGCCTCCACCACATGGTGCACGCGCGTGCGTAAACACAACCCCATGTGAATGCATAGTCATGTGTATTTTTTACTGTCAGTGTAACGCCACCGTGATGTGTTGCTGTGGCTGACGTGCCTGCACATGCGTCAGTTGTGCGTTACTACTATATTGCTATGTTATTGCTATATTATTGTGTTATTGTATTTTTTTTTTTTTTTCTCTCCCTCTCCTCCCCTTTTCGCTGCGTATTTTCTCCCCTTTCAAGAGGTAGGAGAGCCGCACGACTGCATACACCCGAGTGCGCGCTGCACGTGTGTTGTGCCTGCCAGTAGGGAGGTGCACACGGCGAGCCTCCACTCAGCGTTGTGATGTGGTGTAGTGCAGTGCAGTGTAGTATACTGTAGTATACTGTAGTGTTTTTTTTTTTTTTTTTTAAATCCCACCGTAGTGAATTTTTTAAGTAGCCTTTAACTGCCGCGCTCATTGCTGAAGGCGTTTCCTTTATTTTTCCCCCTTTTTTTTTTTGGCATTTTCCCCCCTTTTTTTTGTCCCTTTTCGAGGCAGAGGCGGGTGCACCTGCGCACGAACAGATCTCGCGATCTCCTGGCCAAGGCGCAGATACCACACACACTCACACACCTGCCGCGCCACACCAACCACTTGTTCACCCCCGTGGTGTATGCATATACATATGTGTGTTTCTTTTTTTTTTTTTTTTTTTTTTTTTTTTTTCTGTGTGCATACATGCGAGTGGGCAGCGCATGTATATACACTCGTGGTGCACACGCTCGAATTCTCCCCTCCACACACACACACACGAACAGGGAGGCGAGTAATTTGACGGAAATTGTGGAAAGACAAAGGAGTGAATCTCCCCCAATTTGCACACAAGCGCCAGCGAGTGTAGTCCTCTCTCTGTGCATACTCGCACGGAAGGGAGAGACGTATCTCTGCCAGGTGCCCTCTTTCCAGTTGCACAACTTCGCAGCGACAGCCGTTGAGCTAGTCGACGACCACGCAGATTTGTGTGACGAGGAGGAGGAAGAAAAAAAAAAAGAAAAAAGAAAAAAGCTTTGCAGTTACCTCCACGTGAATGCAAAAACGTTTTAACCACTTGGTTATGTGCATGTAGGGA
Organism: Plasmodium vivax; assembly: GCF_000002415.2. NCBI lineage: Eukaryota > Apicomplexa > Aconoidasida > Haemosporida > Plasmodiidae > Plasmodium > Plasmodium vivax. Next base: position 1,476,260 of record NC_009916.1, on the reverse strand, counting down.
CCCCCGTGCGCGTATGCCTTTTTTTTTTTTTTTTTAAGTTATTTGTTGACGCGCAGAAGGCACACGAGTTCCGTCGCGACTGACGCTGCGACTGTCCCTGCAACTGTTCTGCCACCGCGACTGCCTCCCCCCCGTAGGCTACTTTTCAATTTTGAAGCGGGGCATCTGATCTTTTAAGCAGGTACACCTTCGCGACGTAACCTCCACGTGTAAACGCGCGAATATTGGTTTGCCTTCCCCGTATTTTCTCTCCCTCTCCCTCCTCCACCCATTGTGTGATGCTTTAATGTTTTTGCCCCACGTGCATATACTCCAGTGTGCACGCGCATATATTTGCCCGAGCTGGGTTGGTTGACCACACAGCTGTAGAGCACACCTGTTATCAAGCGATTGGAAGAAAAAAAAAAAAAAAAAAAAAAAAAAAAAAGAAAAAGAGAAAACATTTTAAATAACGCAGACCCCCCAGCATACGTGGTGATTACCCCATTTTGAGCTGCACACCAGAGTGACCAGAACGACAACCCAGTGCAGTGGATGCTTTCAAAGGGACATTCACGAGGAGAGCAGTTTTGCCCCTCCCCGTGCACACACACATAGCATACCGCGCGTCGCCGCAGATTTGTACTGTAATTTGCACGAACTGTGCTAGCTGCTTATTTTTTTTTTTTTTTTTTTTTTTTTTGTGGCTTCGAAAAGGAAGGCATAGCACCCCTGAGCAGCCAGCGCCGAGATTTGGTTCCCCGCTCAGATGGGCAGACGCTTTAACATGATCCCACTTTGAAGATGACTCCGCTTGGGTTGCATCTGCTCAGATGTGACGACAAAAGGTGAGAGTCTCTTCGCCCCGACCAGCTAGCTTTTTCGAGCCTTTTTAATTTTTGTTTTATTTGCGCCATCGGTTGCGCCATCGGCTGCGTCGCGGAAGGAAGCGGAAGGAAGCGGATAGAAGTTTTTGCAGAAGCTTGTAGAAGATAACCACTAACCAACTGCGTAGAAGCCGATCGAAGCTGACCTCAAACCGCCATCCAACTGCCAAGGGAGAGAGGCCTTCCCAAAGAAAAGAGAAAAAAAAAAAAAAAAAAAACGAAGCGATGGAGAGGCAGTCCAAAACGGAAGGCGGAAAGGCCAGCAAAACGGACAGCTACAAAAACTACGTGGATGAGCTGAAAGTGGTATCTTCCATGCTGCAAAACAAAAATTTAGATTCCTTTGCATCAAATTCTACGATCGATGAGAATAAACTGATGAATGTAAACGATTTGTGCAATATATATTTGGATCGAAACACAGACAAGGGAGGTAGCAAGCGGGGGGCCGATGCACTCATGCAGGAGGGGACTGCGCAACCGAAAGATTTGAGCTTCCCCGGCATGATGCGGAACAACCCCGTGATGGATTTTCTAAACACTCCCATCGTGAATGACAGCGGGGGAAACAGCACTAGCGGTTATGTGAACGGAGGGGGTGGCATCTGCGTAAGCGAAGCGAATAAAGCAACCCTCCCGGGTGAACCCTCCCCGAGTGACCAAATCCACGTGGAAGAGCAACCCACACATGTGAAGGAGACGAACAAAACGAGCGCCGCTACGTCTCCACACGCAGACGAATTTAAGCTCATTCACAAGAGCGCACTAACTGCAAATGAATTTAGAGACGACAGATGGGAAGAATGCAACTCCTTTTTCTACAAGGAGAGTCAACATTATGCAAAACCAAATGGGGAGGAGACTCACCTTGGGGAAGTCCCTAACTGCTCATGTAAAAACGAACAAATGTGCTTCTGCAGAGGTGGAGGTTTGCCTCTCGGAAGCGAACAGAATGAGGTGGTCCCCCATGAGGAGGGCCAAAACGGTTACAATTACAGACTGATGAGGCTTTACTTGGAGCAAATGATCAACGAGCCGGGGAGCATCAAGGAGGAGGAACTCAGCTTGGATGATAAAGCATTTGATGTGAAGGGCTTTTTCAAGAGGGGTTGCCTTCCGAAGGATATAGCGCTGCAGGGGGGTTCTTACGGCCACGAGGCGAAGGGGAGCCCACCCGGGAATGCACACGTGAACGGGCTCGAGAATGCACACACGAATGAGCACACGAATGAGCAAACGAATGAGCACACAAGTAACCTCGCGCATGTGCAGGCCTACCTACAGGGAGGAGTGGAGGACCCCGAGACCCTCCCCAACGGCGGCGCCCACAAGAAGAGCCCCGCCCCCTGTGACGAATTGAAGGACTTCGGCAGTGCTAACGGTGAAGAACCCCCACATGAGGGGTGTAACAAGGGGGCCGAGGAGGGCGCGGATAATTGCAAGGATAACTGCATGGGTGGCTACACTGGTAACTACACGGGTAGCCACTCGGGTAGCCACTCGGACGGGAGGAACCCTCCCCCTAATGAGCACGCAAACCAGTTGTCTCTAGAGATGCAGAACCCGTCCAAGGATGGCGAGCAGAACGCAGAGCAGAACGCAGAGCAGAACCCAGAGCAGAACCCAGAGCGCGTCTTTAAAAACATTGCAATGAAGATTCAGCACTACTTGAAGAATTACAGCCCGAAGATGATCTTCGAGGAGGGGAAGCAGCTCGGTGCGGTAGCGGGTATGGCCACGAATGCGGCTACCGCTATGCCAGCCGCTGTGCCAGCCGCTATACCAACCGCTATTCCAACCGCTGTGCCAACCACCCATATGAACTTCCCCTTCGCGGGCTGCCCCCCGAAGGACAAAGCAACCCTGCAGGGGAGCATCAAAATAACCGTCCCGCTGTTTCTCCTCTACATCTCCAATGCCTATGCCGTTGGGGACCTCTCTGGAAGGAGCAGCAACAGTGCACATGCCATCCGTCGGAAGAGATTAAAAAAAAGAATCATCAACGAAATCATTTTGGGATTTACCCACTCAGATGCAGATAAATATGTAGAGCAACTTCTGTGCAATATTAAAAAGTGTTTCATTCAGGTGCTGGACTACCTGAAGGAGTATAACCCCCAGTGGGTCTGCAGCAACAATGGGGATGGGTATTTCTACCACTTCAGGAAGATTATGGCGATTGACAGCTCCTATGTGGACGTCCATTCGATTGTGCACCACGCGAGGGTGCTCACCAAGATGAAGAGGAAGTGGGCCGGTGGGCTGGTCAGAGGCGCCGTGGTGAGGGGCGGCCTGGAGAGGAGCAGTCTCGACCGCAAAATTCCCATCCGAAGTGAAAACGGCAAAGTCATCCCCAGTGTGAATGCACTAGTGCCCGGTTCGGCGACCGCCATCGAAATGCATGTACCGAATGACCCTTCTAGCGGAGGCAACTCCTTCCAGGGTGCTAACCATTGTGGGTTCGACCCATCTGTGCCTCAGGTAGACAGGCAGCACTGCCTCGGTAGGTCCCTCAAGAGGAAGCACAGCCTCGGGGAGGAAAAAAGCGCGCACGGGTGCACCCACAAGCAGATCAAAAGGGATGCAGTTTCCGCGAAGGAGAATTACACGCACGATAAGGCGGAGGAGAACCGCGAACAGGAGAGCCGCGAACCGAAGGAACACCGCTTCGTCAGCGGCGCGGCCGGGGGGGAGGAAGCTCTCTGCAAAGAAGACCTAATCGACGTGGAGGATAAGATTTACTACGCACCGAGTGACATGCGAACGAGCATCGAAACTGTGGTGAACGAGAGTGGGAAGCCGGGCAAGTACGACGGCACCTTCGGATTGAGGGCTTATAGTGAGGAGGGAGAGGAGGATGAGGAGAATGAGGAGCAAGAACTGCACGGTGAAAAGGTACAACCGATGGAAGGGGTGGAGGCTTCCATAGAGGGAGACACCCCTAAAGAGGATTGCACTCCCCTGGAGGGAGCTCCCGCCGATGGCACGCACGCGGGTGACCCACTGCAGGTTAGCGGCAGTCAGCAAGGGGAGAAAACGGAAAGGGATCCGAAGGATGAAGAGGAGCAACCCGCAAACGGGGAGGGCGACCGTGTCGGTGGCCACGGGGGGGACGATTCAAATGGAGAAGCCCAACAGCAGCAGCAGCGGAAGGAGTTGATGGGGCAGACGGAGCAACCGAAGCAACCGCAACACCAGTTGACAACCCCCCCTGTTGGAAGCCAAGTGGACGGCAAAGAGGCGGAGGAGGCACCCGCTGAGCAGACCAGCAAACCGCTCAATGATCACCCCAGTCTGTATGACGAATCCGTGATGCTTAAGGAGCAGTGCCTGAGTGCATCCTCGAGCGACAAATTAAAGTCAAATGAGGGGAAGACAAGTGCATCTGACAAGTTGGGTTCTGAGGAGCAGGGTTCTGCTTATGCAGTTGGCCATTTTGCGAGCGGCGCGCCGGTAAGCAGGGCGGATGATGCAACAGCGGGGGCAATTGAAGTAGTCGCAGCAGTTGCCGCTATCGAAGCTGATACGATTTGCGAGGCCAACCCGGGCGACCACCAACAGGGAGAGAAGGCCCACCTGGAAGCGCCTACCAATAATGGCTACCCGAGCAGCCACGCCGCAAACGAAGTAGACGCAGAAGGGGAGAACCGCCATCTGAAGAACCGACTCGTTTGTATGAACAACTCCATAATGCACCTAAATATAAATAAAAAAAAAAAAAAAAAAAAAAAAAAAATAATCACCCACTATTTGAACCAAGTAATGAACACTCTCTTCTGTCACGACATTTTTAATTACGCAGTCATCTTCACTCCAATTTTAAAACACTTAGGAGTGCTGTCTTCCCTTAGCGCATGCACGATGAATAATATTATTTTGAGGCTAGAGAATTTTAAGCTGATCGAGGTGGACAAGGGGAAGATTACGCACAAGGGAAGGGGCATGTTCTTTCGTGTGAGGGAGAAGACCGACTGCTTCGCCGGTTGCTCCCCGGGCGCGGCGGCCAGTAGGAATGCCCAGGTTGGCGGGGTGTACGTTGATGCAGGTATGTATGATAATGGAGGTATGTATGGTAATGGAGGTATGTATAGCAATGGCGGCATGTATAGCAATGGCGGCATGTATAGCAATGGCGGCATGTATAGCAATGGCGGCATGTATAGCAATAGCGGCATGTGTGCTGCTGACCGCATGTGTGCTGGTGAGGCCTTCCCCCGAGGGAGAGAAAACAAAGTGCTTCAGTACCTTCTAGCTATGATGGAGAAGGGGGGCCAAGACAGAGTTCTCGTCGAGGAAATGATGCAAAAATTGGGTTTCGCTCATCCAGGGGAGGCGAAGGAGGTCGGGCCGCTTCCCTGTTCGGGGGCAGTCTGGCCCGGGGGGCACTCTCCCCCGTATGAAGTGCGAAGTGGTCTCCACAACAGTATGCATAACTGCATGGGGGGCAATCAGGATGACCCGACCGTACACTGTGCTCATGGGAAAGGACAAACGGCAGACTCCTGCAGCAGTGGAGACAGCCTGTGCAAGAACAAACTGATGGAGTTCATCCGGGAGGTTTTGATTCAGCACGGTGCGCATATAAACCAGAGCGTGGAGCTTAACTCGAATGATAATGGTCTCTCGGGGGGGGAGGCGGCGAACAATGGCAGTCGTGAAGGTGGAGCGAACGGAGACGAGGCAAGCTGTAGTGCGGCAGACAACGAGGGGGGTGGTGGAAGCGGTACCAGCGGTGGGAGCGGCGCGAACGGCGCGAATGAGCAGCCCCCGTTTGAGGACAGTTCTGCCTCTCTACAAACAGAAACTAAGAAGCGAAGCGGACCCAATTTTGGCGATGAGAAGGCCCACGATAGGATCAACTCGGACCCAAGTGACGAGGGAAAAAACGGTCCCAACGGTAGAAGCAGTGGAAGCAGTAGAAGCCATCTGAGCAATCTGGGCAGTTTGGGCAACCCAAATGGAAGCGTCCTAAACAGGGAGAACTTTTTCAAACTGCTCAAGTGGTACTGGTCCGTGAAGGTCGCTGGTGGTTGTGATGAGCCCTTCACTTGCAAGTCGCATGTGGGTGGACCGTCGCGGGTGTGCGATGGGGACGGACCGGGGGGGGGCAGCATGTTCGGCGGAGTGAGCACCTGCAACCACGCCTCGCCCAGTAGCGCCTTCGCGAATAATCACTTTGTTGGCAGCCCCTTTTCTGGGAATCACTTTGCTGCTAATCCCTTTACTGGCAGCCATGCCGCCCCCAATCTGGAGGGCCCCCTGAACGCTTATGAGAAGGACGCGGGGACGAAGCTGCACCTCTGCAGTGGGGACAACAACGGGCAGGTTGACTCGGGAGGTGGAGCTGCTCCCTCGAGTGATGCCGCCAAAGAGGCGGACGACAGCAGAGCGCCCCACTATGGGGTACCCCCCTGCGAGGAGCACGAAAGGAGAAAGCCCTGCGGGAGCGTGCTCAACATGTGTGCAGCCGGAAATAACCATCTCGGGGCAAACCTTCTCAAAGCACAGGGTGCATTACATCGGTGCAGTTCCTTCGACGGGGAAGAAGCCAGCAATGCCATCTCCACCAATCTTAACAGAACCTGTGGGGTGAACCCACTCAAAGGGTGGAACGATGCAAATCAATTGCACCACTGCCATGAGCATAGAACAACCGGTTGCATCCATGCGAACCATTCGAAGTGTGCCCTCATGAGTGTGGCGACCCACATGAATGGTTTGTTAAGCACAGAGAGAGCTCCCTGCGGAGGGGTGGCACCATGCATTGCTGGCAGTTGCAACGGGAGTGCCCACAACCACCACCTATACGGGGAGAAGTCAAAACTGTCGAGCATCCTAAACGGGAATGAAGTGAAAAGCAATCTGATGAGTGACCCCCATGCAGATGAATACAACGAAAAGGGAAGCAACCCATGTGGTGGAGAGTTAGGAAAGCACTTCTTCAATTTGATGAAAAATGGAGAGCTTAACTTGGAAGGTCTGCCGTATGAGAAGTTTCTTTTTGACTCTAAGGTGCTGGAGGAGGCGAATGGCTCCTTTCCGTTTAAGCACCCCATGGGAGATAGCACCAGTGAGATGTATGCAGGGGAGCGCCACCGGGATGCACCACATGGTGTGGTGAATAACCCCTCTAACTGCTTCTGTTGTGTTAAGAACCCAGTGGGGGGAAAGAGCAACGTCAACGTTATGGATTTGTGCAACCATCTGGCCCAGGAGCTGATCAGCAAGAATGAGGGGAAGCCGCTTAGGGAGGAGGAGATGAGAGAAGCACCGGTGCAGGGGCAACTTCCCGGCCAACTGCAGAGACAGGAGAACCCGCTAAGCGCGAGCGGTGGCCAGTGCCCCGATGTGAAGCTCGCGTACGACGGTTTGGTTGACGCAAACTGTGCAAACTGCGCAAATTGTGCAAATTGTGCAAACTGCTCTAACTGCCCCAACTGCGGAAGCGGAGCAGAGTCCACCCCCGCGAACGCCTCAGCGGGCACGCAACAGAACAGCAGGAGTAACCACCTGTGGAGGCTCTACCAGCTGTATGGGCTCCTAGAAAAGGCGAAGAGCGGCAGTGCTGTTGATGATAAGATCTGCACCGACATGCAAAACGGATTGAAAAAGTATTTCGCCAAGCACGACTATCCCCTTGGCAAAGGGGGCAAGCTTGGCAACCCCTTCTCTTGCGATCACATGGCAGCGGAAAACGGGTGCGAGCAGGAAGGCGCAGGTGGGAACAAAGTGCCCAGCGAAAACGGAAGGGTGTACGAGCATGAGTGGCACCTACTAAACAGTCAACTGCACCTTTCGAGGAGGGACAACGTGCAGTTCGCGGCGCACGCGGAGGAGGACGGGGGGGGCGGTAGCGGTGGTGGTAACCCCGTTATTGGCAACCCCATCGGCGGAGCACCGGGAAGCCTCTTCCCCGGGGGGACGGCCGAGGAAGCAATGTACAAAGACGCCCACGGGAGTTACAAAAACATATTTCTAAGTGACGAAGAGAATCAGAGGAACGAAGCGGCCATGCTGTTCCACGATGGCCATCAGCGGATGAGCAAAACGAATGAGCAGCGAATGAAGAACTACCTGTCGTCCCTCTATAACTCTATAGTGTACAAATCTGGGTTTTACCCGACTGAGGGGTCTAACCATAACGGGGCTCAGAGCAGTGGCGGCAGTGGCAACGTCCGCTTCAACAGCAGCAGCCATGTGAATAGGTGCGCAGATTCCAGGAGGAGTAGCAACCTGTGTGACTACCTCACCAGCTTTACATACACAAATCCGAATGAAAATTGCAGCGATAATGTGAGTCACGTGGACGAATTGGGTAAGTTCCTCCTGGTGAGAGGAGAACACAGCAACAGTAGGGAAGGCAGTGGGGGCAGACACAGCAGCGGGAGGCATAGCAGCGGTAGGCATAGCAGCGGTAGGCATAGCAGTGGCAGACATAGCAGCGGTAGGCATAGCAGTGGCAGGCATGCGCACCACCACCACCACCTCGGAGGAAGTGCCAACAAAGGGAGCAGCCACAGCAAGAGCTTCGCCCATTTGTATAAAGATGTGGTCAGCTCGCTAGACCACGGGAAGGGAAAGCTATGCAACAAGCATTTGGGCAACTCCATGGGCCTCTTTAACGGAAGGAACAACACAGACGATATCATTCTGCACGGGTACCTAACCAGGAAGAGGAGAGAGGAGATGACCGACCACATTCAAAAAAAAAGAGCTCTCCTAAGAAAAATAAAAAATAGGGAAAATATGACCGATGAGGAGATAAATACAAGTCTCATGAAACTATCTGCTGATCCCACAGAATTTAATTTTTTAAAAAAGTTTTATGCTCATGGGGGGGAGATGGAAGACCCGGAGGATGACGACGCGGTGGATGATGAGGTGGACGAGGACCACGTTGATGGGAGTCACCGCGGGGATGACCTGGACGATCGAGACCACGACCCGAGTGGGAAGAAGAAGATGCACATGAAGGGTGTGTACCTCGGCGGGAGGGCAGCTACATCCGCAGCCGCTTCCGCAGCCGCATCCGCAGGAAGTATGGCAAAACCGGGCAGACACATGAAGGGAGGAGGAGCCAACCAGGAAGACGAAGAAAACGTTAGCAGCGTAAATTCGACCAAACTAGGAATGAAAGACGAACGAGGGAAGAACGTGAATTTCTTTCTTAACAATTGCACCGTAGAGTATGGGCGTGGAAGAAGGAACAAAGTAGTCAATCAGAATTACACAAAGAATTATGAGCTAGAATCTAGGTATTATGGTAGGAGGGAATCGTCCACTGCTGGTGGGGGAGCAGCCGCAGGGATGAATGGCAGTGGTAGTGGCAGCGGTAGTGGCAGCGGCAGCAGCAGTAACAATGCTGTGGGTGGTGGTGGGCATGGAGGCACCAATGGAAAGGCACCTCCCATGAGTGGGGATCATCGGGGTGGAAAAATCAACGGAGTGTGCTACATAGGCAATGGTAGAAGCCACAGCAAAGATAAAGCAAAACTGCATATGGAGACTACCCCCGTTGGAAGAGGGAACAATGCAGGGGGAAAAGGAGGAGTAGGCTCCAGGAGAATCAACACAAAAGTGAGGAACAACGCAGTCGTAGATTCAAATGAAAATTACGAATTCAAAATGACCTCATCTGAGCTCAAACCACAGAGAGGAGTCTACTTCGATCGATCGCAAAAGGCATGGATAGGCAGTTGGTATGAGGAAGGCAAGCAAATTAAAAGGAGGTTCAAAATTAAGTACTACGGCTGGGATGAGGCTCGTAATTTAGCCACGAAGGCCAGATTTGCCTTTGAAAATAGGACCAAGCATATGAAGGGCGCCGGCAAAAAGGGGGCCTCTGCTGCTGCTGCGGCGAATGCGGCGGCGTCCGCGAATGGAGGTACTTCCAATGATGTCACTTCCAATGGAGCGAACAACGATGGGAGTGAGGCAGTCAATGCGGATGCCTCCGGGGGGTATGCACGTGCCGGGGGGGGGAAGGAAGAAGACACGGCGAATTTGAATAACAACGGGATGAATGAAGGCGGGGCCAACCATGGTGCCAGTGCTCACCACTTCGAATGCGGCAGCTACGTGGATGGGACGAACAGGCGAATCATTTCCAGGAGGGGTGGAGGCACCTACTTGCGGGCCACCAATGAGGACCACGCGGTGGACTCGAGTAACGCCCCCGCTAACAAGCGAGATGGCCGACGAGGCGGGGCCGCCATGCACACGGGGAGTGGCAGCAACGGGAGGGCGCATAAAATGGGCGAGGAAAACGACCCCTCGAATGGAAGGGCAGCACCAGGCGGAGCGGTGGCCGCGGTAGGCGCGGTAACCGCGGCAGGTGACGAGGAGGAGGACGTCCTTACCGCGGAGAGCCAGAAAAAGCTACGAAACGGTAACAACCCAGGGGGGGGGAGCAGCGCCCTTGTGCAACTGGGCGAGGGGAAGAAGAACGAAAAGGGCGTGCCCTACGCAGATGCTATTAAGTACACCGGCGTAGGAGAAGGAACAAGCAAGTACGAAGCGGGGGGGAGAGAAAAATACCCCTTTGAGCAGCACCATGTGGATTACGAGGAGTACCACCCCGCCTATGATAGGAAGCGGAACCTGGGGAACCCCAAGGGGGACGTCCGCGGGGGGGCGTGCAAGAATGAAGGAACCTACGATGGTTACGCGGGGAAGTACGCGGGCGAGTACAAGGGGGTCGAGATCGACCTGTTCAGCGACTGGAATGAGTTTCACCGGGCTGGTGCCGCCGTTGGAGGGGTTAGCGGCGTGGGCGGAAGGTATGAGAGTGGAGCCAGGGGGGACTACCCCCTCAGCGGGGTGAGCGACCTCGGGGGCAGAGGCAAGGGGAGGCACCCGTCGCAGGGCGGCGCCCTCCGGCACTACGACGATTACTACGCGTACGCGAAGGGCGGCTACCCCGAGGGGAAGCCCGGCGCGGAGCACGCAGAGGAGGACGAAGGGGTGCCGAAGAAGAAAAATGAAAGCGAGCAGTACGGCGGCTGCGTCGGCGGGGGCAGGCGAAAAATTAACAGCAATGGGAGTGGGGTAGGCGGTGGCGTGGGAGGTGGCCATGGGAACCCCCACGAGGAGGAAGAGCAGGAGGACGACCAGGATGAAGAAATGAATTACGATTACTGCCACCAGGTGGGGACGACCAGAAGGGAGCGCCCAGACCGCTCTTCCAGGGAGACCCACCTGGGAGGAGCGGAACAGAAAGGCAGAAACGCCTATGCCAAGTACCCAGCCGGAAAAGCAGGAGACAACGTAATCACCTATGCAAAATCAAATAATAAAAAATCAAATGAAACGAATCAAATTGACAGTTCAGTGATCCTCCCCCAGGGGGTATTTTACCAGGACTCTAAGAAAGCATTCTGTGCCAATTGGTATTCCAATGGGAAACAGGAGAAACGCTATTTTTCTATTAACAAGTTTGGAGAGGAGAGAGCTAGAAATCTAGCGATCGCTGCGAGGAAAAAATTTGAACATGTGTATAAGAAGAATACCAACGTGAGTAAGAAGGACGTGCAGCAACATGCTTGTGGTATGTTGAAAGCGGAGATGTCGAACGAGGTGGCTGGACTGGAGGGTAACTACCACCTGGGGGACAACTTCCACCAGAGTGGCAAGCACGGCTATGGCAGCCACGGGGGGAAAGGGGGCCTTACGCACACGGGGGTGGCGGCATCGTTAGCAGCACCGTTAGGGGCGGCGGGGATGGTCGCACCGATGACCGCTTCCATGGCCGCTCCCATAGGCGCGCCCGCCATGAATGAACTACCCCTGGGGGGCAAGAGTGGCGTAGGGCACAGCAGCAAAAGTGGCCCCCCCCACGAGATTGCCACGGTTGATGTTAAGAAGGCACACATGAACAGTGGAGGAAGCAAAAAGGCAGTCGGAGGGGGCGCGCCTCCCCTCTCAGCAGCATCCCCCACGAACAGCAACGAGGACCTGCAGTACGTGCAAAATGGCTACGTCAATGGGAAGAGCTACTCCAAGTGTAGGGAAAGCAACCTCTATGGGGAGGACCACCTCCATGGGGAGACCATTACAGAAGGGGGGATATACACAAACGGCATGCCAGTAACCTCCCCAAGTGAGAGCATCCGAATGAACGGCGTCAACCCGAATGGGAGTAGCAGCCCGCCCTACACGAACAAGAGCGCCGTAAAGGAAAGCATCAAACTTGTGAGCAGCCCAGCTGGGAGCAACAGCACCACGGATATGGTAAATAATAACTTGGGCGACTGTGTGAGCAATGGCCGAGGGGTGGGGGGAACTAACTTCGAGGGGGAAGGCCCCCAGAACGATGCGGAGATGAGCCTGAGCGCGCCCTTAAGCAACACCGCCATCGGGGGCGGCACCAATCCAACCGATAACGAAGGGGCCGACCAGAACGGGTTGCACAGCGGTCACAGTGGACACAGCGGGGGGGGGATAGAAAGCGGAAATGGCATCCCAAACGGGAGCGTCATCCCAAACGGGGGTGGAATGGAGAACTCCCCCCTCGGAACCAACATGGGCGGCAGCGCCAGCCCCCCGTTCAGAAACAGCAGCAACGTTTTCATTGGCCCAAGCGACGTGTGCATCCCCGGCGGGGAGGAGCAAAATGGGGGGGTAGAGAATAACCTTTACGGGGGGCTGACCAACCAAACAAACGAGATGCACCTCTACGCGGCAGCCAGTGAGGAGCTCAGCAAAGGGTTAACCAGCGAAGAGGCTAGTCCGCTCGGCGGGGCCCCCTTCGACCCGAATGCCAAGGAGTGCTCCACCCCGGATTACTACAGTGGCAGCAAGCAGGGCGCGAAGGGTGCCTTCCCCAGGAGCGTCAAGAAGGAGATGGACGATGTGGGCATGTACGGCAAATTGGACAGGCTCGAAAGGGTGGAAAGGCTCGAAAAGGTGGATCGGGTGGATCGGATGGACCGGGTGGACCGGCTGGAGAAGTCCAACGCCGGCACCCCCGCCACCCCCGCGGGGGTCTACATGATCAGGATCAACGGCATCGTGCAGGCGTGGCGGGCCGAGTGGAGGAGCCCCAGCGGGTGCAAGCGCACGAAGAACTTCGGCATCAACACCTACGGCAGCAGCTTGAGCAAGAAGCTGGCCATCGAGATGCGGGCCAGGATGACTGGCGAGTGCCTCGTGTCCGACGACGGCACCGTCTTCGACTACACCGGGAAGAAGCCGCCCAAGGGCGCCGCGCGCGATTAGTGGGCGTGCAGTGCGCGTGCATTTTGCGGAGCATGCTGACGAGCAGGTCCCACCTGTTTCTCCGCTCTCATTTCTCTTTTCCCGTTTCTCTTTTCCCTCTTCCCACCTGCTTCCCTTCCCCCTTCCACATTTGTCGTTCAACTTTTTTTTCAAGTGGCGCGTACCGCCCGCGCTTCTGAAACTGCCCCCGGTGTGTCCGTTGCGGAACGGGGCTGGCGCCGGGCACCCGGCGGACTGCGCTCGGGCTCAAGTTTGAAGGGCACACAAACAATCGCATGAACAATCACGTAAAGAATCGCATAAAAATGTGCATAAAATGTCTTAAAAATGTGCTTAAAAAGGTACTTAAAAAGGGCATAAAAGCTGCTTAACTGCTTAAAAGACTCTCTCAAAAGGTCGCAGTTGGGGCGCCTCGAACCACGCGGGCTGCCCCAAAAAAAAGAAAGGAAAAAAGGCGCTGCTTGCGTAAAGCGGCTAACCGGTCGCAGCTCACCGCTCACCGCTTTGGGCTAACCGCCTTACGGCTCACCGCTTAAACGGGCGTCTCGAAGAGCACGATGTGGTACCTCTTCGTCTTGTTCCTCGCCGTCATGCGGAGGTACCTGTTCTTGACGATGCTGACGACCCCCGTGAAGGCGCGCTTCCTAGACACGAAGACGCACCAGGACCCCCGGTTTTCGTAGTAAAAGTAGGTAGCCAAATTGAGTAGGCTGTTCCCCAATTCTTCCATGCTGATGTTGGGATTATTAATAAACTCGTTGATGACGTGCTGCTTGAAATTGCATTTCATCTTATCGTCCATATAGGAGAAATCCGTGTGCACATGGGTTATGTTCTTTGTCTTTACCTTTTTATATTCTATTGATGTGTAAAACGACTTGGCATTCATGAAATCCAATTTGGTTCCCTTCCTCGATCGGAAGCAGAGGATCTTATAATTATTCTTCACGTACTTCTTATCTGCGTTATTGTACAGGCAGATTTCGTGGACGACCTTCCCCGTGGGCAGGGTGAGGTACTCCACGATGGGGCTGCACCGGTGCTGGTGGCGGTGTGGTTGGCGGTGTGGTTGGCGATGCGGGTGCAGATGCTCCTGCTCATGGGGGTGCCCCTCCTCCCCACTGCTACTGTGAAAGGGGCACTCCTCGTTAAACATAACCTTCTCGTTCAAGTGGACGGAGTCGTTCTGCAGGCAGAGGTGATCCTCGCTGGAGACATAAGACTTGAAGTAATAATCGGAGGAGGTGAAAAAGATGTTCCACTTCTTATTATGCACTTGCTCCATGCTAGTGCTCATATTTTTTAAGATGGTCATCAGATGCATCTTCTCCTCCGAATGGGTGATGTACTTCTCATTCAGGTGACTCAACAGTAGGTGCTTCTGCTTGGGGTTCCTCAATTCTGGGCTGTATTCTGTGAACCCGTTTTTCCCTGCATCTAAGAGGTTCCCGAAATTGGGTTCTAAAAAGCAGTGCTCATAGTTCTGCCCCTCCTCGGTACAGATGTAACAGTCCAGCATGTTCTGAATCATGTTCACTTCATCTCCAGCGCAACTCATCAACATGTCGTTCAGCTCCCCCACCTTCCTCGACGCCGTTGCTTTGAAGCAGTTAAGGCTGTACTCAATGTAATCCTCGTCTGCGTCTGCCTCTGCGTCTGCCTCCTTCGGGTTCTTCGTTTCGTCCTTCGTCGAGTTTTCGTCTGCCTCGGTGAAAGGGTTCATCTCGTTTGCGGCGTCGAAGCGGTTCATCTCGTTCACTGCTTCTTCGTTTGCCACTTCTTCGTCTACCGCTTCCTCCTCTGCCGCGTCTTCCTCCTCCGCGGCTTCCTCGTCCACCTCCACCTCCAGTGCCTGCACCTCGAGCTCCTCCCCCTGGGGCATCTCCGCTTCTACGTCTTCCCCTTCTACGTCTTCCGCCTCTACGTCTTCCCCTTCTACGTCTTCAGCCTCTTCGTGCGCCTCTATTTCGCGCGCCTCCACTTCGCCCACCTCCATCGATTCCTCCTTCGCCATCTCGGCCATCACCTCGCTCGGCTCATCTTTCGCCGCCTCCACCGCTGCCTCGGCCTGCGCCTCTTCCACCTCCACCTCGTTTGGTTCCTCTGCCAGTAAGTCCACCTCTTCTCCCTCCATAGCAATTTCCTCCTTTTCCTCCTCTTCCTCCTCCGCTTCTTCCTCTTCCGCGTCTTCCTCTCCCTCCTCCGCGTCATCTTTCAAATTGACCACCTCCATCCCCTGCCCCGCTTCCTCCGAGCCGCTCGCTCCCGCATCTGCCGAGTCGTTGCTCACGGTGCTTCTTCTCTTCTTTTTCTTTTCGTCACTGTTTGTGGCGTGCTCGGGGGGGAGCTCCTCCTCGGGGGCGTCCCCATCTGGCTGCTCATTTGGCGGTTCCTCACCTGGATGCTCCCCAGTTGGTAACTCTTCCTCGGCTGTCTCTCCGTTCGCCTCGTCCCCTTCGGATGGTTCCTGTTCTAGCTCCTCAGGCTCGACTCCCTCTGGCTGCCCTTCCTCCTGAGCTGCTTCCTCCATCTGCATTTCCTCCGCCTCCATTTCATCCAGTTGCCCTTCCCCCTGATCTGCTTCCCCCCCATCCGCGCTTCCCTCCGACTTCATCTCCCCGGACTGCGAGTGCCTGCTGCAGAAGTTAGGCACTCCCATGCCGCACGTGCAGCCCCCCTTGAGTGGCATCTCCCCAGGGCTGCAGCCCTTGAGGGCCTCATTCAAATCACTCACCTGGGCGTTGCACGTAGGCATATTATTTAAGATGTGCATGATGCCACACATTTCTACTGAGGTTTGGTTCAGCTCGTTGTCTTGGCTCTGGTACGGGTGTCCTTCACTCCCCATGGAGCCATCGACCCCTCCAGGCACATCACCTGCTCCCCCGGTGGCGTCATTCCCTTTCTCTCCTGCGGGGCTATACAGCTGCGTTATCTTTTCCAGATGCATTATTTGCATGAAATCCTTAAGGCAGTTGTTCCCCTCTTGAGACTCAGAACCCATTCCTTGATTCCCCATCTGGTAGATCATTTTCCCATCTGCTTTGTTATACACTTGGCTCATTCTGACGCACTCTAGGTTCATGAGCCCTACTGCTTTGGAGGCGGAATGCTCCCTCCTGTGATGCTCCGTCTGATCTGCATCTACCGCTTCAGCCCAGCTGGCAAGCATCCGCTGTTTGCACTGCTCCCACTTGCTCTGCAAGAGAATTCTTAAAGAGACGTCGGTGAGGAATACGCGGTTGGCGCCCATGGCCCACTCGCTCTTGCTGATGTTGTGCAGCCTCAGCATGTCTTCGACGCGCTGCTTGGCGTTTGCGTGGGGGCAATCCACTCCCCCATCTGGAGCTTCCCCATCTGCCTCGGCTCCCTCATCTACCGCTCCTCCCCCACCTATCCCTTGTTGAGCCGCTTCCCCCCCCAGGAGGTCCAGCAACTCCGCGAAGTAGAACGCGTGGGGGAAGAGCCCCGCGCCCTTGAGCTGCCTGAACTGCGAAAGGAACATCCCCTGCACCTGGGAGAGGACGACCCGCTCGTCAAACAGGTTGATAACGTCTCCCCCGCCGCCGCCTCTGCTCCTGTTCTGGTTGGAAGCCATGCAAAATATGAAGTGGCAAAAGGTGCTGTCCTTCACCTTCATCAGCTCGGTTAGGGTATTCCTCAGCATGGTAACAGCCATTTGGTTCCTCGGGTCGTACTTTCGCCTAAACAGCTTCAGAGCGGACTGAATGCTGTAGCGTCTCTTCTGCTCCACGATGTCCCCACAAGGGTCATACTCATAACTGCAGCAGAGCTGCTCTAGGTAGGGGCTGCCTGACTTCTTCATCAAATCTATGAAGCTGTTGGTGAGGATGTCTATGTTTTGGCTGATGAGCTGCTCCGCGGAGTAGCGAATTTCGCCGCACGAGTGGACGATCACGAAGGAGGGAAAGGAAGCGGTGGTAGCTGCGTGGCTGGAAAGGCCCGCCTTTATGTACCCCCCCCTGGAGAACCTCTTCACTATCAGGGAGTGCAAGTTGCTCTTCTCGGTGACCTTCTTCAGGGAGAGAGATTCCAAATAGGAAAAGAGGGACTCCTCCCCCTTCTGAACCAACATGTTATATAACCCTTCATTGTCTATCTGTGCTAAGTTGCAGGAGGAGGATGTCTCGATGCCTTCCTCCCTGCAGAGCTGGATCCTCTTCTTAAAAATGGAGTCTACCACCATCTTGTGCACCGCTTCGTTGCTAGTGTTGACGAGCAACTGGGTGAGGGAGTTCTTTTCTCCCTTTTCGAAGTAAGCCAAATCGAGCACGTTGATGTAGTTCTCCTGAGCACTTCCACTGTGGTGACCCATTCGCAATCCTCCTTCTTCTTCCCCTACCCCACCAGTGAGAGCGCCCAACTTGCCGTTCATCTTATGTATAACCCAGTTGAGCAACTCATCATAAGTGGTCTTAATAAAATTTTGTATTTTCCTGTGGATCTTCGTTTCGTTATGTACCTTCATCAGTAGAATATCATTGAAGACGTAATTCGTGGTGAAGTACTTCACCAGTTCTTCTGGGTGGATGCCCAGCAGCTTACTCGCCAGGAGGAAGTTCTTCACGTTGCCATCAACTAGGAGGTCTTCATTTGAGTCCTCCACGTACTGCTGTAACTGTTCGTAGTTGAGGGAGCTTTGGCACAGGAGGCTCTTTCTGAATAGCGATTTCTGTCGGAGCGATTTCACCGTTTCTACGTTCCCCAGAAGTAGCAGTGCCGACAGGAGGGAAAAGACAAAATCGATTTCCTTGTCGTCGTCAAAGATGTAGTTCATCGATTTGAGCAGCTCGAGGAACTTCGCCGATTCGTCCGCGGAGGGGGGCTTCTCGCTCGGTGTGTTGCAATTCGGTGTGTTGCAATTTGGTGCCTCGTCATTCGGTGCGTCGTTATTCGTTGCCTCTTCGTTCGACTGCTCTTCGTTTGTCTCTTCTTCGTTCGTCTCCTCTTCGTTCATCGCTTCTTCGTTTGTCTCTTCTTCATTCATCGCTTCTTGGTTCGTCTCTTCTTCGTTCGTCTCTTCTTCGTTCGTCACTTCTTCATTCACCGCCTCTTCATTCGACTCTTCGTTCACCTCCTCTTCACCCCCCCGCATGGTCTTCCCCCCCCGGAAGGTCTTGCCACCGCGGAAGGTCTTGCCGCTCCGCAGCGAGCCCCTGGCTCGCAACATCTTATAGTAACTCACATCCTTCAGGTAGTACATCTCCTTGAACTTGTCGCTGGACCCGTTTAGGATGTAGTAAAAAATGTTGAAGGAATTTTCGCGGCTGCCCCCGACCTCGCCCATCTCGCCGCTAACCTCGCCGCTGACCTCGCCGCTGACCTCGCCGCCGACCTCGCCCTCCTCATTCCCCCCGATCAGCCTGTCCTTCTCGAGGAGGAACTTCTTCACGTGCATGGACCTCACTCGCCCACAGTCGTCAATGTGCAGGGTGAAGAACTTGGAGAGCCTGCTGGAGTTGTTGTTCTTCCCCGTCTTGACGCTCCCAAACGCGTCCAGGATGACGTTCATGTGGGCCATCATCTCGGCGAGCCGCACTTGGTTTGGCTGCGTAGGCTCACCCGCTTCATTCGACTGCTTCGCCTCACCCGCTTCATTCGACTGCTTCGCCTCGTCCGCTTCGCTCGACTGCTTCGCCTCACCCCGCTGGTTCGTCTCGTCCGACTGGCTCACTTCGCTCTCGTAGCCCTGCGCGCTGGCCGTGCCCTCCTCCGCGGGTTCATCCGCGGGTTCATTCGCAGGTTCATTCGCGGGCTCCTCCGCTCCAGACGCACCCTTCTGCTCACACCTCTCCTCCTTCGGCCCCTCCACTTGGTAAGCCAGAAAGTTCAAAATGTTCTTCGTGATTTCACTCTTCCCCGAGCCAGACTCACCTGTCACGATAATGGACTGATTCCTTTTTAATATGCTCAAATTGCGGAGCGCAGAACGAGCAACGGTGTACTCATTCAAGCTCCCCTCCGAGGTGTTCGAAAACTTGTGCATGTGAATGCTCTCCTGATTTCCAAGATTCAGGTTCATATTTGGATTTACAAATATCAGTAGGGGACCCATCTTTGTGTAAAATTTTTTGTTCTTAAATCTTTCATGCAGATGATACAGCAGCGCGGGATCGTTAATATGCTTCAGTTTGAGCAGGTCATTTTGGTCCAAGGTAAAAAGATGGTTGGCTTTTTGTATGTTCTTCACGCTGCTCATAAATATACACCCATTGTAGTCGTGGTGCTTTGATAACATAACCTCATCGTCGTCGTTCTTGCGGACTATGCGGCACAGAGTGAACAGACTGTTCTCCGCAACTCCCTCCGGGCTGGAGGGCTGATTTTCATACCACACGATGTCTCCCTCCTTGAAATTGGTGTCTTCCCCGCTGCTCATTGTTGCCGTGTGCGCACTGGTACAAACTTCGTGGGGGTTGGTTCGTGCACACTGGGTTTATAGCACCAGCGAGGGGGAAATTTTTGGAAAAAAAAAAAAATGCACACAGGGGAGGAACTACACCTGGCGCAAGGGGCAAAAATAGTTGTGAAGCGATTTACCAACTGTTCACACTGTAGAAGTTGGGGGAAAAAATTCCTCAAATCTACAGTTGGTGGTGAAACTGGCGCTTCTTCGCTTCGCTTGTGTTAGTGTGTTTCGTTCTGTTTTGTTTTGTTTTTCTTTGTTTTTTTGTTTTTTCGTTTTTTTGCTATGTTTTTTTGTTTTTTCGTTTTTTTGTTTTTTATTTTATTTTTTTGCTTTTTTACTCACCATTTCGCTTTTTCGCTTTTTCACTTTTTCGCTTTTTTTGTTTTTTCTTTTTCATTTTTTTCATTTTTCGGCAATCTACGGACTATGAAGTTGCCACATCAGGTTGTTTCGCGCAAGGCGCAAGGAAAACATTTCGGGAGAAAAAAATGTACGCAACGGTATGAATGTGCGGAATTGCGCGCAACTGTATGTAGGTATATGTATACACCTGTGTACACTCGTATGGCGCATGTGCACGTGCGCACTGCAGCGCTGACGCGCCCAAACAATGGAGAGTTGCACACGCGAAAAAACGGACCCACGCCCGTACACACGCGCGACCGACCGCGCAGTAACGGGGTGTGCGTGGGGGAGGAAACAGTTTAATGTACTGATTGATGCTGTTGTTTGCGGATGCGTGAACATACACAGAGGTACGACAATGATCATATAGCAACTGCTTTGCGAATGCGTTCGCAGGGCGTTTTTCTATACAAAGCACGTTGTGCGTTTTCCCCAATAGCGAGTTCGCCGGGGGAGCGCAGTAGGTTAACAGGTTGACGGGTTAACAGGTTATGGGTTGGTTGTTCGGTTGTTCTTCAGTTGTTCGTTCGGTTGTTCTTCGTTTGTTCTTCAGTTGTTTTTCAGTTGTTCTTCAATTATTTTTCAGCTGTTTTTTTTTTTTTTTTTTTTTTTTTCTAGCTAGCTAAAACGGCAAAACGGCTAGTCACGCGGAAAAAAAAAATTGCTCTAAGGAGGTGATAAAAAGGGAGTTGTTACTTTCTGAATAATTTTTTTTCACCGGGGGGAGAACGTATAACGCGTTTTTCGATTTTTCGCAGCATAAATCTGGCCCCAATGAAGAGGGAGAAACGCACAAACCATTGCTCCACGTCGCGGTCCACGGGGCAAAAAACTAAAGGGGGAACGCACACACGAAGGGGCGGGCGGATGGTGCACAAAATGAACACCGCCAGGCAATTTCCACGACCCAAGGGGGGAAGTTAAAAAAATAAATAAATAAAAATAAAAAAAAAAAAAAAAAAAAAATCCAAAAGGCGAATCGCAAACAAGTACAAACGCGCTTACGCACGCACGCACGTAAGAAAAAAAAAAACTGCCCTACGTGGAGAAGGCCGCCACCCCCAACCCCGTGTGCTCATTTGAAAGCACCTCGAACGACATGTTCACCGCGGCGGCTAGTTTGAGAAGCCTTCCGTTTTCCCCTGCGCCCGCCGCCGCTTCTCCCTCCCCCACAATTTGGGTTAAAAACTGGGGCCGCACCTGCTTCAACCTCTCCTGCACCATTAAAAAATATGCGAGCAGAATGGCAAAGCGGTTCACTACCTCACTGTCCACGTGGCTATTCTTCAGCGCGACATTGATTAAATTGTTGCAGCACTGTATGGAAGCGCCGCGCACGTCACACCGCACCGCCTCCCAGGCGCTTTGTTCCCTCTTCGTGATAACGACGAAATTGTTCGTGTGGAAAAATTCCGGCGCCAAAAGTTTTCGGAACAGGGCTAATAAATCCGCGCCTATAAGAATGAAGACCCCGTGTGCGATATTCTTATTTTGCTGAATCCACTTGCTTACACACGGGTTGTGCGAAGTGGGCGTTCCTTCGCCTTCACCGGTTGCTGCGGTTGATGCGGTTGCTCCGTTTGCTTCGGTTACTTCGAGTGCTTCTCTCTCTTCGGTTGCCGCTCTCTCTACCCTTGTGCGCCTCGAACAGAACAGGAAGAAATTGCCCCCCCCCGCGGAGCTGCACACCGCGGGCGGACTCAACTGCACAATTTTCAAATTAAGATTGCTTTCAAAAAAGTGGCGAACGTTCTTTTTGACGTCCACATTTGTGGCTAATCGGAAGTGGCCGCCGTCCACCCCTCTCATGTCGCCCTCCAAATTGGTCCAAAAAAAATGACGCAAGCAGCTCACACATAGATTCACAAACGCCTCGTTGCAACCCTTTTTATGTTTATCTATTGCAAACTTTAACCTTAGTGCGTTGAAAAAAGAGTTGCAATTTTCTCCAATGAGATTTGACACCACTGCAACCCCTGCACAGGCGTCAGAAAAATGGGTCATAGCATCGTCAATGTTGTTGGTGTTAATACCTCCGATGATTATAATAGGGGGAGCCTCGGAGTCTAAAGGTGGCTTGTAAATTTTTCCTCTCTCTTGAAGATGCTTTATCTTACGGAGTAGGGTCCCTATCTGTTGCTTCAACCCCTCGTGATGGGAAGCTGCAATTTGCTTGGTGCTAGACTCATACAATGTGTGTTCATGCACTAGGTAATCCACGTGGCTGTTTAGGGCCATCTCAATGTCCTCATCATTGCTAAAATTTATGGTTGCCCCGATGATTTTCTCTCCTCCTAGGATGTCCCTGGCGACCTTGATGGGGAGGTCTCTTCTGCCCACATGCACCCCATCAGCGTCTACACCTACACAGATATCTACCCGGTTGTTGATTACTAGTGGGACTTTATATCTACTCAGCAGGTGCTTCATCCTTACGGCTGCGTTGTAAAAGTACCTGTCGTCTGCCTGCTTCAGCCGCAGCTGCACCAACCCCACTCCGCCGAGGACTCCTTCCCGCACCTTCCCAATGAGCGTGCGGCACACGTTCTGCTTATCTGTCAAGAACTTGTCGTCCGTCACGAGGTACAGCGAGTAGTCGGCAAGCCTCCCCGGGGAGTTGCACTGAGTGGAAAAGCAGCGAAAGTGGTGGAGGCGGCGAGAGCGGTTCAGGCAGCGAGAGCGGTTCAGGCTGGGCCAGTCCGGCAAGCCGAGCACCCCGGGCAAACTAACACTCCGCTTCATCTTGTGCATCCCTTTGTAGAGTCCCCCCTTCGGCTGCTCTCTCGAGGGGGCGCGCACCTGTCCGTCGCTGCGAAAAGGAAGTGTCCCCTCCGCTGCACTGATGGGAAGAAGCGGGTACGTGGGAGCGTCCTCTGATGGGTGGCTTCGATTGAGCAAACCTCTCATGAGCAGCGGAGCGCCTCACCAGCGAAGCGTCCCCACTTTTGTCGACGCGCATAGTGTGTGAGTGCCCTGCGGAGCGACGCCGCGAGGGTAAGCAGGGGCAGTTGTGGCGTACCCCTGTGTGGAAGCCTCACCAGCCCAGTTTAGCCTTACTTATATTATTTTATTTTTTTTTTTTTTTTGGGGAAAAAACCCTCAGTAAAGCGGCACTCCGGAGAAGGCATACTGCTACCCCCCTCACTATAGCAGCCGCTTCAACCCCTCCGCGGCCTCGTCGGGGCCCCCCTTCCCACCCAGCACAGCTCTCTCCGCGGAGCAGTTCCGCTTAATATTGCCGATGGTGATTTTCTTCAAAGCGCTGTTGGTGTGTACCAGCGCCCTCTGCGAATGTTCGTAGATGGCCTGGTGCACTTCATACTTCTGCGTCAGCTGGTTAGTGATCTCCTCCCTGTCCTGGTAAAATTTCTTCTCCTTGCATTTGATTGAGTTATATCTGTTTACCAGCTCGGTCTGCTTCTCCAGCAGCTCCTTCTTCTTAAGAGCCAACTTCTGTTCATACAGCTTCATATCCTTAATGGAAAAGTCAAAAGGCAACGAGTGGATAGTTTTTTCCTTTAATGATTGGTACATGGCGTTAGCTTCCCGGATGCTCACATCTTGTGTGCGTCTGTCCTGCAGGAGACTAGCTTTGTCCTTCTCCAAATCGTCAAAGTAGCTGTTTGCGCAGCTGACCATCTTCCCCAGGGTGATTAGAAGCTCTTTAAAGAGGACCTCCTTCAACTTGGCAATTTTACTATCATTATTCAGAAGCTTCACATGGGTAAGCAGCTGCTGCTGCAACGGGATCGACATGAGGGACACCAGCTTGGGATCTACTTTGCGAAGTAATCTGTTAAGTTCTCCCTTTTCATAGTACGGACTCAGTTGCATAAAATATTTTTTTTTCCTCCCCTCCAGGTATGTCTCCTTCACATATAGATACGACTTCATTACGCTGTGCAGACTGTGTAGAGGGTCCACTGGGTTCACTTCATCTATGGGTAGTAAATTTTTTATTCTTTGTAAGTAGCCCATTTGTTTGTCCTTTTTGTGTACAATTATAAAGGGGGAGCCCTTCACGTGCCTTCCGTTTAGCGTCACGTTTATTTGTCTATAGGGGGTGGCGCCTCCCCCTCCACCTGCTACACTTCTTGCACCTTTGTAGGTGTATATAACTTCATACGAGCCATTGTGCAGGTCATCCACCCTAACGATTTGAACTCCGCCGAGACCATGCGCTTCAAACGAGTCGCCTCCTTCGGGGATGGCGTTCCTGTAGGCGTCGTAGCTTTGGATGAAGAAGTTACCGTACTGCTTGTGCGTGTCGTCGTCGCTGCCGGGGTCGCATTTCAAAATGTGCATGGGGGGGTCGCCTCCGCCTTCTCCCCAGTGGTGCGGTCGCTCGCTCTCGGACAGGAGCCCCTCCGAGGAGGAACCGCCGCCGCTATCGCTATCACTACCGCTGCCACCGCCGCTATCACCGCCGCTGTCACCGCTCGATTCGCACAAATCGGAGTGGGCCAAGTCAAACGAGGTCGCGCGCAGGGAATCGCTGTAGACGCGGCTGCACCCCCCACGCGGGGGTAACCTTCGGCCTCTTTTTCCTGCCCCCCGTTTGATCGCCGGGAAGACCCTCCCACCGCTCACCCGTTTGTACACCACACAGTTGGGGGCGTACGCCACGTTCGGCTTTATGCAAATGAGGTAGGGGGAATTCCCGACGCTCTTTTTTTTGCAAAATAGAGACAGGTAGTAGTAGCCGCACCGTCCCAAGTTATACGTCACGACGTAGGTCCCATTTTTCAAATCGCTAACGTTGCACTTGAAGCTGTTCTGCACCAGTTTCATTTTTTCTCCATCGTACAGCTCGGCCTCGAACGTGTATCCTTCTCTCATTGTTTGGTTCTCTATGGCGTTCTTTTCATGAGGGGGGGGTCCTCCCATGAGTGTGTTTTGTCTTCCCCTTTGCTCCCTACCGCGATACCTAGTAGGGGAATGACAAGGAGAGCCTCTTCGCCTCCCCTTCCCCTCAGTAGCACCAATGAGATGGGGCCCATCCCCTTTTGTGCCTCCCCAAAGAGGCGCTTCTTCCCCCTCTTCACACCCCACATGTTTGTAATTCGAAAAGTTGGCATTAATATTGTACCTATTATGATCCGAGTTAATTACCGTCTGATGTTTTTCCCTTTGGAATTTGTTATACAGAGCATTTCGCATGTACAAGTCACATCGGTTGTCTCCTCCTTCTTCTTCTTCCTCCTCTTGTGTGTGCTCCCTTTGGTAATTCAGCTGGTCCACCTTATCCCTCTCCTTCACGTACGCTTCAAATGTGTAATTCTCCACGTAGATGCATTCCCCCGTTTTGCTGACCGTCTCGATTACCACTTCGTTGAGTACCCCCGCTGTACCTTCGTACAAATTTCCTCCCTTCACCTTGCACGCCACGGGGTCTATTTCTGCGTTAGACATAGGCGTAAATTCGATGTCCTTTTTTTCGTTCCGCATACTGGGGGATGGCTTCATTTCATTTGGCATTTCTCCTGTGGGGAAACCCTCCCAGTTATCTGTAATGTCGTCCGCGCCCCACTCGCTCATCACCTGTTGGATGTACTTGCGGCCAATCTGCTTTGTTCTGCTCAGGTACTCCTCGTTCACTTCCCTCTCTGCGTGCCGCTCGCGCGCTTTGCTTTTGCCCCTGTGTTTCTTCGCGGGGTCGCACTTGAGCATGTCGTTCAGCCTGCGCAGGGGGGTGGAAGCCATCACTGGGTTAGAAGCCCTCACGGGGGTAGCAGTCTTCATGTGGGTAGCAGTCTTCATGTGGGTAGCAGTCTTCATGTGGGTAGCAGTCTTCATATGGTTAGCTTCCTTCATATGGTTAGCTTCCTTCATATGGTTAGCTTCCTTCATGGGGGTACTGACACTCTCGTATTGCCCACCTGGGCGAACCGCTTGACAACTCAAGTGAGACAAAAAAAAAGAAAAAAAAAGCGGAACGTTTTAAAGCGTCGTAGAGGGGGCTAACTAGTCCTGACGCACAAACGGAAACTCCTTCAACACGGAGTTGCTAACGCTGCTGTGCAAATGTGTTGCCCCCGCCTCTACCGATGCCGCTGCGTTTGCCTTCTCGGATGGTGTGCAGGGCGAACGCGGGCTCCCTTCCGCGCTGCCTTTGCTCCAACGTGGGGAGAACTTGCACACAGGCGCGCCAAGTCTCCCAAGGAAAAATACACTGACGCGCGCACACTTTGCGGCAGTTTTTAAACCTCATGCGAGGGCTACGCTAACAACATGGTTGTCACATTAGTTTTCAAAAATTGCGAAGTTGCAACGGCTAAACGGCGAAGCAGCACTGGATGCATGCACAAAAAAAAAAAAAAAAAAAAAAAATGCGCCATTTCTGCGCCTATTTGGACAAATCCGCATGAACGGGTCAGGCAAAATGTTACAAAATTGAAAAACAAAAAATTGCAAAAAAAAGCAAAAAAAAAGAAATGCCCCTATGAAGGAAGACACTCCCTTTTAAATAAGGTTACGTCTCGCACGTTTTGGATGAACCTCCCCTTAGTGACTTAACACTTTTGGGATGTTAACAGACGTTTGTGGAGGTTCGCGGCACACGCAAATGTGTGCACATGGGAATACACGCGAAATGGGCGTACGTACGCCCGCGCACGAATAAGCGGCGTCCCTCCTGGGATGTAAAGTATCCCCTCCACTTTCAGACAAACGGAAATTCTCAATGGGCCGGAGAAACGCAGCCCCGGTTCGCAGTCGGGCAGGAATGCAAGGAGGAGAAAAGTGTCTGGAAGGGGGACATATATACTTGTTATTTTTTTTGTTTTTTTTCGTCAGCTGCTGTGTGCGCCTGCTCCACGACGGTGGCGTAACAAAATGGGGAGTCAACCCCTCCGCGCTGCACTCACCAATTGATAATGTCTACCTTCTTCTTGGACGAAAAGGAACTCCCCAAAATGTGGAACGTTTCCGTGTTGAAAAATTTGCCGATGTTTTTTAAAAACGAGTTGACACTTATATCCCCATCGCATTTGCTCGAATTGACATACACCGTGAATTGGTCACTATGCATAGTGTCATACATTTTTTGAAACAACTTTTCTGTGTCCACTTTTGGCTGATTAAACAGTTCATAACCTGTTTGTGTCTCCCCTTGGTTAATCGAAGAGGCGTCTGCATCCTGCATGTGGTCTTCACACCGTGTGTGCTTTTCGCTGGCACACAGAATGCCTCCCGTTTCGTCTCCCGCTTGTCCCCCCTGCGCATCGCTCCTTCCATCTGAACGGAGGAAGTCGAAATTTTCAATAACCTCCTGCTGAGCGATTTTTTTAAAAATGCGAGAGTTGTAGCATAGGCAGGGGGTGCGCCTATGGACAGGTTCGGAAAAAATGTTCTGGGCGCATCCGAAGAGGCAACCCTTTTCGCAGGCCATCAATTCGATGTAGTCGATTCTTCCTGTGAAGTGCAGATTGTAGGTAATTTCCACGTCGTATTTGTTGGCCTCGCCTGGGGGGTTGGGCGGTGTACCACTCGGCGGGGGGGTTCTCCCTGGTGAGCTTTTCCTTTGCAAGCTTCTTCCTGGTGAACTTCTCCCCGGTGCGCGCCCGCTCTTGCCCTCCTTCACCTTCCGGACGACGCTGTACATGCTCTTAAAGCCGTAGGACAGGATCACCCGGAAAACGCAGTGGCTGCCCTGCAGCAGGGACAACACCACTATGTCGTGGTACTGGAGGTGGAACTCCCTCTCGTCCACCTCAAAATTGAACACCTCTCTGCACACATATTTGAACATCTCCTCCCCGTAGCCCATCGAAATGTTATTTCTGTTGCCGCACCGAAGTGTGTATTCGGCAAGGTGGTCGTAAATTTCGCTCAGTTCGTGAAGGCTGGGGGGGGCAGTTCGTTCGACGTGTGTCGTGGGCGGCGTCTCCTCCGCGGCAGCTTCGTGGGGGTTTCTTTTCGTCCTATCTGCGTGCACCCCCCTCATGGCGGCCCGCAAAAGGTCGTACACACTGTCAATTGGCATCTCCGGCAGAGAGGCAAAATCAATTTCCGTGTTGTTTATCAGCTCGACGAGCTCCACGGTGGTCAGCACAGCATCGACGCAGTGGAAGTTCCTCTTCTGTTGGTCTGCGTTCGGTGTGTCCCTCATCGGGTCGATCGTCCGAGGAGAGACATGCGCCAGGTAGGCAAGCATATTCTCGTTTAGGGAATTCTGTTGGGGGAGGTTACTTCTGTGCGCCTCCAATTTTTTGTCGAAGCAGTAGAGCAGGTACACGTGGTTGATGTCGTAGATCGTTGGGGGGGTGGCGGTCACACCGTTTCCGCTACTTCCGCCTCTTCCGCCGCGTTTGCTGCCTTCTTGGCCAACTGGGCCCGGTCGCAAAAGGCCGTGGTTCCTCCGATGGTGCTTCCTGCAAACGGCCCAGAACTCCAACCCGTATGTGCAGTACCAATTGAAAAAGCTCCTCAGCGGGGGGGGGCTTTCCAGCAGGGGCAGAGTCACATGCACGCTCTTCTGGAGGTGTAGAATTTTTAAGATAATTCCCTGGATGTCTTGACTGGACTTTACCTTGCTAAATGAGTTTATCTCTTCTTCATCGAAATTCTTCTCGCCATATATAACGGTGCCACTGCAGTGGGAGCAAATCAGGGGGAGGGAGCTCTTCCCCTCCCGTGTGTAGGCAGCGGCATGGTTGCCCCCCCTCAGCTCAGTTTTGCTTCCCCGTTTGGACTTCAGGCGGTGGTCCCTCTTACCCCCCAAGATATCATCGGCACCGTTTTGGTAGTGCCCGCTTTGCTGCGCTGTTTTCGTGGCCTCCACAAAGTGGCTGATAAACTCTCGCTTGCTCTCATTCAGGGCTATCAGCTCGCTGAGGGAGGAGTCATACACATAATCGAAGCCCAGCGATTTTAATAAAAAGCACAACTTCTTCTGTGTCCTCTGAATGGGTAAGTTGTAATGTACAGACAAAGCCGTGATGCTTTGCAGAGACAACGAAATGATGTTAATTTTTTTTTTCCTAATTTGGTTTAAAATTTCGACTGCATTTTGGTTTCTAAGAAAATTGGTCTCTTCATTTGTGACGCATCCACTGCAGGCTAAGCAGTCAGTCAGAGATATTTCTCCCCTTTCCTTTTTTTTTTTCTCTTTACTCTTCTTTTTTATGTTTATTAAGTTTGGCTCACTCAGGTCATCCTCATTCGCAACTTGCGACTTGTATAGAAACGGCTTGATGCATTCCTCCTCCTCGTTGTAGTAGTCGTTCAGGTTTTCTAGCTTTATCGCGTTGGAAAACATTTTTCTTTTTTCACCCCTTCGCTGTCACCACGTCGTCTTCACCGTCGCTGCTCCTGCGCGTTGCTTCCACTGCTGGCGCGCCCATGCGTGCCTCTTCGCTCCTCATCGCTGCTTCGCCTCGCCGCATACGCGTAAACGGGTGGAACGTATAACTCATATGCCTCTGCCAACTGGGAGGGCTTCCTTCTCCCTTTGGCCAAGTCACCCTCGAGGGAAAAATCCACAAAGTGCGCCTCTCCCCTGTGCCCTTTAAAAAATTAAAAGCAACGTCGGCATTGGGGGGGAAACCCTGCGGAAGGAACTTCGAGTTTGCCCTCTCAGGGAAGGAGCGGCAAACGGGAAGAAGTAGCAAACGGGAAGAAGTAGCAAACCGGAAGAAGTAACAAACGGGAAGAAGTAGCAAACCGGAAGAAGTAACAAACGGGAAGAAGTAACAAACGGGAAAGGAATCCAAAATAAGCCCAAATGGAACAAAAAAAAAAAAAGCGACGACGGAGGAGCAACACGATGGGAATTTTTAACTTCTCAACGTCACCTGCGCAACTCGCCTGAAGGGGCAGCTTCTCATTTTCGCGCAGCAACAATTGGGGTCACCCACGTTGGAGAGAAAAAATAATAAAATAAATAAAAAAAAAACCAAACGGGGGAGCTATCTTAAGATGGGCCGAATATGCCGCCAAAATTTTTAAAATTGGCTTTAAAGTGGCTTAAATTAATTTTTAAAAAACTAAAAAAATTTTTAAATCACACACAACAGGGGGGGGGAGAAAAAAAGAAAAAACGAGGCAAAAAAGATTTGCAAAAGGTGGCTGCAAAAGATGGTCGAAAGAATATGTGCAGTTACATGCGAACATAAATCTGAAGCTGTGTGCGACATGCCTACGCGCGAGCACATGCATATGCGGGCAAACACACACACGGGGGTGGGTGGGGGCGCGTGGCCGACGTGGGCACCCACGCCGGTACACACACATACAGATACACACGCACAGCATAACCCCACCTGACATGGACAGCGGAGAGGGAAAAAAAAAGGAGCATGAGCATATAGGGAATTCACCGGAGTGGAAGCGGGTACAATTGAAGGGGGCGTAGGTGGGGAGGCACTTGCGGAGATGTAGCAGCGGTGTTGTAGCGGCGTAGTAGCGGCGATGGTGGGCACGCACACTGCAACCGCCATCCGCTAAAAATTGAAAGAAGGTGAAAAGGAGCATCGGATAACGGTACAAAATAATTATTAAAGTTAAAAAATTAAAGAGGGGTCACGCGAAGGCGGGGGGAAAAAGGGGCATCAATCCGTTGGTCTTGCCATCTGTCTGTCTGCCGGTCGATCGATCCATCAATCTGTCATTCTCTGCGTCCGTTCCAGCTTTCCTATTTGCTGCTTCCTACTTGCTGCTTCCTTTTCGCACACGCGCGCGGTCCCCTCGCCATCACGCCTTGGTGCCTTGGCCTTGCTTGTTCTTGTACCTCCTAATTTTCTTCTTGGCGTACACGCTGAGGAGAAAGCTGGCCGCCGCCATGATGAGGGACTTGGAGCAGATGATGAAGAGAGTCACTCGCAGGCCCCTGCTCTGTTGGAAGCAGCGCTCGCTCAGTTCGCCCTGCGGGGTGGGTGCGGCGGAGGGGAAAAAAAATCGAAATGGTGTACGAGGGGGAGGAAAGCAAAAAAGGAAAGCAAAAAAGGAAAGCAAAAAAAAGAAAGTAAAAAATAAAGTAACGTGAAGGCGGCGTGAGCGGGCGTCCCACTGGGGCCAGCCCATGGCACAAAAACAGCCACATTGCACACACGCGTGCCGCTCCACACGCAGCGTTACATTTCTAGTCACGACGCAGTCCGGGGATAGGGTTCCCTTAATCTTGCCGATGATGATCGTCCAGGGGATGTCTCTGCGGGGGGGCGGCAAAGCGGTGTGAAAAGGAAAAAAAAAAAAAAAAAAAACACAAAAAACAAACAAACAAACAAAATTCATAACAACAAAGCTACGCCGCGGTCACGGCCCAGCCAGGTGCGCTGTCCCTACCCGAGCAGATGCGAAATGAAGGAGGACATTCCAATGGAAAAGGCGCGGATGTTCTGCGGCACGCACACCATGATTCCGATGTTGTGGCCAGGCTGCGGGGGGAAAGGCAGGCGGTGAGCGGTAAGCGGTATGCGTAAGCGGTGAAGTGGTGGGGGTAGGCGGTAGGCGGTAGGCGGCAAAGTGGTGCCGCGTGATCGGTCAGCTGAACAAACGCAGCTGAACATGCCCAGCGGAATGCCCATCTGAGTATGTTCAACTGCAGGCCTTCCGCCGCACCTACCATGGCGGAGAAGAGGAAGGTCAGGCCGAGCGTCATGACGAAGGTGAAGAGGTACGTGTTGGTGATGAACGGAATTAACATGACGAGCGAGCTGGCGATCACCAAAATGATGAAGGTCTGGATGCCGATGATTCGCAGGTACTGGTACATCAAAACGTCCTTGCTGTAAATTTTAATTTTCTTTTCATTATTTTTTATATGCTCATAATTCTTATCTACGTTTTGGATGTTCAAGTTATAGAAATCCATGAGGAACCCTCCCAGGCAGGTTCCCACGATGGAGGAGAGACAAGCACACAGGCTACAAAACACCGTGGCCGCTTTGTAAGAGGGGAATAACTTTAATGCATAGAGGATGGGTGCTCCGTACACCAAATAGGACTGAATCATATCTGTGTGTGCCGTTAACGCGGTCACTAAAATGAGAAAGCTAATATTCGTAAGGGTAGTATTTACAAGGAGACCTAAATTGAGGTGCTCATTGTTCTTCTCCTCATCCATAGATTCGATGCAATTATCTAGCTCAATTTCTAAATATTTATTTTCCTTTCTTGCCTTTCCATATGACTCCTGTGTTGTATTCATATACACTTCATCATCTCCAAACGATTTGGTCAAATACATTTTATCTAAATTATTATTAATGTAACTATTGTTGCTTATATTTTGCTGCTCTTCATCGTCGTTTGCCTCCAAATCGATTTCGCCTATATATGCGTTGCTGTTCAAATCGCTGTAATTTTTTTGCGTCGAGTTGAAGGACCTCGTTTTGTTGAAGCTCGTTGCCTCGCCTGCCTGGTGCATCATTTCCTCTTCGTACATCCCCGAGCTGCTGTTGGTGCCCCTCTTCCTGGCCTCCACGCCCTCCTCCAGGGCCTTGCGCTCGCCGCTTCCCCCCTCGGCAGTCTGCGGTTTGGCAGTCTGCGGTTTGGCAGTCTGCGGTTTGGCACTCTGCGTGTTGCTGCTTTGCGGGCCGCCACTCTGCGTGTTGCTGCTTTGCGTGCTGCTCCCCTGCTTCTGACCCCCCTGCGGGTTGCCTCTCTGCGGGCCGCCACTTTGCGTATTACCACCCTGCGTGTTGCCACTCTGCGTGTTGCCACTCTGCGTGTTGCCACTCTGCGCGTTGCCGCTTTGCGCGTTGCTGCTCTGCCTCCTGCCACCCGCGGGCCGGGACTGCCCGCCGGGCGCGGCTCTCCCCGAGCTGCTGTTGCTCGCGTTCTTGTTGGGCGCCCTGTTCCTGGGCGCGGTCGCGGTCGAGTTGGCCGAGTTGGCCGAGTTGTTCGCGTTGGCGCTTTTCTGAGGGACTCCCGGGTGGGCGGCCCCGTGGCTGGCGACGCTCGACGGGACGGCTCCCTTAACGGACTTCCTCAGGTTCTTCCCCTCCTCTCGGTCTCTGCCGGCATTCCCCGCCCGCGTCTCTGAGGGTTGCTCTGAGGGTTGCTTCGAGGGTTGCTTCGAGGGTTGCTCTGAGGGTTGCTTCGAGGGTTGCTTCGAGGGTTGCTCTGAAGGTTGCTTCGAGGGTTGCTCTGAAGGTTGCTCTGAAGGCTTCTCCGAGGGCTTCCCCCCCGACTGCTGCTCCCGCCTGCTCTTCTCATCCTCGTACCTCTTCAGCAAGTTCTCATCGAACAGGTAGAAGCAGAGGAAGAAAAACATGAAGACGGTGCCCGAGCCGATGAAGTACTGCGCGATGCTGATCTTCAGCGCGGGGAGTAGAACGGCGAGCAGGTAACCGATGCACCCCCCTAGGGGGAACATAGTAATGAAAATGCTAATCCATGAGCCAGCCCTATCCTTCGAATAGGAATAAATCAAAGGGGGGATGATGGTAATGAAGGCAGCTTCACTAAACCCGCAGAAAAATCTACTAAACATTAGGGAGTAATACGAACCGATGATAAACGAAAAGCCAGTCATGAGGAGGGCTAGCGAATTTTGGAAAAGAAAAACGTCGGTTATTCTAAAGACACTGTAGGTTGACGCAAGGGAGCCACTGATGATGGAGCTGATGCTTAATCCAAAGACAAACACGGAGGTTAAGAAGCCTATGTGCACATCTACATTCGTCGTTGCGTATTTCTCCTTCAGGTAAGAGGACAAGAAGTCATACGAGCCGGGGATGATTCCTCTGTTGACGTAAATTGAAAAATGAATTATGGTCAATATAGTGTAGATGAAATAAAACTTATTAACTTTCAACTTCAGTTTGGCTAGATACGTTCCAAGGCCGGAGAAGCAACTCAATTTGGTTAACACTTCATTGTCAATGCTGGAGAGATACTCCTTGGCTGCTTCTTCATCTTCATTTTGCATGTTTATCTTTAGGGCTCCCCCTTTTTTTCCGTTCAGCTCTGCGCCCTGGGCGCTCTTGGGATGGTTGGCAACGGCTTCATCTTTTTCCGGCGCTTTCATTTTTCATTTTACTGCTGGGGCGGCGGTCAGGTCTACGCAGCGGTGGGGGGGAGGCGAGCAGCGGATGCCCGGGTAGGGATAAAAAGAAGAAAAAAAAGAAAAGAAAAAGAAAGAAAGAAAGAGAGCAATCAAAAGGAAGGAAAGCAAGCAGAAAGAAGAACAATCAAAAAGATATAGCAATAGCGAACAATCAAAAAGATAGCAATAGCGAACAATCAAAAAGATAGCAATAGCGAACAATCAAAAAGAAATATATTAAAAGCACGGGTAAAAACCCAAAACAGCGGTGCAACGGAAAGGCGCAGCCAAGTTGCGCTCCCCCAAGATCACCACTGGTAGGCGTTATCAAATGGGTGTTGGCGGTGAGGAGGAGCACAGCCAGGCGACTAACACACCACACATGAGCTTTGTTCAACAGGTGAATGTGTTTCTCCCCACGGGAAGGTGAAGCCCAAAAAAGGGAAAATGATCACTTGCCCCTTTTTCTATCTCCAGGCGCGTTCTACGCGAGCACTAATAGGTTCGCGGCGACTGCGTGGGGAGGCGGGTTCGGTTCCCCTGTTGGCCGGGCCGTTCCCCACGCACAGGTGTGAAAGCTCACGAGGGGGGAATCACATACATATGAAAATATATCTACGTATGTACGCACGTACGTATGTGCACATGTGCGTATGTCCGTGCGCAGGCGGGCACGTATACGCTGTAGGCAGATTTAATTTTCGGCGGATGGGAGGGACTACCCCGCGGAGCCCAAAGCAGGCGCGCGTCGACAAATGAGCAAACTCGGCTGACAGAAAAGATGAGCGGCGTATATCACTTATACAAACACGCATATAGGTACAGAACGTATATGAGCATCGGCTGTACAGTCAAAGGAGAGCGACCATATATATATATGTATATATATATATATACATACCCCTGCGGGAACACTCGCAAGAAGGAGAAAGAAAAAGTGAGCAGAAGGATTTAGCAGTTTTTTTTAATTAGTTACATACGGATCAGCGCTTATCTGCGCGCATGACGCTTTTTTAAAATTGTTGAAAACTTGTTTTTTTGACTCTCCGCACAAACGCAAAAAAAAAGTAACATCGGAATGTTAGCCTTTGAAAGAAAAAAAAAGAAAAAAAAAAAAGAAAAAAAAGAAAAAAATCGTTATATCTATACGGATTGTAACATGACATGCGTTTTTTTTTTAATTTATTTTGTATTGTTTTGTTTTACTTTGTTTTGTTTTATTTTGTTTTTTTTCCGTTTTTTTTTCCGTTTTTTTTTCCGTTTTTTTTTCTGTTTTTCTTTCCGTTTATTTTTCCTTTTTTTTTTTACTTCACAAATGCGTTCGTTCCGCATTTAACTTCCTCTCCCCTCTTCGGTTAAAAAGGAAGGGTAGCAATTGAGGAGGCTTCCTTTTTCGGTTTGTACATATATACAATTCTACCTGCCTGACGTGGTCACTGGCGCGACACGTTACTATAAAAAAAAAAAAAGGGACGGTATAAAAAAGCTTGCTGGTACGCGTAAAATTTGTAAAATGAGTCGACGAGAGAGTTTCACTATATTATTTTACAATTCGTTGTTGGCAACCTTTCTTCTTCCCGTTTGAAAATTTCGCGCCGCGCCGTTTCGACGAGTCCGCCGCGCGGCAGATGCGGCAGGGGGGTTGCGCCGCAGATTTTGCCACAGCGCGGGGTGCGGCCCCACTACACTGCACCCTGCGTTGAACCTAAACAGTCCGCTCACTTGGCGCAGCCGCATCTTCCATTTTGTGAATTTTTTTTTTTCTAAAAGGGCAAGTTAGGGAAAAGAGGATAAGATGAGGTGAGGTGAGGTGAAGTGAGAAATGGTAAGATGGGTTGGGTGGTTCCCCTTTAGGTGGTTCCTCTCCGGGTGGTTCCCCTTCAGGTGGCGCATTTCTTGCGGAGTTTCCCCCAGTGGCGTAAAACAACCAAAGGGTTTGCGCGGGGGGGATTATTCCTTTTTTCCCCCCTTTGGGAGGTCCCATATTGTCGGCAACAAATCGCCATCGCTGCGAATGTTTCTGTTTCCACCCATCGGTTGTTCACCCCACGGGGGGGGGTTAGCCTCCCCCGAGAAGGTGCAGTTAATGGGGCATCTTTCCCCCTGTAACCCTCGGCACTGTGCTTTTTCTTTTTTTTTGTCCCTTGCACAGCGCATGAGGGAGCACATCATTGGAAGTTTGCTTGCAGTTTAAAAAAAATAAACAAAGCAAAGTAAAACAAAACAAAACAACTTCTGTGCGTTTCCCCAATTTTACGCAAACGATGACGCCCCGAGGCGGGTCGCCCGGAGGATGGGAAAACCAACTTTCGTCATGCGCATGTGCGCCCCGAGTGGGGTTCCTACATGCGTGTTCCACATTAGGGGTGAAGAAGAAAAAAAAAAAAAAAAAATACATAATATAGTATACTAAATGGCAAGTGCACCCGTGCAGGTGCTTCTTTTCCCCTTCAAATTGCCCCTCCCCAAGTGACTGCACCTATGGAGGGCATTATCGCTAGACAGCGGAAGGGAAATAAATCACCCCGGGGGGGAGGCCCCTCGTCGGTGCTGCAACTTACACAGATTTAAAAAAAAAAAAAAATTAAATGCATGCACAGGGGGAAATAATCATTATGTATTTGCGTGTGTTGCATAAGGTGCGAATTTTGCAATGCAGCCCGGGAAGGGACTATCTCGCCCTCATCCTCATCGAGCACTTTAACTTTGGCGTGGTTCCTCATTCCACACGGGAAGTTTTGCCACCTTTGCAAGGGAAGAAGCCTGCCTGGTGTGGATTTTGGCCAACATGTTAATCCTCCCACCGCCAGTCGGCTCTTCCTGCCTGTTTTACCGCATGCATGTATATACGCACCTTTGAGGGGCGACACTCAAAATGAGATGATATATATGGCGCTTCTTTTTTTTTTTCCCCCCCCCCGCTACGACTCCACCGTTTGCCGTTCTGCACGGGGGAACCCCCCACTTGTCGTCGCGCCCCCGCGGATGATGCAATACGATAGGGGCACCGCGCAAAAGGATTTTTTTAAAAAGTTCCACTCTATAGGGAAAACTTTCCACGCTGAGCATAACAGGTGGGGCAAAGGCGATCCAGCGGGAAGAAAAAATATATATATATATATACATTTACATATATGTATATTTTTTTTTTTTTTTTTTTTTTCCAATTGCGCTGCAAAAACGCGCACTGCGTTTCATACCGCCCAATTGGGAGACTTACCCAAAGTTGCGCTCCAGAGTTTGGGGTGGCTGACCCTTTTAGCCCCCGCGGTGGCACTCCTCGATCGGCTAGAAAAGGTGGGTCTCCCCCCTGTCAGCAAACTGCCTGCACAAATGCGCGCCGCATAAGCAGAAGGGAAAATTCCCCCCCCCCTTTCCTCGTGTTGTGCGTCACGGTATGTGCCTCCTTTTTCGAACAGCTTTGTTAAGCGGCAAGGAGGGAAAGGGGCTCCTCCCACTTCGTCCGCCTCTTCCGCATCGTCCGCCTCTTCCGCATCGTCCGCCTCTTCCGCATCTTCCGCCTCTTCCGCATCTTCCGCCTCTTCCGCATCTTCCTCGTTTTCCGCTTCCCCCTCCCACTGGGACTTCCCAGACAAAATGATGGAGACGCAAATCACGCAGGCGGAAACGGAAGAGCAGCACCTGTTGAGCGAACTGAACGACGAAGGAGGAGGGAAAAAGGAGAAGAAAAAAAAGCTGTACGAGCTGAACGAGCTGCACCACTTGGTAAACGCACTGCCGTATATCGACTCGCACGACAGCGAACTGGAAAAAAATGCCAAACAGCTGGTGGAAGAAGAAATGATGTTAATGAACAAACAAAATGAAGTGAAAAATTATTTGCAAAGCTTTGACATCCCCCCATCAGTGTACGCAAAAATGGAGAGCTCACTCATGCCAAATGAGTTAAAGCGCTGCGAACAGGGCATCACCATGCAGAAGCTAAACCTAAGTAGTTACAACATCCAAGGGGAGCAGTTGGAGGAGGAAAAAAATCTCAACCAGTGGTCCAACACTTTGAAGAAGCATCAAATCGTTTTGGAAAATCTACACAACGCACTTATCAACGTGGAGCTGATGAACAAATATAAGGAGGTCATGTGGAGCGAGCACATGAAAGTTTTTACACA
The DNA here is from genome assembly GCF_000002415.2 of Plasmodium vivax. Classification (NCBI taxonomy): domain Eukaryota; phylum Apicomplexa; class Aconoidasida; order Haemosporida; family Plasmodiidae; genus Plasmodium; species Plasmodium vivax. The sequence continues at coordinate 1,438,223 of NC_009916.1, read as the reverse complement.
CATAGATATCAACCTGCAGAATAATATAAAATTGCTGAAGGATCAAATTGACAATATAAATAAGCAGAGGAAGCTGCACCAGCTCAGCTACGTCAACGACTTGTCTGCCCTGCAGAATGAGAGGAACGAGTACAAGCGGAAGAACGACATCGTTTTGGAGGAGATCAAGCGGCTTCACTCGGAGAATCTGCGCCTGCGTTATCGGCGTAATGTGGAATGACAGAAGAGGGGGGGAGCGACGTGTATGAGTGTTCACCGTTTCGCAGTTATTATAAAGCGTAGTAACCACGCTGTATACACTTATTGAGCTGTCCTCTTTTTTTTTTTTTTTTTTTTTGTGCCATAAAATGAGACCGATGATATGCGCTGGTTGCCCACTCTGCGCGTTATCCCCCTTTTCAAACTTGCGACGAAGCCTGTTTGCCTTTTATCAGCAAATTCGCTCCGTTTGGAGAAGGCCAACTTTGGAAAAAAAAAGTTTTTTTTGGAATTTAATTTGTTCAAGTTTTAGAGTGGCGCGTGCGGTGCGTCGTTTTCACGTTGCAGCATTGGCAATGTTTACAATATTTGCAATTTTTACACTTTCACATTTTTGCCTTTTCACATTTTTGCCTTTTCACATTTTTGCATTTTCACATTTTTACACTTTCACATTCTCACCGTTTTCGCCACTTGCGCCTTCCAATAGGCAGCCCGCTGCGCGCCCTACATACGCACGCACGCACGGGGAGGAGCCGCGCCTCTTACAGCCACGTGGAGATATGCGCGAAGTGCCACACGCATGTATCGTGTACGTACGAGGTGGTCCGTCTGTACATATATGCGTGCCTTCGCACACATGTGTATAAGGCAGCATCTGCGCGCTCGCAGCGTCTTCCATGTTCGTCTGTCCTTCTCGACTGAGCGATACTCCGTAGTTCAAGCGGCTATCTCATCTCATCCTATCCCATGCTTATGGATCTCTTTCCTTCCTTCTTCCCTTTAACTAAGAAGATACTCGCACACGTGTCGCGCTCCAAGCGATGCTGCGCACACCGTTTAGGATAGGGCCTCCTTGTCCTTCTTTAACTTTCTCTTGTTTCGTAGCACCTGGGCCTTTAATCGCTTGGCCTCCAACTGGTCGGCTATTGATTTCTTCTTCAGGGTCTCCGTTTTCTCTCTCTGTATGGCCTCAATTAACGTCCTCTTATTTTTAAATTGGTTACCTTTGCATTTCAAATAAAAGGAGTGGTACAAGTGTCTATCTATTTTCTTGGCATCCCTCAATCTCTTTAGCAGTCTCCTCAACACACGCTGTCGTTTAATCCACAAGGTTTTCTGATTCGTTCTGGCGTTCTTCGTACCTCTTCTTTTACCTATACCCATATGTCTTCCCTTTCTTTTTGCCAACTTGTACAGTCTGACCCTGGCTCTGCTGTGCACCTTCTGCGGCTTCTTTAAAATGAGGCCCTCCTTGTACAGCTTCCTTATGCTGAATCCTGCAGGGGGGGAAGAAGAAAAGGAGCGGCGCAACGGGTGAGTATTCGCATGGCCACTCTACGTAACGGAAAAGGGGAAAAAAAAAAAAAGGCAGCTTGCCGAGCTGTTGCCCCATCTGGTGGAAAAAGTATGACCCGTTCAGGTAACATGTATGTATGTTTTTTTTTTTTTTTTTTTTTCCCTTCGTACTCGAATTGGCTAGCGAAATTTCGCTAATTTCGTTTGGGTCCATCCATATTTTGTTCTTTCCACACTTCAACACAGACGCGGCTAATCTCTTCTGCAATTTGAGCGACTGCGGGGGGGAGGGGAGCAAAAAAGGGAGGAGGCGATATGACCGAAATGGATGCCTTCACAATAAACGTGTGGTGACTACTTCCTTTTCGCCAAGCAGGGGATGCCTCACATTGCCGAACGGGCGAAACGGCATAAAAGGCAACACGTCTGTGGTTTACACGCCCCTGCCAGCATGTGCTACCGGGAAGGCAGCAAAAGCTGGTGTTGCAAAGCGAGCATCTAACATTGCCCGCGAATAAGCAAATAAACGAGCAGGCGAATAGCCGATGATACAATGGAGTTGCCTCACTTGCCCTCTTTTCGCCTTACCATTTTTGCGATGGGGAGTTTTTCACAAAGGCTTTTCTATATATTCCTTTATATTTGCTTCAAAAAAGGGGTCATATGGTACACTATACTACTTATGTACAGTTTAGCGGAAGTATAATTCCCTCAGCTCGCTTTTTTCAAACTTACAATTTTTTTTTTTTTTTTTGTTCATGTAAAAATTTAAAATATTATGAACAAACGTTCAGGTAAAAAAAAAAAAAAAAAAAGTAAAATAAGGTAAAATAAAGAAATATAAGATAAAATAAAGTAAAATAAAAAAAAAGGGGAAGAAAACGCAAAAGGAGAAAAAGAAAACTAACCACCCGTGCGAGGATTATACGAGCTTCTTTCAAATGTAAACGTAACGCCTCCGCGCATACGAAGCAGTGCAGCATTAAGAGGTATGCATCACATCATACAGGTATATATATATCATCTTAACATTGCGATGTACGTACATATGCTTATATTATAGAACAAATGGCGAAGCAAACGGGGGGTTCACGGGTGCAATTATTATGTGCCGCTAATCCAAGCAAAAAAAGCGAAAAACAAAAAGCAAAAAGCAGCTCGTGAAATGCCTTCGCACAAGTGAATATACAAAATTGTAACAGCGCAAAATGGGGCCACTGCGAAAGCGATCTCCCTTTTCCTATTAAACCTGCCTTAATGTGCTTCAGCTTTTCCTTTCATTGCTAATGCGGCATTTGTGGCTAAGTACGCGTATGTATGTGCGGTTCTCGCCCCTTTTTTTGGTGCATACGCACGAGTGCAGCGGCTTACGGAGGGGAAATAAAAATGAAGAAGCGAAAGAAACGCTGCGTTGCCTGAGAAATGTACGCTCCCCCGCAAGCTGTGCCGGCCCATGGGGGTGCTTAATTGTACATGTACGTACTAATAATGTGAGCCACTCCCCATGCGCGCTGTTGCGTTTTCCCCCGGTGAGCGGCGAAGGGGCAATAAATATTCATAACAGAGGTGGTAGCAGTCGTAGTGGCGGTAGTAGTGAGATGCCGCAGCACAACGGATGGTTTCAAACTTGGTGGATCGCCCCCTTCGCGTCAAGAGCAGAATTTAAAATTTTTTCGCAACACGCGGAAATGACATTTGATTCCCTTTTTTTGGGGTACAGTTTATTTTCTGCTCCGTACGAGTACCTCCTCCGTTTAGCCTACACTCGCATGGGCGGCTGTACCCCCTCACCTCACTCCCCCGGAAAGGGGGAAAAAAAAAAAAAAAAAAAAAAGAGGCTTATATGGAGCGATCGCCCTTCGGCGTATTATGCGTATGTACTACGTATATGTACCTATGTGGATCATTTCAATGCTGTTTCCGAACAGTTTTTTAAAAAAAAAACCGCTTGTATACTTCCCCCCCACCGATGTTAATGCAAGTAAGGCCTTTTCTCCTCCCATGTGCCCATTCGGATTGGGGCTGCTTATTCGCATGCGTGTGACGGTGAGGGGAAATTCTCCACTGCGCGAGTGTCGTGTGAAATGTATTTTTTTTTTTCCCCACTTTGTATAACAAGCGAACACATGCTGAACATTCCCCAGTGCGCGTAGCAACACTCGCACTGCGCCTCCGTTATCGGTTAAGGATGATTTGTTGTGAGTATAACCTTTACGCACAGGTTGGCCCACTTGATGGGTTGGCATGGGGCCCCACCCCTAACACACACATGCCGCGCGCGCCCGTTACGTGAACAGATTTTTTAAAATTTGGTCGAGGAACAAATCTGTGTTGTGCGCATACGTGTAGTTGATATCATTGAAGTGAATAAACACGTAAACCTCCACCATGATGAGCAGGAAAAATAAATAATCGCGCATGTACATATATCCATACAGCTCCAAATGGACACTATGAATGAGAAGTGAAAAGTCGTAATTTTTTTTCGTCAAATTTTTAAAAACAATGGGATTTAATTGACTGTGTAAAAAAGAGGACTTCTCATCTGTGTGGTCCACATTGGGAACATCTCCCCATTTTTGCGTCAGCATTTTTTCAATAAATTTTTTATATTTATATATCCTATTTTTGAAGAGGTAATTAAAATTTTCGCTCGCTAGGGTTAAGTCATATTTGATGGAAATTCGAACAGAGTTGATCGTTTTTTCGAACAAACAGTTGATGCATTTTTGTTCCTTTCGCAGAGTTAGTAATTTTTTTTTTTTTTTTATATATTTTATGTGTTCTTTTTCCCCCTTCCGCTTTTCTATTTCGTCCATAATTTCCACGTACGGTGTTTCTAGATAGTTGGCTGGGCCCTTGAAAAGGACGGCCGTTTTTATCGTCCCGAGGAACTGCTCTATGCAGCTTTTGACTTTCGCCCAGAAGAGTAGCTCCCCCTGGGTAAGGTTCGAAATGAGGATCTGCAGAAGGCAAACGGTGTTGCCCTCGCCGGAGGGGTCAGTCACATTAGACGAGTTAGTTGCATCAGAAAGTTCCCCCTCACCGGCAGGCCATCCCCCTCCGCAGCGGCCGCAGGCATACTTGGCAAACTTGCGTTCCTTCGCCTCACGCTTGCTCTTATCCTCGTCGACGGACAACATTGAGTGGCGCTTCTGAAATTGCAGATTGTTCAGCTTTTTACTCAAATTCGGGATGAGGCACATATCCCCGTTCGTCTTCTCCATACCGTCCGTCGCTTCTGACTCCCGCCGCCCAGTCACCTGCATCACTATGTCATTTTCCGCTCCCCCGTCCTCCGAGCCGTCTTCACCCTCGTAATCATGCAGCTGATTGGCCTTCTCAAAAAAGTAGTTGTAGTCGCTATCATCGGAGGCCTCCGAAACGTCGCAGTACACATCACTTAGCAACTCCTCGCTGTTGCAAAAGTAAATTTTTTTTTTTTTATTTTTGAAATTAGTGTAAAACTCGAAAAACGTTTCGTTCGGTTTTTCCTCCCTGCAAATGTCCACGTTCCTCAAGATGTGATGAATGTAATTTTTTATGTAAAAAAAAAAATTTCCTTTCAGCAGAGTGTTCATATGTTTTTCGATTAAATTCCCTTTGGGGCATTCTCCCCTTGGTTCATTTGGCTCTGTGTGTATTTCTGTGGCCTCCCCAGTTGGCTCGCAGCTGTCTCCACCCTGCATGCGCGTTGGCTCCTCCTCGCTCCACCCATTTTGATCATCCTGTTGGAGGAATACCTGCTCCCCCTGGCTGAGGTAATACGGCCGCAATTCTGCGTCGCCATCCGATATGGCACATTCCGAAGTGTTTTTTTTTTTTTTTTTTTTTTTTTCCTCTTCGTTACATTTCACGCTTAGGAGGAAATTAAAAATGAAGAAGTTCTTTTCCAGGAGCAGTCCCCCCAAGTTGTTAAAGCTGTTCCTCCTGCAGCGTACGTAGCTGTTTTTTTTGCATTCAAAGGGGGAGGCGGGGACTGCCCATTTGTTTTTTTTCCGTTTGGCGTACTTGGGGCTGTCTGCAAGAGTTGCACTGCCCCTCTTCATCCTCAGCGCGGGGGGGTTAGGCTGCTGGGGGGTCACTACACGTGTGCAAGTGCATACACATGTGTGTTTGCGTGTGTGTGTGTATATATGTATGTATTATGTATGTTTGCGCGCAGCTTAACTCCGCCTGCACTCCTGGGCGTTGCCTCTACAAGGCGTTCCCCCCAGCGCGAAAATTCGTGTGCGTTTAGCGATTGCCGTGGGTTTTCATTTTTGCCATTTTTGCCCTTTGCTGAGGGCAGAGTTGCTCCCTTCTTCGACTCCTCACGTGTGCCTTTCTGCGCATTTGCACGGCGTGCACATTTGGTATCCCGCGAACGTTTTGTAATAAGCGAATGTTTTGTATTCCACACCCATTTCGCGCGCCGCGCCCATTTCGCTTCTCCCCCTTTTGAATGTCCACCTGGTTGCCCCCTGGGCGATGTCTCTGTGCAGCATACAGGCGTGGAAAGATACCCTGTGGGGGATTTTTTTTTTTTTTTTTTCCCCACAGCTTGCACATCTCGCGGGGATTTGCCCCCTCACAGCGCGGGAAGTTGCCCCCTCACAGCGCGGGAAGTTGCCTCCTCACAGCGCGGGAAGTTGCCCCTTCACCGCGGGGAAGTTGCCGCCCGGGTCTGCATACGGGACGGCCCCCTCTCTACATCCTTTTGATGACGCGCCGCGTAGCACAGCGTTGCGTTTTGTCCCCTTAGAATTGGCACGTGTCCACATGGTGCACGGCGTGGAGGTGGACGATGGGGGCATCCGTGCGGGTGGACGCGCGCGCCCCTGCTGATGCATGCACCTGCATACGCATACACACCGGCATGCGCGCGCACAGGATGGCAGGTGCGGCGGGCGTCCTGAAGCTTTCCGAGGGCGACGAACATGTGCGAAGCGGTTTGCAGTTTGGGAGGATAAACGAAAAAAAAAAAATTAACAAAAAAAAAAGGAAGTAAATAAAAGAAAACAAAAAAAGGAAGTAAACAAAAGCAAAAAAATAAACGTAAAAAAAGAAACATAAAAAAGGATACGTAAAAAAAAGAAATGTAAAAAAAGAAAAGCAAACAAACGGGGGAACGAAGAAAGCCACTGCGAACTACACAGCACCGCATCGGTCTGCTTTGCGCGAACCTGGGCTGACGTCGCCCCACGCGGTCCTTTCTTCCCCACCCCCGATTGTTCATCCGCAACTTGCAGACAGGGGAGTCCCTTCCGAGACTGAAGTTTTTAATTCGAACAGCAGTACCTTTGACGCACCGCTATATTGAACGGTCGAACTGCGCAGGTGAACCCCCCCGCGTGACTTTTTAATTTCCCCCCATTCCTATACCCCACTGTTTGGAGCGGGGGGAGTCACCGCCCACGCAACAGACGCCAGTGGTTAGGACTCCCACTCGGATGCACACCCGTGGGAACTTCTCACCATCACTGTGGTGATATACACACTTGGCTGCTTCGCGGGGAGCCGCCTTCCCTTTTGTCTTCCCAATTTTGTGTGTTTTACATTTGCGTGTGCATTTGAATTTGGCTCCTTCGCCCGTCGATCCCACCGATTGGTTGACCCCCTCAAGGTAGACGCGGGCGGAAAGACGCGCACGTAGAAGGACGCAGTGGTGTGTGGGGAGCATATACAGCCCTCAAAGAGACGCCGCTCCGCCGCCTCTCCTCCGCCGCTCACCCCCTACACTGTTCTCCGAGGGGGGGCAGCTAGCCAACATGGCCACCAGTGAGGATGCGGTTTTTTCGGCAAAAGGGAGAAAAAGGAGTTTGCAGTGGGATGGCGCGTTTGATAAGCACGCGCGGGTAGGGGGGGTCCCCCACGGGGTCACCACGAGCGGGGTGGGTGTAGAGATTGGCAGTTCGATGGGAAGAGAGATTGGAGGTTCGACTGTCAGTCCGATTGGAGGGGATATTGCCAGTCCGATTGATAGTCTACCTGGAATTTTGCGCGGACCAGCTGCGCCCCCCCAACAGAAGGCACGCAGAAAAGGCCGCCTCCAAAGCAGCGACGCCGTGTGCAACATCCTGTCCTTCATGCCCTTCGCCCAGAGGTGGAACTGCAAGTTGTTAAGCAGGTCCTTCTACGAAGCCTTCCACACGAAATACGCCTGGGATAACATAGACGTACGATTCCAAAATTTAGACATTTTTAAAATCAATTTTGTAAAATCATTTGACAAGCATTTTGTGAATACCTTCTCCCTCTTCCTATCGATTAATGAAAACACACGAGCAGAGCCGACCATCAATTTGGCCATCAACAACTTCCCACGGTTAAGAGATCTGCGCCTGTATTGTAGAAAAAAAAATAATAGCTATATATTTGAGGGGGTTCACCCGATTGTCTCCAGTCTGCTGAGCGGGAAGGGGGCGGTGGCACAGAGGGAGGTGCACACAACTGGGGAGTGCCCCAAGGAGGGAGACACACCAAACGACAAACACGAGCATGGGGATGGGGATGGCAAGGCACCCGGAATGACTTCTCCTCGGGAGCGCCGTGCTAACCGGTGCAGCCAATCACCGGTGGACCTCCCCGATTGGGACTTTGAGCTGAGCGATCTTTTTTTGTACAGCAGGTACTACGGACAAGGGGAAGGAGCGCGTCAAAATGGAGGGCATGTCAGCGGAGAGGGCGATGGTGGGATGCATAACGGAGAGGTCCATGATGCACGGCGTAGCGGAGAGGGGGCCGCCCAGGAGGCAGACGACCCCCCGGAGAGCTTCCTCACAATTGCGGCGCGCACGCACATGTGGAACGCGCAAAGGGTGCAATTGGAGAACCAGTTTGAGCACCTGGAGCGGCTGGTGCTGGACGTGAAGCTCAGAGGAGATGAGCTTCTCCCCTTCGTCGGGAGAATGACAAACCTAAAGGATATAATTCTGAGTAAGCTCCTATACACAGACAAGCTAAACCGGGCTCAGTGCATCACAATATTTACGTGTTTCATTGAAAAGATAAAAAAAAATAACATTCGAGTGTTGCAACTGGGGCTGTTCTTTACTCGCGAGTACAAGCCGACTGACTATCTTGACAGTGAGCTGTTTCGGAAAATTGTTAAGGACAGGAGGGAGCTCACCTCCCATGCAGACAAGGAGGAGGGGGACGAGCTGATACATGTCCTGCACAGGAACCACTTGCATTCGCTCTACTGCCTCTGGAGCAACGACCTCTTCATCTCCTTCGCCATGTACGAGCGGATTAGGACCTTCAGGTGGGGCGCCCCGCCATGAGTAGCGGCGGAGTAGGGGCGGTAAATCCGCGGCGAGCATGCCCCCGTTACGCCGCTGCTACGCAGCAGCTACGCCGCTTCCGCACCGTTTCCTCACCACTTCCGCACCGCTTCCACACCGCTCCCCAACTTCTCCCCCTCCTTAGAAACCTGAAGGTATGGATCCTGCCCGGCTGGCGCGCCCTCTCCCTCGTGAAGCAGTGAGCCCAAGGCGCTGCGTAGCACCACGGCACTGCACACGTAAGTGGCGATCCGCACCTGCGTGCCTGTCCACAGTTGCGTCCTCTCGTTTGTCTGTGCCGTTCCGTCCCTTTGTCCCACAGCACGTCTGATGCAATGACCTTTTTTAATAACCGTGCTGAATTTTTTTTTACATTTTTTTTTTTTTTGTGTGTGCTCCATTTGGTCCATTCTGATTGGTTCCCCTTTTTAATTAACACAACACGGGCGTAAGTTGACTTATGCAAAGGTGCCGTTTGCCGCTGCACTTTCGCCGCTCGTTCTTTTTTTTAATTTTTAAGAAGAAACTTTCGTCAGCTCCGCTGAACGTTACCAGTACGCGTTACGAACGACACGGATGGGAAAAAAATTACAAAAGGGATGGGCGGTCATCTGGGTGGCGCAATAAAGAAAATTGTGTCAACAGGGGGAAGGGGGTCTCCTTGTTGAATCGTCAAGGAGGAATCCCCCAGCTGAGGCATCAGCTAAGCGGTTAAAAATGCGGGGGAATTTTTCCGAACAGTGTGTAAAAAAAAAAAAATAAAAAAATAGTGAAGCGCTCCATGAGATAGAGCGAAGCACAATTTAAAACCCACCATGCTGCGTTGCGATGCGTTTCACTCCGCGCCGAGGGCCGGTTTCCCCCCCCGGGTGTCCTGGTAGTACTTACAGCCGTCCGTCACAGCGCACATGTTGCAATGGGGACTCTTCGCCTTGCACACGACCTGCCCAAACCCAACCAGGGTTTTGTTTAATTCAGACCAGAGGGTCCTCGGCACAAAGCTCTCCAGCTTGGATTGAGTAGCCGACTCGTTCTTCGTGCATACCCAATTCAGCCGGTTAGAAATCCTATGCACGTGTATGTCTACAGCTATCCCCTCATGTGTATCAAGGGCAGTCTGTAAAATGAGGTGAGCCACCTTCTGCCCTATGCCCGGCAGCTTTAGTAGCCCCTCCAGTGTGTGTGGAATGTCATAATCGTATTGGTCTCTCAGAATCTGGCTAATCTGAATGATCTGTTTAGCTTTAATTTTGTAGAAACCTACGGCTTGTATTAATTTCTGTAATTCCTCCTCGGGTGTCTTTAGCATGTTGTGTATGGTGAGTCCGTGTGCCTTCAATTTCTGCATCGCCATGGCGGTGCTCTCATCCCTCGTCCGTGTGGAAAGCATGCACGAGACTAGGGTTTGGAATCGATAGACCTTTTCGCTTTCCCTTTTGTCGCTCAGCATATGGCAACCGTACTTGTCCACCGGCGCCACGATGTGCCTGCGCATTTGGCTGATCCTTTCGTACGTCCGGAGGAAGTGCCCCAGCTTCCCCCCGGCGGGGGAGGCATTGTTATCTGCGCGATTAGCGGGGTGGTCATCTGCGTGGTTAGCGGTGTGGTTATCTGCGTGATTAGCGGTGTGGTCATCTGAGTGGTTATCTGCTGGGCCGTCACCCTGGTCAGAGCCGCACCCATCAGCAACTCGCCCGTCCAACCTCGCCGCACCCTCACCGGGAGCAGACCCCCCCATCACCTTAACCAGCTTCCTCCTAAGCTCACTGTCAACCTTCCTCAATTGGTGCTTCTGTACGGGCACTCGCTTGGTGCCTCGTTTGCCATTCTGGTTGGCCTGCCTACCTAGTCGCTCCTTTTGACCATTTTGAGTGCCTCCCCCTACAGGGAGGAGCTTCCCTTCCCCATCGGGATATTCTCCCTTCACAAAATGAGGACTTGTCTCCCCCTTAGTGGCCTCCCGCTTTGTTTTCAAGCGATGCTCCTCTCCCCCCACCCGCCTGATGCTACTTCCATTCGGCTCACCTTCGTACCGTATCGACACCTTCCTCCCCCTCTCCTTGGGGAAGTACTTAGACGTTCGGTTCATAATTAGAAAGCACAGGTTTACCACGAGGGCCTTCTTCGCCGGGCCGACAAGCTTCATCAATCGGCGATGGGCTTTTCTTCCGGAGCAGCGCTTGTTCGTGTGTGCGAGCGTTCTTCCTGTTCAGCCTGGCGCAGTTGGCATGAGCGGGTAAAGCGGTTGGAAGGAGCGGTTGGCTGCTTCCTAACAGGTGGCTACTTCCTAACAGGTGGCTGCTTCCTCACAGTGCCTGGAGAACCCCGGCGAGGAGTGAGGCCAAACGACGTTGCCCCTCCGCGACAAAAGTGGCGAAAGTGCGAAGCGCGTGAAGGTGAGGGGGTGGGGATGCAGAGGGGTCGTCCCACTAACCTGAAGGAGTTTCCCCCTTTTATCTCCTCCCCCAGTTGGCCTCAACTATTAAGCAGCTCTGCTCGTTCCGCTTGTGCGGCCCCTTCCTCGTAAGTCCCCCCCTTTTGCAAACAACCTGTTTGAAACTCTTCAGCCACCTGCAGCATATTGCCTACCTCCTACCGTCTGTCACACCATTTGATGTTCACCAATTCGCGGCGGTGCAGAAAAAAAAAAAAGCAGGCGGGGCTTACCCTTCCCCCCTCAGGGTGCCTGAACAAGTTAGCGCCGATCAGCCTACCCCCCGAGGTGTATATTTCTCCCCCTGGCGCACATTTCCGTTTCGCACCTCCTGTGTAAAGGGGCAGAAAAAGGACAAAACTCCTGGTGGAAGGAAGGGGGAAAACTCAGCAGCGCTTTTTTGTTCTCCCAAGAAGTGTTTCTTTTTATGCTCAAGAGTGCGGCACATTTGGGTTTTTTTTTTTTTTTTTTTTTTTTTTCCTTTTAATGTTAACCAGCTTGGGGAGAAGCGCTCATCTTTTTTTAGCAGCCCCTCCTTGCTAGTGGCTCCTTTCCCACTTGATCTTCGCTTGCACCCCCCGCTCGACAAAGTACGACGATATGATGCAGACTTGATGGACCGTGGCGGACGCGCCGGCGCTGCCTCCAGTGTGTGCGAAGCGTCGTCGAGCGTTGTTGCCGCCGACCGTTGGTGTGTCCCCTGGATGCCTCTTTTCGCTCCTTTTTTTGCCCTTTTTTCCTCTGCCTTTTTTCGCTTCTTTTTTCTCTTCCTCCTTTGTCGCCCCACGCGACTTCCCCCCCACGACCGCCAACAACATGAATCGGGAAAATGAATAAGGGGAACTTGTTCAAGGACGAGACGGAGAAGGCCATCGTCCACTTCATCGTGTACCTCATAGGTGAGCATCGACGGAGAGGAGTCTTCCTCCTCAGAAGGCGCAGCGTGTAGAGGTGTGTAGCGGCGCACCGCGGTGTACCCATCCTATGCAGCTTCACACCACGGTGTGCTTCTCCCCCGCTACTGCCTCACACCACGGTGTGCTTCTCCCCCGCTACTGCCTCACACCACGGTGTGCTTCTCACCCGTTACTGCCCCACACCACGGTGTGCTTCTCCCCCGCTACTGCCTCACACCACGGTGTGCTTCTCCCCCGCTACTGCCTCACACCACGGTGTGCTTCTCACCCGTTACTGCCCCACACCACGGTGTGCTTCTCACCCGTTACTGCCCCACACCACGGTGTGCTTCTCCACCGCTACTGCCTCACACCACGGTGTGCTTCTCACCCGTTACTGCCCCACACCACGGTGTGCTTCTCCACCGCTACTGCCTCACACCACGGTGTGCTTCTCACCCGTTACTGCCCCACACCACGGTGTGCTTCTCCCCCGCTACTGCCTCACACCACGGTGTGCTTCTCACCCGTTACTGCCCCACACCACGGTGTGCTTCTCACCCGCTACTGCCTCACACCACGGTGTGCTTCTCCCCCGCTACTGCCTCACACCACGGTGTGCTTCTCCACCGCTACTGCCCCACACCCCTGTGTGCTTCCCCCCCCCGCAGGCATTCTGCTCGTACTGTGCGTGTACTACAACTACATAATCCTCAAGTACTATTTTTACTCCCTGTTTTGGGCCTTCATCGTGTCGATCCCGCTGCAGCATGTGAAGGTGAAGCTGTCGGAGGTGCTACGGAAGCGGTTTTTGCGGAGGAAGGGGAAGGCGCCGGGGGGGAGCCCCCGCAGGAGGGCGGCCGGCAGCGCGCCGCAGCAGCAAGAGCGGCAATTACAGCAATTGCAGAAGCAGAAACCGCTTTCACCGCTTCCACCGCACCCACCAGAAGACGCCGTGAGGAAGGACGCAACGTGCGGCCACCGCGAAAAAGGCGATAAGACAAAGAGGAGGGCTGCCTCCATCACCCAGGGAAGCACCTCCAGTAAATGCAAAAGGAAGTTACACAGATTTGCGAAGAACGTGAAAAAGGAGCTGGACATTTATCTGTACATGCTCCTTCTCCTAATTAAGCCCATTTACAATAGAGGGGAGAAGGGGGGGAAAAAGGAAAACCCAACGAACCACTTGGAGACGTACGAGCAGAGGAATGCCAGCGAAATTTACTTCCTCGTCTTGCACAGATTGATCCTTTTTTACATTTTAAGGGAATTCTTTTTCAAATATAAAGAGTTTTTACTAACCATTGGGGGATTTATTTTTTTTTTTTTTTTTTTTTATAAAGTTATAAAAGCTATATGGATTGGCTATTTTTATCCCCTGAGCAGGAAGTACTACGCGAAATGGTGCCGCCAGTTTTCTTTCGATTACGCCTACTTCTGCCGGCACTACATGAATGACCTCTTGACTGTGCTCATCATCATCTTCGCCATCATCATTTTCTCGGCCATCTCCATTCTGTTCATCGTTAATATTTACGGCGAGTCGCTCTACATCATACACTCGATCAACGGGTACCTCTCCGCCAACTTCCGCAACGTGAGTGGACCACAGCTGGGAGCATTGCGGCGCCGCCACGTCGTCACGTCGTCACGTCGTTACGTCGCCACTTCGCCGCTTAACCGCTTAACCGCTTCGCCACTTCACCCCCGCTGCAGACCGCCCTCTTCAAGAACTTTCGAAAATTCTACCGCAAGCCGGGGAAGAGCGACATCGAGGACCTGTACGAGCTGGTGAGCCTGAACAAGGTCCCCTTCCTGAGCAACAAAACTCTGGCGTCCATTTCGGGCCACCTCAAGAGAGCATTCGACATATATCAGCACGTGTACGCACACACCTTTCTGAAGAACGGGGCGAGACAGATAAGTGCCTGCTGTTTGCCGCTACTCCTGGGCAGACTTGCCCTCCTCGTGGCAGGGCCAGACTTGACTAGCATCAAGAGGTATTATACTCTTCATTTCTTGGAACAGAAAAAGGATCAAAAAATTGGTTTGCCTAGATATGGGGAGGAGTGCTCCGTGGAGGCTTGCCTCAATGAGGTGGACGATTCTCGCGCGTCCTTCAGCTTCAAAAGGTTGTTGCGCTCCCTATCACAGTACATTTTTTTATTTTCCAATCGGGCGAGGGATAGCACAGATGAGGAGATCTCCACGTCTGTTTACTACTCGGGGGATGGGAGAGGAAGCGGTGCTGCCAGACGCGTCGTTTTTAAGACCATTTTTGGGAGCTCCCCGGGGGGGAGTTCCGAAGCTTATCAGCGGTGCAGCGCGCAATGGGGGGAACACTGCCTGGGGGGTGGGCGGAGCGACGAAGGAAGCGAGCAGCACATCGTTCAATCGGGCGGATGGATCGGCGAAGGAGGCGGGCGGCACACCGCTCAACCGGACGGACGGAGCCGCGAACGAAGCGGGCAAGGGGCAACCCACCTGTACGACCCCCAGAAGGAAAAAAACTTCAAGTTTAAGGAATTCGTTGGCTACCTGAACAGCCTGTTCTCCTCCATAAAAAGGATAGAAGACGTGGGAAAGCTCACAAAGCACCTAATATTTAACAACAGCTACGGACTCATAAAAATAATGTTTTTTTTTCTCTTCATTTTTTTTAATTTCTTTATGTACACATTTGATGCGATAGTACAAGGGATCATCTTCTTCACCGCTCTGTATTATTTAATTTCGTCTAGGAAATCTGCCCTGAGTTATGTAAATGACATTTTGCTGGTGGTGGATCCCTCGAGCATCTTCTTCTACAACGTCACGATGAATTTGAAGGCCATCATTACGTGCACTTTGAAGAGGGTGTATTTCTACACGCTATACATTTGGCTAGTTTTTTCCTTTTTTGAGTTTCCAATAATTTATGTGCCAACATTAGGGTGCATTATCCTGTCGCTCATTCCGATCATATCCCCCGAAATTATAATCCTTGTGATTGTCGTTCACCTTTGGGTTATTCAGAAGAGGAAGGTCGTTTCCACAGTGCTCTTTGCCATTAATTTTTTCGTTTATTTGTACTTTACCACGAGCATATACACAGAGATTCCCCACACGCATGCGTGGCTGGTCTCCTTGTCGCTCTTCTTATCTATCAGCACCTTCGGATCCAAGGGCCTCATTTTGGGTCCCCTCATCGGCTCCATCCCCCTGATTTTGCACCAGATTGCCATCCACAAGAATAGGTCCGCCCAGGGGAAGAAGCGCAAGCGGAGGGGCCGCCCGGGGGGAACTGCGCCGGGTACACGCAGCGAACGGGGGTTGAGCAGCTCGAAAGAAGCGCAATACGCGCAATATGTGGAAGAAGCGCAATACGCGCAATATGTGGAAGAAGCGCAATACGCGCAATATGTGGAAGAAGCGCACGGAGGGCTGGACGCACCCGGCGGGGAGATGCCCACCCCAAGTGTGTGCCAAATGGAGCGCCGCAAAACGCAGTGCCGCCATATGAAGATCTCCGGGGAAGAACCTACCGGAGCTGCAGAGGTGCCGCCGCAAATCGCCCAGGAAGTCCCCCCCAATGGAACCCCCCAAACGGAACGAAGGAAAACCCTCTTGTGGAAAAACAAACTGAGCAGCCTCTACAAGATCATCGAAATTAACCAGCGTTACATCGACTCGTATGAAAGGCACGAGCGCAGAAACAGCTGCAGCCAGTGCATGCAGAATTTCACTCAACAGGGGTCCCTAACTGAGGAGCAGCATGGACCCTACCAGGACCTCCTACACTCAGAGGAGAACAAACTCGCCCTCTACATTTACAAGCGAGATAGAGGCAGCAAATGGGAAAGAAAAACCAACCACAGTTACCTTCCCAAGAGGGAAAGCAAGGGTCGCTTTAAGCATCACGTTGCTTGCAAAAGGTATAAACGATTGGGCAGTCTCTGCGATAACATCCAGAACAACTTAAGTTTTTTTTTCAAGTACTTAACGAGTGACTCCTAAGTTGGGAGCTTCTCCCCCGGGGGGGAAGCGGCTTTGTATGGTTGGCCACCCGCAGGGGAGAGCACTTTGCTCTGATCTGCTCGGGGTGGGCCCCCTTAATTGGATCCTCCGTTCGGGGAAGATCCCCCTGGGGGGCATAGCAAAGGTTGCGTTGCGTTCCTTTGTGGATGGAGGAGCGGGGCATATGGCTCCTTTGGGGATCCCAGGAAATGATCACTTGGAAAGATCGAATTTGTTTGCCAGGCGGTTGCCATGCGGTTGCCATGCGGCTCCCGTTCGGTTGTAGCTTCAGCACTTCCGCACAGTTCGTCCCAATTTGGTTTCCTTTTGCGCGGCAAGTCGCCCAAGCCGGGCCGCCAACCTCGCCGTGCTTAAAAAAAAAAAAAAACTCGCCTCCACTTTTGCGAGCAACACAATGGTGATGGCAGCACGTCAGCCCGTTTAACTGATCCCCTAAATGCATCTCCTTTACGTTGGATAATTTTTTTCTCAAAAAGTTGCAACTTTGGGCTTCTTCACTTTGGTAAGAGGGACGCGTTAGCCATCGCGCGCGTATTTTTTTTTTTTTTTTTTTTTTCCAGTGAGCTGAGCAATCGCGTTTTGGCTGTTCCGAAGGGTCATCGAGGGAGCGGCAAAATAGCAGGCAGGATATATCAAATAGGATATAACAGATAGATTATACCAAATAGGAGACATCAGAACAGCAACGCGGCAACGCAACGACCGACGAAACGTTCCAAACGCGCTGGTGAGGCGGCGCCTGTTTTCCCTTTGAATGAGCGGCATGGAGAAGACCAAGAAGAAGAAAAAGAACAGCAGCAACAGCCAAAGGAACAAACGCGAGGAAACCGCCGCGACCATTTTTAAAGTCCCCCGTTACATCCCCCAGGACGACGTAGATGGCGGCGAATTCTACGCCAAGGGGAAAGATGAGGCACTGAAAAAAGAGGATGGCCTGCCCAGAGGTGACCAAACAGGCACCCCACGAGTTGGTGACCCTGCCCAGGGGGGAGAAGAAAAATCCAGCCACCAAGTGGAAGCAGACCTCCACTCCGACCTCGACTTAGAAGCAACTGAAAAGGTATGGTTTTCCAATTTGTTGCGCAAAAAGGGGGAGCAACACTCCGGGGAGGGGCATACACAGGGCGGGTCAGCTCCCTTCTCGGGAGGAAAACCCAAATCGGAGGAGGAGGAAGAAGAAGACCGCACGGAAGATGACGAGGAAGACGAAATTGTTATTAATGCCGATGCTATTTTTAAAAATATTTATCCCTTTTTTAAAACGGAGGAGGACCCAAATTATTTCAAGTACAAAAAGCAGCTGCAGAAAATTGTAAAAAATAAGTCGTGAGGAGGTTAGCGGTGTCCCGTCCGTTTTGCCAGCACCAGCAGATGAGGAGCCTCGAGTTCTCTCTCCCACCTAGCGTAGCTGTGTCTAAGAGGGTACACATGTGGGAATTCACCCCGGGGGGCGTGCTCCCCCGGGCGCAATGAACATATAAACGTTTCCCCCCCCTTTTAATATCTAATTAAGGTTTTTTTTTTAATTTTTTTTAACATTTTTTTAACTTTTTTTCGTGCAAAGGTTTTTTTTCCCCTGAAAAACTAGCTTGCCCAGTGGGGAAGGCGGCAAATGGAGCGCACCTCCCAGCTAGGCCGCCCCTCCCTGAAACAAGTCATCGGGGCCGAACATGATGTTGAGCCCGTTGTCCACGTAGATGGTCTGGCCAGTGACCGCCCTACTCTCCTTGGACAGCAAAAAGGCGGCCACGGCCCCGACGTCCGTGGAATAAAGCTTCTGCTGAAGAGGCGCATATTTTTCTGAGTAATCAATGGCGTAATCTATAAACGCCAAGTTTTTCTTTTCCCCTTCGTTTCCCCCGGATTGGGGAGTGGCTTTCTTGATGGCAGTTGCAGCCCTGGATTTGAGTGGCCCCGCGCTGATGGTATTAACCCTAATTTTGTGTTTTCTCCCCAGGTGGTAGGCTAAAGTTCTCGTGTCGGACTCCAAGGCTGCCTTAGCACTTGACATGCCTCCCCCATACCCAGGCACCACCTTCTGACTAGCGTAGTAACTCAAGGATATTACACTCGATTGGGGGTGCATAATTTTGCAGAAATGTTTGCATAGGGCTATGAGAGAATAGGAGCTTTTGCTGAGGGCGTCCAGATAGCCACCTCGACTGGTCTCAAGTAGACTCCTCTCCACTTCTCTCCCATTAGCCAGTGAATGAACTAGCATGTTTATCTTTCCATATTTTTTATATACCAAATTGGCAACCTCCTCAATGGAATAGCTATCTAAGCTGGCGTATCTTTTGTTCTTCCTCGTTTCCTCGTCTACATCGCTGGCAGAATCAAACGCGGCGTCGAAGGGGAGGATGTCTAGAAGCTCCATTTTTTTACCTTCTCCAATTATCATGTCGCTATCAAATTTGCCACTTTGGAGGTTCTTCATGAAAATGTTATACACTGGTGGCCATACGCCTAGAATTATTTTTACATTTTTTTTGCTCAATTCTTTTGCGATTCCCCACCCGTATCCATTGGTGTCTCCCACTCCCGCGATGAAGCAGATGTCTCCAAGGGGTTCTCCCTTTCCATTTATCCCTTCCGCTTGCCCACTTTGCTCACTCACCATGTGTTCTGCAGGGGATGAATGTTGTGAGATTTTCCTCTTATGAGCTACCCCCTTTATTGCTTTGCTGGTAATGAACTGCATTTCCCGGGAGTTCCCTCTCCTTTCGATTTCCCACTTGGGTTGTCCGCCCCCCTTCAAGGCACTCCTCAGCATCGCGCTGACAGAGGCGATGTACAGCAGTAGGGTCGCCAACTGGACCACTCTTCTCACGTGCATCATCATCCGGCTGTCTAGCGAAAATGTGGTTTCCCCTGCGAGTTGTGCGAAGTGACGCTTGAAATGCGGAGAAGTTCTTTTCCCCGCCTGCGGAAGGCACGCCGTTTAACCCCTTCAACAGATCAGCTGCAGCTATGTAGAAGGCACACTCGCAGGGGTGATGATGTCCCGATTTTCTCCCGTGTTTCCACTTCCCCCTTTCGCGTAAAGATGGTGCGCCAGCTGGTGGAGGTACATTCGGGGGGGAGGGAGCCAAACTCCTGGGGAGGGCAGGCTTGAAAAAAAAGTAGCAAAATGGACTTCCAGCGCAGGGCTGTTCTACACAGTGCATGCAGGGCTCACCGGTGGGTAACTTTTCCCTTCGTGTGATAAATTGTGTATTTTTTTTTTTTCATTTATTTATTTACTCATTTGTTTTATTTATTTATTTGCTTATTTGTTTATTTACTTATTTATTTATTTATTTATTTATTTATTTATTTATTTATTTATTTATTTATTTATTTATTTATTTATTTATTTTATTTTTTTTTTTTTTTCTCCACGGAGGCCCTCCTGGTTGCCCCAGGCCGCGTCGTATGCCCGCGCCGTTCAGCGGCCCCCGCATGGTGCGCCCACATTTGCGGGACATTTGCGGGACATTTGCGGGACATTTGCGGGACATTTGCGGGACATTTGCGGGACATTTGCGGCAACGTTTGCGGCAACATTTGAGGCAACACTTGCAGCAACAATTTTCGGAACGCTTGTTGCACATCCAGCTGCACATCAACCTGCACACCAATTTTCCCACTTTTGTTTTCTCTGCTCTTCCCGTTCATGTCACACCCTCCTGAAGTCCCCCCTCCCGCGCCTTACAACTGCAGAGTGCACGCAGGCGGGCGGGTAATTTCCACACTGGAGGGCTGAGCAAAGAAAGGGACTTTCAACTCCCTGTCGCGGCGAGGAAACGCTTGCCGAGTTGGCCTCCCAGGAGTTGTTTTTTTTCCCCATTTTCGCTGTCCCCTTTTGTCCCATTTTTTTTTCCGCCTTTTCCGCTTTCCCGTTTTGTCCCCATTTCCGCTGTTCCATTTTTTTTTCCCTTTTTTTTCCCTTTTTTTTCCCTTTTTTTTCCCTTTTTTTTCCCTTTTTTTTCCCCCCTTTTTGCTGCGTCTTTTTCCTTCATCTTAAATCTAGAAAGGAAGAAGGGAACTCCACGCAAAAACAACCTACGTGAGAGCATGTCAACTGCTAACCACTTCCAGAACTACGTAACGCATACCCTTGGGGAGGGTGTCACTGAGGAAAGCACCCCCACTGTGCGGGTTAATGCCAGCCCAATTCCTGCGCACGGCATGAAAGCAGACTCTCAGGTGAGTTTTCCTCCTCGTGGAGTGATTTCACCTGAGTAACGCCTTCTCGGAGGGGCAGAAGGAGTGAGCACATTGGTATGGTTACCCGCTAGACGCGCGGAGTGTCTACACAGCTTCCGCTTCATCACCCGCATGTGTGCTTTTCCTCCCCCGTATGAACAGTTTAAAACACTGATTGAGCACCTGCACATCCTCAAGTTCAAGCTGGAAAAGGAGAAAAAAATGCACAAGCGGAAAAAGAAGGGTCTACCAAAGGGGGAGGGGGCGCGCCAGGAAGACAAAACAAACGCGAAAGGGGCACATAGTAGGGTCCAATTCGAAAGTGGCAATCCGCAGAAGAGGGAGGAACGGACCAGTAGCACGTTAATGAGGAGGTTAGCCCAAAATTGTGAATGGCACAAAAGGGGCGATCATCAAATGTGTGCAAAAAAAAAGAAGAAGTTACCTGATGGATCAGAGAGAATGGTTCTCCTTTTATCATGTGTGTGTTTTTTTTTCCACCCCCTTGTAGGGACGATGGCCTTGCCGCGGATGACCCGGATGCCCCAGATGACCCAGCTGACCCAGCTGACCCAGAGGGGGAAAGTTCGTGCCCCATTCCGCAGGTGAGAAATGAATACGCACATAGGAGGGAGGAGTCTACTTGCGCGTAACCCCTTACACCAGCTTCTTCCCCTTCTTACTGACACCTGGTCACCGCGCATGCAATTCATCCAACCCCGTTGCAGCTAATCCAGACCATCGAAATTTACAAACACAGAAATGCAGAACAGCAACGCGAAAAAGTCCTCCTGATTGAGAAATACGAACGTGTCCTGAGGAAAATCAGAAAAAGGCACATCCACCAAATTGGACAAATTAAAAATAACGTCCTCCTCGATGTTGATTTTTTAATTCAGTACGGCTGAGAGTAATACGACTAGCCATTTGAGAAAAAAAAAAAAAAAAAAAAAAAAAAAAAAAAAATCACACTGCACACACAATTGGCATGTTTTTTCCCCCCTTCCAGAAAGTACAGGAATGTATCCCTTGAACTGCTGCAAATTGGTCGGAAGAAGGAGAAGGAGAAAAGGGAGGAGAACAGGAAGATGACCGAAATGTGCGTAGCCGCTTGCAGGAGGTTTGAAGCGGATGTGAAGGAGAGCGCGAAGGTAGGGGCTGCGTTGCACACATGTTTGGCCTGAATAGTTGTTCCTACTCCATTCGTGTGCTTATTTCGGGTATCTTCGTGCATTTATGATGGTAATCCCTTCAGAGCTGCCACCTGTTGGTAAACCGCGCGTCTACTCCCCCTCACTGCCTTTTACAGACCGCCATGCAGGCACAACAGGCCGAAGTGGCCAAAGCAATCGGTGACGCCAAGAAGGAAAACGCAGCCTTGAAGAAAAAAATGTACTCCTTTAAGCGCAGTGGAGCATACCCCTGGGGATGTTTTCTTCCCACGCGTTTCTCCCCCGTCCACACACACAATCACGTGGTTACGCCAACTGGTTGCTCTCCCCCTTCCACGCATACACAATAACGTGTCCGTCGTGCCAACTGGTTGCTCTCCCCCTTTAGATCAGAGCTGAAGAACCAAATGGAAGAGGACAAACGTAAGGCGGGGAGCATCGAAGTGAAGGCGCTGCAGAATCGACTAAGGGAACAGTGCACAGTGAATGATGAGCTGAGAAGCGCCATTTCGCGAGAGAGGAAAGAACACGAGATGAGTCTTATGGACCTGTACTCGAAGGTATCTCTGTTGTGTTGCCCCAATTGGGGTTTATTCAACAGGAGGGGGAAAACGCTGAGGGGTGATGATTCCTCCGCGTGTCACATGCGGTATGTGCATAATTTTTTTTTTTTTTTTTTTTTTTTTTTTTTTTCGCTTCCTTGTGCAGGTCGATTTGCAAATAAAAACTTACGAGGAAAACATCGTGAAGGTATTCCACGACATCCTTCTGCGGAACAAAATCAACATGGGGGTGGACGAGTTGTCTCGCTGCATCCAAGTGACGATGGACGCGCACTACGGGCAGGGCAAACTCCCCGCCGACTGATACGCGCTGATCAGGGGGCGCCAGCAAGTTACGCCTCACCATGCAAGCAGATACAGACGTATGGATATATGCCATGGGTATGTAGTATGCACGTGTGTATATGTAGTGTGCATTTGTAGTGTGCATTTGTAGTGTGCCGAGTGGCGGTCCCCCTTTTTTGTTTTCCCCTGCGGTGTGCCACGGGGACTGGAGCGAAGCAAAACTGAGCAGTTTGCAAAAATGGGAAAATGTTGCAACGCGCGTCGCCCCAGTTCGGCTACCCCCCACAATGCACACACAAACACATATACATATGTATATATATATATGACCAAAAATAGGCGTGGGTGGGGTCGGCACCGAAATGGGCGACGCGGTATGACTTCCCCCACCTCCAGCGAAGGGCCCCTCAAACTGGTAACGCTTCTCCGCCTGCTCCTCTACTTCTCCTACTTCTGCTTCTCTACTGCTGCTTCTTTATTGCTGCTTCTCCCGCTTCTCTCCCTTCTCCCCCTGCGCGGGGCCGGGCAACAGGGAGGCGAAGCGCAACATGCCATAGGAGTACGCCGCCAAAACGAGGCACGCAAAAAATAGGGGAAACAAGAGAGACTGAAAGAGGAGGTTGAAAGTGCCCATTGTTACGTTGCAAAAGAGGAACACTGCCAGGGAGTGCCGGTTCATTTGTTGCAAAACTGGGATGGTGGTGGTCTTCTCGCGGAGGAGTACCTTCTCTACGAGGTAGCTCAGGGCAGCCGCGAAGAGACTCACGGAGGAGACAACACATATGTAGTTCGCGTTGCAAAGGATGCGCACACTGTAATTTCGGTAGTAATTCAACAGCAGGTGCAGCAGGTGGAAGAGGAGGGACAGGGCAAGCAACTTCAGGGTGAGGCGGACAGGGGAGCGCTGGCCATGTCCCTCCCCCGGCGTTCGCGCCGCCTCATCCGGTCTTCGCGCCGCCTTTCCTCGCTCCCACTGCTGCCCCTCATCCGGAAACACATAGCCATTCCATAGCGAAAACGAAAAGAGGTACAAATTGACGGACCCGATGACGTTCATAAGGCCCTCTCTGTTCTGCGAAAAAAAGCCGCTCCGTTCTGCCTCGTCAACCACTAAATAACTCGTAATGTCCAGGCGCCAAATTATAATTTCATACAAACAGATGAGGACGCAGCTCAGGTGAAAGGTGCGTTTAACCCCTCTTATCAAGCAGAGTAGGGCGTTACAAGTTAGGAGAGTAAAAAAGAGAGTAAGAAAAAAATTCCAGTGCATCCCATACTCAGTTAAGCTGTAATTATAATTGAAAAGCTTCACTGCAATGTATCTAGCTATTCCAAGGAAAAATAAAATGAAATGCTTCCAATCGATTAGGTGTCCCTTGCGGTTCGCAGAATGGAGCTTTTTACTGTTTAGAGAATACGCGCTCGATGTGATGCACCCCCCCACCCCTAAATCCATCAAAGTGTTACCAAAAAAAAAAGACTTGGAAAATTGCCTTGGGAAAAAATAAAAGTCCACAGCGAATATGCATATGTAGGTGATGCACAGGTTGGCTAGCCTCATATGGACCAAACACTTGCGTCTCTCCTCTTGCGTATCATCACCTTGTGGGTTGCCGCGGATGGTGTGCCAATCGCCCGTGTGTTGGCCCGTTTGCTCCCCCATGTGCTGCCCCCCCCTTCTGCAAGAGACGCCCCTGAAGAGCCCGCAAAAAAACACATAGACGAGTAACACCCCAAGTAGGCTCACATGGGAGTAAAAAAAAAAAAGGTAACTGATTATCGGGCAGTACACCAAACATAGGGTTAGAAATACTTGGCACTTTTTCAACGCAGGGAATTCAAGCAGGAGGCTCTTCTCCACGTAAGTGCAAAGAGAAAACACCAGCAGCAGCATGTATATGTGGTATGTGCTGACCACCATTGGCTTGCTATGATCCGATGCGCTCTTCATTAAATTATAATCGTCTGAGTTAAGCTTATACAAACAAGAATCCCACGATAGGAGGTCTAAATAGGAAGATATTTCCCCCCTTTTTATCTTAACTTGGATCCCACGTTCGTTTTGCACATCCTGGTACGACAGGTACACGGCATCATTTGTGATGAGAACTCTTTGGAGGGAGACCTCCCCTTTGGCTTCCTTCCCAAAGGAGCCTACCACCAAGTTGTAACTCTCCTCCTGTCCTTTCCTAACATCCTTCTTATATGTTAACACAATTTTATAGTACATTTTGGCTAACTCTAACATGTATAGCTCGTCATGTGCGGGAGAGTAACTCCCCAGGTTCTCTCTTGCAGTCGCTCCATACGTGAAGGTTTCACCACTTGCTGCTTTGCTTCCTAACCGGAATGGGAAGCTGGGCGCATCCAGCATGTGCCTCACATTGAAGGGGCACATGATGAGGTAGACGAGGAGGTTCAAATGCGCCATGTTGCGTGGTGGGCCGCCCTACAAGCGAGGGACTCACGCGGTGGATATCAGCGGGGGAAAAGAGAAACACACTCGGTTATGAAGTGCCTCCTCATGGTGCAGGTAGTGCAGGGGGGGGGAAGAAATGGCAAAAGGGGAAGTTGGTCGTTCGCGAGGGAACGACCCACAAATGGGCTTTTCACAAATGGGTTTTTTACAAACGAGTTGCTACAAATGGGTATTTACAAATTGGGGGTAAACAAATGGGGGCAAACAAATGGGGGCAAACAAATGGGGGCAAACAAATGGGGGTAAACAAATTGGGGTAAACAAACTGATGGCAAGCCGCCAATGTGGTTAGCCGCCAATCCGGTCAGCCGCTCCTCGGGCGCACTTTGGGGTGACACCAAAAAGGAATGGCTGAAGGAATGGCTGAAGGAATGGCTGAAGGAATGGCTGAAGGAACGGCTGAAGGAACGGCTGAAGGAAAGGGCTGCTTGCGCAGGCTTAAATAACGCATGCCACTCGACCAAAGTTACAGAGCAGCACGCGAAACGAAAAAAGCGGAGCACAAATGCTACAAAAAAAAGGTGACTGTGCGAAATGAAATACACAGGGTGACGTTACGAAAGGGGGGGGTTTCTTGTTGGTGGAAGTTTCTCCTTTTTCCGTTGCCTCTTAACCCCCGCGGTTCCTCCAGCTTGGCGTTCCCGTGGGAAGCCCGTCAACCAATGGCTAACCCGCTTGGGGATGTGGCCCCCCTCTCTCTCCTTGTGTGATCTGACGGTGTTCACCTTTTGAGCTGCTTTGCCATTCACTTGCAACTTGTGCGTCCTCTTCACTTGTCAATGGCGACGGCCAGGAAATACGATGGCGGCATCGTGTTCAGGGGGAAAAAATACAGGGGAATGTAATCGAAGCGCTGGAAAGGGGGAAAAATAAAAGCAGTGTAAATGTGCGTTGGTGGAACTTTTTTTTTTTTTTTTTTTACTCCGCGTAAGCGTCGCGGTGGAGGGATAATCAACCAGGGGGCTCGGTTCAGATGAACGGAGCAGTGGTGCCTTTTTTTTTTTTTTTTTTTTCTTCCTCCCCAGGATATTTATCATATGTGTGTGCCTCTCCATACCTTGTACACCCTCCTCATGATGACCTTTCTCTTGTTGGCACTGTAAACATGAAGTGTCAGCTGCGACGGGAAAAAAAAGGGGGGCCAAAAAGGATGTGCAGCAAATGTACGTCATACGCGTTTGCGGCCTTGGCCCAGCTTGCCAACTGTATGCCATGCTCGTTGCATTTCCTCTGTTCCGCCTTACCTCCTGCTTGGCCATGTTAGCTTGTATGACGTAGTTGCTCAAATATTCCTGAAATGGGAAGTGGGGAGATGCACGCAAATGTGTTCACCTGTTTGTGCGTTTGCGAGAGTGGTCATATCGTATGCGCAGGGGGAGTCTCCTCCGGGGGAGGGGAAACGGGACGGCCGCGAATTCTACCTGGTGGCTCTTATTCATCTTGCTGATGTGCTTTTCGTAACCGCTGTAGTAGAGGCTCTGGGGGGGGAGGCGGAGGAAAGGGTGAGCGAAGAAACGGTGAGTGAATAATTGCGCAGCGGGGGAAAAACAGTTTCACATGTGATCGCGCTCAGGCGTGCCGATCCGCTGAGTCGTCGGCACGGAAAACCATCTCTCTCTTTTTACATTTTCAAATGAGAAGGACTTGAAGAATATGGAGGCCTTCTCCCTGTAGATGTCCATGATGATGCCTGCGGGGGGGAGAAGTGCACGCGTGAAGGTGTGCGCAAATGGCATGCGCGAGGGTGAGCAGAAATTGATGGACAGACGAACGAATGCGCAGACGAATGACTCACCCCTGTTGTAACCCGGATGGTCCCGCTTCTGCAAGTACAAGCAGAAAAAGGCCTGAAAAAAGAAAAAATAAAAAAAAATATATTCACGCGAGTGATGGCATATAAAGACGGCACTCCCCAAATGGTGTACTACTCCTCAATCGAGTGGGGAAGGGACAGTCCACTTCTCCCCGCCAGGTGTTTTTCTCCTGCCGTGGGGACTGGCCCCCTCCCGTGGGCAACTCTCCGTGCATAGTAAACCGCTTACAATTTCGCAGTCTATCTGGGCCCACTTCGACTTCGTCTTGCAGTTGTTGCAGTTTTCGCAAATTTTCTCGATGATGCCCTAAAGGGGGGAAAAAAGGGGGCGCAACATAGGTGGGTGTGGCAATGCGCAAAAGGGGTAGCCGCGAATATGCAACTAGGCAATGGCGCTGACGCAACGCTTCCACTCTGGTGAGCGCTTCTCCGGTGAGCTGCTACCCCGGCGCGCTGCTACTACGCACCACGTCGGAGGTGTCCCGCGCGGCCAGGATCTCCTGCCGGGTGCTCAGCTGGGCACTCAGCTTATTCTCATCGCTGATGATTTTCTTCATAACGCGGTGAACCAAAATGTCTGGATAGCGTCTAATAGGAGAGGTAAAGTGAGTATACAGCAGAAACGACAGCGCGTAGTGGTAAGTGCTCATGTGGTTGTCCTTAATATGCTTAAAGGTATGGTACTCTGCTCGCATCATTTTCTTCTTGGCATAGGCACAGACAATGTCAGAGATATTTCTACTCTTCTGTTTAATAACACTTCTAGCCTCATCAAGAAATTTTAAAATATGCCTCAAATCGGACACTTGCAAATAAATCCCATGCTTCTCTAAAACCTCAATGATGTCACTTGTCTCTATTATATTATCCATACTATGGCACCTAAAAACGGAGAGGTCCCTATATTTGCTAAAGTACTGGCGGATGGCTACCAGCTTGTTGGCACTTAGCATGAGTTCCTCCACTAGGTAATTTGCAAAGGTAAATTTCTTCTTCACAATTGCGATGGGGGTACATGTGCTGGAGAGGATGATATTCATCTTATCGTTGTTGAAGAGGAGCGAGCCATTATTCTTCCGAATGACTCTTGCCCGCTTGGTAACCTTATGCATGTAGTACAGATTTTTCACAATGTGGAAGATCTTCCTGTAGGACAGCTTGTAGTTCCTGTTGTTTAGGCTTTGGAAGATTTTGAGGATGGCCTTCACTCCCCTCTTCACTTCTCCGTGCTGCAGGATTTGCTGCTTCGCCGCGGGGGGCAGCGCGTTATTGCTTCCGTTAAGCAGCACATTACTGCTGGCGGTGGGAAGCATGTCATTGCTGGCGGTGGGAACCATGTGGTTGACCCCGTTGATGCCGCTCCCCTTGCTGCCGCTCCCCTGGGCGGCCTTCTCGCACGAGGCGCCTTCGCACTCCCCGCTGGCGCTCTTCTTCTTTTTCGAGTAGAAGTGCAGGTTGAGGAACTTCCTATACAGGCTGCTCTTTTGGCCAGCTTGCTCCTTCTCAGTTGCGATGGGAGCGATGGGAGAGATGGGCGAGATGGGCACAAGGTGCTCCTCAAGGTTGAGCGGCTCTCCAATCGCTCCTCCCTCCGGGCGCTTGCCCCCCGCGGGGACTGCCAAAACGCGCGAGCCGCTCCTACTCCGTTGCTCCTTCATCAAACGGTTAATCACCTTTCTCAATTTGCCATAGGTCTTCACAAGCAAATACACCTCCTCATAGGTAAACCTCACCTTGCTGTTTATTATGCTCTCCTTGATGAAGAACGAATTGTGGTCAATTCTGCCTGCACTGTCCATGTAAAAAAAAATTGACAAACATAAGCGGCTGCTAATCGGGTCCAGGCTACACAGAGACTCACTTAAAATTCTGGAAATCATGGGGAAGCATGTGTGCGTTAGGTAAATGGTCATGGCTCTATTCCGCGCATCGATATCCAGGGAGGAATTCTCTTTAATGAAAAAGGCCACGTCTGTGATGTGCACTCCCACTTCGAACAAGTTATACCTCTTCCACTTCTTTTCGGTCATTTCTTTTATTATTTCCTTCAGGGTGATGTTCCTCTTGCATTTTTCGCAGAAGAGGTCGTGGCTGCTCAGCACGTCCCTCCCTATGTCTTCGTTCAGGTACTTTTTAAAGATGTGCTGGTACTTGGCCAGCTTGCCGGGGGGGGTCGCGCCATCACGGCGAGGGTCACCGAGGCGGTAGTTGCCGTAGGCGTTGCCATCTCCCTCAACATTTGCTTCCTCTCCCACACCGTTTGCTTCCTCTCCCACACCGTTTGCTTCCTCTCCCACACCGTTTGCTTCCTCTCCCACACCGTTTGCTTCCTCTCCCACACCGTTTGCTTCCTCTCCCACACCGTTTGCTTCCTCTCCCACACCGTTTGCTTCCTCTCCCTCACCGCTTCCCTCCCCTCCGTCATCGCTTCCCCCCCGCGCGCTCGCCTCGTTTTCCCCACCCCGGCCAGAATCCCACACAGAGGAGTCCTCGAAGGGGTTCCCGCAGCTGTCTAGGGGACCGCCCCCGTCTCTCCGTTCGCCCTTCCTCACACCTCTGTGCGATATGTGGGATCTGTGAGATTTGTGAGATCCCCTCCTGGAGAGGAGGACCCCCGAGTCTGTTTCGAACTCGCCACAGTTGTGGTGCGCCCGGAGGGAGTCCGATTTGGGCCTTCCCTTCTGGCTGCCCACCCCTGGGTACTTCTCAACCTCTTTCCCCATGTAAAATTTTTTTTTTTTTTTTTTTTTCTTTTTCCCCTCCATTTTATCCTTAACAAAATTTTCGTACTTAATATCTTCCATCTCCTTGATGTATTTATTCTCCTTCAACGTCTGGAAAAAACCATCGTCCTCTTTAACAAAAAAGGAGAGATTTTTTTGCAAAATGGACTCTTCGATTTCCCCATTGTGGACCATCAAATTGTGAATGACTTTAATGTAAAAATTACACTTGAGGATTTTTTTTTTGCTTATTCTGCTGATGTTAATGGCATCATCCAGATCCCTGGCCGTTTCCGGATCGATGGTGAAGATGCATTTTTTGCTCAAGTCAATCCGCTTTTTTATTTCCTCATTCACAATATCGCTGTATAAAATCTCTTTGCTCTTCAATTTTTTTAAAAAGTTATCTTCCAAAGGTTCTCTCAAATTAAAATTTAAATTGTAGTTGAGCAAAATAGCATTTTGCATGTTGTGAAACAGGTCATTTTGACCCAGCAGCTCTACAATTCTCCCTTCTGGGAACAATTCATTCGTGTTCCACTGGAAAATTTTTATATAGACGAGCTGGTTCGTTATGTCTGTGACGTTGCTGCTCTTCATGAATTCAATTATGTGTTTGTTTTCTACCTTAATGAATGGGATGCTTTTTTTAAACGGGATGGCCATGCTGAACTT
Organism: Plasmodium vivax; assembly: GCF_000002415.2. Taxonomy (NCBI): domain Eukaryota; phylum Apicomplexa; class Aconoidasida; order Haemosporida; family Plasmodiidae; genus Plasmodium; species Plasmodium vivax. Next base: position 1,408,216 of record NC_009916.1, on the reverse strand, counting down.
TTGCTTTTTCATTTTCTCCCTGAAGATGCACACGTACTGGATGTTCGACCCGTGGTGCTCCTCGATGTAGATTACTTTTCCGGACGGTTCGTCGGCCTTCTCTCCATTCACTTCTTCCGGCCGGGTACATGACTTGGCTCCCCCCTTCGCGTGCTCCCTATCGGTGCGCTTTTTCCCCCGCTTGGCCTCTCCAACCTCGCCGGCCTCTCCCCACTTCTCCCTCTTCAACTTGATCACCACTGCGTCCCCGTCGATCGCCCTGTTCATGTCCTTCTTCGACTTTATGTGGACCTTCAGGTCGTTGCACATGACGAACCCGTAGTCGTGCCTCCGGACGGTGAGGATGCCCTGCGAGAAGGGGAGGAGCCGCGCGCAGCGGCGTTGAGCGGTGTTAAGCGGTGTTGAGCGGTGTTGAGCAGTGTTGAGCAGTGTTATGCAACGTTAAGCAAATGTAAGAAATGTTAAGCAATTTAAGCACTGCTAAGAAATGCTAAGCAAATGTTATGCACTGTTTGGCGGCAAAACCGCCGCATAGACGCTGGGACGCCGCGGGGGAGAGCCAGCGCACGCGCTTTCCACCTTTTTTCACTTTTTTTTTCACGCGGCTTTCGCGAGGATGGCCGCCTGGAGGGCGCGCCCAAACGATTCGCCCCCCTCGAGCAGCGCAGACGCGAAGGAGCCCATCCACGCCAGCACCAACCCGATCAAGCGGTACACTCCGTAGCCACTTACCCGTATGTACTTCTTCTTGATGATGCCCCTAATGGCCTTCTCCTGAGTTATGTATTCATCATAAATGGTCCTCCCCCCCTGGGCCGACATCCTCTTCTGCTTGTCACTGGACGTGGCATCGATGAAGTTGTAGTCGTTGTTTGGGGGGGGGTCCGCCTGGGTGTCTTCGCTGGGGTTGTCCCCCCTCCTGGAGGAGTCCTCCGTGAGGTTCCCCTCCACGCGCTCCGCTGCTGCCTTCGCGGCTGCTTTGGCCGCTGCCCGTTTTGCCTTCCTCGCCTTCTTGGCCTTCTTCGCCTCCTTGACCTCCTTGGCCTTCTTCGCCCTCTTCTCCGACTCCTTGGCCTTCTCCACCTCCTTCGCCTGCTTCTCCTCCTTCGCCTTCTTCTCCTCCTTCGCCTTCTCCACCTCCTTCAACTTCTTCTTCTTCCCCTTCTCCACCTCCTTCATTTTCCTCTTTTCCTCCTTTTTCATTTCTTTCATTTTTTTCTTCTCCTCCTTTTTCGTTTCCTTCACCCTCCTCTTTTCCTCCAGCAGCAGTTCCTTCCTCCTCCGTTTCTCTTCCTTCCGTTTGGCCTTCTTCTTAATCTTCTCCTCCCTCTTAAGCTTCTCCTCCCTCTTGAGTTTCTCCTCCCGCTTCCTTTTTTCGCAACCCTCTACGCTGTCACCCACTTCGCTCGACTCCTCCACTTCCTTCTGAAGGTTACCTCCTTTTTTCCCCTTTTCCTTCTTCCCCTTGGGCTTCACTTTTTCATTCTCCGGAGTCCCTCCGAGTGTCCCCCCAGCGTCTTTCTCCAAATACATGTTCTTCACCACGCTGGAAAATTGCTCGTTCAGGTCGTAGATGGCGTTGTACAGGTTGTAGTTGTACACAACGCTGTCTCCGCTCTCCGTCGCGTGGTCGCTCAGCTGGGCGAGCTCCTCCTGCAGATGCTGCTTCGTCTCCTTCGTCTCCTCCTCCTTCTTCTGCTGCTGCTCCTCCTCCTGCCGCTGCTCCTCCTCCTGCCGCTGCTCCTCCTCCTGCCGCTGCTCCTCCTCCTGCCGCTGCTCCTCCTCCTGCCGCTGCTCCTCCTCACTCTTCCCTCCCTTCGCGGGGTCCTCCCCTTCGTCCCGTCTCCCCATTGCCACTATCCCCTGCGCTAGCGCCTGTGCGAACTCGTGAGCGCTTCCCTTCTGCTCCTTCCGTTTCTTCCTCCCCTTCTCTTCCTCCTGATTCCCGTCGCTGTCTTCGGCAACTGCGGCGTCTCGCCTGTCAACGCTGTGGTTGGTCGTCGTCGTCGTGTTGTTGCTGTTGACCTTGCCGATGCTCAGCACGCGGTTGGTCTCTTTCGCGCTCAGGTTCACCAGGTCGTTGTTCGTGGACCGATTTTCGCTCTTCACCAGGTGGTTGTTCTGGGACCGATTTTCGCTCTTCACCAGGTGGTTGTTCGTGGACCGATTTTCGCTCGCCACCTCCTTCTCTCCTTTCTCTTCATTCTCGCGCTTCCACTGGTGGGCGCTTCTCCCGTCCCGGGCGTACACATGGGGGGCCTTGTTCACCGGCACGAGGTCACTCTGCTCCCCATCTCCCTCATCCTCGTCAGCCTCATTGCAGTAATTCATGTACTCTTGGAAGTAGTTTCTCCTCCTATACGTGTTCACCACAAGGACGGATGCATCTGAGCTGGTGTTTTGAGATGTGGCCAGGTCTTCCCTCTTGCTACTCTCCACAGATGATATTTCTTTACTTAGCTTATCAGTCGCTACACTGCTCATAAAATTATTAACATATTCAACGATGCTGTTTTTTTTCTTTTCCCTTTTCGGTTCTAGTACGTTGTAATGGCTGCTCCACCGAGTGGTACCTATGTCGTAAGCATAGACGGACGATTTCTTTTGCCTTTCTTTCAACCTAGCTGTGTGGCTGCTTTGTGGGGAGACCCTCCTCTGCATCTGGGTCTCATCGTTTTTCTTTAGCTCGGGGGGAGACCCCACTTTGGAGGGGTTCACTTTGGAGGAGCTCACTTTGGGGGGGCTCACTTTTGGGGGACCCACTTTGGGGGAGCCCTTTTTCGCAGAAGTAGTTTTCCCCGTTGTGGGCACCATTCGGTCTGCTTCCCTAACTACTGCTGTTCTCCCCGCAGTTGGTACCTCCCCAGCGATCTGCCCGGGGAGCTTCTCCGGGAACTTCTCCTGGAACTGCTCAACCGTGGCTGCCTTTCCCTTTTTGATCACTCCCTTCACTTGGGGAGACGCCAATCTGTTTCGTTCTCCCTCGCAGTTGGAGGCCCCCTCCGAGGGGCTCCACCCCTCACTGCCGTTTTGTCCCGCGTCGAAAAGCGGTATGTCGTAACGTGGTAGGTTGTAACGCGGTAGGTCGCCACGCGGTTCCTCGCCACGTAGTTTTTCGGCACGTAACTTTTCGCCGCGTGACTTGTCCCCCCTGGTCATGATGCCTATCAGCCTGTCAATTTCTCCGTTCAGGTAATTCAGCGCTAGTGGCTCCCCTTCCGTTTGCCCCTTCGCACTTTCGCCCGTTTTGGCTTCCTTCTCGGTGAGGTGCTCGCTCAACAGGTTCATCAGGACGAACGCCTTGTGCCTGAACGACGTTACATCTTCCTTGCATATGGGGATGGCCGCAGGGGGGTGGGCAGAAGACTTCGCGGCTGGTTTTGCGGCCGACTTCGCCGCTAACTTCGCTGCTAACCTCTCGGCCGACTTCTCCGCGCTGCAAAACGAAGAGGGGCTCCTTCTGGAAGCCTCCAACGAGTCGCCCACCGAATCTATCCGCACGTCGCTCCTCCTCAGCAGCAGCTTCACATCCTTTTCTATCAGCTCTAGTGACCTCTTCAGAGTGTCAATTTCGCGGTCCCTTTTTTTCATTTCTTCGTTCACCATTTTGAGCAGCTGCTCGGAGCCTTCGCGGGGCGCCTCCGGTAGATGCGGGGCTTTCACGGTGCTGCTCTTTTCTACGCTACTCTTAGCGGTACTACTCTTGGCGGTGCTGCTCTTTTCTATGCTACTCTTAGCGGTGCTGCTCTTAACTGTGCTGCTCCTGTCCATGCTGCTCTTTGTGGGTCCCCCCCCCTCAGCAGCGTCGCTGTCCCCCTCGTCAGCGCGCAGGGGGGCCATATCCTCCTCTGCCTCGATGGCATTTTTGCTTTTCTTTTTCTTCTTCTTTTTCTTCTGTTTGACGCTCTGACTGTCCTCATCTCCCTGCGAGTCCACGCCCATGATCCCCTGTGCAGACCTACTACTCGCGCTCTCATATGCACTGGAGTTCCCGCGCAAGAGTTCCCTAACGTGCCTGTGTATAGCCAAATATTTTGCGTAATTCGCCTTGTCCTTCTGTACGTTCTGCGTGAGATAAACACACACGGCCTCCACACACAACAGGTACTCATCCGACGAAATGTCTAACTCTTCATAAGATTCCCGAAAAACAAAATGATCCTCATCCATCTGAGCAATGTGAAGCAGCACATATTCTATAGCTCTCACTTTTTGTTTTGAAAAAATATATTTTTTAAATAATTTCCTTTTCCCCTTGGTATTGATTGTACCTTCTATATTCTTCTTGTCTACGTTTTGAACGAGAAGAATTTTGATCATTTGAAAGTCGACGTTTTTTTCTGCCTTTTTTAAAATGTATTTGATCATTCGTGTGCTTATAAATTTTATTTTGTTTTCGTCGAAGTGATTTTTCACAATTTCGGTGATTTTTTTTTTTGTGATAATGATTTGGAGCACTTGCCTTATCACTTCCTTTTCCTCTGGCGGGCCCACCTGCATATTTTGCAGCGGTTCCAGCGGTTGCACATTTTGCAGCTTTTGCAGCTTTTGCAGCGGCTGCACATTTTGCAGCTTCTTTGATTGCTCCCCCTTCCCCACCTTGGCTTTCTCCACTGGGGGCTTCTCCATAGAACACGAGTGGAAACTTTCCGTGTCTCTATCCCCCACGGACGGCGCTCTCAGAGCGTCCACCCGGCCAGTTACACCCCCTTTGGGGTCCTTCCCCTTGGTGGCCTCTTCTCTTTTGGCGCTCTTTCGTCGCAAGCGGGGTGTCACGTGTCCTTTCCTTGCCTTGACCACCAACCCAATGCAATCCGAGGGGGTCCCCCCCTCCCGCTGCTCCGTTGACAGGTCTTGTGTGTCTCCCAGCTGCTGCGTTGATTGCCCCTTTGTCTTCCGCTTTTCCTGCCCCTTTTCCTGCCCTTCTTCCTGCCGCTTCACCTGCCGCTTCACCACATCTTCCGACGAGAGAGTCCCATTATGCATCTGCTTAAAGAAGTCCTTCTCCTTCTCATACAGCTTGGCAATTTCCTTCTTAAAAGAAACGTAGGAAAACTCCTTGATGACTCTTTTGTTCTTCAGTTTCTTATGAAACGTCTTATTTCTGTTCGAATTCATGCTACTCCTCTGTGCTCATTTTATTTCCTCGCTGGTGGGTCCTGCGTGGTTAGGTCGTTCCCAAGCGGTTAGTCCTTTGAACATAACCGCGTCGTCTACACGTGGTCGCTTCCTCTCCTGGCGTCCTTCCCCCCAGCCGGAGAGCCACAAAACGCGCGCAGGAAAGAACAACTGGTTTTTTTGACCTTCCCCACACGTTCACGTCAGGCACAAAAGTTGGTGGCTTTGCCAAATGAAGAACACTGGCTACAAAAATGGAGTGCCTTGTGATGGCATGCGTCAAATCTATTCGTCGCTCTCCTTCGTTGATTAACTTAAAAATTCGTTTGGTTACCTCGTAGGCCGTTTTCTTTTCCCTTTACGTTGCTGTTACTTCGCTTTGCTGGATGTTTCCCTTTGCATCCCTTTTTTACCCGTTTTTTTCCCGTTTTTTCCCCGTTTTTTTCCCCGTTTTTGTTTCCTCCTTTTTTGCTCTTATTATTCCTCTTTTTTTTCCACTTTTTTTCCGCTTTTTTTCCTTTTTTTTTTTTTTTTTTTTTTTTTTCTCCACTTCATGCATCACTCATTTGCCAATTTCTCAGCTGCGAAGGAGCTAATCATCCAGGTAGCCATCCAGTCGACCAAACGGTGAGTCGTGCGCACAGCTGATTTCCCCCTCCGGTGCTCGGGGGGTGGTTGAGGAATTTCTCCCGGGGGAGGCAGCAAAAGCGGGGCCGAGCATACGTGCAGGTGCGCGCGTTGGGGGGGGATTTTGTGGGGGCGATTTTAAGGCGCACTTTTAAGGCGTATTTTTTAAGCGTATTTTTTAAGCACATTTTTTGCGTATTTTTTAAGCACATATTTTTTGCGTATTTTTTTGCGCATTTTTTTTGCGTATTCTTTTGCGTATTCCCGAGGCATACGGAATAACCTCTTGCGAACGCATCCCAAAGGGGGCGAAAATAAATCACGTTAATGATGGGGCGTCCGGCACACAACCGATCAGCCGCCCTAATTGGGCTACTCCAGTTCGGGGCGCGACCGATTTGTCCTTACGGTGGAGCATCAGGGGAACTCCACAATGTTGAGAAAAAGAAAAAAAGGAAAAGGAAAAAAAAAATAAAAAAAAAAAAGAAAAAAAAGAAATTATTTTTTATTGGCAACCTCCATTTAGCAGTTCCACTCACAAAGAAAACATCCACCGCTGTGCATACGTTGCTGTGAGGTGTTCGCCAGATTGGGGAACAGAGAACAACGCATGGGGAACGCGCGTCCCTCCCCCACAGTTCAAGCGGAAGTCCACGCGCTGGAAGTATTCCCACCACTGCACTCCACCGCTACATCCCCAGTTCAACGCAAACTCGGGCGGTTGCCAATGCCGGTCTGAAGTTCCCCCCCTCCGATGTTCCTCCAAAAGAGCTCACCCACAAAGGGTGCAGCGTGCCCCCCATCATATCTTCGCACACATATTTGGGTAGCCATTTGTGGTGCCAAATCGGTGACCAAGGTGGAAGCGTAAAATTATAATACACAGTGTGGTTCTCTTGCCCAGGGGGGGATTTCTCCCCACAAAAAAAGAAGCGAAAGGGGCATAGGAACATAACGTGAGGACCCCCCGTAGGGATGGAAAACCTGCGAATGAAACACAGAGACGCTTTCCTCACCCAAAATTAAAAAACAAACCAATGTAGAAGCGACGTGCTGCCGCGCGGAATGCATCTGTTCCACCCCCCGATGCACTGCTATTCACGGTTCCTCCTTGTACCGCCCTTCATCTACACAGACCAATGGAAAAATGCGCGTCACCAGGTTAACACCGTTGAGGAAAAAACGGTGACGTCGCTTCAGACCCACATGCTATACATAAGAAAGGTCCCCGAGGGGGACTCCTTTTTTGTGTAAGTCCTTCTACACCGTTGCGCCGGCGCATACGTTCATAGGTCACCAAGCCATCAGCGGCACTTTGAAAAGAAAAAAAAAAAAAAAAAACACAGGGATTATATCTGTCCATAAATTTCGAACGAGATAAAATTGAATAACATTTCCTCCTTTTTGTTGCTCATCAGTGAAATGCAAAATGGGAAGTGTGTAAACTTTAGCACGTCCGGCGGATGCTCATTTGGCGCAGTTCATTTTTTTTTTTTTTTTTTTTCTCCCTCGTTTTTTGGATAACACCTTTGTTAAGGTGCGCGCGGGGGAATTCTCTTCAAAGAAACTTACTCCTTTTTGTTTTCTTTCGGTACACATGGCGCGCGCGTTTGTCACTTAGCACTTGGAGCACCGCGCTTATCACCTCGCCCTTTGCCTTTCTCTCTCCCCTTTTTTTTCTCCTGGATGAGCACCATATAGTTTTCCCCCTGAATCCCCTTTTAATACATTGAAATATGCTACCAATTTGAAACTCCTTTTTTTTGCGTTTCTTTTTTCCGTTCGACAAATAAAATTTCTATTCAGTTACACTTTGTCTATTTTAGGGCTGCTTTTATTTTATTTTATTTAATTTTTTTTTTTTCCCTTGGCCTGAGTTAAGCCCATGTCAAATGAGAATCTCAGTTTGAAAAATCCTCTTCCTTTATTCTGGCAATTCGTTCAAAGTGCGCTTTGAGGGGGTCCCAGAGGCTTCCTCGAGTGTGCTTACCTTTTCGAGGTTACACACGGGTAGGTGCACGCAGGGGGGGAAAGTGCACGCGGAGGGGAGAGGTGCACGCAGGGGGTGGAGGTGCATGCAGGGGAGAGAGGTGCACGCGGGGGAGAGAGGTGCACGCGGGGGAGAGAGGTGCATGCAGGGGAGAGAGGTGCATGCAGGGGAGAGAGGTGCACGCGGGGGAGAAGCACACGCGAGATTGGCCCCGCACATGTGATGAGCTCTCACGTGTGATGACCCCCCACGTGTGGTGACTTCTCACATGGGATGACCCCTCACATGGGATGACCCCTCACATGTGATGACCCCGCACGCGAACTCGCCCCTTACACACGCGCAGAGCATGCACCCCCCCGCGACACTTACACACGCCCAAGTGCATGCAAGGAGAACTCTCTTCCTTCGTTCCAGGGGTTCCCAGGGGAATATTTACACATCGCGGTGAGGCGAACGATACTGCGAGGAGCATCACTTGGCAAGCTCCACTTGGGAAGCACCACTAAAGAAGCACCACTAAAGGAGTACCACTTAAGGAGCACCACTAAAGAAGCACCACTAAAGAAGCACCACTTAAGGATCACCACTTAGGAAGCACCCCTCACAACCATCATCCATCAAGAATACCCCCCACGAGCGAAGAAGAACTCTCCCCTCTGCGTTCGCTGCCCCAGGGAAGGATATTATCCCTGGGGGGTTCCACCAAGGAAGTGGGGGAGGAGGAAACGCACACGTGGGCAGAGCTATACTCCCAGAACTCTTCACCCATCTTCAATTACCCATCACCCCCCCCCTTGTGCGCGCAGAATTGGGTACGTTCCTCCTCTGCAGGGGGTAAAAGGGGATCACCGCTGTGGTTAAGGCTTGGCGGTCGTTCCCACACACGTGCCCAACTTTGCACTGACGCGGTGGGAGACGAGCCAAACGAAGCGGCCTGCCGGGTGGACGACCGGTTACTCCTGTGTCGCCGCTTCTTCTTCATCACCGCTTCTTCTCCTCCTCCGCTTCTTCACCGCTTCTTCACCATGTACGGCATAACGCTGACCAAGTGCAAGATCTACTTCAATAACATTTACTCGACGGTGTCGCTGGAGGAGAAGCTGGGGGGGGGGACCTACGGAGACGTTTACAAAGGGAAGGTGATCAAATACAGCAACAGCAGCAGCAATGACCTTTACCAGAATACCAATTACCTCCCGTATGACTACTACACAGACGAGTTCGTTTTCTTTAGGAAAAATATTTATGCTATTAAATTCTTTCGTGATGATTTAAAAACGATCAATGATGAAGGGATTAGCTGCACCACTTTGAGGGAGCTCAGTTGTTTGAAGAACATCGGAAGGCACCCCAACATTTTAAGACTCATAGACGTTACCATAGACAGACAGAAGTGCATAAGTGAATACATCAATCGGCAGATTTTGCAACACCATGCTTCTAACTTTCAACATTCGGCCAAACTTGATATGACTCCTTTGGCAGCGGACCAGAAGTTTATTTTCGCTGCGTATGAGTACTGTGATGCTGGTGATTTAAAGAGACTCATTCAAAAAACCAAAATCACGGATGATCAGGCGGGTCTAAGTTTGAAGGAAGCCAAGTGGTTATCCTTCCAACTGTTAAATGGACTTGCCTATCTACACAACAATAAAATGTGCCATCGAGATTTGAAGCCGGAAAACGTCATGTTGCAACAGACGGCCAATAGGAAGTTCCTCCTTAAAATTGGCGACCTAGGCCTATGTAGGGAGCTAAAAAACGATGGGGATATGACGCCCACGGTGTGCACCATTTATTACCGGCCGCTGGAAGTGCTGCTCTCCAAGTTTGAGATGGCCAAGGGGAAGAAGGGCCGCGCCAAGGCCCGGGGCAGGGTCAAGCCGCCCCCCGGTGGGTCGCGCGCGAACCACGGCGGTGCGAACCGCGGCGGTGCCAATCACAGCGGTGAGAACCGCTGCGGTGCAAATCGGGGTAGTGCCAATCACAGCAGTGCGGGCCTCGCCAATGCGAACCGCGCCAATGAGAGCGCCCCCCACTCGAGCGCGCCGGACGCCCAGCGCGCGCCCTCCACCAGGGGCATCCACAGCGTCCGCAGCAGCGGCGACGGCGGCGGCAGCGCGGTGAGAGCGGCGTGCACGACGGACGGGGGCACCGCCCACGGGAGTGGCGCAAACGGAAGTGGAGACGGCCAGGGCACCCCCTGCAACAGGAACAGGAAGAGCAAGCAGAGGGAGGTAGCAGCGGGGAGGGGAAAAGCTACTGCACGGGAGAAAGCTGCTACACGGGAGAACGCCGCTACCCAGGAGAACGCCGCTACCCAGAACGCCGCTACCCAGAACGCCGCTACCCAGAACGCCGGTACACAGGAGAACGCCGCTGCCCAGAACGCCGCTGCCCAGGAGAGGGCGCGCCTGAGGGGAATCGAAGAGGACGACTACTACAGCAACAAAGACTTCCAGTACGGCCTTAACGTAGACATCTGGTCAGCAGCCTGCATCATCTGCGAGCTAATTATAGGAAGGCCACTCTTCAGAGGAGTCACCGAATTTGACCTCATCATACGCATCGTGAATTCCTTAGGCAAGCCAAACAGCGACGAGCTAGAGTTCTTCAGTGACTCTAGATTCTACCCTCTTAAAGAAGATTTCTTTAATGTTAATATAAAAAATAGAAAGGATGCCCTCAATGTAATAACCAATGGGAGGATAGACGAGCTAGGCATAGACCTCCTCGTGAAAATGCTCAAGTACAATCCAAACGATAGAATCACAGCAGCAGATGCTTTGTCTCACCCATGGTTTTCTGATATACGTTTTGATAGCCTGGATGGAATAGGCGTTTACAACTGGTATGTACATTGCTTGAAATATTATATAGGCATAAAAACGTTTAGAGAGATAGAGCAGAAGAAAAAGAACCTCCTCACCACCACCATGATTTCTCATTTCTTATGTAAGTCCAATGATAGGCATGGGAAAATCATTTTTAAACTTATTAATGATACCTTTAAAAATCTGGGGGGGTATAAAAAGAGTGGCAGGAGATCCTTTGCTATCTTTTCAGACAAATATGCTAAGGATGAGAGGAACGCCAATGGGTTTATTAAGCGAGCCAGTATTAAGGTCCTCAATGATATGAAGGAAAAAAATGTCATCGAGACCAAGGAGGAGATGTCTTTCTATGATGACAGCACCAATTATATGACTCCTCCTGCTCCTACCACTTCTAAGAGGAGAAAGTTCAACCGATCTAGTTACCACGCTGTGAATCCGGACACTTCATACGAGCTCGCTACCTCCATGCGCGTTAAGCGGAACCTCTCCATTCCCGATTTCTCCTCCCCCGGCCGGAAGAAGCAGCGGCGCAAGGCGCACTTCAAGTCCGCCACCACCACCAACCGCGCCGCTGTGCACCCGCTCCCCACCTTCCAGGGCTTCACCTGAGGGGGCTAAGCAGAGGGCGGCACCGCTCACCTTGACTACACCGCTTCCCCTCGTAACACCGCTCACCTTGGCAACCGTAAGACAGAGCCCCGGCGATGCGCGACGCCCCCCGCGTCCCTCGCGAACTGCCCCGAAACATCTACCTTGTTCACGCGGGCACCCCCTTCGCGAAGCAGCAACGCCCCCTAGCTGCAGCGCCAAGCGCTGTACATGTGCGCGCGGATGGCACGTTTCTCCGTGAGACTACCTATGCACGAATAGTTTCTTTTGCTCCCCATTTTTTCTTCCTATTTTTCCTCCCTATTTTTCCTCCCCATTTTTTCTTCCTACTTTTTTTAAATTGGCGCTCTGGCACAGGGGCTTTTCCCCTTCCCCTTTTCGTTTTCTGCAAAACTGCAATTACGCTGTCGTCCGCTGGTGTTCGAAGTGGGCCCCCGCCCACGTCGCGTCGCGCAGCGTCCCCCGTTTCGTCTCACTCCATGTAGTTTCGTTTCGTTTACCCGCACTCCATTTCGTTTCGTCTCCCCCCATTTTTTTTGTAAATTAATCGTGCCGAACCCCGCGCGCACTGCTGCCCCCGAGCGGCTCCGCGGCGCCGCCCCTGAGGCGGCGCCCCCTGCCCTCGCCTCTGTCTTTAACGCGGCCGACTTTTTTAAACACAAATGAGCGTTCAACGCGGTTGCAAAGTTGCCACATTTAAGAAGCTTTAAGAAGCACACCAGGTGTAGGAGGCACACCATATGTAGGAGGCACAACAGGTGTAGGAGGCACAACAGGTGTAGGAAGCAAACGGTGTAGAAACCACATGGAGGGTAAAAAGTAAAAATGAAGGGACGTACGGACAGCCCACGTCGCCGAGATACGCGGACATCTCGCAAGCTCCCCCCGAATAACCGCCACGCGGCGCTTCCTCACTAGGTGAACTGCATTTGGCACGACGGGCACTTGGTGTTGTGGGACGTCAGGAACCACCTGCGGGGGGGAAAGGAAAACGGGAAAGTGAAAAATGGAGGACGGACCAGGGGTAGGCAAACGGGTTGCTCCGCTAGCACGACCCTAATAGTCTGCTAACGCTCGCTAACGCTACGCTAACGCTGCGTGTTACGCACTTGTGCAGGCAGTAGCTGTGGTAGGACGTGCCGCACTGGGAGCAGGCCTTGTCGCAAGTCTTCGTCTCGTAGAGAATCATGAAGCAGATGTTGCACTGGGACTTATTCTCAAAGTAGCCATTCATGAGGCTGTCAAATTTTATGAACATCTCGTTGATGTTCCCCGTGCGCGCATACTTGTACATGCTCTTGATGGAGTTGTGCACGTGCGCTTTCTTGTCTGCAGGGGGGGGGAAGCGTGCAAAAAGCAGTGTAGCGAATACGGACCGGCAACCACTCAGTTGCCGCACGCCAAAATTGCTTATACGTCTCTCATACGGTTCAGGGGGGAGAATTATTTTTATTATTTTTTATTTTTTTTTCTTTTTTTTTTTCTTTTTTTCCATTTTTTGGGGGCGCACCCCGCACCTACCTAGCGACTCGATCCTGTCACTTATGACCATGTGCGAGAAGGGGTAGTTGGGGAGGAAGATCAGCGTCAGCTTGGCAGTCACGTCCTCGAACTGCTCACTGTCGTCCTCCTTTATCTTGTACTTAAACGTGAGCGTCTTCGAAAGGGGGTCATACTGGAAGGTGGTATTCACGTACCCACTGGAAATTTGCCTCAACTCTTTCAGCTGATTGGAGATGATTATATTTGAGAAGAGGATCCTGTTGAAGTTTACGACGTCGTGTAGCTTGGCTTCGTTCGTTATGGTGATGCACTCGTTCGGGTAAATCGTTATGAGGCGCAGGATGAGGTGCAAGGCGAGCAGGAAGATGTAGAATTTGTTCCGCTGCTGGATTGGGAAGGGGGGGTTGCGCAGCTGGTTCGGCCTGGGGGAGCTACCCTCCCTCATGGATGAGGTGTCTTCCCTCCTGGGGGAGCTGCCTTCCCTCATGGATGGACTGCCTCCCCACCTGGCTGAGTTCCCTCCCCAATTGCGCTTCGCCGCGCCCCCCTGGAGAATGTCCCCAACGCGCCTTATATCACTCACAAAATCGCCCACGCAAAAATTTTGGCTCTCCAGGAAGGCCAAGAACTGCTGGTGCAGCTCCGGCTCGTAGACAAAGTACTCAGCGGAAAGGCAAATGTTTAGCATGGACAGAAGGACCTTCAAGTAGTTCAAGTCCAGGACAAACGAATACAAATCTATGAGATTCTTGTTCAGGTCGATTAGGAGAGATGGGTTCTTCAGCTGGTTCTTCAAAGCATGCAGGGGGTTCATTTTCTTTTTGTAACTATCTTCCCTCTTGGTGCGGTTTGCTGGGGGGGACACACGCACAGATTGGGGGGTATCACTTCGACTGCCTTGACGATGTGGTGTGTGGTCCCCTTTCTGGCCATTCTCACCCTCACCCTCTTCGCAGTTTTGCACCCCCCTGGAGGGGCTCAGCGTGGGACTCCCCCCTCTGCTGCTGTTTGAAGGCCCTCTTCTCCCCACCTCAGCTTCTTCCCTCGCTGGGGGTTCTTTGCCCTTCGTTTTGGGGGGGCCTCCGTTCAGCTCGCTCAAGAAGGCGTCATCGCTCTCGTCAGAGGGGCTACACAAGTGGTTGCTCCCAATTGGGCTATCGCCCCGAGTTGGGCTTCCCCCCACCCCCGCTGCACCAACCTCCGCGTCGGCTTCCACTCCCAATACTCGGCAGTCGTGCCCATCAACGCCCCCCCCAGCGGCGGACGCCAGAAACAAGTTCCTCCCCCCTTCAGTAACGTGCAAGTAGGAGCTAATCACGGCAAACTTAAACATATGGGATCCTCTCAATTTGTGAAGTTCCGAAAAGAAAAGCAAATTCATCAACAGAATGGTGAGCGTCTTCTCTACGAACAGGTTGCTCTCTCTGCACTTGGCTACATTAGAAAAGAGGATAAACAGGTAGTAGGTATTTACATACACGTCTAGCATCCTCCTCATCAGCTTGGCCAACCCTTTCCTACTTAGATTCATTTCATCCAGGTGAAATATACCCATCTGGAGGTAGTCGCAAAAGTGGGTAATACTCACTGGAAGGGATAGCAAATAAATCGTGTACAATGACTTGACAGTTTGCTCATCAAATTGATGAAGTAGCTTCACCAGCTGTGTTGCCACCGTCACCATTTCGTCATCCACTACCCCGTCGGCATAGCAACTGATGGAGGTAATGAAGTACACGAGCTTCTTTAAATCGGCGGTGATTTTATTTGCCTCCTTAAAGGCCGAGAGGAATGTTTTACCCTCCGTTTGGCACTTCAGAAGAGTGTACTTCAAAAAGTGTATGCCCATCTTAGACTGCTGTAAGTGGTGGCATTCCCTTTTGCTTTCCCTTTTTTTCGCCCCTCCCTTCTGTCTCTTCAGATTGCTGTCAACTGAGGGGGAGGCCTTCCTTCCACTACCGCTGCCACTACCGCTACCGCTGCCGCTGCCGCTTCCTGCCAGGGTCTCATTCAGGGCCCTCCATTTCTGCCTATGCAGCGCGCTCTGCTCCTCGTGCACCTTTCGGTAGAAGCTCTTCACAGTGCTGAGGTATTTGAAGAAGGCCTCCTGCAAGCGGTGGGAGTCACGTATGGAAGCGTCACGCAAAGGGGCGTCACGTAAAGGGGCATCACTAGGGGGACATCCATTCGGGAGCACCCCGTTGGGCATGCTTTCTCCATCCTGTGGTGTGCCTTCCCCACCCTTTGGAATCCCTCTTTCACCATTTGGTATGCTTCTTTCACCATTTGGCATGCTTCTTTCACCATTTGGCATGCTTCTTTCACCATTTGGAATGCTTCTTTCACCATTTGGAATGCTTCTTTCACCGTTGGGCAAGCCCCCCCCCTCGGGGGAAGGCTCCTCCCCGGGAAAGGCGCCCTTCACAAAGCCGAGGCAACAAAAGAACACATCAAAGTTGTTCCAAGTGACATACTGGAGAGCCAACCCCAGGAGTACCTTCCTCCTGACGATGGTGCACTCGAACAGATGAACATCTCGGTACCTTCTACTGATGCAGATCAAATGGTGCAGAAGGTTTAAGCAGGGCAGCTCTCCTTTGACGGCCAGGGAGAGGTTCTTCTCCACGTAGGAATGCAGGTCGCGCGGCAGTCGCTCCTTCAGCCTGGCGATTCCGTCTTCGTACTGCTTCGTGTCGCGGAGGGAGGCATCCCCCCCGGGAACGTCGTCAACGCCGCCAACCACGCCAACCACGCCAACCACACTGGCGAGGCACTCCTCGAAGAGGAACACCTTCACCTGCAAGTCGAACGCGCTCTTCACCTTAAAGCGGTCCAGCTCGCGAATGACCTCCCTCATCGCGTCCGCGGAGTGCCCCCCAGCGCCTCGCCGATCCGTTAGGATGCCCCTACAGATGTTGAAGACGTCCCACTTATTCACCTGCCTCATGACGCACACCACGTCAGATATGCTCGCACAGTTGGAAGGTAGCTTCCTCCCACGCTTCCTCCTCTCCAGCTGTCTATGCACATAAATGAGCAAATTCAGCATCCCCATTTCTTCACCCTCATCCGCTTCTACCTTATCTCTCAAACTGACCAGGTGGCAGAACAACGCTTTACTCCTAATGTTGGCATAGGCGAAATGGTAGAAGCTGCAGAACCGATCTGCTTCGTTTTTGTGTGGCTCCTGCAGGGGCTTCTCCTCCTCTGCTGCCCCTGGAGTGGTCGCCGCGAAGCACAGCATGGTGAACCGCTTTAAGTGGCCAACGGAAAAGCACTCCACTTGGTAATGCAGCTTGTATAAACAGAGCAGTCGCTCTACGAACCTCGGATTTAGCACATCCCCTTTGCGGAGCGACAAGAACGCTTCTTCGTTGTCCTTCTGTTGGGCACTTCCCTTCGTGGGTCGCTCCTCATCCTCCCTCTTCAAATCGTTTCCAGTTAAAGCGGCGTTCGTGTCTTCCCCCGCTTCTTCCTCCTCCACCTCTTCACCAATACGGGTTAGCCTCACCAAGGAGTTGCTCACAAGCAACCCGACCTCGAAGCGGTCCCCCCCGGCCACCTCACCCTCATCGTCACTTCCACTTCCACTTTCGTCGTAGTCATCTCCAAACTGGACCATGGAGGACGTGAAGGAAGACCACCTCTTCCCCCTTCTCTCCTCTTCATAGTCCTCCCTACTACACCACATGTACACATCCCGCATCGCCTCCAGGCAGGAGAAGGTACTAACCTTACTGAGTTTTGATGAGACTAACATCTCCTTTGTGCATCTCTCTACATGTTTATCCTTCACATTCAACAGAGCTGCTAACAACAGATGTAGGTGCATGTCATCCAGTGGGTCACCCTCCTTCATTCTCATTACATAAGAGGAGAAGAAGCAGGAGAAGCTTTCATCTGGGAGGGTTCGGCTCAACTGCATTTTTTTTCTATACGCTTGGAACACCCCTTGGTAGAATTGCTCTCCAAAGAGGTCTCCACCGTCTTCTGCCTCCCCCAGCACGGCGGCGTAAAACGCCTTCAGGGGGGAGCACTCTGGAGGATGGCGGTCACCAACACCCCGCAGAAGGCAGTGACTGTATATCTGCAGGGCCGTCTCCGAGAGGTCGAAAAACCTGGTGCGCTCCTTCCTCATAAAATTGATCAGCTTCACGCAGATGGCTAGCTGCTTCTCGGCTGTTTCCTCAGTTGGGGGGGCCCCAAGAAGGGTCTGAAGTGAGGGGGGCAAAAATGGGCAAGTGCACATTATAGTGTGGAAGCATGTGCATGTAAACGGGTGGGCGCACTCAACGACCGCAAGCTCACTTTGGTTGCGCCGAACGCGCCAAACGGGGTCGCCTCTACGCTTCTCCCGCTACGCTTACCCCCTGCATGGACCTCGCCAGCGCGTCGCACGACTTCCCCCCCCGGGAGCAAATGAACGCCAGGAGGTTCAGACTCACATCCAGGGAACTGAAGAGGGCGTCTCCCCCAAGGATTGCCCCTTCTGCCTGGTTCGCCTGCTCCCTCTCCCCACGTCTGCCCCACTTTATGAAGTCGGTAAACACGCAGAACACCCGCTCTAGCGAAACCTCTTCGTCTTCCACTTCCCCCTGCGCCAAGAGAAACTCCAGAAGCCCCCAATGCTTCTTCACCATCGAAACAGCCTCGTAGTTTCTTTCCTCCACCAGGAGGCAGGCGATTTTGAAGGTGCTCTTCAAGGTGTGGATGAAGGCCGTCCTGAGGGTGGCACTCCTTTGGTTGGCCACACCCCCTGGGGTGTTCACTTCACCCCCTTGGTTGGCCACATCTCCTGGGGTGTCCTCTTCCCCCCCTGGGGGGAACACGACCCCCTTCAGTTCTGTTAGGAGGCTCAAGATGAAGTCAACAGCGCCGTGATATTTGTGCCTGCCGCTGGGGGGGGCACTACCACCCTGGGGGGCTATCCCAAGTTTCGAATCGTCCACACGTGGATGGGGATCCCCCGACCGCTCCGGTTCCGCTTCACATCCCAACGTATTATTGCCTGCCCCCAACTCTTTGGCCATGTCTCCCGTATACTCGCTGAGCATGTTCAGGCAACTGAGAGCCGTTCTGTCTGCACATGTAGACGATTTGAGGAAGTGGGTGTAGGTACGGATGAAGTTGGCCTCCTCCAGCTTCTCCGCAATTATTTTCCTCTTCAATTCTTCAAATTTGTCCTTTTCCTTGCCGTCCTTGCTTGGCTTCTTCTTGTGGCAGTAGTAGGTGTTGGAAAGGGCCTCACAGAGGTGGTGAGCCCTCTCGAATGAGTGCCTATAGGTGACGCCAACTTTCTGGGCGAGGATCGTTTCTAGCGGGAGGTGTAGGATGGTTTCGCTGAGCACGGTGTGGCAGTCGTGTTCGGAAAGGGAGTGCGCGGCAGCTCCGTCTTCGCTCAGTATGGGGGTGCTCCCGCAGGTGACGCTTCCCTGGGATACCTCCGCTCTCGCCCCCGCCCCGGCGAAATAGCCAAACAAATGCTGCGCCAAATCGTAGTAAACGACCAGCGAAGAGGCCGTCCCATGCAGCAGCAAAAACAAAAGTAAAAAAAAGAAAAAGAAAAAAAATTCCCGAACGTCGCTCCCCTCAAAAATAAAGATGAACAAAGAAATGTTATAATTAAAAATATCATTCCTCGCAATTTTGTTGTGCTTAATTAGGGACAAGTAACATTTCAAAAAATTCCCATTTATCATTTTTTTATTTTCCGAAAAAAAATACAACAGCAGTAGGTGGTTTATATGCTTCAGGATGTACTCATCCTTATTGCTGATGACACAAGAAATGTAATTGAAGATGGCCACGTTCGCTTTTTCTTCTTCAAATTCGGAGTAGTTAAGCTTATGCTTCTTCAATAAATATATAATATTGTAGACGGCCAGGAAGAGCATTTTTTTGACCCGCTCGTTGTCTTTGCTTTCTTTGTAAATGGAGTTGACTGCGTTGAAGAAGAGGCTGAAGGTGCCGGCGAAGGTGGGGAACTCCTTTCGGATGAACTGCTTCACTGGGTTGAGGTTTCTGCGGTTGGGGGGGGTCGTCTTTTCGTTCTCCTCCACGGGGGGATCCCCTACAGGGCGCTCTTCAATAGGGTCCCCTTCAACAGGGGGATCCCCTACGGAGGGCTTTGCCTCCCCCCCCTTGGCAACTCTCACCATCATATACAAAATGGACGGATAGCAGCAAACCACGTTGAAGAGGTACACTCCATAATCATAATCCTCGTCGTTTTTCTTATTTTTTAAGTTCCTCGTGACTTCCTCGCTGAGGGGGTCTGCAACATACTTAAGGCAGTTATACAGGTTAGTCAAATTCACCTTCAAATTTTTTACCACTCCGTATAGCTTGAGTTCCTCCTGCAGGCGTATCTTCCCTGGTTGTGTCTTCTTCGCCTTCGCTGGGTGCTGCCCGCCTGGGTCTTCCACGCCCCTCGCCTCTTGGGCCTTCCCCTTGGGGGGGAAAATGATGAGCAGAATTTCGCCCGCGATGTGTTTTACCTGCACGGGGGGACGGGGAGTGTGGCGGCTGGGGTGTAGCGGCCATTGGCGCTTCGACAAAGCTGCGTGTAGCTGGAGAGAACTGCCGCGGACGCCGCGGACGCCGCGGACGCTTCTCATCGCCTTACGTTTTTGCTGTAGTCGAAGAGGGACACAAAGAGCGGCGGCAAAAAGACACTCAGGTGGGCCTTGATCTTCGTCTTAACTTTCACTATGAACAGCTTCAGGCACAGGTTTAGGTCTGTGAGGGGGGGAAGGAAGCGGCGGTGAGGAAGCGGCGGGTTAGGAAGCGGTTGATTAGGAAGTGGTAGGTGAGGGGGGGAGCGATAAGGCTGCTGCTCCGCTGCTCTGCTGCTCTGCTGCTCTGCTGCTCGGCTGCCCCGCTGCGTACTTTCCCTGAGGCCGTAGTTCGGGTGGTAGATCAACTTTTTATAAACGCTCGTGAAGGAGGAGAAGAGGTGGCTCACTTCGTCTTCGTCATACTTGCTCAGGTGCAGAATTAGTTCCTGCGGGGGAGGAAGCGGGAAGGTAACGCGCAAATCTCACCTACGTGGATGACACCAACTCGGGGGAGCACCCCAAATGAGCGTTCAACTGGTGAGACGTTTCGGAAGGTGCTTCCACCCACAGAGATACAGATGGGGGAAAAAAAAAAAAAACTGCCAATCTAGCCGCTTACACTTATGGCCTTCAACTTCGTTTGCAGATTTTTTTTGTGCAACTTGTTTATGCAGTTAACTATCAGTTGGGAATTCTTCGACTCGACCTCCGACAGCACGTTCTCCGCGCTCTGAATGAAGATGTTGGTCAGCAGGGCATCTTTGCTGACTGTAGGGAGAGAAGGGGGAAGAAGAAACGCACATGTGCAAATAGGCATGTGTCTATAAAGTAAAACTACACGTGCATGCATGTAGAAATTTGCACTCTCTAAGTGAACGGGCGGAATAGGCATCACCCCTGGGGCGGTTAAACAGATCTGCTCATTTTCGGAAGCGAAACCGGGTGATGCTTTGGATTGAACCACTCGGGGTTTTCTCCCGTCTCTCTTGGCGACTCCCCAAAAAAGCCACCACTTCACTTTTTCGTGTTTCCTCTATGCTTATGCAACTTTACAGTAGTTCCCTTTCGGCACGTATTCCTCCTTCAACTTGACGACTTTCTTTTTCTTCATGGTTGCTTGGGGGCACTTATTCCTTCTCGGCGATTGCCACAGCGCGACTGCCACGACGCAGCTGCTATACCACTCGGCGCGAACCGATCAACCGTTGCACCAGGGTGTCAAATAACGGCGGGGTCTAAACAGGCCAAAATGGGGTGGTCTCCAATTCGCCAGCTACACGCAAATGGGATGACTCCAATTCGCTAGCTACACGCAATTGGGCTGACTCCAATTCGCTAGCTACGCGCAATTAGGGCGGGTGGAGCTTTACAGCGCTTCACCTGCGGGGGTTCCGCCTGGATGACATCCCCTTTTTGCATTAACGTGTCACGGCAGTTTCTACCTCCGTTTGTCGATTCTTTTATGGGAGGAGGTTCGCTCAACGAATTATGCATCACGCAGAAGTTCACATGCCACGTGGTACTCCACTGTAGCGTTTTTTTTTTTTTTTTTTTTTATTTTTCTGCATTCCTCCATTGGAGGGATGTACTGATGGATCGATCACGCTTCTGTGCTACCTAGGCGCGTCGCGCACTTCAGTATACGGCACCCCCGCGTGGTCGCCTTCGCAAAACTGCGCACAGCCACGTGGGCGCATGCATTGCCGTTGCCCGCATTGGCATTGCCCGCGTTGGCATTTCCCCCTTTGGAGTCTCCCACGAAGATGAAAATATAAACGCTCATGCAGGGCGAAGTGCGTCGCCTCCTCCCCCACCCCATCAACATCGCAATCGCTTCAACACAAATTATTTTTGCGAGCGCTTTTAGCAGCAAATGCAAACATGATGCCGCACGTCAGAGGGAAGTTAGCCATGCTCATCAGTTTTGTTACCCACACGAATGCGCATAGTTTTATGGGGACGTAATTTTCCTCTTTTTTTTTTTTTTTTTTTTTTTTTGTGTAACGAGAGTAACATTGTGAATTGCCACAATGAGGGAATTTAGGAAATACAACAGTGGTACTTCACGAGGGGAAGGAAATGGCGTGGGAGAGCATCGGCGGAGCGGATGACGCGGCCCAATCGACCAATCGGACCAAGCAAACCGTGCATACGCGGCCCCTCCGGCGAATTAACCCTACACTGAGCGATAGCTCCCACCATCTGCACAGCAAACAGCATCCCCCCTTTTTTCTCCCCCCGTTAGACGGCCATCATCACCGAAAACACTACCATAGGCAATACGGCGGATATAACCACTCCCATGTAATGACTCACCAGAGGGGAGTTAGAGACCGGCCCAGGGGGACGCACCTACGCGTCTACACAGGGCGCGGCGAACGCGGTGAACGCGGCGAACGTGGCCAACCAGATGAACACTGCTCCCGTGAATTCCCCCCCTCCACTTCTCCCCCCGCGCAGAACGAAGAATACAAGACGAACCCCCACCACAACAGAATAAACAAATACAATAACAGGAATGCCTACCAGGTAGGGACACACCCACATGCATGTGGGCACCTCTAAGTGGCACTGGAAAGGATATTTGCCAGACGGACCACTTCACCAGCGGCATTCTACACTCTCATCGCTCACCCCTTATTTGTGCCTTTTTTTTGTTCCCCCCTGGAAGAACCACGATGAGCGGGACAGCCAAGTGCGCGTGAAAATCTCAAACCTGGACTACACCATCTCGAAGAACGACTTAATGGTACCGTCGGCCAGAGCGGTGGAAGTGGTGCCTTAGCCAGCCTGGGGCTGCACGTGCATACGTATCTGTGGGCGCACTGTTTCCGCACACCCCGCTGTGCCTGCACCACGTGGCCATTTTGCTGCACTACTTAACTTGCTGCTCACCCCCCTGCAGGAACTCTTCAGAAACGTGTGCAAAGTCGTGAATGCCTGGATCAACTACGACCACACGGATAGATCGGATGTAATTTGCGTTGATGAGATGGAAGAGGGGCCAACGTGTGGGGGCCGCCTCCCCCCTCCGCTTCGGCGCTTTTGCACTTTTGCGCTTTCCCCCCTTTGACCATGTGTTCACCAACTAACCGATGACCCGCACTCCTTTTTTTCCTCCTCTCAGGGCACCGGCGTGTGCGTTTTCGAAAACATCAACGACGCGCAGAAGGCGATAGACAAATACGACGGTTAGCTGGAGAGGGAGAGGGAGAGGGAGAGGGAGAGGGTGTTCCTTTGAAGGGGGAAGCTGCACACGCGGATTGGCAGATTGGCAGCAGGACAGTCCAACTGCACACATCTCTTCGAAACCCGCATCACTGTTGTAATTTTTTTTTTTTTTTTTTTTTTTTTCTTCTTCTTTTTTCCCCCGCGCAGGGTCCCAAATCGAAGGAATGGCAATCAAAATGGAAATCATGCACAGGAGGAATTATGGCTACAGGAAGAAGTACAAAAGTAGATGCCCTTGGTAGGAGGGCCGCGCTGTGCTTCCCCAGGGGATTTGACCATTTGCTGTCATGCGGTTATGCAGTCTTGCGGTCAT
The DNA here is from genome assembly GCF_000002415.2 of Plasmodium vivax. Lineage (NCBI taxonomy): Eukaryota > Apicomplexa > Aconoidasida > Haemosporida > Plasmodiidae > Plasmodium > Plasmodium vivax. The sequence continues at coordinate 1,385,428 of NC_009916.1, read as the reverse complement.
GCTGCCATGCTGCCACGCTGCCAACCTGCCAACCTGACAACCGTTTTGATTTTTTTTTTTTTTCTCCCCCACTGGGACAGCAGTCCGAACTTTTTTAAAAATAATGCACAAAAAAAAAAGAAAAAAAAAACCTCGCAGAGGCGTCAATTTGGTTATTCTTTTTTTGTATGTTTTGAGTGTGATTTCTCCAGGGGGGGGGGCGAACGGGAGGAGTCCATCCATCCGTCCATCCGTCCGTCCTTCTCTCCTTTTTCCCATCTTGGGAGCGGTCGCCCCAGGGCTCCCCCGCGCAGCTGCTCACGGGTGGCCTCTTTTATCCCCACACTAACTGGTATGCCTTCCCCCGTTTCTGCCACCCCCGTTGAGCTACCTACGGCGCTCCCAAATTCATGTACAGCTTGATCGCGCCCAGGAGCTCCTCCGAAATGTCATTGCGCATGGAGATGATGTCCTGCACCTCACCGGCACTCAAGTGGTTCTTGTTTTCCTCGTAGAAATCTTTAAAGTCCTGCAAGTCGCTTATGTTCAGCAGCTCGCAAATTTCCAGCAGCTTGGCGAACTCCTTCTTAACGCTGATGCTGGTGAGGGAGGTGAAGAACAGCATGAGGTTCCTAATGTCGTTGTCTAACTGGACGCACCCGTACAGGCTAAATTTCTTCGTGCGCACGATTCGCTCGATGTATTTGCAGATCTACAGGGGGGTTGGAGGCGCAGGGGGGGTGCATATGTGCGTGGATATGTGAGTGTGGAGTGGTGGCCTCCTTGGCAACGCCCACACGTATGCACGTATGCACACACTCACGTGTGCACGCACCGCGGCATGCCCCTGTTTACGCACCTTCTCCGCGAGCAAACCGACGCAGATGTGGAAGATGTTCTGGTTGAAGTAAAGCGAGATGTGGTAGGCGATGAGCTTCATGCGGCTGACCAAGCCGTTGATGTAGGGGTCGTTGAGCTGGTAGTAGGCGTACTGCTCACTCGTGATGTCAAAGCTGACGCTCTCGATGACGACCAGCTGCCCCACAAAGTGCACCTTCAGGATGTTCAGCAGATTTTTGCAATTTTCGACGCTCATCTTTGAGAAGTCGCTCAGCAGGCCGTCGTAGTTGGCGAACGAGTTGGTGAACATGAGCAGGTGGTTCTGCGATTGCCTCTCCGTTTGCGACTGCCTCTCCGCTTGCGACTGCCTCTCCGTTTGCCCCTCCCCTCGCTTCTGTTTCTCCCCATCGCCCGTTTCGTCCCCTAAAAACCTGTCGACGAAGTACCCGTGGATGAACTGCTTAAAGTTCTGAATGTACTGGTGGCAAGAATCTATGTTGTTCACGCAGTGGGGGTAGCTGAACTTGGAGTTGATGGTTTGGCTCTCCATGTTTTTCCTCTCGGACAGGGGGTTGAAGAGGCTCTCGCGGTGCTCCGCCGTCAGGTACTCGTAGATGCCACTGTTAGCGGCACCGCCATTACCACTTGCATTGCCCTTCCCCCTCGCCTCGCCGCCTCGCGAGGGGTGGTCTCCCCGTACTGAGCTATTACGACTAGCCGCTCCACGTGCCGAGTTATCACCTCCACTTGCAAAGTCGCCACGGCCTGGCCCCCCCTCCGGGGCCTCACTCCGCACGTAGCTCAGCGAACTGACGAAGTTCTGCGCCAGGGCCACGGTGCGGTTGTTGCCCTGGCCCTCATCCACGTAGTTCGTCTCATCGATGCTGCCCAGCAACGCCCTGAAGGAGAAGGGCTTCAAATTGGCAACATCGTGAATGAACGCGGCGTATATACTTTTGCTCGTTTTCAAATTCTCATTCAGGTAATTTCTTAAAGTACTCCCAATGAATAAAATAATGTGGTTCACCAAAACGCACATGGTGTTAATATCGTTCATATTAATACTCCTGCAGACGGATTTCTGAAAAATGAAAAACGCATCGTCCAGCAGGGTAGACGTGTACTCATTGCTGCTACTGCTGTTCATCATTAGGTGCTCGAAGTTTGCCATATTCTCATAAAAATTTATTGCGTTTTTTCCCTTGCTCTTCTCTTCATCAATTAGGGACAGCATAATGTCGTCGGTCAAAACGAATGCCTTATCGATGCAGTGCCTGGTGAACATCACCTCGTAATCGATGTATGAACATAGGCAGTCATGTATACACTTTACGTACGGCAAATTTTTAAACAAGCCTGACTGTTCAGAAAAAATTTCTTTATTTATGCAGCTAGCCAAATTGAACATAAAATTTAATTTCCGAAATTTATCTTCCCCCAATTGGTGTAAAAATTTTTTTATGTTTTGAAAATTATAACAAAGTAATGATAGCATCTCCACGTTCTTGTCCAATTTGGTAAGCTCATTGTAGTTGTCTATCCGGAGGAGCTCCGCCTGACTGCAGAAATTTGAGCAGATCGCTTTTACAACTTTGTTAAAGATTAGCTCCGCCTTTCTGTTGTAAATGATGTAAACTATATGGTCTCCCAGGAGCTTCTCCAAAAAGGCGTTGTGTCTGTAGAGGCAGGCGTATGTCCCTTTGATGCACTCCACGTACACGCTGTCTTCCGTGCTCACTACTTGGCGAGTTAAAAGGTCCAGCTGCTTCTCCACCTCCAACTCGAGCAGCTTCATGGCCACGCGGCACACAAAGAGGTATTCCTCGAAGTGGAGCAGCTGATCTTCCAGGGCGGCGCGGTCCCCACTGTGACTTCGCGCCTCGCCTTCCTCACCGGGATTGCCCCCGTCGCCTTCCTCATCGGGATTGCCCCCGTCGCCTTCCTCATCGGGATTGCTTCCGTCGCCTTCCTCATCGGGGTTGCTCCCGTCTCCTTCATCATCGGGATTACCCCCGTCGCTCGCTTCATCGTGGCTTTCCTCACCGGATTGCTCACCGCCCCCCTCAGAAGAGTCCCTTCTCTTCTCCCTCTGCTCACTGTGCGTCTTCTTGACCCCCCCCCGGCGAAAAATGCTCAGGTACAGGCCTACCTTCGCCCTAGCCCCATCCACGTCCTTCACCTTCACACACTCGCAGATTTCTTCCTCGATGAGACCCCTCACATGCTCGTAGTACGCGTTCAGCAACTTTATGTTCTCTTCATCTGTCTGGCATATCTGCGCATACGCCTGAACTTGTGCATGCGAGTGGGGAAGAGCGTCCTGATGCTGTTCGGGGGGGTCCTCTAAAAACTGCCTTTCCCTCTGCTGGGCATAACTAATTATATCACTTTCAATGACCACTTCTTCACCGCTCAGGAGGATGGCTACCCCCTTCGCGCGGTAGGCATGGCCCGGGGCACTTCCCCCCAGCGGTAGCAGCCCAGACCGACCATATCTATACAGGCACCTCCTTACCTGCAAAAACTGGTTCAGCGGCTCAATAGCATCCAAGTAATTCCTCCTCACGCAGCCCTCCACCTGCCTTATATAATCCTGCAGCTGAATTTTTAACGTAGTATATTCGTACGACGAGTTAACATCCGAGATGGTCTTATAGATCCTTTCCATCTGCGAAAAGGCATCATAATTACACTTCTCCCTAAGGGAGCTATTAATTTTATTTATCCTCCGTTTAAACAACAAGTGCTTCTTCACCTGTGTGTTTATGTTGTCGATGTTACTTACGAGGTTCTCCTTCTCCTTCTGCTGATTGAGCTTTATTTTTAGGTCGCATTTGTTCCTCAGGATGTCCAGCTTTTCTATATACTGGTTGATTCGTTTGATGTTTGACTCTTCATCCCTCTCGGTGCGCTGTCCTTGCGAGTCGTGGGATCCACTCGAGCTGCATGAGTCAAGGGTGTCCTCGTCCGGCTCACTCCGCTTCGCGCTATCGAGGTGGCCTTTCCACTGGTTCCCCCCTATATGGCCTTTCCATTGGCTCCCATGGAGATGACCTCCCCACTCGTCACTCTCGCTGGACTCCCCGCTCGAAAGCGACTTCCCCGTCATCGTCACTGCAGCGGCGCGGCTTCTCTCGGCGTGGAGCCACCTTTTCCTTCGCTAAGCAGGAGGCTTCTCCTGAACCAGTTGCATCGCGGTGACTCTTCCACAAGGAACTCCTCCTTTTCGTCGTAAGGGGGACCCTCACCGCGTGGGACGTCTTGATCTTCGTAACAAAAAAAAAGGCAAAACGGGTGAAAAGCTCGTGAGGCAACAAAACAGTTGCTACTAAAGGTTCACTTAAAAATGGCTGCCACAATGTTATGAGGACTGCCAAGCATTTCTTGCTCTTGGTTCATGTTAGAATAAGGGGGGAGGAGCGATCCCGCAAAATGGCCATCCTAACTGGATGGCACAAACGTCTCGCAGTGCTTAAGGCTAGGTGGCCCCAATGTGCCTCGCGTTCATCCACAAGGTTGTTTTAACGGCACCCCTGCGTATGCGGTGGGGCAGGGAAAGTAAAATGAATGCATTGCAAAGGTGGTAGTAGTCGCGACAATGGTGTGGGAGACCTCCTTCGAGGACCCCAATTTTCGCCGAAAAAAAAAAAAAACTGTATCACTTCCCGCGGGAAGGATGCAAACTGGGAGGCCACAACCCCAAATGGGGAAACCGCTTCGCCTGTCCCTTTTTATCCGCCTGGGGTAATTACCTCCAAAAAGAAAAGAATTCCACTGGAGGGGGAAGGTGCCCATTTGAGCTACACATCCAGGACTGCCTCTTCACCCACGGGGGATACATTTGGGAGGCCACCCTTTTAAATTAAAGTTCAACGACCCCCCTCTACACACGCTGAAATGCGCCGAACAAATGTGTTACCTTAAAAATGGCTGTTTTTTTTTTTTTTTTTTTTTTTTTTTTCTTTTGTTCATACGGTTTTGCGCAATTATGGAAAAGTCGCTCAGGGAGCACCACAAAATGGCTAGTCGTGGGGAAGGAAAACTAACGAAGGTTTGCAGAAGGATCTCTACCCACACGCCCATTCGTTCCCATTTGAGTGGAACCCATGTTGGTGTTACCCCCCTTTGTAAAGATACCCTCCTGCTCACTCCTGTGTGGGAAAGTTCCCCACTCGGATGGGTCACAAAAAAATGCCTGAACGGGTCAGGTGAAAATTTCCCAAAAATAAAAATCACAAATCTGTGTGTGCACATAATACACCCATTTCATGCTATCCACACACAAAAAAAGTGGGAAAAATAAAGATACAAAAACATGTGCTGTCGTCCAAATTGCCATGCATTATCGAACTTTTGACAATGTCCCTGGCTAGTTTAGTACAATCTTCTTTTGTGGGCATATACCTGTGCATCATTTTGTTTATGTCCCTTTGGGGGGTACTTCCTGCCGTGGTTGTCCAAATTTCCCGCATGTCATACGTTCGGTAGATCTTCCTCACCTTGGCATACACGGATTTGTTTTTTTTTAAAATGTTTAATACCAAGTGCGGGTTGACGTACTCGAACACGCCGTCTGAGGCAATGATCAGCAGGTGGAAAAAGTTCCTTCGTTCCTTCCAGCATAAATAATTTTCGTTCATGGAAACACGTTTGATGTTAATGTAGGGTGCAAACCGCTCGTTTATCTGCACAGCGAAGTTTTCTTTTTTCTTCTCCGCCTGGCTGCTAAACACGTTGCTGTCGGGTGCGCCGTCTCTGTAAATTTTTAAACACAACCCAGCAGGGGGGAGTCTCCCCTCGGAAGGTTGACACGGTTTAAGCGGTTTAGGGGGCACCTCTGCACTGCTGACAAAGGTGCTACGATGCAGATTAGCCGCGCGCACCGTGTGGGTTTTCCCCCACTGGTGACCCTCCTCCGGAACGTCCAAAAGGACAATCTGCCTGATGGGCCCAATCTTTCCATAGCTACTGAGGAGGTAGCTCCTACTGCACGGTCTGCAAAACTTGCTCAAGTAAAGATAACGAATCATATTAACCAAATTGATGTTATTCAAGTCGTATTTATACACATTCGAATCGTTGGATAGAGTGAAGTGCCCATTGTAGTACTTCCTCTTCAAGTCATAGTCCCCAATAACCCTGCACGGATGTAGGCACCCGTCTACTCTATTATATTTTATTAAATCATAGGAGAGGTTCCCTATGTTTATTTCTTTTCCACGTTCGCTTAGTAGGTACCCATTGAGCATAGCGATTTGTTTGTTCAAGTGGCTATCCATTTTGGCCCTTTTCAGATCCGCCCTTCTCTTCGTCTTCTTCACGTTGGGAAGTGCCTCCATCTGTTCATCGTTCTGAACACCCCTTTCAAATTTGTCTGCAGGCGGCACACTCACGGAAGAGTCCCCATTCTCGTTGCGCCTCTCTCCGGGGGGGTGCCCCTCCCCTGTGCTCACTTGCCTGCCCGCTAACTCCTCACAGAAGTGCATCTTATACATCCGCAAGTACTCCACGTAACTATTGCAGTTGTGTTCGCAGTTCAGCTCGTTGTAAGAAAGTGACTTCTCGTTGATGACGTACGTTTGGTACTCGCGATCGAAGTGGCGGTCACTCCCAAAGTGGTTTCCAACGTCGCTTACAAAGTCACTTCCAAAATCGCTACTTACCGTGCGCGCAGCGCGCTGAGCCCTCCTCTTGGACTTCCCCCCTCTTCGCTTCTTCCTTCTCGCCGAGTTGTCCTCCCTCTCCTCCGCTGACCCCTCCCGATTGTACTCAAACCTATCCAGGTGAAAGGTCATCAGGGCGCATCTGCAATCCCCCGTGTTGTTCACATAAAGGTAGTTCCCCCTCAGAAGGATGTTAATAATGCACGCGCCTGCATAGCTGTTTCTCTTCTCCTTTACACACTCCCGATAGTATAAAAAATCCAACAGGGGGTGTAGTATCTTTAGGGAGATATACACATTGAAGAGGGTGTGAACGAGGAGGAAGTAAAAAACCTTGTTTACATTTTGAATTAGGAAATGGGAAGCATGCGAGTCTCCATGACCGTCGCATATGGTGAACAAGTGCATGTCCGAGTTGTCGTCCACCCCTCTGTGTTTAGAAGACCCATTGGAGGGTCCTTCACCCGGTTTGGCTTCCTTCGCGGAGATAAATTTCGTGTAGTATTCTTCAAAGAGATACCTTCGCATTTTATCTACGCAACTTTTCCATTCCCTCGATAGTATCATTTTTTGCCTCCTCCGTTTGAGGAAGCTCCGAAAGGGAGAGCCCCTTCTGGCCCATTCATTCGGGGCATTCCTTCTCGTGGAGCACCTCTCCAACTCATCCTTCCACATTTGCAGCTCCTTCGAGTGTTGGTAAGTGTCCACATCGGAATGAGACCAGAAGTGGCACCCCCCCCTTCGCTCATCATCATTTTTGAAATTCCTTCCAAATGTTGTCTTTTCCCTCTCTTGGCTAGCTGCAAGCAGGTTGAGCATTTTTTTTTCTGACCTGTTCAGGCAAAATGGATGTTTCAAGAAATAATTATTTTTCCAAAAAGTCAGCAAAAAATCGTTCGCCATGTTATCATATTTGAGCAGGTGCCTGCACATTTTGCAGCTCGTGAGGTAGTCGCCCAGTGTGCCGTAACTGTTTGTCGCGTTTCCACTTGGGGGGGAGTCACTCGGGTGGTTTTTCTCCTCCCCGTGGATGAATTCATGTGTGTCTCCGCTCAAAGGGTTACTTCTGTTCATCTGCTTAGTGGTGAAGAAGCTGGGCAAATCCCCGTCCGCAGTTGCTCCCGTTGCCGCGCTGCCTTCCCCCCCGTAACGTTTATTTACATTAGGGGGAGAACACCTCACGTAGTTAAATTCGTCTGAGCAGCTGGAGGAGGTGTAACCGCTCATCCTGTGGTACGCTTCATCCTTTTTTCTCTTCCCCCCCCGTTTGGGTACCCCGTGGAGGTAGCGCAGGTAGGCGCGAGGCAACATCCGGCCCTGCTGGGCATTCACATGTTGGCACTTTTTACAAACCTTACAGACGAACTTGTAGTAATGGGAGAAGCGCAAATTAGGGTTATACGTTTGGTGGAGTTCTTCCCCCTGGGCATCTAACAGCTGGGTTTTTTCTCTCCACCGGGTTAGACATTTTAACTGCAATTTTTTGACCCCCTCTTCCACATCATGTGTGTCCTTGTGCACGTTCCTTTTCTCTCTTCTTTGCGTGCGTTTGTTTCCCTCTTTTTGGTCGCCGCTCTTCTCTTCGTAAAAATATCTGCAAATCATGTGGTGGAGAGGAGGGCCAGTGGGTGGGTTTCCACCCTCTAGGTGATACACTGGCAGGGCGGGTTTTAAGTAGACCCTACAAGTGCCTCCATTTGAAGGTTTTGCTGGAGGCTTCAATCCGTTTCTATACCCACTGGGTTTACTTCCCCAAGCAGAGCCATCCCTATGGCGAAGACTCGACGAACGTATGCAAAACGATTTTAGCACCTCATCGAAGAGGTTAAACTTCATTTTGCCGCTTCCCATGCGACGGATGACTTGCTCCACCTCCTTTTGTATTTCGAAGGAACTGAATGAGGCATGCGAACAGGTGTCCTCATTGTCGTGGTACTTTCCCTTTTTGCTATAAAACCCGTAACTGAAGGTGAACGATTTGTTTGTTTTTTCCTGCCGACGTTTTTTTTCTTGGCGCTCATTTGTGGGCTTACCCTTGGAGGGAAGCTCCTCCGCTGGGTGTACCCCATCAGTGTGTGCTTCTACTGTGCCTATCCCCGCTGTGGCTACCCCCTTTGTGGCCATAAAACACTTGTAGCATTTCTTCCTCCCCAACAGGTAGCTACAATTGGCGTAGTTTCTCACATGAGTTGCTAACCAATCAGCGATCGTGGAGGGTTTGCCTCCTGGGGAGTCATGTCTCCGCTTTTGCTTTTTCCCCTTATGGGGATTCACGGCACTCTCTTCTGAATGCCCATCATGGAGGTCCCTAACCGCAGCGGACTTTTTCTTCCCCCTCTCTTGGGAGTCGTCAAATTGGGAAAGCTCTCCCCCCGTTGATGGGGATTCATCCTGTGGCGTTGTCTCTCTATGATTTTGCCTAAAGGGGTAGTTCCAGGGAATGGAATGATTCATTTTATTGTTCACCCCTGAGGAGGTACCATTTTGGCTCTTCAACTTTCCGAGCGTATCCCCTGAAAGGAATTTCCCCAACTTGGTTGCTGTCCTTCCTAGTGAGAAGCAGCGCGTGGATGTTCCCTTCCCACGTCTCCTTACCCTAACCCTAACCCTAGCCCTTTTGAATTTCCCCTCCCCTTTCTGCTCATCTTCGGCAAAGTTTATGCTGACGCTTGTCCCGCTTTCCTCCCTCGGGATGAGCACATTTTTTATATTCGTCTTCCTCAGTAGGATGTCACATCGCTGCTCAAATTCGTCACCGGGGAGGGGGTCCATGCTGCTGCTTGGTGTGGAAGGCAGGTGTGAATGTCTCACGTGGTGGTGGAGCTCCCTGGGGGAGGGGGGCTGCGAGCCTCACGGTGTGCGCAGCGGGGTGGTCACTTTGAGGGGAAAATTTTGCTCCCACAGAGGAAGGTTCCCACTGGGAGTCGCACCCTCAAGCTGATACGGAAACTACGAAGGGTAGTTGGGCGAAGGCGAAGCTAATTTCCTCCCCCTTCTTTGTGCCAACTGGGGAAGACCACCCGTTTAGGAATTTCTACCCCGTTGGGGTTTTCCTCCAAAAGGGCCGCACAATAGGGAAGGTCACCGCTAGTAGTTTTAAGCAGAAGAAGGAAGTCGAGCCAAGTGAACAGGTCCCCCAAGCTGAGAAGCGATAGCGCGAAAAAGTGGAAAAACAGGAGTTGGCAAATTTTTTTCTCCCCCTCCTAGGCACATTCTCCCCATTCGCTAAATTGTGCAATCGCTATCAGTGGAATGTGAGCACATGAGGGGGGATTTTTTTTCACTTTTACGCTCTCCTGGAAGGGGCTTCTCCTCCCTCCGCCGCTAACGCTTCAGCGGCTAACAATTCGCAGAAGGTGGTAATAACCCTGTTACGGGGGCCAAAAGACACAGGAGAGGGTTGCTTTCACTGGAAATCAAAAAAAAAAAAAAAATCCGCACAAGGAAGATTCTTTAAATCGTAGGAGCGCAGATCGAACATGGTGGCCTTGCCTTTTTTCTTTTTTTTTTTTTTTTTTTTTCCCTCATTTGTGTGGACCCAGGTACGTAATTTTACCTCCCATTAGTGCGATGTGCTCGGTTAGGTGGCTAGAGGTCCCGCTTCTAAGAACACTCACCGCTAATCATTTTATTTTTTTTCCAAAGAGGGGAGCAACATACGTGCCGCACTCTTGTGTAAAGTGGTAAAGGCATCCTTTTAAGAAGACCCTCCTTTTTTTTTTTTTTTACTGCGTAGAAATGCGCGCGGTTTTTCCGCTTCGCTTCCATGGAAGGATTACCATTTTCATTTTTTGTTCCTCTTTCCCGTGGTACCGTTCGATGATGCGGCTACCTCTGCGCGCAGTTTTAGCAGCCAAAATGGAGAAGCATCATCTACGTTTGTGAGCACCTTCGCGCGAGTTTCCCCCTTCAGGATGTTCCACGTTTATGCGAATTAGTAACTCTACACTTTTTTTTTTCTCTTTTCTTTTTTTTTTTTTTTTTTTTTCTTATACCACGTCCTTCACGCAAAAGCGAATCGCACGTGATGACTCCGCGTTGCATCTATAAGGGGGAACAAAAATAACGTCGCCATTTCTTCGAGAGCGCGTGAAGATGCGACCTATGCCTGGCGCTCGTCTGGCACCGCTCCAAATGAGAAAAAATCGGGTTTGAGAGGATTGCGGCAAAATGAAACTGAATGCAACTTGCGCAGCAGCGTACTGCTCATCGCGATAGTGCATATTTTGTTCTGCCATTTTGACCTCGTTTTTGTGTCGTTTTCCGGCATTTCGCAGCGCTTTCCGGCATTTCGCAGCGTTTTCCAGCAATTTGCAGCGTTTTCCGACATTTGCAGCATTTTGCGGCGTTTTGCGGCATGTTTTAGTTGCATTTGCGCCATATTCAGCCCACCTTCACTCCATTTCCAGGTCCCCCCGATGGGGAAGCACTTCGCCCGTAGGCCTACCGCGTAGAACACTCCGCAGAAGAGCAAAAGAGGGGAACATTTCCTCCAGAGAGAACCTATGCAAAGGAACCACGCGGGCGCTTATATACCCCCCACTCTTCCCCACCGCTCTCCTTTCCACCCCCTGCACCATGAACCCCAGCGCGAGTAGAGAGCACATCATCTCCATTCAGTCCCATGTAATTGATGGGTTTTGCGGAAACAACATCGCTTCCTTCGTGTTGAGGCGGAGGGGGCACGCCCCCAAAATCTTCAACACGGTTCAGTACTACTCCAAGTACAGGCACCTGGGGGTTGAGATGAAGCACGAGGAGATGCAAATCATTTTGGGCGCTCTAAAGGAGGACCTGGCGGCGGGGGGTGCCAACCGCGGTAGAAGCAACTGCGGAAGTGGCATCGGCGGAAGTGGAAACCGCGGACGTGGCGTGTACTTCCTGACGGGCTACATAAAAACGAAGGAGTGCGTCGAAGCGGTGATGAGCCACATCTGGGAGCTGAAAAATGAGCACCGTGAAAAAAGGGCCACCCAGATGGACCCTCAAGTGGAGGAGGCCCCCCAGGCGACAGAAGAAAAAGCGGACGGAAATGCTTCTCAACGAAATAGCGGCAACCCCTGTGCAGATGATTCTTCCTTCGAAAAATTACAAAGCGTAGACTACCTCTGGATTTGCGACCCAGTAATGGGAGACAACGGAAGGCTATACGTCGATAAGGATGTAGTGCTTGCGTATAAAAAGTGCATTCCCTTTGTGGACATAATGACCCCCAACCAGTTTGAGCTAGAGTTACTATGTGATAGGAAAATAAATAATGAGAATGACGTAACCTCGTGTGTTCGTTTTTTACTAAACAGGGGAGTCCAGTTAGTCGTTGTAACCTCTGTTCAGTACCTATTCGATGAGGACCACCTGTATTTATATGTTGGGTACTTAGACAGCCAAGGAGAGCTGGTCGCCTTTAAGTATAAAATATTTAGATTCGACTTTGACGTGTGTGGCTCTGGCGATTTGTTCGCGGCCCTGCTGCTCTCCTTCGTCGTTAGGCACCGCGGAAATGTCCTGCTGATCGTTTCGAAGGTTTTGAACATCGTACATGTAAGGAGTGAGGAGAGCCCCTCGTTGGGGTGCCACAGCGGGGGGGAAAACCCACCGGGAAAAAATTAAACCTGGGAATGGGAGACCGTCCCTGCTTCTTCCCCCCTTGCACAAGCAGACATCCGTTGCCGTGCTCCTTCGCGCATTTTTATACATATCATTTTGTGCGTCACCTTTTCATGGGCACACATTTCCACCCATTTTTTTCTTTCCCCCCTTTCAGAATGTGATAAAGAACAGCCTAAGCGCCGGGGAACTGAACATAATAGGTACACCTTTTTGCGCCGCAAGAGATTGCGCGATCGTGTTTGCCGCTTTACACCACCATTGTAACAACCGCCCCCTCCTTCCCGCCACCCTTTTTCAGAGAACCAAGATATAATCGCCAGCGACGGGCTTTGTGGCAACTTCATTAAGGCGGAGCCCGTTTGTGCAGCCCATCCCACCCCCTAATATGGATCCAACCTGCCTTTGATTACCCCCTATTTTTTTCCTTTTTTTTTTTTTGTGCAACAGCATGTTGAAAAAAATAACATGTTCATTTTAGCAGCAAAATGCATTCATTCGTTCGAATTTGTGTGACAAAGTTATCTTTTATAACCCAGCGTGGTCAACCCGTTATATGTACATTGGCACAAATTGGCAAACGTGTCCTTCGATGTAAATCCTATTTATATACTTTTTTTTTTCTTTGCCATTTTAGCTATTTTTTTTTTTCTTCTTTGCCAATTTAGCTATTTTTTTTTTTCTTCTTTACCATTTTAGCTATTTTTTTTTTTTTTTATGACTTGTTAATGTAAATCGTTTCGCCAAAATTGGAAAAAAAAAACAATTTGCCGTAAAAGTGAATCATCTTCCCATGAAGATAAATCATGCGTTTTCTTCCACTTAGCGCGCATTCGTATATACATGTAGGTATTTAAAGAACTACGCGCTTGCGCAGTTTTCTGCTCATCTCATGGCACACCACAAGTACAGTTTGCCCCACCGCGCGTGAAACATTTACACGATTTTGCGAAAGCACATTTATGGGAGCCGTTGCCTCCCTTTCCCCCTTCTTTTTTTGACCATTCGTGTGGAAAATTGCCTGACCAGAAAAAAAAAAATGTCCTATGGCTGGCTAACTGAAAGTACGTTATTCGGGAAAAAAGAAAAAGTCATTGAACTAGGCAAGGACAAGTTATTCAACGAAAGTAAGGATAATAAGAAAAGCGAAAACAGCATCGATCAGCTAAACGGAATTGTTAGCTCGTACCTCCAAAATGTAAAGGAAAACCAAAAGAATCAATTAGGGAAGAAAAAGGTAACCTGCAAAGGGGGGACCAAGATGGAAATAGGGTCATCTGCCCAGCATGCATGCTTCACCCCAATGCGGGTATAGGCAATCTCCCCTAAAAAAAACAACACACTTGGGTAGTCCCTCAGTTGTGCAGCCCCGTTGCGTACCCATTTCTCTTGTTCGTTCTCCCCGCAAGTTGCCTCACCCAACACCGTTTCGCTTTCCCTTTTTGCCGCCCACTCTGCAGCTGAGTTATGAGGAAAAACTCTACAATGCCAAAAATGACGGCGTGGAAAAGCGCAACAAGCAAGACAGGAAAGACACCGCTGTGAAGAAGCAAATACATAAGGTGAAAAAATATGAAGAGCTGCAGAAAGGGGGACGCAACGACCCCAAGTGCTTGGTCAATTTCGAATCCAAGAAGCAAATGGAAAGTGAACTGGAAGAAATTCGAAAACTGAAGGCGCAGAGGAATGGCCAAAAGTATGCACAAAGCTGAGGGGGGAATTGCGCAATTGTGGTAGATCAAAGTGGGACATGCTTACGCAAGATGGACGGTTTGTTGAGAGTGCCCGCGGTTCGAGGTAGGCATCATTTTTTGTGACCCCTCTTAATGAAGGTGATTCTCCTTCGTCTCCTCCCAACCGTATGTAACGTATGGGCATGCTTTATAAACTCGCAAACGGTCGAAGTTGCGACGAAAACGAACAAAACACACGTAAAAGTGGTAACCCCTTTTTTTAAAAAAATCCGCGAACTGTTGTGCGGCGCTTTGTTGAAAAGGTTTCCACATCCGAACCTTAGTAACGTTCTCGCGTAGCTTTTTGGGCACATGTTTATGCATTAAGCTCGGTTTCAATTTTTTTTTTTTTTTTTTTTGTCTGTCCATTATTCATTCCTGATTTTGTTATCCCCCCCGCGGGGACACCATTTTAACTTTTTTAGTCACAAATTAATTCAAAAAATTTGAGAAGTTTGGCTGGTGTATGTTTTTTTATTTCTCCGTCCCCCTTTTTGCATTCCCGTTGAGGCAATTTCCTGTATGTGTAGCAAAAAATGCTTTTCCCTTCTCTCCCCCGCGATGCGCGAAAAAGACAAATGTACCAAATGGGCAGTTCACTTGGCGCGCATTAGCCGTCCGCTCTATGCACCCCCCTGCGTCACGTTCGCGCCTGCGTAAAAAATGTGACATACAAGTGTTCTACGGTTTAGCTTAAATGGGACACATTTCGGGAAATAGTTTTCCTCTTCAAAGGGCGCTCGTCAAAAATGTTTACCACTCCAGATGCTCACCAAAGTTGTGCATATCATTGTTTTACATTTTTTTTTTTTTTTTTTTTTATGCATTTTCGCCTGAGCAAGGAACAATTAAAAAAAATATTTTCCACATTTTGCGCATATTCGGAGGGTTAGCGGGGGAAAAATCACCATTCTATTCTTCCCGCTCGGCGTTTTTTTTAGATAAATGGCCGTCAGTGCAGCATTTTTTCGTCAATTCGTCTGACAGTTCAGCATTTTTTCGCCGATTCGCCTGACCGTTCAGGCAATTTTTCGCCCATTCACCTGTCCGTGCAGGCTATTTTTAACACGTTCATTCATTTTTGCTCATTTTACTCATTTTTATTTATTTATTTTTTTAACAGGCCACATTCCATTTTGCACAGCGAACCAAAGGGCAGATTTTCCGCTGCCCAGTGCGCACACGCAAGTGTTCGCGGGGAAGCTCCATTTGCGTGTGTTGACTCTCGTGAAGATCGCCGCGACTGCCCAGTTGTCCCAAAGGAGTTCCAAAAAGGAGTAAACCGTTTGTGCGCCCCCTCCGCCGCAGTTCAGCCGCTTTGCTACCCACTTCAACCGCTTTCCCACCCACTTCAACCACTTTCCACCCTCTTGACAAAATGAACAACCACTCGGTGTACAACAAATTCAACTCCACGCTGTCCGTGTTCAACAACAACAGCAACCTGAACAGCAGCATATACATTTCGGGGGACAAAAAGTCAAAGTCGAGGACGTCACTGAACGCGCTGTCCTTTTACAAGTCCAGCGCGTCCGTGTATGTAAAGAAGGTAGACAAAACTGACAAGAAGGAAAATGTGAAAACGCTGATACGATACCTGGGGTGGAAAAATTACAGCGGGAGTATATCCCCCAATTTGTTTAAAAATCCGAGCATGACCGACTTGATAAACATATGGAATTTTATCTTTAAGCATGTGGACCCGCAAATCGAAGTGAATAAGGACAACTATGGAGAGGTAGTTTTGAGCTTTTACAAAGATATTGGGTACCCATATACCATTTCGAAATCGACGCTGGTGGCCCCGACCACCGGTTTGCAGTATAACACGCACCTATCCGCCTTAGCATGGCTTTGCCAGCTTCTGATCTTCGAAGCTGAATGTTTTAATGACATAAATGAGGAGAAAGATATGAACTGTTCATACGATTTTAACGAAGATGGGGAAATAAAAATGGAGGACTTTATCCTGCAAAGTTACAAGTCCCACATTAACAAGGAGGAAAAAAACGCCAACGATGTGCTGAATGCGAAATTGGACAAAGAGATTGCCCGATTGCAAAATGATGTAACTTCCAAAAGTGAAGAAATTGTTGAAAAAAAAAAAAAAATTGAAGAAATAAAAAATCACATGAAGGAAAATGAGGAACTGATTAAGCGAAATAAAGTCCTGTGTGAAGAAAATAAAAAAATAAAACTCCTCTACACGAACAGTTTGGAGGAGACGAAGAAGCTAGAAAAGGAAATCGAAATGTGTAAGAAGACCAACCAGGAAGAGAAGGTAAAGACGGAAAAAATTGTCGAGCAAATTAACAAAGTTAAGGAAGTTCTGCAAAAACAAACACTTAACAAAGCGCAGTTCCTGCAGATGAATGAAGACATTGAAAAAAACAAGGAAAAAATTGAACAAATAAAAAGCGAAATTAAAAGCCTGAACAATGAGCACCCCACTCTGAGCGACAAGCTAAATAACAGGCACAGTGATTTGAAGAAGCTAGCCAAAAGTGTAAACGATATACTGTCCGAAATTCTGCAAAACTTAAATTTGTATAGGAATGTCTCCCCATCTGAGTGGAGCAAAATAAATAACGTGAGCATCAACATCGACTCCTTTACCGTGGACAACATGCTGAACTTGAATTGGAAGGACACCAAGGGCGACGTCAAATCGTTTATGGAGGCGGACCAGGAGGAGCTGAAGAACTCCCTGCGCCTCATGGAGGACTACGAGAAGAGAATTAAGCTGCTCGAGGAAGAGATCGACGACTTGAAGGAGGACATCCAGGACAGCGAGGCCCGCGTCAAGAAGCTCAACGACGACACGGACCAGTTCGTCACGGCCTCCTCGGACAAGTTCAGCCGGATCGTCGCGCAGAACGAGGTGCGCGTGGAGCAGTGCGAAGCGGAGTTAGGCAGGGTTAAGCGGTTTGTGCTGGCTTGAAGAGACCCCTAGCCGCTCACCCTTACGTTGGCTGCTCACCCCCACTTCGACCGCTAACCCCCACTTCGACCGCTAACCCCCACTTCGACCGCTCACCCATACGTCGACCGCTAACCCCCACTTCGACCGCTCACCCATACGTCGACCGCTCACCCATACGTCGACCGCTAACCCCCATTGATCGATTCTCCCCTTTCTTTCCCCCCTTTGCAGAAAATGCTGGACGAAGCCAAGGAGAAGAGTGTAAGCTGCCCTTTCTGCACTACTCGCATGGGAGCAGTTGAAAATGTCCATCGGCGTAGTTACCGGCTCATCGCTGGATTGATCACTTAGGACGTTTCGTGCGTACATATGTTTGGCTTCCCGCGAGTGTATACACATCATGATGGAGTATTTGTGGGGGGGGGAGAGATCCCTCCTGGTGAAGAGGCCCCCCCAACTGTAACTTCCCGCTTCCCATGTGCACACCTTCCATTTGCCCCGCTACCGCCACCGCCACCGCTACCCCGCATCCCCCAGGAGAAGGCAAACGAAATGCTCAAAGAAGTCATTGCGGAGAAGGAGGAGAAGGAAAACGAGTTTACCAAAATCAAGACGGATAACGAAAAGGTGTTCAGGGAGAAACTAGCCACGCTGCAGCAGGTGAGGAGCGATTTTTTTTTTTTTTTTTTTTGCCATTTCGGCACCATGCGTTCGGCTCCATTGGGTAGAGAAGCGCGTCGAGGGTCACCCTGGCTGACTCTAGTGGGTAGCGAATGTGCCAGCTGTGCAGATGGTTAAATGCGTAACTGGCCCATCGCGCAACTCGACCACACCACATTTTGCCCTCCCCCACTCCTCGTGCAGGCATGCGCCCTCCTGGTGGAACTAAAAATCTACAGCAAGAATTACGCATCCGTGTAAGTGGCGCAGCCGCCCCCAACGCGTCCCCATGCGGGGAATTTTTTATAATTCACACGCGTTTAAAGGGGAATTTTAAAAAGGGAATTTTTTTGTTTGCTTTTTTTTTCATATATTTTGCTTACTCTTTTTTTCATATTTTTTTTGCTTTTTTTTTTTTCTCCCCTGTATGTACACCCCTTTGCAGCGTGCTGGACGAAAAAAAAAGAGAGCTGGAGTTGTACAAGGAGCTCCACAAGAGCGTCGTCGAGTAGGTGGAGAAGCACGCAGGGGAAGAAGGACACATGTGTGTACAGAATTTGGGGGTTAAAAAAAAGGGGGGAGAAACACTGGAGAGGGGGAGTTGCCCTGCGGTGGGGGGCGCGTTTTCATCGCCCAAAAGGGGTGAACAAAAGGGGTGGAGCAGCGGATGGTACAAATGGCGGAGATGACGCGGACGACAACGCAACGGTGACGCACCCCCGACGAGGCCAACCCGCGGTGGCGCCCCTCAGGGCTGCAAATTCGTCGAGACGATGTCGCTAATCTGTCGAATGGTCCGCTGGATGTTTTCATCATTCACCCGAATGGTGTCCTCAATGTCCTTCATTTTTTGCTGCAAGTCCTGAATGTCTCTCTTCTCTATCTCTTGTTTTTTGTTAAGGTAACTTACTTCTTCTAGTGTTTTAATTTCTGTGCATAACAATTCGTAGGTCTCTTTCCTCCTTCGATCCTTTTTCATTTCGTGTAGTAGCTTCTGGTAGATTTTATTTTCTTCCCGCACGGCCTTGAGCTTTTTTATATTTTTTTTTGTTTGTTTGTTTTGAAAAAGGAAGTCTCTCTTCATGCCATGCAGTTCTGTGTGCAGCAGATTTATGCTGCTCCCTATTCGGTTCACGTAGGCGTACCCGTTTAGGAGAGACAGGTTTTCGCTCAGCAGGCTTTCTCTGCGCTCGTTCGCCGAGTTTGCGGCGTTTGTCGAGACTGCCACATCTGCCCCGTCGTCCGCGATTGCCGCATTTACCCCGTCTGCCTTATCCGGCGGCGGCGCGGGGAGCTCCTTCACGAACAGCCTGATTGACTTGTTCACGCAGAGGGAGAGGTCCGCCTTGGGCTCGAACAGGCTCTGCACGCACGACCCAGCAAAGGCGTCCTCCATGGTGAGCGGCAACGGGGGAGGGGCGGCAAAGGGGGGGTAGTCGTATAGTAACAGTAACAGTAGTAGTGGTAGCAGTGGTAGTACCGCCTTATCGAGTGGGCTGTCTCCCCCAGGTGCGCCGCTTCTGGGGGTCCCTCTTCTCCGTTTCAGTCGGGCACCACCTTTACATGTTCAGCTGTGCGCATGTTTGTTGGCAGCTGCTATGTCTCAGGTGGAGGGGGGAGTTAATGAGTGCTTCCACTTCACGAAGTGTATAAGCTTATCCCTTGAGCGGGTGGCACTAATTTGTTTCGCCCATACGAGCGTTGCTTCCCTACGAGCGTTGCTATGGTCTCCCCTTTTTTAAATTGGGGGGGAAAAAAATGCGAATGAAACTTCACGGAGGTAAAACACGTTTGCCCAAATCTGCACAATGGTATGAACGGTCCGCAGTGGGCGAAGTGCGTCACCAGGTTGGCTTCGCGGAGGCCGCTTCACTGCAGGGGTTGCTTCTCCCGATGGGTGGGCGTGTCGCGTCCCAGTGGGGCCATGCTGTGCCCCCTTGGCCTCTCTTCCCGCAAATGGCACAACGCTTTGGAAAAGCAATCTGGGGGAGAAAAAAAGAGAAAAAAAAAAAAAACAGGCTGAAAAACTGCAAAAGGAGATTCGCAAAAAATTTGTTTATTTTCCCCCCCCTAAAATTGCGGTGACGATAAATATCTGGTTACCTTAGGCACTCCTCAATCGGCAATCCGTAATCCCCAATCCGCGCTTCATTTTTTTTTTTTTTTTTTTTGCACCCCTTAACGGATTGACGAAGGGGAAGATGCTAAGAGGGACGCATACCCAGGCAGCACACTGAAAGCAAAGCTGGAAAGGAAGGGGAAAATGAACTGAATGAAAAAACAGATGTATGCATCCCTCTATGCGGCAGCTTTTTTCTCGATACCCTACATGCCGCGAATGAGTTGTGCGTCCGCCGAGTGGGCTCCCGCACGAACGGTGGAAGAGCGAAGGGGAAAAAGCGAAGGGGGGGCAGCAACGGGGAAGTAGCGACGGGGAAATAACCCAAAAAAGGCACCCCCTCAGGGCTGCATACGCCAACCCCCGCTCGGACATGCACTTTCGTCTCGTCTGCGCGACACTTGGCGTATGCGGAGCAGCCAGGAGTGCAGCCCTGTCGACGGAGCCGCTGCAGAGCTGCCTGCACAGGGGGAGTCTGTTCATTAGGCGCTCGCCCCGCAAGTACGAAAAGAAAGTTGCGAAGAAGCGGGAAAGCAAAGTGACCAGTTGCCGTGGCGAGGACACCCACAAACGCAGCAGCCGAAGTGCAGCTGTTATAAGCACATTGGAGTGCCCCATAGTGGGTGTACCCGTAGGATTCCCTCTCCACACTGCTCAGCATGGAGAACACCGCGTGGAGAACAACGGGGGAAGGACCTTCCTCTCCCCGATCATCGGCAACCGCAAAAAAGTGACCCTTTCGCTGAGGAAAGAAATAGGGCAGCGCCATTTCAACAGCACAAAATTGAACAACCTCCTATGCATGCAGTTCCTGCCGGATTTCTCCAACGCCTACTTAAGATACGTCCTCGAAAAGTTTAGCGCAAATGATTTGCCAGTAAAGGAAAACGTTCTATTTCACCTGACTCTGAGGTACCTACGTGAGCGCACCACCACCTCGGTAGGAGGAAAGACAAGCGAAAGGGACTCCCAGCTGATTAACAGCATTGAAAATAACTCCTACAAATTTATTGCCGACCATGCGAGGGTCCTAAAAAAATGCGCAAAGGGGAAGAAGCAAAAGGAGGCAAATTTTGGACACTGCAGGACAGAGGGAAGAGCAGAAGAGGGCAACCACCTCCCCCCCTCTCAAAACAAAACCATCGACGCGTACTTAAAAATGAAAAAAAAATTTAACATCATTTTTGTTAGCATAAAAAGCGAAAGGAATATTTACAGAGTGTTTAGAAAAATTAAGAGAAACATTTCTTTTTACGACTTCCAGGAGCGACTAGCCATTTTGTGTTTTTTCCATCGACATGCACAGCACAGATTTGCACTTGACTTTTTTAAAAAATACATTTTTAGCCTTAAGAATGAAAACAATTTATTTGTCCTTCATTTGGTCTCCTCGCTGGGGGAAAGTACTCTCCTGAAGAGGTACATGCTCGTTCCCCATTTGACTTACCACGCGATTTTGAGCACACCTGAGGGGGGGGGCGGCAGTTGCGGGGATACATTCAAGTGGAGCTTCCTGCCTATTAACGCGTGCAACTATGTGGAGAGCTACATGAAGGAGAGGTTCTTCCTTGGAGGGGCCAGCGGGAGGGGCGGACCCCGTGTGGATAGACCCCACACCGAGGCGACCTTCCTAATCTACGCCAAGTTGCTCGACTCCCTCGCGCAAAAGAGGAACTGCTACTTCCCCGAGCTGTTCCTCAAGCAGTTTTGCCTCTACTACTCAGAGCAAAAGGAGATCCCCCACGACGGCAAGTGGCACTACTTCCTCATCACCGTGTCCGCCCTGATGAAGGCGCACTACGTGAGGGGGAGGCTCCAAGTGAGGGGGAAGCCCTACGTGAGTGCGGCGGCACACGAGGGGGTAAGCCGCTCTTTAGCAAACCGCCCCTTAGCAAACTGCTCCCTAGCAAACCGCGTCACCATACACGACGATGACATTTTCAGGGACAAAACGCACTGCTTGGCCATCCGTGGAGGAAATCGCCTGAACAGTCAGGTGGTGGCTTACCTCCTGGGGGCTCCCCCCAGAGGGGACGCCCTCAAGCAGTACTCCCTTCTGCTCCTTCTGCAGTACGCCTTTTTACTGAAGCTCAACCTCGAGCATGTCAACCTGGTGAGTAGGAACTCCCCCAATCATTTTTCCAACGGGGTGGATCGTATCGAGTCGTCAGTGAAGGAAATGGCGAAACAGATCAGTGGAACAGAACCCACATTTTTGGAAAAACAAGCAACGCCACCTGAACAAAGGGAAGACCTCCTCACACGAATAACTTTCCTATACGAGTCTATTTTATCAAGCCACTGCAACCACACAGGTGAGTCAATTTTGTTATATAACTACACATTTCAGGAGTTGACCGCATTTGTGGGGAACTATCTAACGGACGTAATGGAGACGTCCTTCCATGGGGTGGGAGAAGTTGCAGAGGAGATGAACGTGTTTGCCAAGCACATCCTACCGCTGTGTAGAGTTAACCCACGTCTTTTTTTCATCCTTATGGAGGCCCTAAAAGAGGGTAGCAACCCCCACATGGCGAGGCACCTCTGGTTGGGAAGTCAACACATGCTGAGGAATTTGCGGCCATGGGTAAGAGAAGCCATCGCGGGGGAGCTCCTCGGAGGAGGATCAGAGGGAGGGGGCAGTCAAGGAGAGACCCACCAGGGAGACACCCACCAGGGAGAGGCTCACAACCGGGGAGACCCCCCCTTGGCCCGCACCATATCAGCGTACGACTCAGTGCAGAACACCTACCAACAAATAACCAGCTGCTACGACAAGGCGCAAATTAAGAGGCTGCTTAAAGGACTGCTCACCGCGCGCATGCAGACGAAAGGGGACCCTTCCCCCCTGGGCGTTTTTAAGAGACCCATTTTGGCCCTAAATTTGAAGCAAATTTTTTTCCTCTTTGTTACGTTAAATTATTTCAATTTGCACTGCGAGGTTGTTCGGCTCTTTCGACACGTTATGGGTGAAGCAGCGTTTAGGAAAAGCTTCTGCAGGGCTGTGTTGAGGAGGGGGAAGCATCCCCCTTTGGAGGAACATCCCTCCGTGGAGGAACACAAACTGCGCCAAAAAATTCTGTACCTTTACTGCAACTCAAGCTTTTGCGTAGACAGTCCTTTGCGCCTGCCTGCGGGGGTGACATGCTCGCGGGGGCTCATGAAGCACGTGCTCTTCTATCGCGACCCGCTGCACATGTTTAACCACCTGATGGGGAAGTACGCAGGAGGAGCGGCTGCCGGGGGGAGCATCAAGGGTGCCGCCAAAAGCAAAGCCGCAATGGAAGAAATTTTACAAAAAATGGAAAGCAGCAAATTCTTCCGCGAGGAAAGTTTGAGCAAATTTCGAAGTAGTAACATTTATAAGCAATTTTTTTCCGAAGGAATATACACCCGCGTGAGTCAGACGGAGTACACACTCATTTTTTACCAACTGATGAGGCATCTATACAAGCAGGGATCCACATGGCACACCGGTGGGGGAGAGAACAGAGCGAAGCAAAGTGAAAGTAACTCCACTGAGTCATCGTGGCAAGTCGAATTCGTATACCTACATTTTTACGCCGCATGGCAATCGTACCTGAAGGTGCACAAAATGAGCAAAATAAACTTCCTAATCTGCGCGAAGACATTTTTGCTGGTGAACGATATGGGAAGCTTCCAAAATTTACTTTGCACAAACAAAAGGATGGCGGAAAAGCAAGCCATTTTTGTTAACTCCCTTTTGAATAACTACCTCCATCATTGCGGTGGGTATCTGCACACGGTGAAGAATAATTTCATTGCGCCTGCCGACATGTACATCACCCGCGGAGGTGAGCTGATCATTTTTAACTTAAATCACGAGCAACTTGTGCAGAGGATACCTCACTTTGGGGAGTACCACGGGCAGTGTAAAGTCACGCTCTTCATCGATTACAGGAAATTGTTCCCAGATTTAATAAACCTACAGTTTTATATGACGCTCCCCTTTTTACAAAGTCCAAAGGTGAAGTCATTCCTCGAGGAAAATAAAATAACCCTATGTGAAGAAAACTTTTGGAGCGTTACCGATATGGTCATATTTTACGGGAAATGCCTCGACAAAAGGGACAAAATTGTGGAGTTTTTTTCCAAACAGATGAGTGATTTTCGCATACAGAGGAATAATCTCATTAAAGACGCGTTCGTCGTTTCACGGAAGGGGTAAACTCCCCCCTGGAGGGAGTCCCCATGTCTGTTTTGCACTTCACTTAGGTATGAATTAGCACAACATTTGATGGTACCTGCACACGCATTGTATTCCCCATTAATTTTTTTTTTTTTTTTTTTTTTTTTTTTGTAAATACCCCGTGGGGATATTTGCATGCCAAAATTGGCACCCCCTTTAAGTGGAAAACCGCCGCTTTTGTAGACCCCCCTTTGGCGATACGCCGTTTTAAGCTACGTGGGGATGTCCCCTGTGTAGAAAAATTGCGCGTAAAAATGTGTGCCCTTTTTGCACAATTTTGTGTGTAAGTGTAGCCAACATGGGAGTCCCCACGCAGCTGAATTGCCTGAATGAACAAGTCAGGTCATTTTGGACGGCCCATTTGGGGGAAGCAGCTGGAGAAAGAAACGGGGGGATTAATACTCCCCTTTCAAGTGTTTCCCTTTTGCATGTGTTACCTACTAAAGGGGGACAATGGCCAGCTAAGGAGTCACACTTTTATTTTCTCCTTTTTTCATCTCTGCGTGCTACGTTTCCCCGCGAAGGCGTCGTTTCGTCCCTCACGATTTATGTAACTCATGGCAACACTGCTTCCCACAAATGGCAACACTACTTCCCACCAATGGCTGCTAAGAGTCCTATATTTGATGGCGCCCCCTTTTTCGGGGGGGCTCGCAAAAGCTGTTTCTGCGACAGGAGCCCTCCTGCATGTGCATGCGAATGAGAAAATGTGTATGAACAAATGTTCATGTGTAAATGTGTAGGGGCAAATGTGCATGTGTAAATGTGTAGGGGCAAATGTGCATGTGAAAATATGTGCACACATTTACACATGTGCACACAAAGGCGTGTGCAGGGGAGGTCCTTCCCCCGCGTCCGCATTTCTGCATTCGCGCATGCGCATTGGAGGCCGCACAGTAGCAGTCGCGAAGTAGCAGCCACGCAGGAGCGGCCCCACATTTGCAGCCACGTAGGAGCAGCCACACATTTGCAGCCACGTAGGAGCAGCCACACATTTGCAGCCACGTAGGAGCAGCCACATATTTGCAGTCACGCAGTAGGAGCTACACATTTGCATCTGCACATTTTTGACCACACACTTGTAGCCGCACATTTGCAGCCACACACTTGCAACCGCACATTTGCAACCACACATTTGCAACCACACATTTGCAGCCGCACACAGGCCTCCCCCAGTTGGAGAGAGGAATGCCTTGGCGCGGGCTTATGCCCACATGTGTGCAGCAACCTGCGAACAGTAACATCCCCTCGCGTTGATTGAATGCCTTTTCTTTTAAGCTTCTTCACCACAACGCATTTTGGCAATTCCCCAAGTGCATGCGCAAAAGGGGAGAGAGAGAAGCCTCAGCGCAGTTGTAGGATTTCAAAAAAGAGAAAAAAAAAAAAAAACTTCATCAAAATGTGTGATGTGTGACATGAGATATACCACACGCAATTCGCTTTCCCCTTCTCAGAAAAAGTTTTTTTTTTTTTTTTTTTTTAACTTTCATCTCATCACTGTAAACACCCATACGTATTGACATCTGGTCCTTGGACAACTCCAACGTCTTTCAAATAGCAAAGACAACCAAACACACGTTGCTTAAAGTGCCACAAAGCAGAGCGCTGCAAACAGCAGAGCTGTGTGTACGTCGCTTGATTTTTTTTTTTTTCCCCATCTACAACTGTTTGAAAATTCGCTAACTACTAGCCAAAAATTTTTTTTTTTTTTTTTTTTTTTTTTTTTCCGTCTTTTGTGCGTTTGTATCATACAAGAGGGAGACCTCCATTTTGTTCTTTCGTTCTTTTGTTCTTTTGTTGTTTTGCTTGTTTGTTCTTTTATTTTTTTATTTTTTTGCTTTTTTGCCCTTTTGCATTTTTGCTTCTCCCTTTCACGTACGCTACGCTGCGAAGTGGCTTTTCAATTTTTTCCGATTTTGCCACTTGCCTGTTGCTTGGAGGACTGCTACACACTGCCTCAACTTTTTTGCGCCATATACATGCGCGCGCACACTCCTGGGAAGGTAGCTGCAGAATGTGAAGTGTACCTTACAGTTCACTGCTCGGCGATTTGCCCGTTTTATATCTGCTTGCTCACTTGTTCGCTCTCCGGAGACACGACTGTACATGGCTCGGACAAGTGCAGAGCGGCCTTCTCACTTTGGACCCGCATGTGTTGTGCGTGAGTCCAGCCCCCCCCTTCCTCAGGAAAGCTTCATTTTTAACACACAACGGTTAAGAATGATGGGGGCTTCCGCAATTTAGTGGCCTCTTTGAATTTTCCGTACATAGGCCTTCGCCCGGCCAACCTGTAGATCCCACGCGAGAGAGTTCCCACACACATGTGTTTGCTTATCTACATGCACGTTGTTGCTTATCTGGAGGATTCTCCATCGATCTGTTCTCCTCTGCTTGCACGTCCTTCGACGGAGTAGACGTTCGTTCCTCTTTTTTCTCTCCCCTGGTGAGAGGAAAATTGGAGAATATTTCCAAACTGCTTCCAAAAAGGGGCAGGAAGTGTTTCGTTCTGTTTGGCACGTTCATTTGGTGTGCTTGCTTGGCATGCTTGCTTAGCCTGCTTATTCGATTTGCTCGTTTTGTTTGCTCCCCCGCGGCTGACCCGCGCGGTGTGCGGTTTCCCCCTGCCTACACGCCGCTTCCCTCCCCATTGGCGGCGCCTCAACCGGGATTCGATTTCTTCGATCTGCGGAATTAAGTTTTTCTTGTCTTTTTTTCAGCCCATTTTAGCATATTTGGCTTAACCAATGTGTTAATTTTTTTTTTTTTTTTTTTTTTTTTTCCCCTTTGCTGCGCTACCGGCGCAGAGCGTGGACGAGAGGAAGACGCAGAATGAGACGCATCGTGCGGGTCCTCCTCAACTGGATCCTGCCGTTTTTTCTGTTCCGTCTCACGCAGGTTGAAAGCAATGGTTTGATAGAGAAGGTAACCTCGCAGGGAGACCTCGATTTGGTTCTACTCTTCGATGCAGGCTTCAAGGAGAGCAAGGAGAAGAACCGCTCCAAGGCTTTGGAGAACATCGTGGAGCTGGCGAGGAACCTGCTGGTGGAGGGGGCGCGCAGGGTGAGCCTGACCTATGTGACGTATGACAGCGTGGGGGTGCAGACCAGGGCGCGCGCGGATAATGGCGGTGCGAAGGAGGGTAGTGCCGCTTCCGAAGCGGTCACCTCAGCGGCCACCTCCGATGCCACCTCCCCCGCCGCTGTTAACACCAATGGCTCACTGGACCGCTTCAGCAAAGCCGTGATGCAGACGAAAATGCAGCAGTCGGCGCAGAGCTCCAACCACCTCAAGGCCCTGAACTACGTAGGCATCAAACATTTCTACGACGCAGATGACACCTCCACCAAAATGATAATCATGTTCATGAGCACGGAGGGAGTCCCAGAAAGAGACGAGACGGAGCTAAACATGGTGCACTACCTACTGGATAGAAAAAATATAACCCTCAACATCATATCAAAAGTGAATCTCAAATCTTACTGCCACTACCTACATAGGGTCGGACCAAACACAAACGAGTTGCTGAGATGTGTTTTAAAGAATTCATTCTACCACAGGTTAATTTTGACTTACAGTTTGGAGAAATTCTACGAAGACATCGCCACGAATGCTACGTGCAGTGAGTGGTCCGATTGGTCCGACTGCTCTGTCTCTTGCAATATGGGATACCACTTTAGCAAAAGAAATACACTCCATAATGTGGGGAATGCCATAGGGGGGAAGTACAAAAGGACAGGGAAGAACTGCATAGACCAGAGGAGTCTCATCATCCAGGAATGCTTTGAAACGAGTTGCGATCACTCTCTCGACGTGTGCGATATAGAGGTGGATTTGTCTCTCCTTGTGGATGACACCTCTAGTATGTCTCAAGCCTTCTGGTTGAAATACATTTTGAAGCCCATTAGGAATCTCATTGCCCACTTAAATTTAAGCTCCAAATTGGTCAACATATCAATTACAACCTACTCTCAGGAGACATACACGTGGGTTAACTTCTCTTCCAATTTGGCTCGAAACAGAGACCAATTACTCCTCTTCTTAGAATACTGGAGATTTAACTTTGGGGGCCCGGCGAACAATTTGAAGAGCGCCTTGAATTATGTACACAGGCATGTGCTTAATGCCAATGAGGGGAGACCTAACGCTCACAAGGTCCTTGTTATCTTTAACGTGGGAGACGTGAGCAACAACGCCGCCAGGGGGGTGAAGGAAGTCGTCCGGAATATTAAGCTCACCTATGCCGCTGATGTGTATGCCATCTGTTTGAACAACACCCGGGAGGGCAACTGCC
The DNA here is from genome assembly GCF_000002415.2 of Plasmodium vivax. NCBI lineage: Eukaryota > Apicomplexa > Aconoidasida > Haemosporida > Plasmodiidae > Plasmodium > Plasmodium vivax. The sequence goes on along the minus strand of NC_009916.1, from coordinate 1,357,403 downwards.
AGGCGATCAGTGGGGCCAGCGCGGTCACGCACGACGCCTACGAGGAGGAAGTCTACGGGGAGGGTGCCGCCAACCAAGGTGAAGCCACTGCTAACCCCCCCGATGAGGACGCCCCCTACTTCTACTCCTACAGCAACGTGTCCGCGTTCAGGGAGCAGCTCACGGACATACAGAAGAACATCTGCAAAAATGCGCACCAGGCTGTCGTCGCCACCAGGCGCAGAAGGAAAAAGAACCTGAGGAGGGCGGACACCGCCCGGGAGCCGCGCGAGTGGCACGGGCGCAGGAGGGACACGCAGGCAGGAGGGGAGGACGATGAGGCAGCAGCAGGGGCGGCGGCAAGGAGGGCTGGCAGAAGGGCAGGAAAGGGAGCAAGAGAAAAGGAACGAGATGAGGAAGAGGAAGCGGAGGAGGAAGGAGATGAGGAGGCGGAGGAGGCAGCAGAAGAAGCAGTAGAAGGGGAAGGAAATGAGGAAGAGGAAGCAGGAGAAGAAGGAGCGGAAGAGACAGTGGAAGCGGTAGCGGAAGAGTCAGCGAAAGACTCAACGAAAGATTCAACGAAAGACGCAGCGGAAGACGCAGCCAAAGAGACCGCGAAAAACGCAGCCAAAGAGATCGCGAAAAACGCAGCCAAAGAGATCGCGGAAGAGGATGCCGAGGAGGAACTCGAACCGGAAGTGGCAGACGCAGATGAAGGGGTGGAGTCCGAAGCAGACAGGATAGTAGAGCCAGGGGCAGACGCGGCGTCCGAATCCGTCGAGGAACCCCCAGCGGAATCCTCAGCGGAACCATCAGCAAACCCCTCAGAGGAACCCCCAACGGAACCATCAGCAAACACCCCAGAGGAACCCCCAGAGGAACCCCCAACGGAACCATCAGCAAACCCCTCAGAGGAACCCCCAACGGAACCATCAGCAAACACCCCAGAGGAACCCCCAGCGGAACTTTCAGCGCAACCCCCAACGGAACTTTCGGAGGAACCCCAACCTGCCAACGAAGCAGAGGAGCAAGTGGAGCCCGATGCAGCCGCGGAGTTGTCTCCCCGAAGAGGACTCGGAGCAGCATCACGCGAAACCCTACACGAGATAGGAAGAATGGCGCAGAAGCTGCACGGAGCCAAGCCGATCAACAGAGTATCCCCCTACTACTTCCACAACGGAGGAAATCTAAAAGGTTTAAATAAAAACAGAGTCGTTCTAAAATCAATTACCAATTTGGAACGAATAGATGATGTAGAAGAGGAGGAGGATGAGGTAGATGCAGAACCCGTTTTGAACCCATTGAAGAAATACGCCTCAGTGTACAACATAGATGCATTGCCATCGTACAAAAATAAAGGGAAAAAAAATTTAATCTGTCGACTGATGAAATTCCTTTTTAGGAAAAAAAAAAAATATAAATTAAAAAGAATTGATCCCAAGGATAAGGAAAAGATAAAGCAGTTCATAGCAGATGTAAAAAAGCTCAGCGACTCTGACGAAACGAACCTCCAAAGGGAGAGACAAATAGAGGAGGAATTTAACGCACTCCTAGAGAGCATTTTTAAAAATCATGGCAGTTTACCTTTCGGGGATTTCGACTTTGACTCTGTAAGTGTGTCTAGCTATGGCTCTCACATGGAGGAGGACGAGGATGCGGACGAGCTGGGGCTGGAGAGTGCCTTGCCCTGCAGCTGGTTCTACATAGATGCGGCGCAGATGAACGTGGACACCGCGGCTGACGCGAGGAGGTTGGCTGATGGGAAGGGGTTGGCCAACTCGAGGGGGCTGACTGATGCGGACACCGCCGCTGGTTCCGCCGCTAACTCCGCGGACGACGATTCCGAGGGGGAGGTCACTCCCGCCGAAGCGGGGAAGAGCATCCTGGACGACGTCTCCATAGCGGACATACTGGTGAAGGAGGGCGGCTTTGCGACCAGCGAAAAGAGGAAGCTCAAAAGGAGGAAGAGGTCTCTCGATCAGGCACACGGGATAGATTCGTCGAACAAAGAAAATGAAGCTGCGAACAATGCAGCTTCAGGTGGAAGCGCAGACAGAAGGGGAGGAGGAGGACAAGCAGTGTTCCTACCTCGCAGTCGTGGTAACGAGAAAAAGGTTGAAGATGGCAAGAAGGCAGTAGGCCACGGTGGGGAGAATGGAGCGGTACCACCTTCACCCCCCTCGTCGCCCACCTTTTCGTCTACCAAGTCCCTCTCTCTCGTTGGAAGCAAACCACAGATGAAGAAAAAATTCAAATCCAAATTCGACCTCATTCAGCGCTTCAAAAACATGGCAGCCGTGGTGGACGGCCAGACAGGAATCAGCTTCGATTCTAAGAAGTACCCATCCCCAGCAAGCAACGAAGGGAAAAGAACAGCTAGCCATCTGGAGGAGCACCCAGGAGGGAAGAAGGACGACCCTTCCGCACATACCCCCAACGGCTTTCAAAGAGGGAAGTGTTCCAAAGAGGCTAATGAGCCATGTGATCAAGGGGGGGTAGTGCCTCCTCCTGCACCCCCTACCATGAATTATAAAAAAGAAAAACGAAGCGAGTCAACCGTTGGGGGCAGAACCGCCTCAAATGGACACGTCCAAGTGGACGACACCTGCGGGATGAAACCAGGCGAAAAAAAGGAAGCAGCAAGTGGTGCGAAGAGCGAAGCATCAAGTGGTACGAACGAAGCGGCAAGTGCCACGAACGAAACACACGCACATAACCCGAAGGAGCAGGTGCAGTACGACCTCCTCCAACAAACGCATTCGAACAGTCACTGGGAAATAGGAAGCTACGACCCCGTTGAGGAAGAAGAGTATGTAGACACAAGCATATATAAATATTCTGCCTCCTTCGCTCTGATCACCGTCATCCTTCTAGGCACCGCCTTTCTGTACATACGCAATCAGAAGAACCTTATGGAGCCCGTCCCTGTGACGTTTAACGACTTTGTAACCCACAAGGGGGAGAAGAAGGTGGAGTGTAGGGAGCAAAACATTGAGGTAAAGCCGGATGAGACGTCTTGGCAGTAGGGCTTTGCTCCCGCGAGGCGGTTCCTTTTTTCTAGGACCGTTAGAGCCTCTCCCCTAAGGTTAACACATGCATATATGCATATATATATGTATGTATGTATGTATGTATATATTTTTTTTTTTTTTTTTTTTTCTTTTCTTTTCTTTTCCGTACCATCAACATCGTTGTGCACCCCCCGCGGTTCGCGGTTGCTTCTGCCTACCCCACGTGGGCAACACCGTCAATTAATTTTTAAATGGCAAAAAAGGGTGCAAACTTTCCCACGGCTGGTAGATAGCCTGCTTGCCCGCTCGCACCACTTTGTACTCTCTAACCGCACACTTAATCCTTTTGGGTGGGGTGAAAACGAGTTGTGTGTGTTCATTCACATATGGGATGAAAAAAAAAAAAAAAAAAAAAAAATTGGCCAATCGGGTAATCAATCGGGTGACCAATCTGGGGACAAACGAATGAGTTTCTAATTGGGATGCCCTTCTGTCAGTCAATCAGGACGATCAGAAGGGGGTGGAGGTGGTAAGGAGGTGGTTATGAAGTGGGTAGGAATGCATATAAAGTGGTTATGAAGTGCATATAAAGTGCTCATTACGTGGCTAGGAAGTTGTTTGGAAGCGACTGCGAAGTGGCCGCTAATCTGCCGGGCGGCGCTTTCCCCCGCGAAGGCCCTTGAGGATGTCCTCCTTCGCGGCGTAACTCGTTTCCTCCGCCCTGATGACCCGCACGAGGCTCCGGAGAGTTATAATCAAATAGGGGAAGTTATCTATCGTTTCGAACACTGTGACGTCTTTTAGAATTAGAGTGGAGCCAATGTTTATGTGTTTCTTGTATTCCTTCTCGACCTCCTTATGTATGGAGGCTGGCATTTGGCCAGACGGGTCCATGGCCACTATGAAGTACCCGTGACTCCTGCACCTGATGCTCTTGACGATCACCATCATTTTTTCGATGCGGTAGTTTGCGAACCGCTTGTTTCTCAAAATGTTGTGGATGTTGTGGGTGTACAGGAAGGAGGGGGTGCCGCCAGCCGTTTCGCCAACCGTTTCGCTAGCCGTTTCGCTAGCCCTGTTGCACAGCCTATTGCACAGCCTATTGCTCAGTGTGGCGCTACTGGGGCCGCTTACCGCTGCGTCTGCCTCGTGCGAGTCTGGGCTAGGCGCGCACGCCATTTGGGTTTCGCTCTTATCCCAGGTCTTATCATCCTGGCCAGGCTGCTCCTCCCCCCCCTCCGTCACATACCTATGCGCGTTTATACTCAAGTGGAAGGGATCCAACGGCAGGTTCAGAATTTTTAGCGCCTTCACCCAAGAGTGGTACTTTATAAATGAAAAGCAAAAAATTAACTCTTTCCTTTTTTCAATTTTATTTTTTTGAGCAAGTGGGTCTGCTTCTAAGCATTTGTCTGACGGCTCCGAGGTGTATCTTATTGGGTTCAGCTTAGGGGCGCCACTTAACACAGAAATGGATGCGGCAGAATTTGTTCCCATCGCCGGCGCTGCACTGGCGTTCCTACTACTGCTACTACACCATTTCGCCTTGCTCGAAATTTGAGTTCCTTTCGTTGCGTCCTTGCTGCTCATCCGAGGTGGCAACTCCTTTCCATCCTCATTGGTGACAAACCGTACCACACGATTGGAGCTTCTTCCATTGGACCAGGTGACTTTCTTTTCTCCATGCAAGGATGCACTCGCACGTTCTGTTCCTTCTGCCCTTACGTTGCGCTTCTTCAGTATTCCCTCTTCATTTGGCTTTGCACCGCTCTTGGTCACTGCCACGTTTGCCTCTCCCGCACCTGCCGCATCTCCCTTTCGCGCTTCGCCTGCCTTGAACAGCTCAGTGTACAGGCTGGTTTCTGGGGGCCTCTTCTTTCCGCTCACGCTGGTCGCGGGGGCGAGCGGTTTGGCCGCCTCCCCTTCGCGCACGCCAGCGTTTTCCCTCAAATGGGCAGCATTCCGCTCGATGGTATTTTCCACCGCACCAGGGTTCCCCTCGGTTACCTTGCTGCCATTGCTTCCATTGCCGCCATTGCCGTCATGCTTCGCTTGCCCCGCGTGCGGGTGTACAATGCTGGCGGTGCCCTGGGAAGAAGCCTCCAATTTTTTCCTTTTCGCAACTTCTTGCTTCTCAATTTCTAGGGGTGGGAAATAATTTAAAGAGTGGCTACCGCACCTCCCATTTCGCTCACTGCATGCATCTTTGTCGACCACCTTCGCGGCGTTTGCCGCTGCGATTGTTCCATTTTTCCCCCCCACAGAAGTCTTACTGTTCGAACTTTTCCTCAGATGTTCATTTTTCCTGTTGAGCGCGTTTCCGTTTTGGTTGGCTTCCCCACTTGGCGGCAGCGAAGTCGACGTGCGCGAAGCGGTGCCCTGGATCGCGGCCTTATAGTGTGTAACAATGCCGAACTCGCCACTGGTGTTTTTAAAAAAATTATTCAAATTCCCTATGTTGCGAATGTTAAAGTTTAGGATAGACGTGGGGAAAAACTCCCCACCACTCTCATTGGTCATGCCGCTGCTCTTCTGGCGCAGCTCCTGCTTCCTCCTTTTGACTTCATTTTTTCTGGCGCAGTCGTCATCGCTCTCGTCTAACAAACATGACAAGTTTTCATCGAGCATAATTTCAGCTAGCTAAACCCATAGAATAAAATAAGCATAAGGGGAAATAACGGGAAATAGGGGGGGAATTAAAAAGGAGATAAAAACATAGTAAAAATATGATAAAAAAATTGAGCGAAATGTGGGCGAAGCAAAAAAAAACGACATGAACGGGTCAGGTGGAAAAGTGCCAAACAGCTGTAGAAAATGGCTAGTTTTTTTTTTTTTTTTTTTTTTTTTCCCGGTCAGCTCATTTTGTAAATGAGGCAATCAAGCTAATTGACCGTGTGGAAAAAGCTAAAAATTGGGGGAAGGCGCGAAAAGATTCGCGGAACATGCAGGATGTAGGGGGACGAAATGCCCAAAGATGTGGGACGAAGGGGGAGATACACGAATGAGTGGCGGCAACAAATCATACGCAAAAACGCCGCCACAAAACGGAAAAAAGGGGACTACAAAAAAAAAAAAAAAAAAAGAAAATGCCATATCGAAGGCGGGGATCGACTCACATAAAAAATGCATAGCAGAAGGAAGCAATGAATCGGCTTAGCGTCATAAAAAAAAAAAAGGAAAAGAAGGAGAAGAAGAACAAGAAGGGGAAGAGAAGAGAAAGAAGAGGAAGAAGAAGAAGACTAACGCTGCCTGTGCATATTGGGAGTCACATTTGAGGGCACGCATATCATCATTTGTGTATATTTACTCATTCATTTGCTTACATTTTTGCTCACTTTTTTGCTTAAAAGGTTCCCCTTCTGTCAGGGATAGCCCCTTAAAAGGTTGCACACACACACACATACATACATATATACATACTAATGTGTGTTTTTAGGTTGTGTGCCCTTGTATGTACAGAAAAATGTGCGTTTTTGTGAAAAAAAAAAAAAAATAATTTCCTCTTTTGTCATCAAAAGAATGCTCAAAATAGAGCAAAATTACAAGCAACCGGTTGCAAGGGCGTACAGGTTTGTAAAAAGAAAAAAAAAAAAAAAAGCACTGTTGCATAGCATGTTATTCTAGGCTGGTACCTAGGAGGTGCTACCTAGCGGGGGTCACTCCCCCAAGCGCACACACGCGATGAGGCATGGGGGTTGCGCTGCGTTCTTGATGTAACCACCATAGCGAAACTCCCCCCGATCTCATCAGATCGCAAGGAACGCTACCCCTCCAGCCCAGGCGAGATGTACTTTTTCTCGTACACGCGCCTGAGGAAATGCATAAATTTCTCGATGTCAACGACACAATCGATGGAACTTGCCTTAATTTCAGTCGCCTGGGTGATATGATTTTCCAGTTTCTTCAGGATTTCTTTCTTTCGCTTTAAATTATCCTTGTGCGCGTTTGCAGCCTCATTCGTGGCGTTGGCAGAAAGATCTGGGAAAAAAAATTTGTAAAAAATGGAAGTTTCGGGCGTTTTCACGGAGGCTGGTTTTTCTTTGGCGTTCTTCTTGTCGATCTTGGTGGCTATGCAAGCTATAGGTATTTCTCCCTTGAGAATTTGGTCCCCCTTTTTGGCGCGTCCCTTTTCGAGGTCCGAGTCGTCATCGGAGGCGAAGGGGTCCTGGTCTTGGTCTTCCTCCAGGTGGCGGTTAGCACTCCGGTGGGCATAGCTCTCCGCGGGGTGCGCTGTGATGTACGCCCTGTTGTACGATGTGTTGTACTTCGCCTTGCACTCCGCGTTGCACCCCACGTGGGCGCCGCTTTTCCTATGCCCGTGCAAGTCGCGGAAGCCCCCGCACCCGCCGTGATCAGGGCAGCCCTTGGGTATCCCCCTCCCGGAGGGGCCGTCCCCCGTCCCCTGGTTATCCTCCTTCGCATCGGCGCCCTTAAACAGGTTCCAAAATTTATTTCGACCCCTTTTGGCGGAGCAAAACACATCCGATGGAGGCTTCCTATGCTCATACACTTCGTACATCCATTTGGCCAAATTGTGATAGGACCTATTATTTGAAGAGTCATAAACAAGTAGAATCCCATCGTGCTTTGTGTAAAAAATATTTCGGATGCACGAGTACGTTTGGATACCTCCTATTTCGAGGAACTCCACCAGAAGTGCCTTCTCTTCCTGCCCACGAACAGCCAGCATGTTGGAAAAGCCTCCCCCAGGTTGCTGCCTTATGTTCAGGGGAATATTCTTCTCAAATTTGTTGTTGTTATATGCCTTATCCATGTGCCATAGAAAAGTAAAAATTTCAAATCCGTAGGTGTACTTGTGTCTTTGCTCGCAAAAAAAATGATGACCATTCATTTTGCTTTCAATAAATTCTAGGAAATTCTTTTTAGCTTGAAAGAACATAGACTCTACCAAGGCCTGGACCCTCTTCGTTTTGCAATTATTTTCGGCTAAATCTTTGGAACTTACAAATTTGTTCCCCTCCTCCTCTTCCTCCTCTAGGTGCATGTAGTAGTCGAAGAAATTAATTGGGTATATTTCGGAGAACCTCTCCGTTATTAGCTTCAGGAAGGAGCTCTTCCCCACGCCCACGTCTCCCAGCACCAGTATGCGCAGGCTCTCCATCTGGGGGAGCAGTCAACGCGGCGAGCGCAGCCAAATGGAAGTTGCTCCGTTGGTGCACCCCGAACAAGCGCGATGGTAAGAAAAAAAAAAAAAAAAAAAATCGCCACAACTATAGAGAGACTCATTCGATGTGTGCGTGGAGTCTCTGCGGGGGGGAGCCTCCCCGTGCGGCTTTCATTTTAAGCTCCTAAGGGTGGAAGTGCATGCGTAAGGGTGTGTGTAGCGAGGAGCCCTTCTTTTTGCCACTTATCACTCACAACTTGGGGACCTGTCCCCTCGGTGCTGTGCCGTCTTTGATGTGCAAACTTCCCCCGTTTTATTTGCCCCTCCTGCGTGTGAATTTTCTCCTTCCTGTTTCGTTTCCGTTTCTAGGACGGCCTTTTTTTTTTTTTTTTTTACCCCTTTTACGTCTTCGCCTTACGCTGAATTCTCCTTCGAGGGGTTCTTTCCATTTCATTTAAAGTGCCTGATTAGCTACCACTGTGCGGTGGCCCTCCCCGTGCGGGGAAACACGCCAAGATGCTGCCTCCCTAGGTTGAGTGACCCCCCTGTTGAATGTCGAGCGGCAGTTTTGGGGAAGCCGCTTATGAAGTATATTCTACACGGTCGAACGGACACTTGTGTGCGTGCCGCTACTTCCCTCTCCGCTTTGCAGACTCGTCGCTTCCGTGCGTACCTGCGATCCCATCATCTCTTGGCCGCTTGCATCAGTTCCGTCTGCAGCTCGTCCCCCATTCTTCCCCGCGCGCGGGCATTGGGCATGTGTGGGGTTCCCCTCTCAGCGGCGAAAAAAAGAGGAGCGAATTGAAAACGACATTTTACGGAAGAATGACCAAGTGTAGAAAGCGTAATCGATGCTTTTCTCGCCCCCCTCTCTTTCTCTTTCTCTTTCTCTTTTTTTTTTTTTTTTTTTTTATATTATCCTCAAATGAAGTGCCCTCCCCCCTGGGAGAGTAATTTGTTAGAGGAAAATAAAAGCGCAGCCTCGCTGTGCATGCGTAGACGTACACATTGGTACTTCGCAAAAAAAAAAAAAAAAAAATATGCACACATGTTTGCGGTGGGGGGCCTTTCTCTTCCTTGTGTTAACCCCTCCACATGTGCGCACGTGCGCAGTCGATGCTATTTTGTGGGTACAATGCAGGTGGGTCCCTCCTTTTGAAGCGGCTCCGCGAAAGGCGTGTGTCATTTTTCTCTCGCAGAGGTTCCTAGGGGATTACGGCTGCTAGGGCGGCGTTCCCTGTTTGCCCTTTTTTGGGGGGCTCAAACGAAAGAAGCTGCAAAAGGGAACACACGCACGCGTGGGTGTATACCTCCCCGTGTGTGTAGCGCCTAGTTACGCCCCGTGCGACTGGCAAGCGTCCCCCACAGCGGTAGTGGCGGCGGCGGTAGCAGCATCATCGGCAGCAGCGACAGCACCAACATCCGCAGCGGCGGCGGTCCCTTACAACGCGCCCGCGCGGTGCACGCGCATACGCTCTCTTGCGCATGTATGTACATATGAGCACGCAGAAGCTCACCTTTGTATCCACGCGGTTACAAGGTTATCCCCTCGGCAAATAAAAACGTGGGGTGACTCCGAAGGGGGGGACCCCCGACCGGCCATCCCCACGTTCACCAGGTTAGCAGTTAAGCAGTTTGCCAGTTTACCAGGTCCCCCCCGCTGCGCACCACTTCACACTTTCAGTTCCGCCAGCAGGGAAAAAAAAAAAAAAAAAATACCATCATGCGAGTTTGCGAGTAAATTCGCCGCTAAAGGGGGAAAAAAAAAGAAGGCCATCAAGCACGTCGTAATTATTTGCCTCTCCATTGTAGTAGTCATCGTAGTCATCATCGCCATCGTAGTCATCTTCCCCATTGCCATCTTCACCACCGCAGCGCCGCCGATAAGTTGCTCCGCGGGGGTTCGACCATCCGTTCCCCTATTTTCACCCCTCCTGACGGGCACATACCATTTGTAAAGAAAGAAAGAGAATACCCATTTGAGCGTTCCCTCTCTCCACAAGCGTAGGCGTACAGTTGGAGGGCTTCCTCAGAGCATCTTCGTGTGGCTTATCCGCTGCAGGGGGAAAGGGAAGGCAACAGAGTATACTCTGGTGAGGGAAGCGGTAATGACTTGCCTAGCCAGCTCGGTCTCCTTTACCTACACGAAGAAACATTCCCGCGTTTTCGTTTCACATTGGAATCTAGCCTCTCCCTTCGGATGAAAGTTGCCCTCTTCCGGGGCTCCCCTTCAATTTGTGCGTCTCCTGTTGGGACTGAGTCAACAGAGCGTAGAAGGTCACTCACTTGCAGAATCGCATTGGGAGGATCTCGAAGACTCCATTTGTTTGCTCATCAAGAATTTTTATATGTTCTTGTGCTAGTCGAATCGTATGTGGCTCCCCCTCGTGTGAACGTAGGCCTGCCGCGCATGTCCATCTGACGTACAGCGTAGCCGCTCCGTGCAACGTCACCCCGAGCTGCGCGAAGGGAAGCAACATAAAAAAAAAAAAAAAGCACACACACGCACACGAGGGACGCTGAGATACGTAACAAGGAAGGAAGAAGAGAGGGCGAGTCGTGGATTCGACATCATAGCTGCTGCTTCCGCTGTCTCATCAGGTGTCGCCCCCATCGCCGCTATAAAGGCCGCCGTTCGGACGAACCGAATGAGTCCGCCCGGAGCCCCCAGGGAAGCCGCGCGAGAGCAAAATGTTGCGAGTGAAGAGCGTGTTCTGCAGGTACAGGAGTGGGGGGCGGTTCGCGGAGGCGCCCGGCAGCGCGGTTGGCGGCGTTAGCGGGGTTAGCGGCGTGAGCGGGGTTGGCGGCGTTAGCGCAGTTAGCGGCGTGAGCGGCATAAGCACACTTAACCAGCATAACCCGCATAATCCGCTTAACCAGCGTAACCCCCTTAACCCGCTCAACCCCATCAACCCACTTAGCCCTGTCGGCTCGCCCCCCTGGGGCCGCCAACCAGGACAGGCGCGCCACGTGAGCAGCGGGGAGGAACTAGCGGCGGGCGTGTACGACACGGTGGTCATCGGGGGGGGCGTGACAGGCACAGCGCTGCTCTTCCTCCTGTCCAAATTTACCAACCTGAAGAAGCTAGCCATCCTAGAGAGGAGGAGCGACTTCGCCCTGGTTGCCTCCCACGGAAAGAACAACAGCCAGACGATCCACTGTGGAGATATAGAAACGAATTACTCATTTGAAAAGGCAAAGTTTATAAAACGCTATGCAGATTTGTTACGAAATTATTTGTGCCATTTGCCAGCAGAGAAGCGAGAGGGAATTTCCAGTGTAACTCAAAAAATGGTGCTCGGGGTGGGTGAAAAGGAGTGTAGTTTCTTGGAGGAAAGGTACCCCGTATTTAGGAAGCTGTTCAAACCGATGAAGCTGTATGGCAAAAGTGACATACATAGTGTGGAGCCCCGAGTGGTTTTAAAAAATGAAAATACTCTCCGAGAGGAAACGTTAGCAGCGTTATACATGCCACCAGAGCTGACGACGTGTGACTATCAAAAGCTATCAAACAGTTTCGTCGAGTGTGCTAGAAGTATGAATGGGGTAGACTCGAAGAAGATCTCCATCAACCTAAATACAGAAGTTACAAACATAGAAGAAGCAAACGAGTCGTTATACATAATTCATACCAACAGAGGATTTATTAAATCTCGATTCGTCGTCGTTTGTGCATGTGGGCACTCTCTCATGATAGCTCAAAAAATGAATTACGGCTTGGAATACAGCTGTCTTCCCGTAGCCGGGAGTTTCTACTTCTCTGGGAACGTTCTTAATGGGAAAGTCTACACCATACAGAACCCGGCTCTCCCATTTGCAGCCGTACATGGGGACCCAGATATTATAGAGAAAGGGAAGACTCGCTTCGGGCCTACTGCTCTCCCACTGCCACTACTAGAGAGAGATAACATGAATACCCTAGTGGACTTCCTAAAAGTCTGGAACCCAGATTTGAGTCTCTTTCACGTCTATTTTAACCTTTTTAAAGACATGACCATGCTCAAGTATGTCTGTAGGAACTTCCTTTTTGAAATCCCCATCCTTAACAAGTACCTTTTTTTGAAGGACGTCCGGAAAATCATTCCCTCCTTGACCACTCGGGATCTCTCCTACTGTGTTGGCTACGGGGGGGTCAGGCCACAACTCATAAACAAAGTGAGCAAGAAACTCATCCTGGGGGAGGGGAAAATCGACCCGGGGAAAAATATCATTTTTAACATCACGCCCTCCCCCGGGGCCACCACCTGCTTGGGGAACGGCGAGAGTGACATGAACATTATATGCGAGCGCCTCAACGGTACCGTCGATAGACCCGCCGTGCGGAAGTTCCTCTACCAGGGGGACTACCCCGTCGATTACTTGTAGTGCAAGCGGAGTGGAAGCGTAGCGTAGCGAAGCGGGTGGAAGTGAAGTGGAAGTGAAGTGGAAGCGTAGCGTAAGGAAGCGGATGGAAGTGAAGCGAAGCTGGGCGGATGGAAGAGGAAGTGAATCGGATCGGTTAGAAGCTTGTGGAAGTGGAAGCAAAACGCGCCCACTTTCCCCCCGCCGTACGGTCCACTTCCAACACCCCTGCTCGTCACCCGTGAGCGAAGTGCAACTCCAGAGCCGCCCACCCCTTTGTTCCTGTTCCCCTTCAAATAGGACCCCTTTTTTTTTTTTTAAATGTGTTAACCATGTGGGGATTTTTTTTTTTGGCGGACGTGCTAACCATGTGGGGATTTTTTTTTTATGGCGGACGTGCTAACCATGTGGAGTTTTTTTTTTGGAGGACGTGTTCAGGCCTCCCCTTTTTTTGTTCCCACGCATGCAGTGGCCCGGATGGGCGGCTGCCTGTGCACATGTCCATTGACTCTCCCTTTTGTTGCTCCCCCAGGGTGAACTCATAAATGGGAAGAAGAAAAAGAAAAAAAAAGGCCTCAAAATGGGGGGCCCCACCACTTCATGTAACTGCCCATCTTTGTAATTCCACTGCCGTTTGGCAAACCACGCAGAGGAGCTTCCACGTGAGGGGGTAACCTGGTGGGCTGAAATGAATTGGAGCATAAACTCCCCGTAAAGGAGGGTACAAAGTTGCCTATATGTGACTGTGTGGAGAGGTGCCCCTCGTAAAGACGTCCTGGTTGTACCGCGGGATGTACCCTCCATTATGGAGTGACGAATAACCCCTCTCACTCTCATTTGCTGCCCCCCACGGGGACATGCACTCCCCTAGCTGGTCACCCCTGCAATGTGCGCAGGAAAATAAATACAACCTCGTGGAGGAGCCACTTGGTGATAGGTTCCCCATTTTAGGAGGTAAAAAAAAGGGGTGGCCACTTTGTTCTCTTTTAAAATGGTCCCGTTTGATTCACCACAAAATGAGGGTTAGAGGAGGTGGGTTGCCCCTCATCTGGTGGAAGCGCGCGATTATCCGGTCAGCGGAAAATAAAGAAGTAGTGAGGGGAAAAAAAAAAAAGCAGCCACGGTGGAGGCTACTATTGAGCGAATCGACGGGGAAACGCCGCGCTAGCTCCATACCGCCACGCTGCTTACACGAAAAAAAAAAAAAAAAAAAAAAAAAGAGGAGGAAGAAGAAGATGCCCCGAGCTGAGGAACATCCCGATGTAACCATGTGCACCACCCCGCACCTTCTTCCGCGACTTCTCCCGCGGCTTCTCCGGCGGCTTCTCCCGATCCAACTTCATCCCATTAAAAGAAGGCAAAAACTGTGGAGATGTGGGAACGCCGCCTCCAATCTGACGAACCCGGGAAAGGGAAGCTTTTTTCGCAAATTGATTTTGAACCAGTGGGGTGAGAGGGACCCACTGTTGAGTAGGTGAAGCTAGCGAAGTGAAAAGGACCCACTGTTAAGTTGTAAGCAGCAAATAGCTGAGTGGATGCCCCCCACAAAAGGGCCATTTAAGCCAACGGATCAGCCAAACCCAAACTGAAATCCTCCCCTTCCCTTTACCATGTTTTCGAAGAGAAAAGTAATCAAACGGAACATTCGGAAGGTCACGGGGGAGGACCACTCCAATTTGAATGTGCCCCCCGATGATGGAGGGAGGGAAAGCTCCTACCAGGAAGAAGCCCCAGTGGGGAGGAGCACCACCGACGTATGCGTCACCAAGAGTGAAGCTGCAGCACCGCCCCTCCCCGAAGGGGGATTTGCAATCCAAGACGACACCCGCGTAGGAGAGCCACTCGATGAGGAAACATATGAAGAAGCATATGGGAGGGGAGCTGAGCAGGACGAGCGCAATGACCAATTGGAGGAGGGGAAGGGGCCGGACGCGCCCACCGCGCTACACCCTCTGCTGCCCCATTCGCTACCACCCTCGGTACCCCCATCTCAGTTGCATTTGGGATGGACGCCCACCCAAGAGGCAGCCACCAAGAAGGGAAGAATCAGCAGCAGGGAGAAGAAGAAAAACGAAGAGACGAGGAAGGTTAACAGGATGAACACGAGCTTCCACATCTACAGTGATGATGAAGACGACTGTTATGTGGCCCTTCGGAAGAGGAAGGGTCTACAGAGGGGCATCCAAAGCGGGTCCATTCAAAGCGGGTCCATCCACGTGGATGACTCACCAAACGAGGGGAACGCAGCCAAAGGGGTAGAGGCCAGCCCCGTCGAAAGTGACGCTGAGCACAGGGAACCACTCCCAGGGGGGCTATCCGCACGGGAGTTTCTCATTCGAAGGTACGGGGTAGACCCCCACCAGGGTGATGCCAATCGGGCAGCACAAGAAGAAGAACGTTTGCCTAACCATGAGGGCAATGCTGCAAGCACCAAGGGGGGGCAAACAAACGCACAAACGTACTCCACGCAGAGGAGCGGAACTGCGCCGATGGGAGATAACCCCTTCGATGTGGACCTCAGCGGTGGGGACGCATCTCAAGATAGATACGCTCACAACCAGAGGGGGGGGTGTCGAAGGGGGGAAGCAGCTACGAGGGAAAGGGAGGAGGACTACCAAAATGAGGGGGACTTCCAATACGAGGGGGGCTTCCCAAACGAGGAGGGCTTCCAACAGGAGGAGGACTACCAAGACGAGGAGGAAAAAAGACTCATCGAAAGGATAAAGCTGAAGAAACAAATCCTACGAAAAAAGAAGAAGCTCAGCGATAGGTACAGCTACGTGCTGGAGGAGGGCCACGAGGGGGGGGAGACTGCCCAGCAGTTTGGTGGAAGGGGAAAAATGGCAACGTGGGGGCAGGGCGGCTGCGTAGTGACGGGAGATGGCCCCCTACCGACGGGAGCTGACCCCCTACTGACGGGAGCTGACCGCCTGCTGCCCGGAGGCGACCCCCTGCTCAGCGAAGACGACTTAGAAGTGGACGACATTTACCACTACGAATCGGTGAGCGAAATGAAGAACAGACTCATAATAAAAAAAAACAAAAGTGACGAGGTGGGGAGCTTCTTTGGAGGGGGAGCACCCCCTGAGGGGGGACACGAACACGAGGTGGGGAGCTACCATGCAGACTACCTAAAACAGATGCAGGAGGATGACCTGATTAGAAGAATCGTAGACATCAAACTCGTTTCGCAGTTAAAGGAACAGAAGAGGGACGTGCAGTGGGGGGTCCCCCCCGATGAGGGTGGCGTAAGCGGTACCTTTTTCGATGGGACGTCTAAGCAGAGTAACCACCCAGTTGGGTTTAACCTGAAGAAGGGTTCTTCGCAAGGCGATGGTCCGCCGGGGGCCCCTGCGGACTTCCCCACAGTGAATGACCCAGGGGGGTGGCATCCAAGCGAGTCGCACGAAGGGCAAACTGGTGAGGATGAAAAGGAGTGGAAGCTCACAAGTGGGCACTGCCCAAACGACGACGCCCACAGCAGCGACCGCATGTACCAAGACGAAAATGAAACCCTCTTCCGTGAAATCGAGAGGACGTTTAAAGAACACTCCGTGTGCAACACGCAACTGGTGGAAATGTATAAACACATCGGGGACCTATTCGAAGAATACAAGTTGCGAAAGGATGAGTCTGGGCAGGTGAAAAGTTTAGAAAAAATTTACAAGAAAAAGTGCATCGAATTGAAGGACCTCAAAAGAAAGAGAACGAAGCAACTTGTCACTTGCGAAAGCTTCTTCAGGTTCTTCCATCATATGATGAAGCTCATCAAGGTGAAGAGCAACCTGATGAACAACGCGCTAGTAGAGTCCTTCGAGATGGATGTCATTTTTTTTATCGTTTACCAAAATTTGAAGCTGTATCTTTATAGGGAATACTACGAAAATTACAAACTCGTTTTTGCAAAGGAGTATATTTATAATACGAAGTATTACAAGAGGAAGAAAGAGGGGGGCAAGAAGGAGGTGGTCACCCTGTTGGCAACGGATGGGGTGGTTCCTAGCGGCTACTCTACACACGACTATGCACCTGTGGAGGAGCACCTCATCAATGAGGTGAAACACCCCAGTGGGTTCAACGACACACGTGTGCACTACCTGTTCGATGGGTTCTCCAGCAATTACTCAACCGACTCGTCGGAGGACTCCGATTGGGGGGGGACCTCAAACGGGGCTATGCAGAATGACCAGGCAACTGCAACGCAAAGGAAGAAGCGGAAGGAACAGAAGGAGAAGTACTTCCAAACAGGTAAGATGAAAGCATTAAGGAGGAGGTACCTCATATCCATCAGGAACATCTTCAAAGATGTGCACCCCCATTTTGCAAACTTTAAAAATGCCATCAAATATTTTTACCTGCTCAAATTACACAACGAAGATTTTTACGTACAGCATAAGTGCATGTCCCTATTCGATCCCATTTTTTTTTTTTTTGCAAAATGGGAGTTGCTGTTTTGGGATCCTCTCTACCAATTTTATCAAACGAGAACTAAAAAAAGGAAGCTACTCTCCTTGGTCGAAGATCAAATGGCGGGGAGCCTCTCCGGGCAGATGCATGCCAAGTTTGTGCAGTTACACAGAAATGAACACTTCGTCAGCGCCAATAGCGTGCCGCGAGGGGGGAAGCAGGTCCTACCCCCTGTGCTGAATTGGGCATACGCAGATGATGCCGCCAATTCGTCGTTTGAGGCGGACGCAGCAGCTCCCGCGGCGGATCCCTACGCGGATGCCTCCCCGGGGGACCCATCGACCGGAAGCGAGACCGGGCGGAGCATGCACTCGTCAGAGGTGGAGGGCGCGTCTTCCCTCTCCAGTTCGAGTGCAGCCGTAGTGGGAGGAGAGGCAACACTGGAAGAATCGCCAATGGAGGGAGAATCGCCAGTCGGGGAAAAACCGCCAATTGTGGGTGAATCGCCAATGGGGGAGAACCCCCCCCTGGGGAGAGAAAAAAAATACAAACCCGCGAAGAAACGCTTCCACAACAACCCCAGCGTAAAGAGCTTCGAGTGGTACAAATTTATGGACGAGCTGATGTACATCTACCAAGTGGACGACGAACAGGAGGTCCTCCGAAAATTGTACGAGCATATTTTTAACAACAAGGTGCACGAACTAGTGGAGGCATGGAACCCCCTATCTCTGAAGCAAAGCTGCAATTTGTGTGTAATCCTCGCGGAGTACCTCCTATACAATCAGGACCGCAGAGAAGTCACCGACATGGTGAAGGAGAAGATAAACAACTGCGTATTTACATTTTTCGAGGGATATAAAAATATAAGCAGCCAAAAAAAAAAAAACATTTTCCTAATGAGGTGTTTGAAGATATTAAAAAGTGCGAGGGGCATCCTTTCTTTGCTGAGTGACGATGCCCTTCACGATTTTGTTAAAAATATTTTTTACAACTTTGTCCTCACGAATTACGATTATTCCAGCAAATTGCACAACTTGATTGTGTCAGCTGTGGTGCATATAATCCTCTCGCTGGGTGTCCCAAAGGAGAGCAAAATTTTCGAAGACATTTCGAGTGTGCTGTGTGGCATCACGGATAGGCTGCGCTCCGGCGACTTCGACTACGGGAAGTTCAAGATGGAAAATTAGGCCCATCTCAAAATAGGAGCGATTTGTTGGAAGGGGGAGGATTGTCCAAGCGTTGGGGTGGCTCCAGCGGGGAGGTTTTGTTAGGCTTCTCCCTGAGGGTGTGTGTCGTCCTCTACGCATTTGTACAACTCGTGTGCGTCATCCTCTACACATTTGTGCAACTTTTATGTGCGTGTTTTTTTTTTTTTTTTTTTTTTTTTTTTTTTTTTTGTGCCCCCTGGATGGGTGAAAAGAGGAGAAACTTTGCAAAAGGGAACACACACCATGTGCGAGCTGTTCCATCCGCTGGGGCTTCTTTCCCCGCGCGCTCCTCCCCACCAGTGTCTAAATGGACACGCTGCGGCATTTTTGCGTCTCACCTGTGTTTGCTTCGTTTGTCTTACGTAGTTTCTTTACGTAGTTTCTTACGTAGTTTTCCTACGTAGTTTCCTTACGTAGTTTGCCTGGCTTAGTTTGCCCTGCTTTGTTTTTTTTTTTTCACATTTATTTTATGCTGACTTGGTCATAATATTTTTCAAACAACGGTTAAAAAAAAAAAAAATATGACTTGTTCATAAATTTAGGTGCACTTTTTTTCGCCAAAATGGCTATTTATGGGGGGAAACAACTGGCCTGAATTGGCGCAAAATGGCGTAAAATGGCGTAAAATGGTGTAAAATGGTGTAAAATCGCGTAAATTGGCGCAAAGTGGCCAATTTAACACATTCCACTTAGCGCGAACGCCGACCAAAATTAAAAGCGCAAAGGGGGTAAAATAAACTTTAAAAAGGGAACTCGCGCCGCGTGTGCGCGCGAACGATCGCACAGAGTTGTGCATTATGCATATTTAAAAAAGTATAAGTACATGCGCCCGCGTGTTCAAATGGGGTGCTTGCGAAGCGACGAGGGGGGGCGCCGGAAGGTGCGGGAAAAGGAGGGCCGCCTTACCCGTCCATGTGCAATTTCGCCGCGTTGCCCGTACATGTGCAGTTTCACCGCGTCACCGCTCCATGTGCAGTTTCACCGCGTCACCGCTCCATGTGCAGTTTCACCGCGTCACCCCTCCATGTGCCGTTTCACCACTTACCCCTCCATGTGCCGTTTCACCGCTTACCCCTCCATGTGCCGTTTCACCGCTTACCCCTCGCGCGCTACGGCACCGGCTGCACGGGCTGCTCCTGCGAGGGGGCGATGTGCATCATGAAGCCAAACTTGTACTCGTTGTTCGGGTAGTCAATGTACCCGCTGACCCCAAAGCCCGAGTAGTCCTGCGTGAACACGGCAATCTTCCCACTGGTGTCGATGCTGCCCTGCACCTTCGCATGACGAAAGGAGTAGTCCCAGCCCAGACGCATGGCGGATTCCTTGGTCTCCGGAGTGACCTCCAGTTCGGTCCCCAAGGATAACCGATCGGACACTTTCTTCGCGTACTGAATTTTATATAAGTGTGTCTGGTTAAGCATAAATTCAGGCGACTTAAAATTGGGCTGTCTCACCACTTGCATAGACACGACATTATTTTTGTGGTTGTACCGAAGCCCAAACGATCCGATAGAAGCACAGTTCGACGCGATATATGTTAAGTCTACCCCCGCTTGAAATTTTTTACTTAACATTTGTGTGTAGGACGAGTTAAAGATCCACGTGCCCTGCCAAATGGTTTTCACGCTGTATGTGTAAATAGGCTTATTAACCTCTACAGCCATTTCGTACATATTTCTTTGATCATTCTTCGCATAGGTATTAAAATTGAGTTTGCAGTCGATCTGGTTATCTATTCTTTTGCAAAACCTCCCATTCACGCTGCCATCTATGTTCACCCTGCTGATCATCAGCAAGCTGTTATCACTGTTTGTGAAGTTGGCCCCAAACTGGTACAAGTACCCGACGTCCCTTAGGGTCGTGCCAAGGAACAGCGTATGAGTCGACTGTAAATATTTGTTTACGCTTTTGTCTACTTCAAATCGGAACCCATCAAAGTTATCCTGTGTGGTTATGAACTTGTATTCTTTGTTCAAATTTTCAAAGAGCAATGCATTTGGAGCGTCAAATGAATTTGTGAAAGGAGAGTTGGCTTGCTCCTTCAATGCATTTGGATCATCGTCGTTCATTTTGTTTTTCTTCCCTTCTTCATCGATATCTGGTAGGGTCCCTTTTTCCCCTTCTATGGGCAATTCGCTTGGTTTATCATCACAAAAGGTTATGCGGCTAGACCTGCCACTCCTCCCCCATAAAGCCGCGTTGCCCCTTTTCAGGGCCTCCCGGAAGGGGTACCTCCATTTCGCTGCCTGCTCTCCTCTTTCTCTTCGCCATCTGTGCAGCAGCCCCAGTCCCGCAATCTCCATAGTTACGCAGGTGTGTGGGGGGTCTGTGCGGGGGTGGATGCCTTTGCGGTTAGGCGGCCTTGCAGTTAGGTGTGCATGTGCAGGTGGGTGCCCTTGCAGTTAGTCGCCTTTGCAGTTAGCAGCCTTCGCAGTTAGCCGCCTTCGCAGTTAGCCGCCTTCGCAGTTAGCCGCCTTGCAGTTAGCCGCCTTGCAGTTAGCGCGCATGTACATGTACATGTACATGTACGTGTACACGTATGCCCCTCCCCGGCGCGTCGCGTCCACGGGCGAGTCTGCTACTCCTCCTCACTTCGCCCCCGCCTGTCTGCCTACGCGTCGTGGTTTTTGCTCTCCGCCGTGGCCTCCTCGTCGCACCGGGGGGCGGCTCGCCTTCGCCGTCGGGAAGTCTCCCCAGTGCCGGGTGCCTTCCAATCGTGCTCGAAACCGCGGGGTGGCTTCTCCTACTTCGGCTTCCTCGGCTTCTACTTCTGCTGCTTCTCCCTCCGCTGCTCCTTCTACTTGTTTTATTTTTTTACTTTTTCGTCCGGCCCCTGCGCTCACATAGCCGCGTACCAATTTGGCGATAACAGTGGGTCACTCCCTCGGGGGGACGCAACGGCGGGTACACAAAAAGGGGGGCTACTCTCGCATGTTATTTTTCGACGTGGCGGCGAGCAACAACGAATGTGGGTGGGGAAGTCCTCTATCTACTCGTTCGCGTTTGCTTTAGTTTCGCTCGTTCTCACTCGATTGTTTTTTTTTTTTTTTATATAATTTTGCTTATTTTTTTGGCTCCTTTTTTGCCTTTTCTGCCTCTTTTCCGTACCCGTTTTTTTCTACCTTTCGGACCTCCTCCTTTTTTCCCTGCCCACCCGTGCAGCGTATTTTTTTGAAGGCCCCACGTCACGGCTGGTAATACTTGGGAGATTCAGCTGGGGATATTTTCAGCCACTTCACATTAGGTTAACACTTTTGCGTCGCCACGACTTTCGCGAAGGCTCCTTTTTTTTTTTTTTTTTTTTCTACACCAACGTCATTCGTATGTGCCTTCACCAAATGTGGCATCTCCCCCATTTTGTGAATTTTTTTTTTTTTTTTTTTTTTTTTCTCCCTTGGGATGTACGTTGTAGGCGGCGGCTGGAGGGACGCTGCCCAGTGGTCCACCTGCGCGTTTGCCCACCTGTGCGTGTAGAAGGGCGCTTTTGTGGGGGGGCTGCCTATACATTTTGCATCCCCCTCGTTAAGGGGAATTCCCCCCACTGTTGCGGACCGCAGTGTGCCCTACGCTGGTACGTACGTTTGTTCACTTATCAGTTCCTACGGGTTCGCCCTCATTGTATGGCCAAGCAATCATGTGGGAACCGCGTCGAGGTTGCTCCTCCTTTATTTGGGTCATATGTGATGGAGCAGTTTTGTGCATGCGATGTAGAGGGGTGGGGTGAGGGTTAGCTCAGCACCAGGATAAGCGGCTCTTTTCCTCCCCCGTATGCGGCACTGCTTTATGTGTCCCCCATGTTCTTCCATTTCCCGCGCGGCCCAGACCGCTTGCTCGCCACCACGACATCACCACAGTTCGCGGCTTACCCAAGTGCAACCGTTTAGGAAGAGCTGCATACACATGAGACGTCACTACAGTAGGGGTCTCATTTCCCCGGAAGGAAAGGTTGCCACTGGTTAGGCCATCCCTGCTTTGGCCTTTCCTTCTCCGTGTGCATAGCCGATAGGGGGTACCCGAAAAAGGAATATTTTCGTGTGCCCTCCACAAAAATGTGTGCAGCATTAGGGGTGCCATCTTGCTTTCATTTAAGTAGCACCCAAGGGGGATATACCTGGGCCTTTCCTTGCCCCGCTTTGCCCTCTTGGCGAACACAACGAAATGAACCAACAGTGTGGTGGCTCACCTGGTCATTCTTACACTCACCCATTTGGTTATTGCACTTTGCCAAACGAGCTCGCCCCGCGTGTATCCTCTTCAGATTATCTCACCAGCTCTGTTGAGGGGCAAAACCAAATGAACGCTTCTATTAGAGGAAGCTGCTCATCTGTTGGGTAGTTCTCATAACCGTTTTTGGTGAAAGCGAGACGGTGCAGTGGATAGTCATTTGTGGGAGCTGACAGGAGAGCAGGTACTACCAGGTTGACACGGAACGGTCGCGCCGCTGCCCCAGTGGAAGCACATCACCCGTTGGGCTGATCGCAGGTCTGCGGACGCGACGGAGAGATAAGAACACCGGCTACTTTTCACTCCAAAGGGGGAGGGTGAAAAATTCACCCGCAACTAAGATAACAAGCAAAGCTTCCAAATGATGGCGCAACCCTCAGCAAAAATTAGGAACACCTTTGAGGTTCCCCCATAAGGGGATCCCCCCCATCATATCTGTTTCGTTTTGTCCTCCCCTGTTTGCCTATATTACACAATTTGGGCGACTGCGTGGAGAACGCCAGTTCGTATGATTCCCCCCGTTTGTTTGCATCAGCATATGCTGCGCTGCTCATATGCCCATTTGCCTGCTACCCCGCGCGTGCAGGAGTCCCACCCAGTCGCTGCGCTATTAAAAAAAAATGTTAACAGGGAGAGGGTACGCAGTGGGTCCAACGCCAGGGATCTCTCCCAATTCGCTCGTTGCAGTTTTGTTGCGTTGCAATTTTTCCGCTCTGCGTTTTACCGCTCTGCTTTTTTCCGCTCTGCTTTTTACCGCTCTGCGTTTTACCGCTCTGCTTTTTTCCGCTCTGCGTTTTACCGCTCTGCTTTTTACCGCTCCCCAATTTACCGTCTCGCAAATTTCCAGCGGGAGGAGCGCGCAGGCAACGCGCATGAGGAGTACCCGTGTGGCAGCGCGCACTGAGCAAACGTATGCCGCGCGCACGACCCGATTTTTGTTCCGTTCCCGGCTTGCTCCACTCCGCACGCAGCGCTTCGCCAACTTTGCGCGAGTTCTCTCCTTCGGCGGCATGACGCGCGGGAGTCCCTAAACGAAAAGGAAGGCCACTTTTCGCCTTTTTTTACATTTCCATTGATGAGGAAGCAGCAGGGGGGATAGCCGAAAGATACAAAAGTACCAGCTATAGTGTCACCCCGTAAGGCATCCCTTTTTTTTTGTGTGATTTTTTGTGCGTTTTATTTTTTTTTCATTTTGCTTTTCCCCTCACTGCGCGCAGAAAGGGGGCGAGCGGGTAAATGAAGGTTCGCCCGGCGGCGAGAGACAGGGGCGAGATCGGCGAAGGGAGCCAACGCTACGGAGGTAGCAGCGCTAGCTAGGCTTCCACTCGACGACGCTAGCTAGGCTTCCACTCGACGACGCTACCAAGCTGCCACTCGACGACGCTACCAAGCTGCCACTCGACGACGCTACCAAGCTGCCACTCGACGACGCTACCAAGCTGCCACTCGACGACGCTACCAAGCTGCCACTCGACGACGCTACCAAGCTGCCACTCGACGACGCTACCAAGGCGTCCACTCGACGGCGCTACCAAGGCAACCACCGCCGCAGCGGCCTCGCCCGCGCTGCGTCTTCTCCGCTTCGCTGCTTCGCCGCGTATCCGCTTACCGCTTACTCGCCGCTCCTTCGCTCCCCCGCAAGATGATGAAGCACAGCATCAAGGGGCTGTACTGCTTCATCGACGAGATCCGGAACTGCAAGTGCGCGGAGGACGAGGAGAAAACGGTGCTGCAGGAAATAATTAAGATAAAGAAAAAGTTTACGGAAAAGAACATGAGCAATTACAAAAGGAAGAAGTACATATGGAAGCTGATTTACTGCCACATCCTGGGCTACGGCATTTCGCTCTCCTACCTAGACATCATCAAATTGATGAGCAGCTCTAACTTCAGTGACAAGTATTGTGGCTACACAGCGCTCTCCCTCCTGGTGAACGAAAATAGCGAAATGCTCCACATGATGATAAGCACAATTAAGCTAGACCTGAAGAGCAACGACGAAAAGGTGAATTTTCTGGCCCTACATTTCGCTAGCCAAAAGATAAATGATCTGTTAATAGAAAATATGTACGAGGATATCCTCCACATCGTTACGTCAAATTATATTTACAAACCGAACATCCGGAAGAAGGCCTTCCTCTGTTTGGCAAATATATACAAGAAGAGACATGACCTCCTACTGAAGAGCAAAACCGAATTGGAGATCTTCAAATTTTTAGATCAAAATTTGAACGAAGTTAACATGTTTAACGTTTTTGCTTACCTCAATTTGATATACGTGATCATTTTGGTTTTTCAAAAATACGAGGCTATGCAGACGTACCGGAGCAAGCAGCAGCGCAGGAGGAAGAAGCGCTTCGAGGGCAAGGCCCACGGGGGGCTCAACGGGGAGGACCACCCGGGGGGGGGCGACCAAGAGGAGGACGACGAGGAGGAGGAAGACGAGGATGATGGGGAAGATGACGATGATGGGGAAGATGACGATGATGACGAGGATGCCTCCTCCAACGGGGGGGGCAACCGGCGGGATGAACACCCCGGCAAGAGGGAGGACCTCAAGGCGGACCACAGCAACCTCGGCGGCGTCGGCAACTCCAGCGGGCTCGGCAGCGTCGGCAACCTCGGCTACCTCAGCAGCAGGCGAATCATCTCGCTCAACATAAAGGACGAAGTAAAACGGAAGAGGTACCACAAACACAACAGCTCCTCCCTCTCCAACGAGCAGAGCTTCGTCTACAACGATTTGAAGCGAGTAGACAAGATTTTGGAAATCGACTCTCAGTGCAGCTTCAACCTTGATGAGGTAAATTTTTATGAGGTCAAAAAATACATTAACAAGTATATTCACTTCATCTTAAACGTGCTGTACCTCATTTTGGATGAGAATTTAAAAATCGATGAGGGGTTTTACTACAGCCAGTTCAGGTACCCCTTCCTGCTGATTAAGTGCCTGCAGATGGTGCAGCTCTACGACCTGCAGGGATTGTCCCAGAGCACCGTCAACAACATTAATGATATTCTCTACCGCATTGTTAGCAAACCGTTTAAGAAGCTGCAGGGCAGGGTCGGCTTTGAGGCGGCCCGCCAGGTAGGGGCCCCTGTTGGAAGTGGCATCGCTGCTGGACGTGGCCCCGCTGCTGGTGGCGCCCCCCGCAGCAGGCACGCCGCGGGAGGCAACCCGGGCAGGAGGAACCTCTTCAGGAAGAGCTTCTCCAAGAACAGCTTCTACATGGGGGCCAAGAAGTCCAAGGAGGAGCTGCGCAACGAAAAGAGCACCACCTACATCGAGTACGCCATCATCTACGAGTGCTGCAGTGTGCAAAATTTCCTCGGCAACAAAATCGAGGACCGAAACAGGGACATCATTCTCTGTCTCATCACAAATTCGTTCGATTCGAAGAAGGCTAACATTAATTATGTCATTCTGAATAGCCTCGCCAAGTTAAAAATGAACCTAAAAATTTATAGCTTGCTGGAAAACCACATCATGCATCTTATAAACCTCCTTAACAACGATGACATTACCATCAAGTTGCAAACGTTTAATATCCTCTTTAACATGTGTAATAGCTCCAATTGGAAGCTCCTCATCAATGTTTTTCTGCACCACCTGCCCTACATAGACCCCTACATACAAAACGAAGTCATAATAAAGATATCCATCCTCGCGGAGAATTTCTCCCCAGATTTGTCCTGGTACATTGACGTCATATTCAAGATGATAGAAATCACCCACAGGAATATTTTCCCAGAGGTGTGGTTCCGCTTGGTTCAGATCGTCACTGGCTTCGTGGAAGGGGAGCAAGCGGACAAGGGGGGAGACAAACCGGATAAGGGGGCGGACGGCCGAGAGAAGGGAGACTCACGTGAGAAAGCGGCCAAGCCGTCCAAGAAGGAGAGCACCACTGCTACCACCTCTGCGGATTGCACCAAATCTAAGGAGGAACAGAAGGTGCAAACGTACGCGGCGATGAAGTGCTACAAGTACCTAGCCGACCGATACACAAAAATTGAATTGCTCATAGACCTGTGCTCCTACATCATCGGGTCCTTTGGGCACCTCATAAAGGATAAAGTGCCCATGAGCAGCCAGCTAAAAATTTTAGAAAAATATTTCACCCTCGGGTCGTCCAACACCAAGTGTGTCATTCTGATGGCCATCATGAAGATGGTTTTCTACGAGAGCAAGCTCATGTCGGCGGTTAAGAAAATCCTCACCAACTGCATCAGCCACGCGGACCTGGAGCTGCAGACCAGGGCCTGTGAGTTCCTCAACCTCTGCAATTTGAACAACGCCGGTGTGCTGAATTACCTGCTCAAGGGCATGCCCCTCTACCACACCAAGAAGGTGCACGAGAACTTCCTCATCAAGCGCCTCCTGGAGAAGAACAAGTGGGTGGCAAGAAGCGACCGAGCGCGGTGCCGCGGAGCGGTTGCCACGGAGCGGTTGCCACGGAGCGGTTGCTGCCGTGCGCGGTGCCGCGTTCGCCCATCCGTATACCCTCACATTTGCCGCGTTCGCCCATCCGTATACCCTCACATTTGCCGCGTTCGCCCATCCGTATACCCTCACATTTGCCGCGTTCGCCCATCCGTATACCCTCACATTTGCCACGTTCGCCCATCCGTATACCCTCACATTTGCCACACCATTGCCACCCCCCCCCGCAGGCACGCCGTGATCGACTTCAACGAAAAGGACAGCTCGCTCAAGCTGGAGAGGCCCCCACAGAGGGCCAAGCCGGCCGGCAGGCACGAGCACAACTACAAGGAAAAAGGCGGCAAAGACGGCAGGGACAACGAGGACGATAACGAGGACAACTACGACAGCGGAAGCGACTACAGCCGCCACAAGGGCTCCTCCTCCACCTCCTCCGATGGAAGCTACAGCGGCAGAGTCAGACGAAAAGTGAGCAACGGGTCCGCGGCCTCCTCCGCGAAATCCCAGAAATCCTCCTCCCTCTCCACCCACAAAGCAAAAAATACCAGTGAGCAGGCGGATGATAATGCCAAGCTCTTTAAGTCGCTCTGCCTGCAGAAGGCCAACAACGTTAACGACCTTTGGTTCAACGCCTGCCTCTTGGACAAGTCCCTTTTCTTTAAGAACAGCGTCCTCTCCATCCTCATAAAGCAGAAGTACCAGGAGAACCGGGCCGTCCTCACCTTCTACGTGAAGAACATCTCCAAGGCGCTGGTCAACTTGGCGAGGTGGGGCAGCCTCCGTTGGGGCGGTGTAGCGGTGTAGCGGTGTAGCGGTCGTTGGGGCGGTTCAGCCGTCGTTGGAGCGGCTCATCCAACGTTAGCGCTGCCACTCTGCAGTTACTTCTTCCACTTCTCCACTTCATTTTTCCACTTCATTTCTCCCCCCCCCTCCCGCTTCTTCACCGCAGCATCCGCATTGAGGAGTGCGAGCAGATGAACATCAAGGAGGCCCAAATGGCGATGAACGAGAAGATTGAGCCCGACGGGGTGTACGTCCATAAAATCAGCATCACCATCGCGGACATTTTTTACAACATCCCCAGCATCTACTTCAACGTCTTGACCACGAGCTCGGCGGTAAGTGGGGTGAGCGGTGTGCCCGTGAGCGGGGGGCACCCCCCAACGGAGCGCACACATGACTAGATGCACTCCCTGCTGCACTCCCCACCGCATTCCCCCACCGCATTCCCCCGCTGCTTTCCCCCGCTGCTTTCCCCCTTGCAGAACGCGAGCCTGTCGTCCAAGCTGCCCATCCTGATCACGCGCTTCATCAAGGAGAACAAAATGAACGAGGCCACCTTCAAGATTTACTGGAAGGCCCTCACGCAGGTGCACAACGAGGACATCGTAATGGGCGTCCCCAAGTTCTCCAAGAAGTACTTCTTCAACTACCTCATCAACGCGTTTAACTTTTACATTTTGAAGGTACCTCGCGAGGGTGCATGCGCGCGCCGAGGCATCGTCCAAGGGGTCATCCCCGTCGCCATCACCATCAGCTGCACCACCACCATCAGCTGCACCACCACCATCAGCTGCACCACCACCATCAGCTGCACCACCACCATCAGCTGCACCACCACCATCAGCTGCACCACCACCATCAGCTGCACCACCACCATCAGCTGCAACACCACCATCTCTGCCACCCCACCATCAGCTGCACCACCACCATCAGCTGCAACACCACCATCTCTGCCACCCCACCATCAGCTGCACCACCACCATCAGCTGCACCACCACCATCAGCTGCAACACCACCATCTCTGCCACCCCACCATCAGCTGCAACACCACCATCTCTGCCACCCCACCGTGCCACTTCTCCCCCCCGCAGATCGGCTCGCTTATCTGCGCCTCCGGCTACATACACTTCCCCGCCACGGAAAGCGAAAACAAAATTTTAATTCTCGTCAAAATTAGGCACGAAATGAAAGGGTACGCCGAACGGGCCACCGTCGCGCAGGCGGCGCGCTTTTTATTTGATGTGATGTGGTTTTATGTGATTTGATGTGATTTCATTTGATGTGGTTTCATTTGATGTGATTTCATTTGATGTGATTTTATTTTATTTTTTATTTTTTATTATTTTATTTTTTTCCCCCCGCAGGTGCCAAATCTCAGTCGTGTCCAGCATCAAGCACTTGAATAACTACCTGAACAAAATATTTGAGATTTACCTCATAAAGAACAAATAGGCGGGAGGACACGCACACGTTCAGCGGTTAGCGGTTAGCGGTTAGCAGATAGAGGCTAATGGTTGATGGGTAATTTTTTTTTTTTTTTTTTTTCTTTTTGCGCTGAAGGATTCCACATTTGGCTTCAATTTGCGGCTGTCTATTTTTCATATAATTTTTTTGCCTATCTTTTTCGCAGCACTTTTTCTTTGCGGTGTGGAGGAGAGCCCCCACCCCTTTGCCACTCCCCGGCATCGTCTCACTGTATGATTTCTGGTTGATTTGTTTGTTTCCGTTTGCACATGGACGCTCTTGCCGCTACTCCACATGGCGATTACTACTTATGTGCATCATTTCGTCTGCCTCTTCTACGCACATGTTGCTCCTTTTTTTGTCTTTTTTGTCTTTTTTTTGCAAAACGGTTATTTTGAATAGACCCCCAAAGCTTCAATTGTTTTTAATAAAACGGGACGACCTATGCGGACCATTTGGTACTTCCCCAGAGGGAAGCCAAGAGGTTCATTTCGCCTCCTTTTTACACACCGTGTGGGAAAAGATGGAGGGATGTCTACATGGGAAAACAACACAGACAGAATGCAGGCACCCAATCAAGTAGTAATGTCTTTCTTAAGGGTAGCATAGAAATGCTCTATGAGATGCACCACTGGTTGGGTAGGGTTGCACTTCCTTGGGTTGATTTTCCTCTCAGTAAAGTTTAAGACAAAATAAAAAAAAAAAAAAACGCATCAGCTAACGTTTTTGGGAGGGTGTGAGAACCTTGGACAATTGCTCCCTTTTTTTTTTCCCCCCTTTTGCGCCTATTTTGTGTGCGTAAAAGTTAGCCCTCAAAGGGGGTATGCTGCTGTGCTTTTTCATCCCCCTGGGTGATAGCAACACAATTTGGGAGTTTTCTTTACCGCCTGATCGAAAGGCCCACTTGCCACTGTGCTGGTCGTCAAAAGGGGGAGGCCTCCACAGTGACGTCAAATCGAACTGCGAAGTTGCCACAATGCGTAGCATGTCTTAACGCGAAACGTAGGAAGGTTACATTGTTCGGTCCCCTTCTCCAACGAAAGAATTAGCAGCACCTTCTTACTAGACCGTTTCGCCAAGGGGAAGCAACCCGACAGGTGAAAAGGAACACTCATCTGGTTCCTTTGCCATTACCACTCGATCACTTTAACGCTTCACCACCGCGGGGGGCGTTGTGCAGGGGAATTTTCTTAACACCTATAATCGAAGCGGACATGCACCAAAGGTATATGTACGTGTAGGGTAGCCCCCCAGTGAAATGCACTTGCAGCCTCCTAGGTCGCACTGCTAATAGTTGGGGGGGGGGGGGGGGTTCCCGGCCGCATCTGCCATTTGGCTGCCAAGCTGTGTACATACACCCAGGAGTGAACGCTCATGGGGGGCAGTAGGTAGGCACGCAGTGTACGTACACCCACTTGGCACATGCCTGTACATATACTTTTTTGGTACACCACGAGGCGCACGGCGCACATTTGCGTGGCGCAGCGAATGCCTTTATTTATAACTCCCCTGCGCGCATTCACCCGGGGGGAAACCTTCACCAGAACTTCCTATTTTGCTTCCGCAATGCGTAGGCAGAGTAAATGCGTAGAGCGCAAGTGCATACCACATAGGTACACGGCTTGTGTACAAGACTGGGCCACTATATGCGCGCCTTTATGCCTGCACGCTCACGCGGAGGGCGCTCCCCTAATCAACCATTCTGCAAATGTACTCGCGCGGCGTAAATTTTCACCTGCACGTGTTCAGGTAAAAACGACGCAATGGTGTACAAGTTGTTATGTACATACGAATAGTTTTTTTTTTTTTTTTTTTTTTTTCTTCCTCTTCTGCTTCTTCCTTTGCAAATTTAGCTTTTACTGCGTTTTTAGTTGCCGCGTGGGTGATTACATGGGTAGCGCAGCGTAGCGTAGCATAGCATTGCGCAGTACAGCATAGTACAGCACAGCGCAGCGCAGCACAGTACGGCATTATAACGATCGCTCATTTGGCCCCCCGGACTCCTCTCTATTTTATTTATTTTATTTATTTATTTTATTTTTTTTTTTGCTCCCTTTTCTTCTTCCTCTTCTTTTACTTCTTACCCTTCGCTATATTTTTTTTTTTTTTCGAACATTTCCACGCCTTCACCTGTGCGACTCGCCTGAATGGTCCCCCCCTCCCCACGACAATATGTGAAAGCAAAACTGAACAGATGCTGTGCGGAACGTAAGTACAAGCGTACATGCGAACGCTACTCTGTACATGCGAACGCTACTTTGTACAAGCGTACATTACTCTGTACGAACTTACAAGCGAACGTTACTCTGTGCGAGCGAACGAACGTACATTTCCGCTCGCAGGCGTACTAGCGAACATTTCCGCGCACGGCGCACGCTACTTTGCTTTACCGCCAACCGGCTACTCACGCGCACCCCCCCTGTACGCCCGCAGGTATATCCCCCGCATGAGAACACGCTCGCCTCCCCGTGCACTTTCGAGTACTTGCAAATGCCTAGTGTATCCTTCGCCTCTTTCTTTTGAACTTAGAGTAGCATAGGAACAGAGAAAAAAACAAAAAAATTGGAGCATGTGCTTGCGCGCCCACGGTTTCGCCCCAGTTTGTTTTATAAAACCACCCCGCCACCAATCGGCCTCCCCAAACGGAGCGCTTCGTACTTTGTATTCACCTCACCCAGCCAAGCACTCCGATCGTCCGCGCATGTACAGGAGTACACTCGCATACGTGAGCAAGCTTGTGGGCATCTTCCTTAGCATCCTTATGAGCATACGCGTGAGCCCTTGCCTTAGCAACTTCCACGCCCGCATGTGACCGATCAGCCATCCCGGAGAAGGACCCACCCCGGCACCTGCATACCGTTTGGATGATAAAAAGGGCACGAAAAAATACACAGTGGTTTTACCAGCCCGTGAAGGCAGAGCGGCAGAGCGGCAGAGCGGCAGCGAGAGCGAGAGCGAGAGCGGCTATACCTCCCTTCCACCCATAGGTACAGTGAGAGCGCATACGTGGGGGCGATAACGCACCAGGGTACCCCGGTGTATAGCAGTGTGGGTTCATCCCCGCCATTACAATTCTAAGCTCTGCTCCTACCGCAATAGGAGTGTAAATGCGCGTAATTCCTACCCGCTTCCCACCCTTTTGCATCCCCTTCTCCAGATCCTCCTCTTCCAACGTGACCCCTCTCCACCCAGTCCATTTTGAAGAAGCGTTTCCCGCGATGCGTTGCGCAAGTTGAGCAGAACTTCAAATCGAAGGTCGCGCATTGTTTGCTTCGCTCAGAATAGGAAGGTTTTTCACCCTGCTGTGGTGTAGTGCCTATCAAGCTAGCTATCTGTGCGGCTATCTATCTGGCTATCTGTATAGCTACCTATCTGGCTATCTGTATAGCTACCTATCTGGCTATCTGTATAGCTACCTATCTGGCTATTTTTTTTTTTTTTTTTTTTTTTTCTCCTCCTTTGTGAGAAGCACTCCCCGCTTCCGCGGCCTGTCTGTCAGCCTGCTTGACTACCCCCCCACGTGCCCCCTTTAAACGCCAAAATGACGGAGGCCGAGAAGATAAAGGTGGAGAAGCCAGACTTCGACGCCTACAATGAGAAGCTGGACAGCATTTCGGAGTCGATTGACCAAGTGAAGAAGAAAATCGTAAGTGCCCCTGTTGAGCGGTTAAGCGGTTAAGCGGTTGGCCGGTTAGCCGCAAACACGCCGACCGCGTTAACGCCTATTCGCGTACACACCGACTGCTTCTCCGCTCACCCTTAGGACAACCTGCAGAAGGAGATAAAGGTGGCGAACAAGGGCAAGGAGGATTTCAACAAGAAGAAGAAGGACATCGTGATGAGGATCGACGGAGTGCAGCAGGAAATAGATAAGCTGGAAAGTGAAAGGAGAACCATTCTGGACGAAATGGAGAAGAAGCAGAAGCACAAGAAGGAGTTGAAGGTGAATGCCCAGAACATGAAGAAGCAAATAGGGTTCCACAACGAGGAGGACATCGAAAAAAAAATTAAAGAAATAGAAAACAAGCTGATGACCTCAACGATCTCCATAAAGGAGGAGAAGCTGCTCATCAACCAGATCCAGGCGTTGAACAAGAACAAGCCGCTACTCTCCTCGTATAGCAAAATGGAAAATGAAGCGAGCAAATATGATGACGAGACAATTGTGCCACTGAAAAGCAAAATGGACTCCATCCGAGAGCAGATAAACAAGCTAAGGAATGAAAAGAAAAACGAAAGAAATAAACTGAAGGAGTTGCAAAATAGCTATCAAGAGAAAAACAGCAAATTGAATGAGCTTAACAATTTGAGAGACAATTATTCGAAGAAAATGAACAGCTATTTTGTGGAGAGAAGGAACCTCACCGTTGAGATGGAGGAGAAGAGACAGCAGTATAGGACCTATAAGATTAACTTAATGCAGGCTAAGCAGCAAAAGTTGAAGGAGGATAGGGAAAGGAAAAACCTAGAAATAGAGAAGCAGTCACTAGAGAAGGAGCTAGAAGACATAGACCTCCTGCCCTACAGGGAGGAGCTCGCCTTGATTGAAAACATGCTCGTTTACTTAAAGAAGATACAGGAGGAAAACAAATTGGAGGAGGCCAAGAGGAATCAGGGCAGCGCCACGGCGAACACGGCGAACGCGAACACGGCGAACGCGAACGCTGCGAAGAAGGCCAATGGGGATGTGAATACCCCGGAGAAGGATAAGCAGCCAACCGATGATGCCGCTGCCAAGGGGAAGAAAGCCAAAGGAAAGAAGGACAAACATAAAATCTTCAAATTAGATATGAACATCCTCTGCTACTTCGTCACTGCGGGCATAAGTCCCCCCGTCAGCTTCGACGAGGTGGATTCCTGCATCTCCAAGCTGGTCGAGAAGAGGGAGTTCTACGAGACCAAGCGGGACGAGAGCGTCAAGAATGTCGAGACCCGGCGCGCGGACCTCACCGGCAAGATTAAGGGTAAGCGGTGTTAGAGGCGTTAGATGCGATAGAGGCGTTGGATGCGTC
Organism: Plasmodium vivax; assembly: GCF_000002415.2. Lineage (NCBI taxonomy): Eukaryota > Apicomplexa > Aconoidasida > Haemosporida > Plasmodiidae > Plasmodium > Plasmodium vivax. Next base: position 1,323,405 of record NC_009916.1, on the reverse strand, counting down.
AGCCACCTCTGTAATGATCTCCCCCGCTTCACCCCCATCGAACGGTGCTCCCCCCCCGTCTGTGCCCAGCAATGTTACATAAATATCTTTTCACCCCAATATGACTCCTCCTTTTCCCCCCCTTTTTTCCCCTACCCCTTTTGCAGAAATCGAGGACAAACTGACAGCCTTCAAGCCGAGCGACCACCAGAGAGCCCCGAAACCCAACAAGGCCAAGGCCTGAGCCGTTAGCGCGCAAGAGGACGAATAAGCGGCTGCGAAACTGGCCCGCAGCCCGCGCGCCGGCCCGCCTCATCAGTGTGTTCTCTCCCTGTGCGTATGTATATATATATATATGTATGTGTGTGTGTGTGCCTTCCCTCGCTATGTCTTTATGCCTGTGTGCCCACGTGAGTCTCCCATTCTGCGTCTGTCTGTTCCATGTCTGTCTGCCTGCATCTACGTCTGTCTTTACCTGTCTGTCTGTACCTATGTCTGCCTATGTCTATGCCTTCATGTATGCCTTCGTCTATGCCCTCGTCTATGCCCTCGTCTATGCCCTCGTCTATGCCCTCGTCTATGCCCTCGTCTATGCCCTCGTCTATGCCCTCGTCTATGCCCTCGTCTATGCCCTCGTCTATGCCCTCGTCTATGCCCTCGTCTATGCCCTCGTCTATGCCCTCGTCTATGCCCTCGTCTATGCCCTCGTCTATGCCCTCGTCTATGCCCTCGTCTATGCCCTCGTCTATGCCTTCGTCCATGCGTGTCCGCGCCCGTGCGTGCCTTTTTTTTGTTTTTAATTTTTTTAAAATCTGCTTTGTCGCCAGTTTTACAGTTACTCCCAGGAGTTGTTGGGAGGGGGCCGACCGCGCGGCTGCGGGTTAGCGGTCGAGTAGCTTCGAGTAGCGGCCGAGTAGCGGCCGAGTAGCGGTCAATGAGAAAGAAAGTAGCAACGAAGCAGCAACCAAGTAGCAACGAAGCAGCAGCCAAGTGACATCAACGTAACAACAACGAAGCAACAACCAAGCAACTGTCGGATGCCAGCGCAAACGACCAACGTGCCCCCTGCATTCCCCACCCACGCGTTTTTTTTTTTAAACCTCCACTTTGCGAAGGGGCCTTCCACGTGAAACACTCCCCCTACATCCAGCGCTTTATTTTTTTTTTTATCCGTGTATATGTGCCCTGCGTACGTACACGCGCGTGTGCGCCTGCTCGCATGGCGCGTCCCCCAGCCAGCCACTGACGAGCGTACGGACGTATGGTTGAAAAAAAAAAAAAAAAAAAACAAACAAACAAAAAAACGAAAAACAAAAAGAAAAAACAAAAATCATATGATTCATTCATAATTAACAAAACAGCATTTACTCCATTCGGATGCATACTAAAAAAGTTTATAGCAAAAAAAAGTTAGCCAAATGGCAAGTTTGCATTTTCGTGGTCCGGAGGGAAACAGTTCCATGGGGAGGACAGCGGTGGGAGGGAAACCCTTGCGTAGGAACGAAAGAGGTGGGCACCCTCCTCCCAAGTAGAGATGGCCCCTTGTGGTGGGGCGGACTGACATGATGGGCTAACCCCATGGGGGAGCACCTTTCCCTAGGGGTACATACTCTCTGTAAATGCGCCCCTGAATGTGAATGTTGCGAAGGGTCACAAGCAGCAGGTGAGGTTTACTCCCCTGTGTGGAATGCCAACCTGGCGTAGCCCCCTCATTTTGGCGACGCAGTTGGAGGAAATGCGCAGATGAGCGAGCAGAACGGATGAACGGCGACAATCGCACCCTTCGATGTGCCCCCAACCGGGCATCCCGCAAAGGGGGAATTCTCTCCAAAAAGGTGGTAACAGATATTAACCCAGGTAAAAAAAAAAAAAAAAAAAATGCAAAGTGCTTATTCATGAGAGGAATAACCGCACACGTTTGCATGCCGTATGATACCCCCCAAAGGATACGTCCCTTTCTTCACTTTTGCCTTAATTGCTTCCCATTTGTCTCGGCCAAGTGACTCATCACCTTTGGGCACAGCGGAGGGGGTCTCCAATTTGCGCCTTAACAAAAGACAACTGTACGGACATATGTTCTGGTGAAAAAAAAATAAAAAAAAAAAGACTCCCCTTCTGTGGCGGTTAAAATGACCTCCCAAAAATAAAAGGATTAAACATGCGAGGAGTGCCCAGAGGAGCAAAAAGACGTTCAGTAGAGTTGCGCGGGGGGGCATCAATACGACAGTCAGCACAGCTCCCAATAATAGCGGTCTGCATGGCGGCAATTTTTCTCCTTCGCTTCTCAAATTGCGAACCATTTGTCGCAAAATCGTTATGGGCATTTTTAAAGCTGCCATTTGTGTAACTCCTACGTGATTATGTAATCCTGCTCCACATTCCCCAAGTGTAAGTTTTTTTTTTTTTTTTTTTTTTCTCCTGCTCAGCTGCACACGCAACGGCAGCGCCTATTTTGCTCGCGAAAACGTACCAACTGGTGGAACAGAGATCAGCGCGAAAGCGCGAATGTTAGGAAAGAGGAAGAGAAAAAAAATGCAAATCGGGACGGCAAAAAAAAAAAAATATATATAAACAAATAAATATAAAATAAGCGAAATAAACAAAATAAAGCAAAGCGTAAGGGGCTGTTTGCGCGGAAAGTTTTCCTCCAGTTTGGCTCCCCCGCTTGCGTCTCCCCCCACACACCCCGCCAACGATGGACCCCTCGTACCGCAAGCTGCGGACCGTCGAGCTGCAGAAGCGGAAGGTCACTCAGTCGAAGAACGCGTCCAACTTGTCTGAGCGGAAGCTGGCCAATGTGTACGCGGTAAGGCAGGGGCGCTCGCCCGTAAAAAGTGGGCCCATCATGCCGTCACCCCCGCCGCTCTCCTCCACTCACCGCCCGCCTCCACTCATGCCGCCCCCCCGCAGCCGAAGGACTTCGACGAAGACTCCACCATTGTCGTGTGCAACTTCCCGCAAAAGACGACGATGAACGAGTGCAAAAACTTCATGCAGTGGATAGGGCCAGTCATCAAGGTGGAGAAAATCCCCTCCTTCATGCAGGAAAACAACTACCTCGTCGTTTTTTGCAACCCGCACTTCGCCAAGGTGAGGCGGCGTCTTCTAGCGGCAATCCCCCCGTTCGCTCGGGTGTGCACAACATACATGTGCATACAGTACGCGTGTGTACAGAGGAGGCAGCTCCAAACGGAGTGATCTTCCCCCCACTGTTGCAAGTCTCCAAAAAGGATACGCTCCACCTGCTCAACACACAACTAGCCCCCCCCCTCATCCTCTCAATGGTACCCACTTTGCAGGCCGCCCTCGAAACGCAACTTGTGTATGAAAACAAAACGAAGCTGTTCGTCAGGCCAGTGGAGAAGAGGGAGACCCTCTGGAAAAACATAAACGACATGATTTCCACGAACATTGGGTTTTTTTCTTAACCGGGGAAAAACACAGGTGGGTAGGTAGGTGTGCATGTGGGTAGTTAGCTACCTGGACGATGGACACGTAGCCGCCGCCCACCCGTGTGCGCCCCTCTCCCTCAGTAAGAATGTATCACCTTTTTTTTTTTCTTTTTTTTTGTCTCTTCCGTGTAAATGTTTAATAAACGGGTAACCATAAAATGCTCTGTACGTCTTTACACAAACGGACGAATGGGAATGTCCACATGGCCATTCCATTTGCGAAAAAAAAAAGACCTCCGTGTGGGTATCATATTGGTGCACACCAAACTGACCGCTTAACACTCCAACGGTTTCGCGCGCATTTCTGCAGCTACAACAGAAGGGGGGGTTACCTTCAAAGGGGGGTTCCCCCCTACCCACTTCATGTTTGCTCATTCGTAAAGGGGCGAACTGCTGCACATGGGAAGTTCACCCAACGGGGGCTGCAAAATGGAAAAAAAAAATAAATAAATAAATATAAAAAAAAACCATGTAGGGGCATCCCACCGCACACACGACCGCACTGCTCGCTTTGCCACTTTCCAAATGAGACACACGTGGAACACACAGGTGAGGGGGGCGCTGAGAGGACAGCTACACCCACCTCAACTACACAAATTTGAAAAAGGCAACGTACAGATTTGGTAAAAATTAACTCTTCCTATATGTGTGGAGTGGTTAATGGGTGAGCCGCCAAGGGAGTAGCCACATTTCGCGCCGCCCCTCTGGCTGATGGCTTCTTCACCGTCATCATAAAACAGAGCAGCGCGAGGAAGGTTCCCACGCTACCTCCCATGTGGAAGCGGTAAAAAGGCGAAGCGGAAAAAGGGCGAAGCGGAAAAAGGGCGAAGCGGAAAAAGGGCGAAGCGGAAAAAATGTGCATACAGCTTGTTCGAAGCTAACCTCTCTCCTGCTGCTGCAGAAAAAAAAAAAAAAAAAAACAGCGCGAAGAATGCTGCGTATTAAGGAATGCTACGTATGATGAAGGAACGCCTTTTCCTTTGAAGTGAGGGTGCCTGCACTAGCAGCGTAATCGCTGGAGAGAAAAGAAGCAGGTGTAGGGGAGGGCGAAGCTTCTCATTCCTGCGCAAGTGCCATGGGGGGAGTTCTCCTCCAGGGTGGGTAGTTCCTCATATAGCTGTTGCCTATCCTGTTGAGGTAGCCCAGCTGCAACCTGCAAACACCCATCTCACAGGAGCAGCCACCTCCCAGACCAACCAAATACGTGTTGCTCGTCAGGTGGCCCAAAAAACGACAACCAGGTTACACAAGAATATATGCGCGAACGCATTAAGAGGCCCACCTCCTTCACTCCCCCGCAAAGTTACGCAACCTCCGCGTGGACTAAAAAGAGACAAACCTCATAAGAATTGCGTTCAGTGCTGGAAACGAAGTGGCGGCGTGGAAACATCGTAGGTGCTATACTCCCCACGCTGACTACTCCCACGAAACGTATTTGGCGTGGATCCACGTGGCCCATTCGTTCACCAATTATCGCCCCCAATCTCAACAACGTTAGACGATGAAACACGCGCAACAATTGCACTTCTGGCACGCTCCTTCATTCCGCCTCGCTGTTGCCAACTACCCCAACGGGTGAACACCGCACACACCGCCGAGCGGAATCGCTTTCGTGTTTAATGGCTTCTAGTGAAACCTTGTAAATGCGTAGTTTACAGTTTGGGAAAAAAAAAAAAAAATAAAATAAAGTGATGCAATGCAATGTAATGTAATATAATTCGATGGTACGTGGCAACAGGTGCAGCCTTCTCGCCTCCCCTACGGTTCACTTCGCTCCTTCCAACGCAGCAAACACTCCTCCTTCTGATTTCCAAAAGGGGCAGCCACACAGGACAGCGAACAAACCACAGTGAGAGACACAGATGGAGCACGAGGTGCCACACGCAACGTGAGTTAATAAAGCGAATGGGTAAGGGAAAAAAAAGAAAAGAAAACTAAACAAAAAAAAAAAAAAAAAAAGTCAACACTCCTTTTTTTTTTTTTTTTCTTTTTTCACATATATGTATATTTATGTATACACGTGCATATAGGCACTACACAAACACACTGAGGAGTATGCTGTGCAGCACATATAACGCTGTACTCGTTTATAATTTTTTTTTTTTTTTTAACATCTTTTATGTGTCCGCCGGCACCATGCGCACATTAAGCAGAGAAGCTGTAGTGGCAAGCGCGAATGGCTTCTCATAAACGGCGTCCGCCTGTGCGGTGAGCCACGCAGGAGGTGGCTCTCGCCTGTCAGGTGTGAGCATAGAGAGGGAGAGACAAATCAACCATTTACATGTATGCAAAGTGCATATATACTCATGAGAACATACCCACAGTTGCACATGCGAAGGGAAGAAAACGCCCTCCCTCTCAGTAAAAACGCCTAACAGGGAATGCACCACACGTGGGAAGTGCAAACCACACAAGGCAAAACGGCATACCCTAAAATGTATATATCAGCAGGGAAAGGATATTCTAGGCTGGCGATTCTTCTTTACACCATACGGTACTGTACACACACCGCACTGTGTGTGCTCATAAGCATTTACACACTTATAAATACACACAGTACGTGCTACGAAAAAAAAAAAAAGGAAAAACTCAGAAAAAAAAAGGAGACATTCTTAATAGTCCTGGTTAGCAGTGGCCCCCGATTTAAGTTGCGACTTCTTTGGTAGTAACACATTATGGATGTTTGGCAAAACTCCTCCGGATGCGAATGTAACTCCTGCCAAGAATTTGTTCAATTCTTCATCATTTCTCACAGCTAGCTGTATGTGCCTTGGGGTAATTCTGGACTTCTTATTATCTCTTGCAGCATTTCCAGCCAACTCTAAAATTTCTGCACACAAGTACTCCAGCACGGCGGCCAGGTACACAGGTGCTCCTGCTCCTACTCTCTTGGCATACTTTCCTTTTTTTAAGTATCTTCCAATTCTTCCCACTGGGAATTGAAGTCCTGCCTTGGCAGAGTTAGAGGTTCCCTTAACAGCCTTTTTGCGACCGGTTTTTCCTTTTGCTGACATTTTTTACGAGTATATAAAAAAAAAAAAAAAAAATGTATATAACTGAGTAGCGGTTATACGCTTACACTTCCTTTTTCGTTAATTTCACGTGTGAAACTTTGCTTTTTCACATAAAATGCGATTTTTTTTTTTTTTATTTAAAATGGGTAAATAATGTTTTGTCAATTGGAAAATATAAATATGTGAATATAAAAACGTATAAATGTATACATATATGCGTTTTTTTTTTTTTTTTAATGCAAAAATGTTTTCCTTTTTTATATTTTAAATGTTTAAAATTATAATTTAAAAAAAAAAAAAATTAAATATATAAACGAATCGAAAAATTAAAAAAAAAAATGATACGCTTTTTTTTTTTTTTTTTTTGTATGTACTGTTCAGGCAATTTTGGCAAAAAAAAAAAAAAAAAAATCACCAAATCGGTATGCCATATGGGCATACCGCCAAATCGCGAAAGAAAGCATCAAACATGGGCTATATATATTCACCATTCTTAAAAACGCAATGGGACAAAATTGGCAGTTCGCCATTTTACCATGTCGCCGCACGGCCTACTGGGCTAACCCAGTTAATCAAATTTTTCCGAAAATGTGCCCCGTGCGAGGGTACTTTTTTTTTGTCTCACCGCGAGTGCATACGGGGGAGCGGCGCGTTTCGCGCGGTGAGCAAAAGATGCAAAACGTAAAAGGTAAAATATATAAATGTATAAATTTGCATATATATGCACGCGCATGGGGCGATGGCGCGGAGGTACGCCCGCGCGTGCATACTCGTACACGCTCACATACGCGCACATACACGTGTACATAATATATATATAAATTATACCATTTGTGCGTGCTCCCGAGCGTGCGCGCACGGCATAATCGCCGGTTCACGTTCGCCTTCGCGCTCCACGCGATGCGCTTTTATTAAATGAATAACCCCCCCATGTGCCGCAAACTCATGCAGTTTAGCATACCTTTTTCGGGGCCATGCCCCATGATCCCCGCTCGCGCTTTTCCTCCGATATGTCACATTCCCGCCATTTGGGTGCCGTACAAGGGGGAGGGAAAAAAGTGCATGTCCGCGGGCATACGCAGGGGGTATACGCAGAAGGGATACGCACGGGAGAAGGTGGAGAAACGGGTGCGCAGGCCGCAGCGTATTCCCCTCGGTGGAAAAAAAACCCTACCTCCATCCGTGCAGCTGTGCATACGCGCATATATATATATTGGATTGCTTTATATATGCATGCCTACGTGTAAAACTTTTTATATAGCGGCGGAGCGGAGGTATATACCCCTTTCGAGAAGTTTTTCTTCACAAAAAGCCGTGCGGTGTGTGTGCGCCGGGACGCATGCACATATAAAAGTATACATAAAAGTATACGCAAATGTAAGTGTACATAAATGTACATTATATGCACACACGTATCTGTAACATTGATGTGCACGTACGCCACTTCGCACACAGGCAATTGCGCATGCCAGCATGTCACCATTTGTGTACCCCTTCTTGCACAAAAAGGAATCACACGATTCGCTCTCCCATTTGGAAAAACAAATTGGCACAACTACACACAGGTGAGATGATACGGTATGAACATTTATATGTACTACTCAGCCCTTCTTCCCAAAAAAACACACTGCTCTTTTTTTTTTTTGTGTATGCCCCTTTGGACATGTTTGTTCCCCTCCCACCTGGGGATGGCTCACACAATGAGCTTTTTACCCAAGTTTTTTACCATTCAGCGTAGTAGTATGACGGTACATACGAATTCGCGCATAACGTGGTTACTTCGCGTCATGTACATTTGCTATCGTGCGGACATGGTGTTAACATTTTTTTGGTCTTTTTTCCCGCCCCTCGCGTGTGTGCAACAGAGGGGCAAACGAGGTACTATCCCAGTTTTGTTCTCCCAAAATGGATTGAAGTAATTTTTCTTTTTGTTTTGAAACGTCCCTTTTGTCTTTGTCAAGAATGGCCAGTTTGGCAGAGTCGGTAGGGTTGTGAAGAGTTAGAGTAGCGCTCCCCAAAAGTGCATACCCATGCGTGGGGCCAACCTATGCATATAGCCAATGCTATTGTGAGTAAGGATACAAATGCTTTAGTAGTGTACGTATGACGAGGACAATGCACCCCTTTTTGTGAAGCTTCTACACCATTTACATTTCCATTAGGCTTATGCAAACGTGTGAAACCTCGCAAATAAGAGGAAGGCATCACGTGTGGTGGCGAAGAAAAATACGTTAACTAATGGCAAATGGGTAACCCTTTGAAGCGGCGTTCCAACATCGTTGCGTTGGGGTGGCTTCACAGGGTTAATTCGTATAAGGGGAGCAACCCAACCTGGCAGACTTTCGCCATACTTTGCCCGTGCTTACCCACGTGTGTATATGCATGTTGGAGCGGTCAATCGGCAAAACGGCTAAAGCGCGGGAAAACTACTTCCTGCAATATGTTACATGTTGACCACTACAGGGGAATCCCCAACGAATTGGTAAATTTTGAAGTTCCCTTTATTAACGTATTACTTTTTTATATTCATTCGGGTGAAAAACTACCTGAACGAGCTAGCCATTTTGCATTTTTTTTTTTTTTTTAAACATTTTGGCTATCTGGTTTAAAAAAAGAAAAAACATCCCAAAAGTTTTTTAACTCCACCCGTCCATCCCCCCCGAGAGGACGCAAATGAGCGGTGCGCGTTTTTTTCTTCACAAGGGGAGTAAGATAACGTTACACGTAGCTGCCAAGTCAGTTCAGTCAATTTTTTGCGGTAACGTACCATTTCGATTAATCCCCAGTTCGCCATTTCCTCCTTCGTGCATTTGGAAGTGAAGGGGGTGCCAATGGGAACGCCAGGAGGCAGTTACCCAACAGTATGTGATGACCTCTTAAGGGCGACGCGCCGCTCTCCATTTAAGTCAACGCCAAGTGGGCCACATATGCACACATGTTGGCGACGCGCGGAACATCGACGTGTTCGACTTCGAGAAGGGGGAACAAACTGATCCTTACTATGGTTGTGCACATAGGAATAGCTGCAAACTGGGCAGAGAAAAACTTCTTTATTTTTTAACAGCAGGGTGAATGTAACACTTTCCAGCGGTTAACCCTTTTTAAATGCTTCATTTGGAGGGGTTGCATTAGGCACCATTGTTGCGCGTTTTAAAGTGACTCCCGAATCCGCGCAACTGGCTGCTCTCCTCGATGCTTGCCTCGCTAGAGGGGGGCATAAAATAGAATGAGTGAGAGGTCTCCCCCTACTCTTACAATTGTGAGCAGCGCACATCAGGGGTACGTGTTCATACGCACTCACCGCCCCTTTAAATGCTTGCAAATATGGTTGGATAAGCTTACACGCATGTGCTAACTCCACAATTGCCTCGTATTCGGAACAACTTTACATTGCGCTAGCGCTACATCTTCCAGCTTGGAAGCAGCAATCGGCAAAGGATTGCGGGGCCTAACATATCTCAGCGCTCGAAAATCAGCTCGCTTTGCCTACACTCCTCCTTTTGAGCGGCCCACCCATGTGACAGTTACGCACTTGCTTGCAGCAGAACGACCGCTTCGCAACTGCACTGCGCGGAAGAGCATTCACATGTATATTGCATATATATGCAGCATGGTATATGGGGGGTGATCGCTGCGATTGACATGAACGGCTCATCAGGGGGGTAGGCCAAACAGCCAATTCGCCAAAACACCGGGTGGGTTCGAAAGGTGCTCATTTTTCCCGCCCTCGTCTTTACGGTACAAACAGGTGGGTCATACAGCGCTGGTTTGGCTATCATTTTGGTAAACCCGCCCCCCGAGGAAGTGATAGGTGCAACGGAATCGGTGGGGCTGCTGTCGTAGTCACCCATAAAAAGGCACATACAGATGTATACACGTACGGATGTATACACGTACGGATGTATACACGTACGGATGTATACACGTACGGATGTATACACGTACGTACAACTTGTGTGGATCGCGCTTGGAAGGACAATGAAGGAGGCAGGAAAAAATGGGTCACCCCTGCTGTTACTCCGTCCCCTTTTCCACCCCGCGTCGCCGCAAAACTTGCACAACAACTTCGGACGAATGCGCGAGGGGGCGGCCCGCGTCCCCCCTTTTTGGAAAATGGTGACCCAGAAAAGAAATTTTTCACATTGGACCTGGTTCACAAATGTGACACGTGAAATGATGCGCACAAGGGGGTATTTATTTTATTTTATTTTTTTTTTCCATATGCAACTTATCAGCTGTTTCGGGTGTATGGGGGGGCTAAACAGTACATCATTGTGGTGTACCTGTGCGGGGCATGCGCGCTGAATTGGCCTGCCGTGTCCTTGTTAAGCGGTGAAGCGGTGAAGCGGCAACGAGGCGGCGAATGGGCGAATGGGCTGATGAGCTAAGCAGTTGCGAACGCTGCCCTACTGCGAGCGGACAAGTCGAGGCAAACGCCCGAGGAGTTCCCCCGCGCCGCGCAAGAAATGTTCACCTGTACTGTACGGGTAGGCGTAGTGCCAGTATTAACCTGCTATCCATTTTGCGAGCTGGGCCCAAATGTGGGGGTAAAAAAATACATGCACTTGCGAAAAAGGAGGCTTCCCTCCTGACGGCGGGCGCGGGACACGTACATGAAGTGAGGCGGTAAAACGTCGCCAAGGCAAACGCGTAGTAAAAGAAAGTACCGCGTAACCTCCCGCAGCGTATGGACATGTACTATCATATACGTATGCGCGCGTATGAAAGCACAATTGTGTTTGCCGCGTTTTTCTTTACCCTTTGCCGCGCGGCGGTGAAAATGTCCAAGCGAGCCACGGAGGCGTACAGAAAAATGGTCGCATAAGTACACGTACGTCTGTATGTAGTAAATATACCGTGCGCATACGGGTGGACTGGCCCCTGCCTTTGTCACCCCGCGCGGCAGTGGTGACCCGTCCATCACGTGGGGGAAGTGCTACGTAACACGTGCGTACGTATGTGCTGCGCTGGTTGTGCTGACTTCGTCATGGTGACTGCGCTATGCTGGTCGCGCGGAGCCGCGTGCGAAGTACATGTAAATTATTTTTTAATTGCAAAAAAAGTGATATGATATGATATGCGCAGAAAGGGGTAAATTTTCAAACCAAAAAAAAAAAGCAAAAGCGAAAAATTACGCAATGGAATTGCAAAAATAATCGAAAAAAAATGATTAACAGAAAGAGGCACCCGTTTGTAATGACAAATTAGTTTTTCTTTTTTTTCTTTTTTTTCTTTTTTTCTTTTTTTTTCTTTTTTTTTCTTTTTTTTTCTTTTTTTTATTTTTTCTTCGTTTTTTTTTTCTTTTTTTTTTCTTTTTTTTTTCTTTTTTTTTTCTTTTTTTTTTCTTTTTTTTTTCCCTCTCACAATCTCATTTTTTTTTTTTTCAAACCAATTGAGCGAGAAATATTTTTTGCAGATTTTTATCCTTTTCGTTTTTTCATACTTTGACAAAAAAAAAAAAAAAAATTCCTTTCGTTATTTTATCATTTCGTTATTTTATCATTTCGTTATTTTATCATTTCGCCATTTTGCCTTTTTTTTTTTTTGCTTATTTTTCAAACTTCCTTTTCGTTGCAAATTCCCTGCGATATTGTTTGCATATAAAATAAAATATTTTTTTTTTTTTTTTTTTTACATTCAAGGTTTTTCCCCCACGTATATATTATATATTTAACCCCCCTTTTACGTGGATTACCTTTTCTTCCTTTTTTTCTTCCTTTTTTTCTTCCTTTTTTTCTTCCTTTTTTTCTTCCTTTTTTTTTCCCTTTTTTTTCCCCTTTCCGCCGAACGTTCAAAATGGCCAGGACCAAGCAAACCGCGAGAAAATCCACCGGAGGAAAGGCCCCCAGAAAGCAACTGGCATCCAAGGCAGCGAGAAAGTCCGCGCCAGTCTCGACGGGAATTAAGAAACCCCACAGATATCGCCCAGGAACGGTCGCCCTGAGAGAAATTAGAAAGTTCCAAAAGTCCACCGACCTCCTCATAAGAAAATTGCCCTTCCAAAGACTAGTAAGAGAAATTGCCCAGGAGTACAAAACGGACCTCAGATTTCAATCCCAAGCTGTACTGGCACTGCAGGAGGCGGCCGAGGCCTACTTGGTTGGACTCTTCGAAGACACCAACTTGTGTGCCATTCACGCCAAGAGAGTCACCATCATGCCAAAGGATATACAGCTGGCCAGACGTATTCGTGGAGAAAGATCATAAGCGTGAGGCGTAGCTGAGCGGGGGGAAAAAACAAACCCTCCAACGATGTGCAAGATAAAACAAAAATAAAAAAAAAAACACAAAAAAATGAAAAACACAAAAAAAAATGAAAAATTGCCAAACAGGCCAAAAAAAAATAACAACGAAAAGGAAAGGAAAAAAATGGAAGCATCCAAAGGCAAAGTGAAGAAATGATCCAGTGACGATCTGAATGAATAGATTTTCGCGGCGGCGAGGCGGCGGTGAAGCGGCAGCGAAGCGGCAACCCAGTGGCAGCTGAAGGGGCAACCCACGAGGCAGCTTCCCCCCCTTGGAGGTACTCATGGGAGGGCGCGGCTTCGCCAAGCGTTGCGCAGCGCCGAACGTATGCACTTACATTTGCGTATGTCTCCCACGGGTATGGCAGCGGGGGGGAGGTTTTCCCCTTTGCTCCCCCTCGCGAAGAGCCATCAACTCGCCTGTTCACATGACCGCGTTGCATATGTGTAAGCTCGTATAGCTGGAGGCACGTCAGGCGTGTCGCCCCCCCGTACAGTTGTGCAGTACGTATGTGCCAACTCGTGTGGCCGTGGAGAATTTACCAAACGGTGATGTTTTGAGGAGCATTTTGAAGAGGCGCGTTTGTCTCGGCATCACCCAGAAAGTAAGAGGAAGATCAAATTTGTTCGGAAGTGTAGGAAGAAAAAAGAAGAAGCATACTCATCGCCATCCCTTTCCGAAACACTTTCCGGTTGCCACTTCCCAAGTGGTGGTTTGCCCCATGAGTGTTGACCAGAGAACCAAGTGCGATGAGGAAAGCGGCACAAGATGGGACCCCCACACAGGATAGGCACACGGGTGTATATTACGTATGCCCATATATTTACCTTTATGTGGGTATGCCCCTACACAAATGTACGTGCACACGCTTTGACGGGCACCCATATGAATGGACTTCCTTTGCTCCCTGCGCGACGGAAACGTTCGACGATTCGCAGCTGAGTGGGTTTGCACCCTCTCCTGTGCATTTCTTCCGTTTGGGGGAAGCAGCGGGGGGGGGGAGTAAATTCTCTCCGCCACGAACAGAGGAGGTACATTCAAAGTGGGACCTGGCCAAGTGCAGCCATCCATATGCAGCCAACCAACATGTGTGCAGCCAACGTGTGAAGCTTGCAGTTGACTTGTGAGCCAATTTTTTTTTTTAATCTGCATCTCCCCATCCCCCCTCAGTTTTTATTATTTCCCCCCCCTTATGCAACACCATGTAGCATGCGCGAAATTGTTTGGCCTTTACGTGTGTATGGGCATGTACACATACATCCGTACACACATATGTGGAGCAGGTTCGGGGGAGGAGGAGAGGAAGTGTTCCGGGTGTTCCTGCCCTACGCGAACTTTTTTCTCCTCCACACATACGTGATGATTACAAAATGTAAGTAAAAAGACTTTTTTTTTTTTTTTTTTTTTTTTTTTTTTTTTGAGTTATTTTTCATATTCATTTTTGGTCATATATTTATATAAAAAAAAAAAAATGCAAACGTTTAGGTAAATTTAATAATCATGTGCACATATATCTCTTTACTTTTGTCCTTGTGGCCATGTGGCACCATGTTTGTTGTGCGTGCATGAGTATGGTTTATGTGTATCATGTTATTTAGTTTTCTTTTCTTTCTTTTTTTCTTTTTTTTTTTTAGGCTTCACTAGAAGCTATTCATTTTTTTTTTTCCCTTCACCATCACCACGTGTTGTTCTTACTCTCGCTTTTTTTTTTTTTTTTTTTTTTTTTAAAATTACAAACCGTGCGTTGTGACAGCAATGTAAGCGTTGAAATTCCTGAGTCTTATTATGCTGCTTATGGGGGGGAGGCGAGCTGAGAGTGGGGCACCCACAAAGTTAGAAAGCTCCTTTATGGTTCCTTTTGATTAGCTCCCCTGTGTGCACATGGCACAATGTGGAGGTAGTGGTGTGTGACAGAAGGGGAATACACATGGGTACCCTTTTTTCGCTTCCTTATTTTGAGGGGCTAACGTTCCGCCTGCAAAGCAGCATTGGCGTGCCGTTTTCCGCATGTTCGTCCCGCACACTTTGCACCCTTCGCACACTTCCTACCTCCTCACGCAGGGCTACCTCTGGACCGCGTCCGCAAAAAGGGGACGTGCCCAGTTGACAACCTCCCGTGTGTGCATTAGAACGGTGCTGCCCATTCGGTGAAAGGGAAACCCCCCAGTGGTGTTTTTTTTTTCCTTCCCCCTTCCTTCTTCACTCCTACGTCTGTGCAGCTCCGCCGCGATGGGCATACGTGCTGGTTTGCGGAGGGGCAACCCAGCATGGGCAACTCTCATGCGGAATACGCCCACGTGTGGATTTCCCTACGCGTGGGTGGAGAAATGGCGTCACCCCGTTCGAGCGAGGGGGTATAGCCATGCCTGCCATCGGGAACATTTGCCGAGACTCAGTAGGTTGGAAGGGCATCCTTTTCGTCCCATCTCTCCTTTTCTTTCGCTTCTTCCTCTTCTTTTGCTTCTCACCTTTCTCTCCTTTTTTTTTTCCCCCCCTTTGCCGCAAACATGGTGGGGGTGAACGCCACCTCAATGTAGAGGGGCGTACACTGGGCGAAGGTCAAACTGGAAGGAACCCCCCCCCTCTCTCACATGCATTCCTGCGTCGCTATGGAAGGAGAACAAAGGGGCATACACGATGGGCGTGCCAATTGGGGGGGAATTCCACCCACAGTACAGCGCACCTGGTGTGCACCCCACGTGGACATGCAACCCAGCGGTAGGGAGAAACCACCCCCAAATGCAGTGGCACTTCCCCCTTATGTAAGAAGTGAAAGACGGCCCTGACACTGCAGCAGAGTACGCAGCACTCTAAAAAGTTGTACGCACAGGGGGGCATGCCTCCAAGGCGCCAAACCAAAACAACCGCGAAAGTGGTAGGGCGTGCCTGCAGTGCGAATGCGTCCACGTGCCAGGTGGTGACACACTCGTTCTGTTTAGGAAAAAAAAAAAAAAAAAAAAAAAAAGAAATTCACACACACATGCGCACAGTGCGAAGGAATGCCATGCAGGGCGACGTTATCGCTAACAAGTGCAACAGTTGGCGTTGCAAAAGGGAAAAAAAAATAAAATAAAAAAGCAATTGGTTTACTTCTCCCCTTCGCGATCAGAAAAAAGGGTGTCCTTCTGCCCACGTATGCACATAAACATACGTTTATGTGGTTGTCCCAATTTTTTGCAACTTTTCGCACTTTTTGTCTTTCCCTTTCCGCTGCAACCAGACCGGTGCACGCATCGACGGGGAGGCTTCCACGAGTCGGTCTTCACTTGGCAACCTGTTCGGCCAGCTGTGCCAGACAGGTAATTTTGCACCAACTTTCGCTGCCCTTTCGTGGAATCTCCCACGGGGGTGACTCTCCTACGTGAGGAGGGAGATGTCCCTGCGCACCGGTGAGTGTTAAAAATACTCACACCGCACGCCACACGTCTTACGCCAGCCGCCACACTTCACCCACCCGTGTGGCTGCCCAAAACGTGAGAGGCCACCATGGAGACGAACACCAACGGAAGAAAGCCAATCGAAGAAGTGAGCTCCTCTACGGAGCAACTGGCGAACCAGAAATCGATAGCAAATTTGACATCCGTAGATAACATACAGAATGAGCAAATTAACGTCGACGAAAACAAGTACAATTATTTTAATTACACACAGAGTGAGACCCTCTTGAAGAATCAAATCCACTCGATCGCCAACGTACGCACAGATACACAGGAGAGGAACATCTTCAGCGAGCATAATTTGAACCACCCCTGCATCGACCGCTTTCAGGTTAATTTATCTGGCCAGGACAGGGGGGGTGCCGACGGGGGGGAGGCCGATAACGACTACACAGACGCGGAGGTGCAGATGAGGAACCAACAGGACATTTTAAAAATACTGGAAGATGAGGATGCACACCTGGGGTTGGGGGGCGCTCCCGGGTTGGCAGGCCCCCCTGGGATGGCAGACGCTCCCGGGATGGTAGACCCCCCTCTGATGGCAGACTCCCCTCTGATGGGAGTCCACTCGGGGGAGAGCCTATTAGGAAATGCTGGTGACGCGGAAAACGGGAAGAATGACTCGATGGAAATTGGCGGAGAGGCCCCAAAGGGGGGGCTGCTCAAAGAAGGCGAGGTGAATGAAGACCCCCTGGCTAGGAGCAGCCACCACGAAGTTGCCTGCAGTGGTGAGGAGCACCCAGCGGGGGGAGCACCAACAGCAACCGAAGCGGGAGCAGCAGAGGGAGTAGCAGCTGGAGTAGCAGTGGCAGGGGCAGACCCCACCCAGGGGGACGGCCAACCGCCGAGCCACATCCATGCTCCTGAAGAAAAGGCCGAAATTGATGTAATTCTGAGCAGGTTCAGAGGCAAAGACGGGGGAAAAGACGGGGGAAAGGACAAAAGCGCAGAAAGGTGCAGGAGCAAATACAAGGACAAATTTTTGCGTCTCTTCCGAAAGGCGGCTTGCCCCAATCAAGTGAAGGACCAACCCACGGGCATGAACGAGGTGACCCCCGTTAAGGAAGGCGTGGGGGGGAGGCGCCGTGCCAGCAGCACCGAGGGAAGCAGCGGAGGGCCCTACATCCAACACTACCTCAGTGGGAGCTTCAATGAGTATAACCGCGGCCACTGGAAGGGGGGCTTCCACGAGAGGGGCTTCCAAGTGAGGGACTTCCAACAGGGGAACTTCCATCAGGGCACCCCCAGTGGGGCACACATCCCGATGCAAATCCCAACAGGAGCAATGCAGAGAGGGGTGGAGAACCTCGGGGAGGAACCCCCCTTCGGGAGGAAGAAGCAAAGTAGCGTGGACCCCTTCGAGGGGAAGAAGCAAAGTAGCGTGGCCCCCTTCGAGGGGAAGGAGCAAAGTAGCGTGGCCCCCTTCTGGAGGAAGAGCCAACATGTGGTGCCCCCCCTCCGAGAGAGCCGCACGTGCTCCATCAAGACAGACGACCACCTGACCAGGGGGCTGCCAAATGAGTACACAGCAGGTGCCTATTTGGAGGCACACAAGGGGGGGATAGAGACGCTCGCCGCAATGGGGGCAGTGGGCGCAATGGAGGCAGTGGGGCCATACAGCCCGGGGGAGAGACCCCCCCGGGGAGGGGAACAGAAACTGTCGTGCGAGTCAATCGCTAGAAAGATTTACAGTTTGGAGAAAGTCAAATCGTTCATGTCAAATAACACTTTCTTAAAAGACAAAAAAGATTTGCTGCAGAAGAGGAGACAGCTGTCGAAGGAGGTGAATTTCTTTTGCCGTCACTACAACGTGCTGATGTGTTTCTTCCTCTACATAATCTGCTTCGCCTTCGTTACGGCATCTATTTGCTACGACTCATGGAAGGTGCACCAAATGGAGCTAAAGTCTAAAAGCACCCAGAAGGCGGTGCACATAGATATCGGTGCAACGACCATTAGGCGTGTAGAAAAGGTTTCAAAACAAAACGGTGATGTAACTCTATCGATTGACAAGGAGCAAACCATGGAGTCGTTAATAGCCAACGAAATCTGCAAGCCAGTCACGAAGGAAGAATTAGAAAAACTCCTAACCTTTTTGGCATCTAACAATATGCTAAGGGATGAACAGAACCCGGTGGATCCCACAAAAGGGGAGCTAACTGATGAATTCCTCGTAGATGCACTGAAAAACCCCGCACATGTAGGGCTTCTAAACGATCAGAAGTTGGTCTTAACAAGGAAGCATATCTTCGGGCCTACGATCTACAACCTAGAGTGCAAATTCTTAGCCAAGATAAAGAAGGCAGGTACTTACCATACGATTCTTCTTTACGCAATATTAATTTTTTTATTAATTCCGATTTGCCTCCTCTTCCACATTCTTCTGAACTACAAAAAGGGGAAGAACGTCCTACTGGTCAAATACATTTCCTTCCTGTTTGTTAACGTGGCTCTCATCACGATGATCTCTTCCCTCTTCTCCGTCAACCGAGCGTATAACATCCCCTTGTGCGTCATGCATGATGGTAGCTCGGACATCTGCGAGGATGGCACCTCCATCCACTTGATGCGCTCTTCCATCATCTTGCTAATCTTTTCCAACCTCTTCTTCTGCAAGTTTGTGCACTTCGTCCGCAAGGAGGGCGCCAGCCCCTCGGGTTCTATAGTCTGACCTCCAATTGAGCTGCTCCCCATTTGTGCCCCTTTCTTTTTGGCGACCTACTCATGGGGGGAGCTCCCACGGCGGGGAAGTCCTCTCCCCTGTGTAGCGGTGCTGACCCTCCCCCAAACAACTCATTAACTTTTTCCCCCCTCCTGCTGACCTACGTGTGCACGTTTGAACCCTATACAAAACGCTACACTTCGCTGGGGAGGTAAAACGCAAATTGATGGCATCCCCCGAATGGGACTTCCCCAAGTGGCGACCGGCCAACCTGCCGCTGCACAGTCGCTGGTGCGCTAACCCGTGGTCGACCCCTGCAGCGCGTTCAAGGGGCATTTCCCCGCTTCCAAGCCGCACCATTTTTCGCCCCATTTTTGGGCTTTTTTTTGGGGGGGATCCCTCCTTCAACGGAGCATATGATAAGTAGCAATGAGCAATTCGGTTAACGGCTAGGTTGTCGGCTGCTCAACCGTTCGGTCGAAACTCCCAGCGGGCAGCTCCCTTCACCCGCCACGATGAGGAAGCTCACCTTTGTAGGCCACCCCCTTGTGTGAGATCCTGCCCATTTAGCTAGCAACCCCCACAGCACACCCCCTGGTCGTTCTCCCAGGGGGAGACCTTTCCAGCGCGGAGGACAACCATGAGGGTCCCTCTCCCCCCGGGGCCACCCCACCTGCTGCGGTGGCGGCGATGGGCTAACAGAGTAGCGGCGGTGAGGACTCTCGCCACAACACATTTCCACCCCTACAGGAGGGTCACCACTTTGCAGAGGGAGCAGAGGGCCAATCGGTGGGAAACCGAACTGCGGGAAACCATCCAACGCGTGGACCAAATTTTGAGGGAAAACAATTTCGAGGTGTACATACAGGGCATGGGCGATGGGGGGGTCGCCCAAGCAGCGGCGAAGGAGGTAGACGCGTATAAACTGCTTCACCTACTAAACAGGATTCTCCTTCTGAGCAGAGAGGCCGAGGGGTCCTCCGAAGCGGAGACGACCATATGGGAGTGTCCCACCTTTTTAAGCCTCCTCGGTTTCATCAAGTTAAAAATGCCGTCGTTTAACATCCACGAGATGTTCCTCTTGGCCTTGTGTTTCTCCAAAATACAGTTCATGCCTCAGATGCTAATGGAACCTTTTCTGCTGACTGTACAGGAGGGACCCTACCTGCAAGGCTTCCTCGAAGCAGACGTGAATAAGTTTTTCCAATTTTTTTTTATTGTTTCTAGTATTAAGAATGTGCGTGTGGGGGAGAAGGCGGACGCGCTGTTCGGGACCTTTGCGGGTAATTTCGTGCAGGTCGTTTGGGACTTCCTCGCCGGGGTGAGCGGGCACGTACCCTGCCGCCAATCCCGCTTAAGTGGCCGCTTACCCCTGGACTGCTGCCACCTCCTGTGCGTCGCCCTGCACAACGCGCGCGTGCGGAACGCCCCCCTCATGCACCGAGTGGCCACCGAACTTGTAGACCACCTAAACGACCACCACCGCCTCGACAAGCAAGACCAAGTAGATGTAGCGAAGAAGCTCATTAACATCTACCTTGCCTATGCCTCTCTACGCTGCGAAAATTACCACCTCTATGAAAAGCTCAACACGTTTATATATAACCTCGTGGAGGACCTACCCTTGGCTAGCTGCCTAACTCTCTTGCTCTCCATAGCGACCCTGAAGGAACAAAGCGGTTTTAACTTCCCCCTATGTTTGCTCTCATCCTTGGAGAAGCGCTTCTCTGCCAAATTTTACTCCCTAGATGTGAAGGACCTGCTCCTACTCATTTACCTATTAACCTACCTTAACCTTCACGTGGCAAACACAGATGCTTACGTGTGCATGCTGGATCACCTCTTCCTCTTCCACAAATTTGAAGCATCGCTGGAAGAGGAACGGGTTAAGCTCTTTCAGATTTACGTGAGCTTGCGGCAGTCCTTCCAGAGCGGCATGTTGGGAGGACTGGACCCCGAGGGAGCAACTCATACGAGCGGCAGCTGCCATGAAGTAGACCTACACGAGTCATCCCAGCGTGCGTGTCGAGATAAGCTGCAACACGTCTTGCGGAAGGTACAAGCCAATATGCAGGTGGAGCATGAGCAGAACCCGCCAGAGTACGCACAAGAGTTAGATGAAGAAGTGAATAACCTCTACGCACTGCTACACCAGATGAGGGGACACCCCTTCTTCATAAACAATTTGAGGAAGAACCAAGTGGTCCTTGGCTACTACCTCAGTCATATCAGCTTCGATCTTGAGCAAGAGGAGAACCCAAAAGGGGAGTCTCAAAAAATTGCCATCCTGTTTGACGCGGATAGAAGCCATTTCAGCGATAACTCCTTTGACATTTACTTTAACATGAAGAGGAACCACCTGGCCAAGTTAAATATAAAGTGCCTCTCGATTAAGCTCCACCAGTGGAGGGAGCTTTCTCCCGAGGAGCGGAGGCGGTTCATTGGGGTGGAGCTAACACGGATGTACCTCCCCAGGGCGACTTCTTCCGCGTAGCAGGTGTGAGTAGCGTTTCGCCACTGTGCAGTTTTTTTTTTTTTTTTTTTTTTTTTGTTACCCTGTGGTTCTCACCCGATCAGTCACGCTGCGCTCTCTAGCAAATGAACCAAATTGCACATTAATTTATCATCTTTTAATTAGTTTTTTTTTTTTTACAAAAAGGTTAGGGGGGAGGGGAAAAAGGGGCATACGTAAGAGGGGCATACGTAAAAGGGGTAGACATAGGACCGCCAGTGGGCAGAAGCGTAACCGCGTAACGGCGTAACGGCGAAACCGCGTAACCGCCGCTGGAAGCGCCTCGCTAGTACTCCTCGGCGAAGTCCTCCGCGTCCTCATTCTCGTAGTCCTCCTCGTCGTAGGACAAGTCGCCATAAATCATGTCCACCTCATCCTTATAATTCTTCAGAGCGTTCCTCACCTCATTGGGCTTCTTTTTATTTATGAGTGCATACCTTTTCTTCTTCTCCCTCTTTTCGATGAGCTCTTGCATCTTGCGGTTGATGCTTTGCAGCTCCTTATCTTCCAGCTTCACCTCGCACGCAGGGAGGATAATGGAAAGCAGCCTTTCTATGGCCACACTCTTCGCTTTACTTTCGTGTATTCTCGCTGCCAAAATTTCTCCCAGAGTCTCACAGTCCTTTATAGAATTCAGCGGGGTGCTCTCCAACGTTATAATTTTTTCTTGCTGCTTACTCTTAGCTGGGGCATCACCTTGTTCATTTTTTTTTTTTTTTTTTTTCTCCTCCTCATCATCATCGTCCATCCCTAGGAAGTCTGCTATATCGTCTACGTTGTTTTGCAAAATTTTTTTCTTCAGCGCTTCATCCTTCCCCGTTGAGTCGAGGTTAAAGTCTTCTCTTTTCTCCTCCTCGTCGTTCAGCCACTCCGTCCAGTCGTCCACCTCGCTGTTGGCTTTATCTGCGCGGGGGGGGTAGAAGTGATGATTAGAAGTGATGATTAGAAGTGATGATTCGAAGTGATGATTAGAAGCGATGAGCAGAAGCGGGGGTGTATACACGCATGTGCAGAGGTGTTTTAGGCCTCCCTTATGTGACTAGCGACGGGAGAGTGTGTCCACATAGCTGCTCCACCAAGGGGGAGAGACCCCAGATTCATCGCCTCTCTACGGTCATTTTCCCTCGGCGCTCAACTTACCCATTGCGAACGCCACACGGGGGGGGAGCTTCAGAGGAAAATGGAACCTGCGCTGCGGCGGCGAGCGCGGTTACCGCGGAAGAAGAATGGAGCGGTGAAGCGGCGGAGAGGGGGAGCCGTGTAGTAGTGCAGCAGTGTAGCAGTGTGGCGGTAGAGTAGTGGAACGGTGGGGGGAGAAATCGCCAGGTCAGCCAAAACTGGCAAGTGCGAAGCGTGTACAACGAACCTTTGTCGTAGCTTCCCTTTTTTCAAAAAAAAAAAAAAAAGAAAAAAAAAAAAATTATTACTACTACCGTCACTGTTACTAGGGTTGGCAATCGTTCGGGCAACTCGAAACTTGTTGCGGTTACATAAACTTATCAAATGATGGTGCCGAGAAAGTGATAAGCGAAGAGAAAAAAAAAAAAGATCGGCAATTTCCGACCGCCCCTTTGCTCATATACAGAGGCACCCATGCGGAAGCGCTTACACTAAGAAATGACCAAAACGGGTTATTGGAGGAGTTTTTTTTTTCTCTTCTTCTTCCTCCTATTTGTGTAATAGCGCCAGAATTTGTTATAGGGTGGAAGGCGATGCATGCCCCCGAAGCATCACCAAATGGATGCGTTGGATGGGCGCGCTGCGCGTGACACAACAGAGTGGTGGTGCGGGTGTACCAGCAGGCGTACGTTCAGGGGGGTATGCAGCCCCTCCCCCATGGATGCCATGCGTACCATACGTATATCCCTTCCTCCCATGCATGCAATCGCAAGGGGCAGGAAAACAAAACAGAAAAAATAAACAAAAAGAAACACCCCATGGAATGTTACAAAAGTGCGCATACAAGTTGGCGGATGGGACAAAGGGGTGAGGGGGGGGGGGGGGGGAAGAAACGAACATTACCACTTTGCACGGAGGAAGCTTTCCCACTTTTCATATTTCTTTCTAGTGCAAATATGGACGGGTCATTCCTTTTGTGTGCGGAATGGTTCTTTTTTTTTTTTTTTTTTCTTCCCCTGTGAAGGGCTGTTCTTTGCCCATTCTGGCAGCTACTCACCGTTACGAAAAAATATTTTACTTATGGTGGGAGGAATAGACACCTCCTCACCTTTTGCCGAAAAGCAGCGCTTGAAAAAGGAGGTGAAGAGGGCGTTGTCAGAATGGAACAACCTTCTGCAGTGCGAAATAAAAAAAAAAAAAAAAATTAACATGGCAAAGCACACCCAAGCAATATATCCATCCGATTTACCTCAAAAAAGAGTGACCATTTCGCGATTTTTTTTTGCCTCCCCCGAAAAGGTAGACATGACCCCCCTCTTTATAAATCCCAAGTGACGTTGCCATCTTCGCGCTCTCATCAAAAGGTGCACATCACGAGGAATTCCTTTTGCCATTCGGGCTATACGTCTCATAATGGCAAGGTTAAGCATCGCCGCTGAAATGGGCATCTGGATTCGCGAAATGTGTGAAGTTCGTCCGACCTTCCCAAGCATTTTATATGCATGAATATGCAGGGGAAGGAAACATCCGGAGCAGCGGCAGGCACATGTTTGTCGCCCAAATGTTCACCACGGCGGTGGGCATACACAATGTTTGGGTGGTTGGTTTATCCGCACCATTCAAGGGCATGTGAAAATTCTGCACGTTGCTTGCAATCATATGATGCTTTCCCATTCTCGTTCGGCGACATATACACGGGGTTGCGCCACGAACATTGTTAGGGGCGTCTCACCCTCCCTCATGTTTTAAAAAGGTGAACAAGTGTGTGGTATGCAAGTGGGGCTATTTCGTATGGGGGGAAAACTCACCAAATGGAATTTTTTTTTTTTTTTTTTTTTTTTTTTTTTGCTGACCTGTTCAGGTAATTTTTTCCAAACAGCTACAACATTTGGGGGGAACAAATACGTTCGCCCCTTGTGTTTGCGAACAACGGAGGGTTGTTCATTTGGATTTTTTCCAAACTGGAATTGTCATGTCATTTATGTGTACAGAGTGGCCTACGTAGGGGGGTTGGAAGCGGCACTACTTTTTTTTGCATAAACATCTTTTTAAGAAATCCTTTTGGGGGGAAAAAAAATGGAAGCATAGGAAACGCTTGTGCGGGGGGAGGGCATAACGGAATAATTTATCTTAACAAGTGTTGCCTGTTCGTTTTTTTTTTTTTTTTTTAAGAGGAACCCTTTTTTTGCATTAGTTAGGGGTGGCCGTCGAGTTTGTTTTTTCTCCCCACGAGGAATGCTTCCCTTTATTTACCTCTTCACCTCCTCAGTGAATAAGTGCGCAGTGATATTTTTTGGGATTTACCCCTTACGGCACCATTTTACGGGGCGTGCCCGCAGGGGGCGAGAAAAATGGCCCGCCGAGCAGAAGCCCCCTCCCATTCTGCCGCGCAGAAGCCCCCTCCCATTCTGCCGCGCAGAAGCATACGCGCAAGCATACACCAGGTGGGGGGAAGCGGGAAGCGAGAAGTGGGAAGCGGCTTGCCAAAGTGCGACGAACTGCAGGAATGTAAAAAAAAAAAATAAATAAAACAGATAACATATAGCAGAAAACATATAACATATAACAGATGACAGTAAATCCCAACGGCTAGCGGAAAAAAATAAACTCAACAACTGCAGGAATTCCCATCCCACTTCGCAGCAGCTAAAAAGAATAGCAAACGCTTGGGGAAAAAGAACTTCTTGTAAGAAAAATTATTTGCGTAGCATATAAATCTCCCTTGCGAGGAACGCGAAAAAACGCAGAAAAACACAAAAGAGTGAAACAACCAACGGAACGTAAGAGGTAAGTTGTTGTGCCCTCGCCAAGGGAACAATAACGAGAGCGACGTTTCGCAGTCGGCTGAGGGGGAGAGGCGCGCGAAGCGGCCCATATTGAAAGTATGCCCAACGGGAAAAGAGAGGGGCCTCAAATGGGAAGCAAGCATTCCGCATTGCAAAGAAAAAAATAATAATAAAAAAAAACTCCAAAGAAAAATGCGTATAAAAAGAGAGGCCACCACAGAGCAAATAGCGGTAGGGGGAACACTCCTGGGCCGAATAGTTTAACAAACATGATGGATGCCATGGGACGAGGAAGCCCCTCCCCCCACGCGAAAAAAAATAGAAGAAGCACCCCTATTTTAACTCCTTCCCCTTTTTTCCCCTTTTTTCATCCCCCGAGCAGTTAGCACAAAATGGCGACGAGATTCAAGAAGAACAGGAAAAAGAGAGGACACGTGTCCGCCGGTCATGGTCGTATTGGCAAGCACAGAAAGCACCCCGGTGGAAGGGGAAAGGCTGGTGGTATGCACCACATGAGGATCAACTTTGACAAGTACCACCCGGGTTACTTCGGAAAGGTGAGCGGCTCGAGTGCGCTAGATGCGAGTGTGTTAATATGCTAGTGTGCTATAGTGCTACTGTGCTAGTGTGTTAATATGCTTGTGTGATCGCTTGATCGTCTCCTCTCCTGCTGGCGCACCGCTTTACAATGTGTGCGCCACCCCTTTCTTCCCCCCCAGGTCGGTATGAGACACTTCAACCTCCTCAAAAACCGAAAGTTCTGCCCCACCATCAACGTGGACAAGCTGTGGGGGCTCCTACCAGAGGAAAAGAAAAAAGAATTTTTCGAAAATAAAAACATTGCCCCTGTGATAGACGTGACCAGAAAGGGCTTCTTCAAGGTCCTCGGAAATGGAAAGCTCAAACACGCCCAGCCCATTGTCGTCAAGGCTAGGTACTTTTCCTCAGTGGCCGAGAAGAAAATTAAGGCAGTAGGGGGCCAGTGCATTCTGGTGGCTTGAGCGGCGCAAAGGGGAAAAGGAAATGAAAAGAGAGGAAGGCGGATAGAGAACGGAAAGAAGGCAACATAAAATGGAAAATCACCCCTAACACTGCTAACACCATCGCCAGTGTTTTTATTTTTTATTTTTCGCCTTTTTCAACGCGAAGTACATCCCAGTGTGCATGCCTTCTCACGTTTCATGTGGCCTGCCGAGCGCAGGAGCAACTCCGAACGGACCGACAAATGCGTAGAAACGAAACGCTCTTAAAAATGCCATAAAATTTAAAAAAAAAAAAAAAAAAAAAATACGCGTCAAATTTGAAGCGAAAATGTGAATCGAACCCCGTAGGAGCGGGCGATTAGGCAAAATGGGAAAACCCACAAACTGGTCAACAAAGGAGGGGAGGAGAGTACATACAAATGAGAATGCAGGGCGTATCCCCGCGATATGCACCCAGGAGGAGGGAAAACCCAACATGTCCTCTGCTCACATGCGAAAATGCGTAAGCAGGAGAGGTGACTCGTCTTCCTTCTTTTGGTGTACCTCTCTCCATCTGTGCCATCCGAAAGGCGGTTCAACGATGGTGAAACAAATCTGCGAATGAAATGAAAAGGCTGGTTTGCGAAATACCGTAAAGACGTCAAATCTGACGTGGCTGTAATCCGACGTGGCTGAAATCCGACGTGGCTGTGTGGTTGGAGAGAGAGACCCACACTCTTTTCGATTGCCTTGCTCGTTTGTGTGTGGCCCATCCTGAGTAGTTGCTTTTTTTCCTACCCACATGCAGAGCGACTCATTTAAATCTTTTTTCATTTCTTGTGGGGACCTTGCCAGCACTTCTCGACGCAGCGTTGCTTTCTAGATCGGCATCTAACTGCCCGTCCAACTCGCTGTCCGAGTCAACGGCCCGACCCACGCCTGGGCCCACCCTCGGGTTGGCTTTCCCCCGTTGGTTTAGAATCCCTCGAAAGGTGGCCGGCATAAACACCGAAAGGAGGCCGCTCTTCTCAGGCACGAAAAATAGGAGCAGGGCTAGCACGCTGGCCACTAGAATTGGGTAAAGCAGTCCACTCCGTGCGTAAAGGTCTCTGCGGGGTGAGCAAACGGGTGAAGTGTAAATGGACGGGAGTGCAAATGGGTGGGAATGCAAATGGGTGGGAATGCAACGTGAGGGTGTCGAGGGACGCTCCTGCGCGCTGTCAAGAGACCCCCGTCGGAGCTTCTGACTCGCAACCGCAAATTTAAAACGCGGCCCGTTAGTATCACCCGATGGAGATGAGGTTCTTCAGAGCCAAGTCGTAAAAGGCGAATGCGTATGGCTGCTTTGCGTACGCGGGGAAGAATTTCTGCAGGCAGGGGGGGGAAACACAAATGAGGAACATTAGTGGGGGGCAATCCGTATGGCATAATCAGCATGGCGCAATCCGCTTGGTGTGTGCCCCTTTCATGTGTGCCCCCTTCATGTGCCACAATTTGGCGCTCAACCGCTTCAGCAGCAACGGCGAGGCGGTGAAAGAAGGTCCACTTCTAGCTCGCCCGGGAAGCCGCTCTTCTTGCCGCTCTCCTTGCCGCTCCTACCAGGGAGATTAGGGCCACCCCGGTCGACAGGAACATGAGGAGACACGTGTTCAGCAGGAGGGTGTCCAGGTGGGTGCGCTTCCTCTCCAGGGCCAGAAGATGTCCCAGCTTCAGCTTAAAAAAGGTGGGGAAATGACACATTGGCGTATGACTCATGGGGGGAGGGTGGCACGGCGCACGGGGCATGGAGCGCCATCGAGGCAATCGCATCAATCACCATAGAGGTAGTGGCCTCACTGGCCATCCCAGCATGCATCACCCACACAGCTGCGCAGAATGAAAAGAGCCCACCTCCCCTCTGCGCGCATAACCCAATCGCGCAACTCGCTCACCTTGTGGCAGATGAAGGAAATGCCGGAAAAGGCGCAAACGAGAAGGTAGGACGTCACCAGGGGGTAGATCAGCAGCGAAAGGGAAAGAGAATACTTCCGTGTAAGGAGCTGCAAAGTGGTGGTAATGAGAAGGGGTGGGGATAAAAAAAAAAAAAAAAAAATTAGTCACACTTTACGGTTCATTATAAGAGGGGGTTTTCCCGAATAGTGGCAACGGGTCTTCCCCCCCGTACGGATGAAATTATTTTGGAGAACTTCCATAGATGAAAATCCGTTTGTATGAGCCCCCCTCTCCCCCCAAGCACGTACCTGCTGGGCAGCGTCCCAGTGGAGAAGCCAGTCGCGCAGCAACTTGCCCCGTCTGGCAGCTCCCCTCAGGATGCACAAGCAGATGTGAGCAATGATGGTTATACTAGCGAGTAAAGAAGAAAACCCCAGGAGGAAGAGACCAACAGAGGACACCACACTCCTCTGCTTGTTGTGACGGTGCACCGATCTTTCATAGTGCACCTCTAGCCTGTGCACCATGTTGTTAAGGATTCTTTTTTCTCGTCTGTACTGTATGCTTTGCAAAAAGGAAATGAAAAAATTTGACTTCTGTGCTTCCTCTCTGTTGCGCTCCACCTCTTGGGTGATCTGTATAAGCTCTTCTGCCTTTGTGTTGATGCGCGTGAGCTCGCGCTTGAACAGGGCTTCCCTCCGTTCGTCCGCCCCACGATTCGCTTCGACCACGTTGCCAGTGTTGCTAGCGATGGCCGCGTTGGCTGCTTGATTGGCCTCGCCCCCCCCACAGAGACTCACCGCGGAGGAGAGTAAACCAAGCGGAAGGGAGACCAGTCCGACGCCCCCGTAGATGGCGAAGACGATAGAGCCCATCAGCGAGACGCACATCACCACGTAGTCATTAAAATTAATTGTATAGTCAATCCGGATGTTTTCCTCCCCCACGTTTTGGCAATTTTCTTTAGTCCTCAAATTTAAGGAGAGTAATTTCCTTCTGTTCGTTTCCGCTAAGTAGGGGTACCACAGTGCACAGCCATCCGCATTTAAAGACAAGCTGATTTTGCGAAAGTGCTGGTAGGTGAAAAGAAAAAGGCAGTACAAAAACGAAATGGAGAGTACCCATATGGGGAGAACCTTTTTACAAATGGTACTTCCCGTTTGAGTGCACATCTTGCTGAAGTAACTCCTCCAGTGAGTGTTTGCCTGTTTGCCTAATCGATTTGCACGCTCTTCTTTGGTGTAGACCTCTCCTGCTTGTGAGTAGATCACTGCTAAACATGGCATTATGATGATTACGTAGGTGCCTAAAATGGCGTACATTGTTTTGCAGAGCTGCCTCCGGCTGAAATGCTCCTTCACTTTGGGAAAGGAGTCCACTTGGGCCCCTGCTGGCACGAGGATTATCATCCCCATGCATTGTATGTACCCCAGGATGATGAAGACCTTTATAGTTGTGTTTACCAAGCTGCTTCTCTCGTCTTTGTGGCCGTATGTCCTTAGCAAGCTCCACCCCACCGCCCCCGCGGCGGCCACGTACCCGGCGAGCGCGGCCAGCAGGGCATACCCGTTCATCTTGCGGGGGGGGCGGCACAGAACTGCAGCACGGGGTGGCGGCTTCCGATACGCCCCTTCCCACACGCTCCTATGGATATGCGCGCCGACGCAGGCGTAAGTAGCGAAATTGGGGTGGCTCCAAGGGGGGGGGTGAACTTCTCGCTGGCCCCCTTTGTCGGCATGCCCAGAGGCGAATCGCCTCCGACTCGGTTTGCATCTGTTGGAAATTGACCGCCCCTAAGTGATTCGCTATAAATGGATCGCTTCAACTGACTGGGTATAAATGTGCCGCTACAAATGTGCTGCTTTAATTGGTTGGCTTCCCTCCGCCAGAGTTTTTTTCCCCTTTCTCCGAAGCAGCAAATGAGGGGATGCCAAATTGCAAATCGCAAAAGTGGCGAAAAACTGACGCATATTTCGACGTAAAACGCAACTCCAGAGGGAATCTCAGGTGGAAAAAAAAAAATTCAAAGTTCGACGAGGGAGATGCTCATCTTACCTTCCGCCAATTTGCGGATGTTCAACAGGTAGAATTATTCGGTTGATTTTTTTTTTTTTTTTTTTTTTTTCAGCTAGCCATTTTATTTAAAAAAAAAAAAAAAAAAAAAAAAATTGCCACGCAAAGCCATCATGTCCAGCAGAACGCAGCGTAGACGAAGACACAGACCGAACAGAAGTAGAACCTCTGCTCTACTCCTTTCGTCGCCAAGTTGAATTTTCTAACCAGTTTGATGATGCACTCTGGGAAAAGAAAAAAAATAAATAAAAAATGAAGTAAAATAAAATAATGAAAAGTAAAAAATACCGTTACCTTGAACACACCTGTAAGGCGTGTGGATGGAGGCCCCCCTCTCCACTTCGCAAAACGGTGACCCTTTTTTTTTTTTTCATCCCTTTTACCATTTCATTAGTCCACTTCTAAGCTTAACCCGTTAGGATGCGACATTTTTATTGTGTCAAGCAGCTGAGGATGATCCGTTTTATGCGCCCTGCGGTTGTATTAGAACCACTGGGCGGAGTATCCTTGGGGGGAGGGGGCAATCTCGAAAGGGAAATTCGTTCCCCCCCGCTGTCCCCCTACATGCTACATTTTGCTTTGATGGAAAAATGGAAAAATGAAAAAAAAATGATCGCATGGGTATTCTAAAAGGGGTGATCATGCAGGAAGCGCGCAAGATAAGTCGTTTGTTGTTTTGTTGTTTTTTTGTTTTTTATTTTTTATTTTTTATTTTCCAACATTTTCTACGAATACGCGGCCACTTTTTGCGTGAAGGCGACCCCCCTTGGCAAGTGCTCCCACGCTCGTTAAACACTTCAAAGGAGCATAAAGTGGAAAGTTTTTTTTCTGTTCATTTTTTATTCGCCGGCTTGAGCACATTTCTGCCTTCCCCTACATACGCAATTGCGCGGGCAATTTATTTCCCCCTTTTTCCCCCCCACCCCGTCACCATGTGTTTATTTATAGGCACCTCCCCCTTCGAAGGTGCTTTCCAAACTGGAGATTTGTTCCCCTTCTCTGGGAAGGAAAATAAAAATTTGTAGATGAACATGTGTAAGTGTTCCTATACATTCCCCATTGTATGTCCCCCGTGGAGGCAGGGAAAACGTAAAAATTGTGCAATCTGTGGAAAATTATTCTTAAATGAAGAAAAAAAAAAAAAAAATGACCACCCAGGTTACATAGGCATGCGTTCAAGTTTGCTTCTTTTTTTTTTTTTTTTTTAAGTGCACAAATGTGCTGCTATATTATCCACCCCTGCTGGCAATTTTATCACCTCTACTTTGACTCCGCTTTGACTAATTACCAGAAGGTGACAGGTACACGTACGTAAAATAAACTGGCACGGTGGGGTGGAGGGCTGGCACATTTCCTCTTCAAAGGCCGCGATTGTGGTCGCTGGTCGGCCTAGCGGAGTAGGTGTGTTTTAAAAAATGATGGTGGAAATAAAAAATACCCGGCGAAAGGGAAGAGCCCCCCCTGCAAAATGACCTCGTCACGCGAAGAACATATCACGCAAGGAACTTATCACGCAAAGAACTTGTCACACAAAAAAACCTGTCACACAAAAAAACCTGCCACACAAAAAAACCTGTCACACAAAAAACCTGTCACACAAAAAACCTGTCACACAAAAAACCTGTCACACAAAAAAACCTGTCACGCGAAACAACCTCGCCACGCGAAATAACACTGTCGAGTGAAAAAACACATTTCAGCGCTTGCCACCCCCCCCTCGCATTTCCGCGCCAAAGCTGGAAGGAGCCACATCCTCAAACCACACAGCCGTGCGGAGGTAGGAAAGGAACAAAAAAAAAAAAAAAAAAAAAATACCAAAAGTGCCTTGCTTGTTCAGGCGAATTGTGCTCTGCACACGCGCGTATATAATATCGTACACGAAAGTGCGGGGACAGTTCGACGCGTCGCGCGACGGTGTGCAGAAGGGCACCACGAAGAGGAAGCAGTTGCAAAGGGGGGAATTTATTGGGATTTTTTTTTTTAACCATCCCTCCGATTTGGCTTTCCCCAAATAGGCGCACATTTCTCTCTGCACACAACATATATACCGCGCTGCGGCGCTCCATCACCGCGTTACCTCACACACACGCTCCTTAACAGCTTTACTTCCCACTTCACTGCCAACCGGAGAAGATGCCGAAAATTTCGATGGTGGGCAGCGGGCAGATTGGAGCCATCGTGGGCCAACTGATTTTGATGGAAAACATAGGAGACATCGTTCTGTACGACGTCATGCAAGGAGTACCCCAGGGGAAGAGCCTCGATTTGAAGCACTTCAGCACCATCGTGGGAGTGAATAAAAACATACTGGGTACCAACAACGTGCAGGATATCAAAGACTCCGATGTGATTGTCATAACGGCAGGTGTGCAAAGGAAAGAAGGCATGACGAGAGAAGATCTAATAGGAATAAATGGAAAAATTATGAAGAGTGTTGCCGAGTCGGTGAAGGTACACAGCCCAAATGCCTTCGTCATATGTGTTAGTAACCCCCTTGACATTATGGTGAATGTATTTCAAAAATACAGTGGACTTCCTCATGAACAGATTTGCGGAATGGCTGGTATTTTGGATACCTCTCGTTTTAGAACTCTCTTAGCAGAAAAGCTAAAAGTGGCTCCGCAGAACGTCAGTCAGGTGTTGTTGGGAGGACATGGAGATCTGATGGTCCCTCTGGAAAGGTACTGCTCCATTTCAGGTATCCCCCTATCCGAATTTGTAAAAAAGAACCTCATATCGAAGGAAGAAATTAATGAAATTGTTAAGCAGACGAGAGATATGGGTTCCCAAATTATTAAACTCGCTAAATCGTCTGCCACCTTTGCTCCTGCTGCTGCCATTGTGAAGATGATCAAATCGTTTTTGTTCAATGAGAGTCAGCTGTACACTTGTGCCGTTTACCTGAATGGCCTCTACAACTGCTCCGACTTGTATGTGGGGACCACGGCCATTATCAACAGCAGCGGTGCCAAGCCAATCGAGTTCGCGCTCACGCAGGAGGAGCAGCAGCTTTACGACAAGTCCATCGCCTTCGTGCGCGAGCACACGCAGAAGGCCTTCGCGCTCATCAACTGAGGGGGGTTAGCGGCGGATTGGAGGTGCTTCGTGTGCTAACGTCTACATGTGTAGACCGAAGCGCCTTCATAGCAAGCGACGCAGCTGGAAATTGCACCCCTTCGTCGGATGCGATAAGCAATACGCTGTGTGTTTACGTCATTTTTGCCCCCCTTTGATCTGCTAGTTTTTTTCCTTTTTTTTTTTTTTTCGCATATCGCGTTCACGTCATGGTAACAGAAAAAAAAAAAAAAAAAAACACAAAAAACGACACAAAACGGTGGACCACGCGGGGAAGAAAAAAAAAACACCTCGCGTGAAGGCGCCTTTGAAAATGAACGATACGAAAGAGAGACGAGCGTGATGCACACGTAGCTGCAACAAATGGATGTGTGGCGTGCGGGTCTCCCGCCCCACGCCTAACACTTGGCCACGATCAAACTGATGAGGGTTGAACTCAGAAGCAGAATCAGCAAAACGGCGAGGGTAAGCTTCACCTTCTTCTCCTGCCTGTAAAACGTGGGCCGCACAATTGGGTAGTCATCATTAAAGCGGGTAATCAGCTTCATTCGTTGCTCCCAGCAGGTGGGGCAGCTGCGCATTTCGCAGCCATGTGCTCGGCTTACACAGCTAACTCAGCTGGCACAACTGACCCAGCCGACCGCGGCGCCCCGCGTTGGCCACTCCTCCGCTTACCCGTGGAAGGTGTCCTTTTTGGTGAGGTACGGGTAGCAGAAGCCGCCGAAAATCCCCCCCAGGTTCCCCACGATGTTTCCTGCAAATCGGGCGGTGCGAAGTAAAAATGACACCGCAAAATGGTGGGAAAAAAAAAAACTTGTTAAAACCCCAAGGGACAATGCGCGCACACCTCTCTCCTTGGCCTTACCATTAAAGGGAAACATCGATATGGTCAAATAGAGGGACAGCACTGCAAACCTGCGGAGTTAAAATGGAAGGGCGCACACCTCAGGGGTTGAGCTAGCCAAAATGTGAGCAGCACAAGACTGCTAGTGAGCTTCTTGCCGGGAGAAACTGCCATAGACACGCACAGCACACTTACACGTAGTTCCCGATGACGCTCCACCTGTCCGTCAGCTGCTTGTACCGCTCAACGATTTCCTGCAGAAAGAGGCCCATGAATCCGGACAAGATTGTGCTGATGCCCATGTAGGCCTGAAGAAAAAAAAAAATAAAATAAAATAAAAAAAAAAAAAATAAAATAAAAGAGGGGGAAGTAATAAAAATTCAAGACGCACAAATGAGCACTTCCCTCTGAAGGGAACTCCTCCTGTTGGAAGATTAAAACGGGAAAAGGGAATATCCTCTCCCGTTCGCAGCAGTGACCGAACTGCGTCTCATCTTACGTCGCCACAATTGGAAGTTGCGCAGAGGAGGAAGTTCCCACACAGGGCACTTAGAAGCATTATCGTAATGTATCGAGCCTTCCCGTAGCTGCAAAGGGGGGGGGAGTGAGAAGGGCAAAATGGGAGAAGTCGTGTCACGCACAAACTGGTGGATGACACTCCACAGTGCTGCGTCTTTGCATCAACAGTGCTGCGTCTTTGCACAAACAGTGCCGCTCCTTTACGCCCGTCTGTACCTCTTCTCGACGATGATCCCGATGTTCATGAAATAGTAGGCATTAATCTGTAACGGGGTGGGGAAGAAGAGAAAATAAAATCTGCCTCACCTCTGCGATCTCTCTCAAGTGCAGATGCGCCGTCAAGTCCGCGGGGTCTTCTCAACCGGGCGCGCCTTTCTGCTCACTATTAAGTTCCAAACGCTGGCGTGGAAAAAAGTGGCCGTCAACAGTTTGTAGTACTGGTGGTTGTTCGTGACGGAGTTCCTGCTCATGCCAGATCGCTTCAGCACAGTTCTGCAGGTGGGGGAATGGGGGGGGTCGCTCAATCGCATGGGGGCAATCAAGCAAAGGCAATCACGTGCGAAGAAGCTAGCCAAAACAGGAAGTCACTCTCCGGCACGGGGCTACCCCTCAGCAGCCTCGCTCCCCAAGGAGCGGCCTCTCCTTACTCGCTCAGGTAGAGCGGCGCCTGCCTGTCAAAGTTGCACACGTTCAAAATGAAGAAGGTAACAAATAGGAGCACGAAAAAGGCAGTCGTGATGCTCTTCACAGTAAAGGACGGAAACAAAATCTGAATGAACGTGATGTCCTTCTTAAACGTCTTGTTAAAGCACCGAGTGTATTTACACGTCAGCATGTTGCCATCTCTTGACTTGCTAGCCTTGGAGTTATTGGCGTTTGAGAAGAAGTTCATTTTGTTCTATTGGCTCAATCGGGTAATCTAATGCACATGCTTTCTCGAGACGACTCGGGGGTCTCCTACGTCAGGGGGGCACAGCGGAGGGGCAGCGGAGCAGCAGCAGGGAAGCACCTCACGATAGCACAGCTGCGGTGGTAGTGGCTCACGCGGCTCAGGTAGTAATAAAAAAATGGGCCAACTTCTCACGGGGTGGTTTTATTCATCCGCAGGAGGATAACGGCCTGCATCTACATTCTTCCTTATATGCGTACGCTTGGGATTAGTCTCTTCTCCTTTCGCGCTCATCAGCTTGCAAACAGAAGCCAGCAGGGTGATGGTTTCTCATCTACTTTTGGGCTTCGCCTAAACTGCGCAGTTGCGCTGTACACGAGGGGCGTTCCTAAGTGGGAATCTCTCACGCGTCAGCCTCCACGTCAACGTGGCATCGCTGCTGGGTCAACGTGGCATCGCTGCTGGGTCAACGTGGCATCGCTGCTGGGTCAACGTGGCATCGCTGCTGGGTCAACGTAGCATCGCTCCGCGTCACTTCTGCATCCCGCTAGTGCACCACTTTTTCCTGCGCCCTCCAGGAAAGAGGCACCCCCGGAATGGCATGCCCTCTGCTCGTCATTATTGTAAACTAAGGCGCAAACGTGTAAAGGAAAAATATGCACAAGTCAGTTTTTTTTTTTTTTTTTTTTTTTTCCCCTTCCCCGTACGCTACAAACGCGGTGTTAACTTCGCTTGTGATTATTACCACAACGCAGCGGCCTACAAATACGAATGCGCGAAGGTGGTCCGCTTGGTGGGGAACAAATTTCATCACGTCACGGATTAACCAGCAGAGGGGAACTCCCTCGAAGAGGTCCTTCCCACTTCGTCGCTTCGAAAGAGAGGACAGGGACACCGAAGTGAAATATGTGAAGAAGAAAAAAAAAAGTTATGAACAGGTCAGGTCATTTTTGGAAAGGAAAAAAAATCGAGCTGTCGTTAATAAGCACGGACGTGCGGGTCCCCCTCCGATGAAGGTTAAGCGATGTGCAGGTTGACGTGTCCTCCGCATAGTGTACCTCCTACCTCTACGTGGGCCAAGTTGCTACGCGTGCTCCCCTAACACCAATGTGGGATGTGCAGTGTGCCCTCCCCTTTTTTGCAAAACATGCCGTTCGGGCCAGCCCAGCCACGTGCACCTCCCTATGAACGAAAAAAAAAAGTGTAAACCCACCAGAGAGGAACGATGAGTGAGGGGATGCTATCCAAGTCGACCCTCCTACTGTTGATATACGAAATTGTAAAAGTGAATGATGAGATTTTGCAGAACAGCGAGATTGCGTTGGGCAGTGAGTTCGAGTTGAGGAGCGATGCCTCTGACGGTGAGGATGTCGGGGGGGGGGCAACGGAAAAGAGGTTACCCCACGGGGAGGAGCAGCTTCTGGGGGAAGCGGTGGGAATCCCCACGCGGCAGGAGGGGGCTATTAGCGGTGGGGTGAGCAATGGTGCACTTCTTGACGACGCGAATGGAAACCTGCTTGGAGATTGCGCCGCCCCCCCCAGCGCGCTTGAGCCAAATGGCGCGGGCAAGGACAGCTCCACGCACCCACCCCGTAGCGCCAAAGAAAAACAGCTAGCCAACGTTTTATCTGGCAAGCTAAAAGGCATGGGCAAACACATCGGCAGGAAGCTCATCGAGAGAGTACTCATTTACAAAAACGATTTCAGTGACCCTAAGGACATCGCTAAACTGATCGGAAAAGACGTTTGGGCAGTTCTCTTCAACAAAAGTGCAGATAAAATACAGGCCTATAAAAAAGGAGTCTATGTGCTTACGGACAGCAACATGGGCTCTTACCTAAGCCACTTGCTTCTCGACAACGAAACGAAACAGAAGTCAAATTTTACGCACCACGTGCTCGTACTCATTGTCGGCATCATTAAGGGCATTCTGGCGCGGTTCCGCATGAAGGGCTCCGTCACCTACACCCTGGACTACCCCACGTGTAGGGCACTGGAGGGAGAGAGAGAGAGCCCCCGGCGGCTAGCCGTGCGAGGGGCGTTAGCTTAAGCCAACTGCAAAGAGGCAGACGCAGAAGAAGCAAATGCGCCTCCACTTCGTACGCTTCTTACACTTCGTAAACTTCTTCCTTCACCCCGTAGGCTCCTTCCAAATAAATATAGCTGACGACTAGCAAGGCCGTTTCCACCCCACCCGTAGAAGCGCCAAGTAGCGTGCCAGATGGGGTTACGCCTACCCTGTGGAGGGCTCATAAATGGGTAGCCCTATGCTATTCGCGTAGCCGCGCGGGGTCCCCTCCTTCTCTCGCTTCGCAAAGCGCGAACTTGCGCGTAATGCCTTTCCCATGTACACCACACTCGTTATATTTGCCTCTAACCCGTTGCGGTGGGGAGGCCTGCTAACACCTTGTCTACCCTGTCTACCTGTCTACCCTCCAACCCCGCACCCCCTCGTGACAACAATCTTCCCACTGCGTTCATCAACGTACTCGTATTTGTTTAGCCCGTGGCACTTCCGTCCAAACAGGAGGGTCTCCTTCTTCGGGGAGGGGTGCTTCACCTGGGTGCAGCCGTCATGTGTGCCCCCCGGTGGTACCGCCATACATGCCGCCAAATGTTCCCCCATACATGCCGCCAAACGTGGCGCTAAACGTGGCGCGTAATCTGTGGAACTCTCGGGCGAGTCCAAGCCACCACCGCTGAGCAACTTCTCCTCATCGATGTGGAGGAAAATTTGATTCCTTTTTTTAAATGGCTCTTCGTAGTTGACCCTCGCGGGGTGACCTTTGAGCAAGCCCTTTTTCGCGTTTTGCACTTTGGCGCACGAGGGGAAGATGCGGTAGTCTCGGTTCTTGATGGGGGGGCTCTCCCCCTGTGCAGCGGAGGGGCGTGCTACCTGCGTATAGGCCAAACTTCCCCCCGTATAGGCCAGACTTCCCACCTGCGCGACCGCCTCGCCGAGACGAACCAAGTTGACTATTTC
Organism: Plasmodium vivax; assembly: GCF_000002415.2. NCBI lineage: Eukaryota > Apicomplexa > Aconoidasida > Haemosporida > Plasmodiidae > Plasmodium > Plasmodium vivax. Next base: position 1,284,921 of record NC_009916.1, on the reverse strand, counting down.
CTCCCGATTCCCCCTCTCCGCGTCGTCGAGGCGGTTCAAATCGTAGCGGCACACCTCCCTCAGGAAGCGCCGAACGAAGGTCACCTTATCCTGCATGGAGGGGAGACCCATGTAGGAGCCTACATCCAGGTGAAAGAGGTGCACGTTAAGCAAAGCCATGTGTCTCTTCTTCATTTGGTGAAATCCACTGAGGCTACTCGAATTGCGAAGGAGTTTCCTCGGAAGAAGAAAGTCCACAAATAGTTCCCGTTCTGATGTCCCTCCCCCAATGGAAATATCAAACACGTAAGGGTGTTTTCTTTTTAAAATTTCGAAGCGGTCTACACGTAGGTACCTCAGAATGGAAGCCACCTCCTCGTGCATTTTGCCAGCCTCCTTTTCCTGCACAAAATGGAGGTTCTTCTTCAAAAAGGTGTTAACAGACAGGGGGAATTTCTCCAAGAAGGAGGGCCTCTCCACACATAGGCAGTAGCAGATGGTGCCCAGCATCTGCCTTCTTCTACCATTACAGGTGTTGCCAATTCGTATGTACTGCCGAAAGAACATCTCCACAAAGGGATAATCGAACGTCTGCGTTAGTAGCAACCCGTAGGTGAACACGACTAGCTGCTTGTCTGTGAAGGCGGCGAGCAACTCCTTCCCCTTTTGCACACACGTACGGTAGAAATCCCCATTTTGATATTTCAGCTTCGATAGGCTAAGCACAATCAGGCTCAGATTCAAGGGGGAGATGCTGTCCATCCTTCTGGCTACCACTTCGCACAACTTGTGCAGCAGGTCCTCGTCCGAGACGTTGAGCTTCCCCATGGTGTGCACCACGTGCGTGATGTTTACGTCGTTCAGGTTGTGGGCGTGCCTGCGGGGGGGGAGGCAGTCAGAATGGGGCAGTCATGAGGGGCAGTCAGTAGGGGGGAATCCACATGGGATGATCCGCGTGGCATAATCCGCATGGGGAGCACTTCTCATCGGGGCACTTCTCATCAGGGCGCTTTCCACACACGCGTACCGGCGGAACAGCTCCAGGCAGGCGCGCACGAAGCACTCGTCGTAGTGCCTGTTCCTCGCGAGGGAGTAAAAGGACAAACAGACAGAGAGCAAGTCGAACTGCCGCTCCCCTCCCTCAAAAACGAGGGTCAAATGCCTGTACAAGCATTTGTAGTAGCGAAGGTCAAACTGAATGTCGCTCAAAATGTGCAGGTAAAGAGCGACCGATTTCACCTCCACATTTTTTATCTCCCTCTTTATGCGGTTGTGAAAGGAGTAAAATATTTCGATGGGAACCAAGTTCAGTTTGTAAAAATGGTAAAGGATGGCAATTAAGATGCTCGGCTTCTGGCAGAAGTGGGTTCCTCTCTTCTTCATAATGTGTATTATGCATCTGAGCAGCTTCAAGTAGGTGCTCCTGTGCTCATCATATGGGTCGTTCCCTCGTCGGGTCTTCAGCTCACTGGTGTGGTTAACCGTAAGTTTTGCTTCTCCCCCAGCGCCGGTGGGACAGTCCCCCCGGATGGCCTCCCTCTCCTGTGCAGAAGCGGGCCAATCGCTTCTGCTATAGTTTACTTCTCCTTTTGTTGGGGGTGGCTTACCCAAGGTGGTTGGCTCTCCTCGCCGCGTCGGTGCCGCCTCCCCTCGCCGCGCCGGTGCCGCCTCCCCTCGCCGCACCACGATGTCGCCCTTGCGAATCTTCACATTGGTCTTCCTCAAAAAGTGCAAAATGCACAGCATGTCCAAATGGTTCAGCATAGACGAATTTAGGAGGATGTATTTGCACATGTACAGGACATACTCGTTGGGAGAGCAAAACATAGTAGAGTAGGCATAGAGCACATAGCTAAGGCTGCTGTTATTTAGCAGGTTGGTTACCACATTTAGCATGTTGATTCGTCTCCCATTCCTACGCTGCTTACCCGCCTTGCTTATCAGCTCCACCGTATATTTGTAGTCCTCACTCGATTCGATAGCCCGCCCCTCCGGAGCGACTAGCTTAGTCAGCTTGTTCTTCTTATACACCCTTATGTTGCTACACACAGCACGTAGGACGTTCTTAAAGTAGGTGTACTTATTCAAGCGCAAATGTTTGTAGCTCATGGCCACTGAGAGTAGGAGAGAGGGAGATAGCGACTCGGTTCCTATCTGTGTATTCACTCTCTCAAATAGGTTTTGAAATAACTTTATTTGTTTCAATACGTTGTAGGCCACCTTACACTTGGCTAGCTGTTGCAATTCATAAATGTACTGAGACAACTTGGCAACCTTTTTGTTCCTTTCCAATTCGTTTAGTCTCTTTAGACATAGGATGAGCGTCTGCTCGCTCTCCTTGTGGATGTAGCTTTTCGTGTAGGCCGAAAAAATTTTGTCGCTGTGGGGTCTCTGCACAGGGGTAATCGGGTCCACGAATGCCTTCGATAGGGGGGGGCATGACGATGGGGATTCACCCCCCACTCCTGTGGCGAATTCCCTCAAGTGGGCGGGCAACCCACCCTGCGACAGGCGCATTAGCCTTCCATGGTTCTTCCTCTTCCCAACAAAGTCAATTCGTAGTTTGTTCGTATGCATCTTCACCCGGGGGCATATATATCACGCGTTGAGTAGTAGCTCTCTCTCCATTCCCCCCCTCTTGAGCCTTCCTCAGTCACTCCATAGTGTGATGTGGTGAGGTGTACTACTTTTTGTTCTTTCTCCCCTCCAGCGTTTCTCTTCCTCTTCACTTTGCATTCTCGGCAGCCACATTGTAGAGGAGATCACCCCGCAGGGATAAAAAAAAAAAAAAAAAAAAAGGCATCGGGGCGGCACTGCACTAAACAAAAGCGGGGCGGCCCTACCCCATGAAAAAAATGAGTAAAAATTAGTAGAAATAAAACGAAGTGCCCCACATGTGAAAGCGCCACCCGGTGGAAACCTGGCCCGCTTCTCTTCTCCCCCCTTCGCACAGCGCACACCTGCCAGAAAGGGCCAAGAGCCCCTCCCCAATCAGCAGTTAATGCGAGAGAGTGGAACAAAAAATATGAACAAGTCAGGTAAACACGCGGTGCTACATGTGGACTGGCAAAAAAAAAAAAAAAAAAAAAAAAAAAATTTAGCTACCTGATTTTCTCCCCAATCTGTATGCACAGTTCATTTGTGCAGGTTAGAAGGCACCTTTGGGGGGATGCACAGTGGAGGCGTTTCTTTTTCTTTTTCTTTCCTTTTTTTTTCCAACCCAACACCCACTCAGTGAGAGTTAAATCACCTGCACATCGGTCAGTCCAAACGGCACACTTCCCAAAATAGGTACATGATCCGCATGTGAAAGAACACCAGCAGGTGGCTGCTCACAACAAGTGTAATAAGACTATAGTGTAAGTGTCCAAGCACCGTTTGAAGAGGGCAATTTTTTTTCTCTACCAAAGCAGACCCCTCCTCGTGTGCGCCTGTCGAGTATGCCAAGAGTTGGGCAGCTCCCCACAGATGGGCAGGTGCGGCAGGAGGAGCGCCCCACCCAAGCAGGGAGGTTAAACGGGGGATCCCAGTAGAGCGACACCGCGGAGCTAAAGAGTGAACCAAAAAATGAACCCCAAAATGAGCCCCAAAATGAGCCCCAAAATGAACCCCAAAATGAGCCCCCAAATGAACCACGAAGTAAGCCAGGGAAAGGGCGCCCCTCCGCGCAGGAACTGCATTAACATATTCTTTCCTCAACAAGTGGAGTCGACCGAGACGAAGTTAAGGCACTACCTGTATGGCGTCCGTACCCACGACACGTGCATAGTGATTCACATCACGCACAAGCAGGTGGGGAAAGGAAAACACCCACGTGCATTTGAGGAGGGTGTCTAGGAGTAAAAATTGGCGTCCTTTTTGCAACCCGCATGGATGTGATGCTCTGTTGGCGCGTTGTGGGAAGTTCACCAGGGTGCCCCCAACATCCTCTCCTCACACCCTCTCCTCACATCTTTTTCGCTGCTAACCATTTTTGCGTTCCCCCTGCCCACCCCCTTTCCCTCAGAATGGCAGCTTTGCGAAGGGCCCCCGCGAAGGGGTCCACATAGTGGGCGAGCTGATCTTCGCTGAGGATGTGGCGGACCTACAGAGAGCCAGCGCGTTAAAGGGGCAAAACAAAATTGGCTATAACTACCTGCACGTGGCTTACTATGGAGGGAGACCCGTGCTCATGATGGGAGAAACAGAAGAGGTGAAAAATCAGGACGCCCTATTCATCCTGTACAATTTGAGCAAATACGTCTACATCATTTCGGATGACCATGTGAGTAGGCTCGTTTGGGAGGCACTTAGGAGAGATGGCTCGCTCGCAAAGAAGGGGGGTAAAAGGAATGGCGGGGAGAAGTGCCCCCATGGGGGGGACATCGGAGGGGACAACATCCCCTTTGATGATATCTGCAGGGACAGCGAGAGGGACGCCCAGGAAAAGTCCCCTTCTGATGGAAGCCATCAGAGCCGGGGGGGGGAAGGCGACGCGGTAAACGTGGCGGATACCCCAAACGAGGCAAATACTCCCAACAAGGCAAACACCCCAAACGAGCGGATCCTCAACATGCACCAAATAATCACCCTGTTGAACAACCAAAACGCGTACGCAGAGAGGATAGAAAAGGGCGGAGAGGCGAAAGACCCCCGCAGTGAGGAAGACGCCACCAACAACCGTAGCGAGCAAAACGTAAACTGCCCCCTTTCGGCCCTCTTCTTCTTAACCTACCTCGTCTCCTCAGTGAGCATCTCATTTTACTACCTCCTGTGTATGTTAGGCAAAATAAACGCGAGGCTTTTTTCGAGCAATATAAAAAACAGCCTCACCTTTTTCAAAGAGAGATTGCACATGCACTCGGAGTGGCATCCCCTGTTGACTAGCCTAATGAGAAGTAGACACAGCCCAGCGGATTATGCAAAATACAGGGAGCTGCTCCTTATTCGGTTGTGTAATTTCGTTATAGATGTTCTGTTGGGCTTCCTCCTCTTCATCATGCTCTCTCACGAGTTAATCGACGTTCGCCTCGCCCTCCAGAAGGCGGGCGTTTTGCACAACTCCGGCACGCTGACGTAGGAGAGCGAGTGGAGAGGAGCGGCGAAGCGGACAGCCGTGTTATGGAATGGCAGTCCGAGTTCGGCCATGCTTAGCACACTGGGGGTCTCTTATCTTCTTCCCCCACGTCGCCTACTTCTCCCACGTCCTATCATTCTTCCGCCACTTCTCCTTCCTCCCACTCCTCTCATTCTTACTGTTCTTCCCCCCCGAGCAGGTCCATACTGGGGACCCTGCTGCAGAACCCCCTGGGGCTGAAGCTGAACAACAACTTCACCTCCTTCATTGGGAGCATAATCGTCTCCATCCTGGACAAGTGGTTCGTGCGCCCGTCGCTGAGTGGGTCTACACGCAAGAAAATCCCACCGTGCGCAGCTCCCCGACCGATTCACCGATTCACCGCCGCTTCCCCGCTCCACCGCTCCACCTCAGGGACTATTTCAAAAACGTGCTTCCATTGAAGAGCTCCTCGGTGGTGCACCTCCTAAAGCTGTCGTCCCTCTGCGGGGCCTCCTTTTTCCTCTCCTTCTTTATGGACTACCTGAAGCTGATCACAGCGCATGTAGGGAGATAGAATAGCCACAGCGTATGGAGTGGGGGGGAGGCCCTCTCACCTGTGTCTCCCCCCAATTGGGTCACCCCATATCGAGTTGGCCGCACCGCCACACACGCCGCCACACACACCTTTTCAGGTCACCTTAATTTTCACCTTCCTGAGGAAAATCCTCTCCATTTTTCACAGCAACATGTATTCTCTGTACCTCCTGTTTAAGTAAGTCCCCGGCGGTAAGCGGAGAGAATGCGCATCGAACGCTCAACCCCGCCACGTGCTGCTATAAAGGAGCATCGCAAGTCGCACCTGAAGACTCATTCATGCATTCCTTCCCCCTTCTCATTTTCTTTTTTTTTTTCCCCTTTGCAGCGGGAAAAAATGGAACATTTTGAAACTGCGGGTGGACACAAATTACTACACCAATGAGGAGGTCATTCTGGGTTGGTGCTCCGAGGGGGGAAAGAGGCTCTCCGGGAGAGTGGCCCTTCTGTTAAGGAGTTGTAAATGCCGCCCAAACGGAGAAGACGCCATCTGAGCTTACTCCCATGAGATTGCTCCCCCCTTCTCCCTTCTACCACAGGCACCGTCCTCTTCACCATTTTGATTTTTTTGTACCCCACCGTCTTTGTGCTCTTTTTAGTTTTCGGGATAATTTACCTCCTCATCAGCAGTGAGTTGGCGCGGCGGGGTGGAGCAGCCAGGGGAGGGCTGTAGATAGGGACAACGCCACACGCATAGGCCCGCACGCACACATAATGTGTAGACAGCTGAACAAACGCTTCTCCCGCTTCTCCCCTTCCCCCCCTCTCAGGAATTTTGTACTGCCTCTCCCTGTTGAAGGAAATCATTTTGTACGCCCCCTTTTACGTCCTCCTTCTGGGGGACTCCCAGAATGGCTACATCAGCAAGGGGATACGGCTTACCGTGGGTAGGTCCCAGGAGAAGGGGCGCCCACAAGGCGTCGCTACGAAGTGGTGCCGTTACAAAGTGGTGCCGTTACGAAGTGCCGCTCACCGGTTACCCCTTTTCGCCCCCTTGACCGACCCGCCTCACCCATTTTGCTGTTCCTTCCCCCCTCAGACAAACCAGTGGTACAAGCGGCATAAGCGGTGAAAGCGACCAACGACGCTTCTCCCCTTTGTGGAGCCCCCTCCCCCAAGAGAATTACCACTTTGACTCCCCGTTTAAGTTTCTTCCCTTCCGTTGTTCCATCATTTTTTCTTTTTTTTTTTTTCCGCCCCTTTTCCCCCCTCACTAGCACAACGTGGAATGCCCGGAGCTGCCCAAGTCGCACTACCTCCTGCTGGAAAACGCCAAATTTGAATTCCCCGACAAAATAAAATTATTTGTGAATATTTTCTTCCACCGGGGGGGTGAAAAGTGAGCTCACACGGGGTGCAGGAAGGAGTGCGGGGGGAAGATAATGCAGAGGAGATTACTCTACTTTACTTCTTCTTTTCAGCGGTCCTAACGCGGTGGTTCCCCTTTTCATGGGCGTGCACAAATACACCCCTCATGTGAGTAGCGGAATGTGGCCAAATGACACATTGGCGAGTTTAAAAAAAAGTTAAGGGGAAAACAAAAAGGGGTGGAATGGGTGGAGGGGCACAAATCAGGTTCCACCCCGGGCAAACTCGAGTGGGAGAATTTTATAAGAGGAAAAAAAAAGAAAGCATAAGGGATAAGAAAGCATAAGAAAGGGTAGGAAAAAAAACGGTTACGGAAAAATGGACAAAGGGTGTACATACACAAACGGAGGGAAACATATCCGATTTTTTTTTTTTTATTTTCTTCATTTTTTCGTCACTTTTTCGTCACTTTTTGGTCACATTTTCGTCATTTTTTTTTCACTTCTTTTTCACTTCTTTTTTCCTCTTAAACTTCCTGCTATGCACGCGCACTAAAACGTGTTGAGGTACTCCTCCAACTTCTTCTTGTACTTATCGTTTATGTGTTGTATCCCAGATTTGAGTTCCTTCTGCGGGGGGGTGGAGAAAAGAAGCAATTACGGAGGGGAAGGCACAACTGCGGAGGGCAGACGGCACAACCGCTGAGGGGCAGACGGCACAACCGCTGAGGGGCAGACGGCACAACTGCTGAGGGGCAGACGGCACAACCGCTGAGGGGCAGACCGCGCCTCGGCAAACGCACGTAGACAATGAGCGATCTGGTGGTGTCGTAGAAGTTCAGCTTCAAAATGTTCTTCATGAAGTTCAGCTCCTTGTGGCACCACTCCTTCTTCACGTTGGTTATGCTGCAATGGGGAGGAAAAAAAAAGGAAGTAATCAGAGGGGGAGTGGAAAAGGTGCACACGCGGGAGCTGCTAAGATTGATGGATGCACAGTGGGGAGACAATCGAGGAGCGTTTCAACGAGGGGTGCCCACACACAATAATCCCCTTTTTTATGGCCGCCCTTACGTCCGATTCTTCTTATAGGCAGAGCTGTACTTGTTGAGGATGTAGTCGTTCTTGTGCACCTTGGGGGCCTCCTCCAAGAGGCCGTCCTCATTGTTGGCGCTGTAGCACCTGACCGTGTTCATGTAGTTGCTGTCTAAATTGCTGCTGTGAAAAATCTTTTCGGAGTTGTTAAAGTTTGCCCCAGAGGCATCCTCCCCGGGGGTACTCTCCACGAGGCTTCGCTCCACGCCGCTACACTCCACGCCGCTGCCCTCCACGCCGCTACCCCCCTCGCTGTTGTAGCTGTAAATGTGGATGATTAACTTCTTGCTGTCGTTTTTATCAATGTACAGGTCGATGAGCATTAGGGGGTAGCAGAAGATGATGAGTGCCTGGTTCACGTGGCTGTTCGAGGGGATGCACAGCAGGAAGTTCGTGCCGTCCTCGATGTAGTAGCAGTTGAACTGAGCGGGGGGGAAGGTAAAGCGGTTGGCGCAATGGTGAGAAGCGAATCGGTGAGAAGCGCATCGGTGAGAAGCGAATCGGTGAGAAGCGAATCGGTGAGAAGCGAATCGGTGAGAAGCGAATCGGTGAGAAGCGAATCGGTGAGAAGCGAATCGGTGAGAAGCGAATCGGTGAGAAGCGAATCGGTGAGAAGCGAATCGGTGAGAAGCGCATCGGTGAGAAGCGAATCGGTGAGAAGCGAATCGGTGAGAAGCGCATCGGTGAGAAGCGCATCGGTGAGAAGCGCATCGGTGAGAAGCGAATCGGTGAGAAGCGAATCGGTGAGAAGCGAATCGGTGAGAAGCGAATCGGTGAGAAGCGCATCGGTGAGAAGCGAATCGGTGAGAAGCTCAACTGCTCGCCAGCGCAACTGCTCGCCAGCGCAACTGCTCGTCAGCACGCCAGCACGCCAGCGCAAAGCAGAGTTACAATTTGGTTGCTATTCTTCAGGTAGCACTTGATGGTGTTTTTGTTCTTTATGTCGATGAGGGCCGACATGTCGTTGTAGTTGAAGTCGAAGGGGATGGTGTGGTCCTGTTCGCTGCGGGGGGAGGGGAAGCAAGCGTCCGTCGTTTGTAAGTTCGTTAGTCTGCCAGTTCGTTCGTTCGCTTTATTTTCTCACGCTTCGCCTTTTTCGCCTCTTTTTTATTACCCCTTCGCGACGGAAAGAAGCTTCTGCAACTTGCTAGACACTCCGTCTAGCACGAACAGGGCCTGCCAAAGGAGGGAGCGGTGAAAGGGGGGGTGTGCAGCAAAGCGATCAACGCTGAGGTGAAGACGCATTCATTCGGGGGGAGGGGCTCACGGCAGCCACACCATAGGTGCCCCCCGCGGCGTCTTCACCGCCTCTCCACCGCCTCTCCGCCGCCTCTCAATCCCTACGTGCACATTCCTTCGATATATTTCGATCTGCGAAACGGGGTAGCACAGGAAGTTGTTGTCGCCGGACTCTGCAAAAGGGGAAAAAAGGAAAAAATAAAATAAATAAGCAGATAAAATAAGCAGATAAAATAAGCAGATAAAATACACAAAATGAGCACAAAATGAACAAGTCAACGCGCACACGCCGCATTCCCGCTCGCTTGCGCTCCCCCCCGTTGACGCCATACCATCCACGTCATTCACGATGTTTATGAGGACGGAGTCGCGGCAAATGTTAATCCTTTCCTGGAAGCAATTCTCGTATATTTTGCTCTCCTCCTAAGGGAAAAAAAAAAAAAAAAAAGTGCCGTGCGGCGAATGGACAGTCATATAAAGGATCCTCCGCGGAAGGGGCTGAAGCCCCAGCGGGAGAGTTACCCAAAAAATCTGGCACACTTTGTACTCCATTTTCCCAATGATGCTCTTGATTTTGTTGGCGAGCTTTTTCTTGATCTGCAGGCGGGGGGCAAGCATGTTAGTGGGTGGGCGGTCAAGACTGCGGAGCAGCGACTGAGCGGTCGCGATTGAGCAGTTGCGATTGAGTTAATGCGACTGAGTGGTTGCTACTGAGTAGTCGCCGCTGAGTAGTCGCCGCTGCGTGCGCACCTTCCGAATGAGCCCCAGCAGTGGCGCCGCGAAATCCTCGCACGCGCGCTCGTCCCCTATCCGCTCGATATACACCAGCGTCAAGTTGATCAACAGCTTGAGCGTTATGATCCGGAGGTACAAATTATTTATGTGCACATTAATGATGCTCCAAAAAACGTACACAAAATTGTGATGAGAAATTTTAAAAAACGGGATGGCCAAGTCGCTCAACTTCCCATCGTACGCTTTCAAAAAATTTGAAACGAACTGGATGCTCAGCAGTAGGTACACGTCAGAAATTTTGTTCTTCATGTTGTCCTTTTCGCATTTTTTTATATTCTTCTCCTTCTGCACGTTGGTCAGCAGCAGGAAGTTCAGCAGAATGGGGTTGCTCAGCTCGTCGTACTTCCTCATAGTCGCGGTGGGAGCGGCTGGATGGGGGCTTTCCAAAGCGGGGAAATCTTCTGCCTGTCCGCCGGGAACGCTGCTGATGGACTCCTTGGAAGGCGCGTCAACCTCGTGAGAAGGCGCTTCCCCCCTTTGAGTAGCCGCTCCCCTTTGAGTAGCTGCTCCCTCGTGAGGGGCCGCCCCCCCCCCCAGGTAGTAGCCGTTGACCAAGTCCAGGCAAACCAGCTCCTCCTCCTTATTGTACTCCGGCAGCAAATGCTCAATGGAGGAGCAATACACATTTTCAAACTCCAAGTCGTCCGAGGGACTCTCACTCACGTTAACCTTCTTATGGGGATCGAAGAACTGATGGTAAAAGTAGGGTTCCTTCAGATCATTCGTCAAAATCTTTAGCAAAAAATGAACGTTGATGTATTCCCCAAAAATTACCGCGTAAACGATTTGATTAAGCTTCTCATTTTTCAATATGGTGAGTGATCGCATCAACATGAAGAGGGACAAGGTGGTGTTGATTAGGTAGTTATATAAAATAGAAAAATTCCTAAACGAATTGACATAACATAGGGGGTGAAAGAGTAGACCCAGTTTGAAGATGTGGTAATAGACATTCGTTACACTCATTTTGTTTTCATAGTGATGGAGGACCTTCTTCGTGAAGCTGTTGAAATTGAAGAGGTAATTATACAAATCGCTACTCACATTATCGTCGAAGGTGATTTTCTTCTGCAGCGTGGGGATCTGCACGTGGCACAGGTGGGTCAGCTTGTGCCTCTGGACTTCCTCCCAGAAGGCGCCGCCCCGCATCAGCCGCTGCGCCTCGCCCAGCTCGTCCTCCCCCCCGAGGCAGCCACTCCCGCCGCCATTGTAGCCGCCGTTGCAGCCGGGGTAGCCACTCCCACCACTCGAGGCCTTGCCCCTCCCTTTCTTGTGAAGAACCCCGTTCATCGAGGTCATCTGGATGAAAATCTTCTTCTTCTTTCGCTTCCTAAAGTAGCTGTCTTTCAGCTCATTTTCTTTGATGAACTGGCCGTCCCTTTTTTCGCCATCCTTCTGCACTTCCCCCTGTGCGTGCCCCTCGCCGTCCGCGTCCCTAGCATCCTTCGCGTCCTCCCCCCCCTCGGGGGGCTTATCCTCTGCCGCCTTTTCCTTATTGGAGCTTTTCCTTCCCCTGAAGTAGAGGAACTCGTACGTGTTGTCCCCCCTCTTGGGGGGTTTCTTCGCGTCGGAGGTTGCTTCCCCCTGTGTTTGAGTTTCACCCTGGGGTGGCGACTCCTCCCCGTTTGGCTGCTCCCCCCTGGCGGCTCTCTCCACCTCGACGTTGCTCACGTTCGAGTTCACAGAGGACGCATTCGAGGAGGACAAACTTTTGCAAAAGTCAAAATTTTTTACGTTTTTCAAATTGCTATCAAATAGTTTTATAAATGGGACGCGGTTACTACACTTTATGTTTTCTATCACCTCCTGGGGGGGGTCGCTTTGGTTTGGTTTTTCCCGCTGCCCCGTCTCCTCCACATCGCTGGGTTTGTTTTCCCCGGAGTGGTGATCACCGAGGGGGGCGACTCCCTCTTTTGTACGCTCATCTGTGGAGACTTCCCCATTCGCTTCACCATCTGCGGGAACCTCCCCTGGAGTGTCCTCCCTCCCTGCTGAAGCAGCCTTCTGCTCGCGGCTCTTCTGGCTGGAGAAGTACACGTAGTCGAAGCTGCTGTAGTTCACGGGGTTGCTCGCGCCGGCCACTGGGCCTTCCTTGCGGAAGAACGCCTCCTCCCTCTTGTCTCCCCCGGGGTAGTCCCTCTCTTGGTAGTCTCCCCTTTGATTGTCCCCCCCTTTGCCGCTTCCCATTCCGCTCCCCATTCCGCTTTTCATTCCCCCGCCCGGGTCGTCCTCGCAGATGCCCCCCTCGCCATACGCACTCCCGCAGTCGAAGTAGATGGAGCTGTGGAACGAGCCAATCAGCGGGAAAAAAAAATAAAGAAGCAACTTCACCATCAGCATATCATTTATCCTCTTCTTCTCGCAATTCAGCATGTCCTCGAAGAAGTACAGCACGTCGTCCACTTCGTCCAGGCAAGTGTTAAACATTTTTTTTAATTTTTCGGACTCCTTTATTTTTGTGTAAATCTTGTTCATCCTTATGATGTGGTTGCGAAGGTAGCACACCAGGATGGTGAAGAATGCGGACCGCAGGAGGATGAGGTTTTCAATCCCCTCGTCTTCGACTGCACGGGGGGGGCGAAGAAAGTGAGCGTGGGGGGAATAACGTGAAGGGGGCGGATGTGAGTCACGTGTGCATCGAGAGCTAAGCCGGCTGGAAACACCCTCAGATGCGCTAAGCCCACTGGCAACCACCTCAGGAGCGCTACGTTAAATGGCAACCCCCTCAGAGGCGACCTCACCCAGGAGACTTACTCTTCAAAATGTTTAGGATAATATTCTTAACGTACGTCCTCGTGATGATGTCGTTGAACTTGTACAGCCTCAGCGACTCCGTGTACAGGGGGAACTTCATACTCTTCTTCGTGGAAAAAAAAAAAAAAAAAAAAAAAAAAAAAGCGGGGGAGATGGGATGCGGGGAAGAAGATAGAGCTGCCAACGCATCGGCTTATTTCACGCAAGCAATAAGCAGACGGCATCCGTCGCGCTGCACACCGCCGCTGCACCGCTCCACTGCCTACCTCGTTGAAGAAGAACTTGGACGTGTGGTAGTTGAGGAAGAACGAAATGGACTTGATCATGGAGATGTAGTAGGGCATAATCTCATCGTCTTGGTAAATGAACGTCGTGTAAATCAGGTTGTTTATTTTGTTGTTGCTGAAGATGTAGTCTGCGGGGGGGGAGAGGCGTCACAGTTGGGAAGAAGTCATTATGAATTTGACACAGTTAAGAAATCGCTGTGAATTTGACTCAGTTACGAATCCCTTGTGAGGTTTTCCCTTTTTTTGGCTCCTTCTCGTGCCTCGCCCCACGGATCGCACCCTCGGGGGGGCACTCCTTACAGAGAGAAATATCCTTTTGCAGGTTCTGTATCAGCAGGGTGAGGGACTGGTAGATTTGAATCCTGATGTTTTTGTTTATGTTTTGCCTCAGCAGGTGTATGAAGTGGTTGAAGATGTTGTCTTCGCAGAAGTACCTTCGGGGGGGGAGGGGCGCGCGCGGGTGAGCAGCCACACAGGGGTAGCCACACAGGGGAACCTCTCCACAGGGGAACCTCTCCACAGGGGGAACTCTCCACGTGGACAACTCGCGGGGGAGGAGCTGCTCTCCTCTAATCGGTCTCCCCCCAATAATGGGTCTCCCCCCTCTCTTTCCCCTGCTTTTGCCGCGCCTCCTTACTGAAAAATCTGGTCATCATATTTGTCGCCCCAAATTGTTATCTGCGTGATTTTCCGCAGCAGCTCGATGAAGTTGTTTATGTTGACGTTGTTCAGGTTAATCTTCACCAGCTTTTCGAAGTAGTACCTACGGGGGGGAGGAAGCGATGGAGACGCGGTGGAGACGCGGTGGGGATGTGGTGGAGACGCGGTGGGGATGTGGTGGAGACGCGGTGGGGACGTTGTGAGGGAATGGTGAAGACACCATGCGGACACCGCGCCTCAACGCCACACCGCCACACCGCCACATCGCCATACCACCACATCGCCACACTGGCCTACCTCAAATCCTCGTGCGTATAAACCTCCTTCTCATTTTTGCTGTTCTTCAGCTTGTCGTCAAAATTGTTGAAGTTGAAAACGTTCCACATGTTCGCAGCGGGGATGAAACGAAACAAAACAAAAACAAAGAAAAAAAAAAAAAAAAAAAAAAGAAAATAATAAAATAAAATAAAATAAAATAATTCTTTCTTTTTTTAACAAAACTTTACGAACTCTTCAAAACGCTGACATTCAGGCATACCCAAATTGCAGGACATGAAAAAGTCAACTTGCTATGCATAATGTATATGCTGTGTTGCTTATGTTCTCTTTTGGAGACATTCATGGTGAGGCAAACGCGTTTTTTTCTTTCTTCCCATTTTTCTCTGCGTTTGCTTCCTCGTCTGCTCTCACTTCACGTGGCACATGTGCGTGGGAATTACATGCCATACGCATTTGCATTCACGTTCGTAAACTTACGTTTCAGCGCTGTTTTGTTTTTTTACTCGCTTTTTTTTTTTTTGCTTGTTTCGTTTCTGTTCCGCTTCGCGCCATTCCGCCTTTGCCTTTTTTTTCTTTCCTAACAACTACACGGGGGAAAGTCGCTGCAAAAAAAAAATTTTTTTTTTTTGGCGCGCTTTGGGTGTCCGCTCGGTACATTTTGCCCCACCTTCGTTTTTGCCACCTCGCGCGGTTATGTAGCCCTTTTGTGGTACTTTTCTGCCCCTGTTTGCCCAGCTTTTTTGCAACTTCGCGTTACAATTGCTTTGCGGTTTTACTTTTTTTTTTTCTTTCATTTTTGCGAAAGGATAAACACACACTTCCTTACGAGCTCCTCGCTTTCTGCTAAGTCGCGTAGTCTTGGCGAATGCGAACGGAGAATGGAGCCCCAAAAATAACCAAAAAAAAACAAAACCTACGGCGTATGCCGTTGTGCGAAATTGCAGCCGTAACTGTGCAGGCACGGGGGCACCTGCAGGGGTGGGCCTGACCGTAGCCAAAGCCGTAGTCACTGCATTAAACGCGGCAGTGATCGCGGCAGCAGTTGCAGAAGTAATCGCCCCAGTAGTCTCCCAGCAGCCGCAACCGCTTCCACAGCGGCACCTCCAGTCGTAGTGCCATTCTGAGAGCCCCCACCAATGAAGGGGGACGCACAGAAGAAGGAGGAAGTTGTTAAGGCAACCCCCCCCAACGAATCAGGTAAGCAGCTGAACGGGGAACGCACACGGGTTCACTGCCCACGTGTTACAGGCGTATGCGTGTGTGTACCTTCGCGTGAGAGGATTCCTCCGTGTCATCGTCCTACCCTACGTATGGTCGAATGTACACTGAATGTACCCTCAATGCACCCCAAATGAACCCCTTTTTCTTGAACTCCGCATGACCATGTGCAGGTGAAAAAATCAGCATTAACCCGAAAAAGAGGAACTACCAGGATTTGAAGGAAAATATGAGTAAGGAAGTGGCCCCTAAAGCTGGGCCCCCGTGGGAGTGCCCTTTGGGCACATGTCACCACGTGTGTTCTCTACGCATAGCGCAATCGAGACATACTGTTTCCCCCGTTTCCTCCCCCCCCTGGCAGACATCAAAAGCGTTTTGGCATTCATTCCGAGGAGCGTCCAGCTGAATGAGAAAAAAAATGCCTAAGAGACGATGAAAGGGAAGTTCTTCTACATCACGGCGCTGTCTATCCTTTTGCTCAAATGTGCAGTGGGAGGCCACGGGAGGGTCGTAAACAGGAGCCCGCGCGCCACTGTGATGTATGTAAGGGTCGTTTCCACGTGTCGACTCAGGAAAAGTGCCCACAAAAGTGCGCATAAAAGTGCGCATACAAATGAGCCTGAAAATGAGCTTAAAAGTAACGCCCATGGCAGCGCGCTTAGCTATAATGTGCACCTCCCAAGCAGTTTAAACATTTCGAGTGTAAACTTAGATGAGGGCGTCCTCGAAATTGGGAACCTCCCGCTTAGCAGCTACAACATCGTGTCGGTTGACTACGGCTATAGCTTCATGGGTAAGGGAAGCGGGCCAGTGGCGCGTTCGCATCAGCGTGGAATGAGCGTCATGCATGTGGAGCTGCCTATCCAAATGGATTGCTCTCCAAGTGGGTTGCTCTCCAAGTGGATTGCCCTCCAAATGGATGCGTCCCCCATTGCAAACTTGGCTCCCTAGCACCTGCGTGAAACCCACTCCCCGAACACAGGCCTGTGTGTGCGATGTAAGAACAAATACATATACGAGAAAATCACCGCAAGACACAAGCATTTAATTTACAACAAGGAGTTTGACGTACCCCTCAAGGAAAATGTCATCCTGTTTTATGCCCTGTACTTTAATGGCCACATTTATAATTTTTTTTCCTTTTTCCATTACCTGTTCGAATGCATATATAACAGCAATGTGATTGTTCTCATCGGATGCAACGGGTAACCGAGTGCAGCGAGGGAGGACTCTTCCGCGCCAGTTCATACATGCTGGAGCGTACGCACAGTTTTACCTGATCAGGTTTCTGTGTGAATGGAGATAACAATGCCGCTTCTAACGTGCCGTGGAGGGGCCATAGGGAATGCCCATTCGTTCAAGTCCTCCCTAAGCAAAGTTGCACACACCACGCTAATATGTACGTGCACACATTCACTTACGAGCGGGCGCAATTATCTTTCTTTTACAGGCCGCACATGAACATGCTGGCAAGCGATATGGGCAGACATCTGTGCTATTTTATGAACGAGGTGAATGGAGAGAGAAAACCCCCCCTGGGGAAGAGCGCAAGAAGAATTCCCTTCGAAGTGAAAAACGAATTGATCACATTCAAAAATAGAAATGTTTATAAAGAGCAACAAAATAATTTTGTGGAAAAATATTGTATCATGTCGAGCAAGGAAAATCAAAAGATGGAAAACAAAACGGACACTTGTTTAAACTTCTCATTAAAAAATATGGTGACCAAAGTGAAGGATCAAAATAATACTTTATTTTCAAAATTTTACAACAAAAATTGTGCAGGCAGGAAGGATGCCTTATCTGCCTGCTATCTGCTGGACTACTTTTGCAACTACTATGAGAGTAGCGGCAGTTTTTTTCTGTTGCCCTCCAGGAATGTCAATTATGTGTACCATGTAAAGAAGTGACCCCCGAGGAGTGGCTACTTTCGCTGCGTGTGGAGTGTCTTCCCCGACGAAAGTGCAGTATGTGTAGCATTTACATGTGTACGTGCGTACGTGTGTACACCTCTGCGTATCACCCACACTTGTGCATAGGCCATGCTTCAGCGCTATTGCACAAATACGTTGTAGACCACCTCCGTTGCGCGATCTTCCATTGGCGTAAATTATGCCCCACGGCAAATTTACTTTTTCGCCCCTTCGTACAGGTGACAAAAGTTTGAAGCGTCATTCGGCAGGTGCCAGTGTCGCCTTTTCATTCGTTCGTTAGGCTCAGCTGCTAACAAGCTCGCTAGCTCGTTTATTTTTATTTATACATATTTTTTTTTTTTTTTGCAATTTGTTTTTCGAAATGGCTGACCTGTTCATATTTTTTTCGCAACGCTTTTTTGATTTCCCCAATTTGGCTAGCAAAGCGAAGATTTGCTTTTATTTTTTTTTTTGTAAAGTATATGCGCGGTTTGTATGCAAGCTGAGAATTTGCCGCGTCACGCGGGGGTATACATATGTTACATAAGTATGCGCACTGTTCATCGCTACTTGGCCACTACCATGCGAGTGAGTCGTTTTAAGCTCGTTTTTGTGAAAGGAGAAACTACGCTTTGAAAAAAAAAAAAAAAAAAATGAACACAGATGAGCAGCTACCTTCCCTGTTCATACAACTTTGAAATAAAAAAAAGGAACAGCCAGGAGGGGTGGAAAATGCGAAGACTGCAAAAGAAGGCTACATTGTTTTGGCCCCTTTTTTGTAGTGAGGTGAGGTGAGCGAATATATTACCATTTATATCCCCCCGGATCGCAGCCCCCCACCCGCGGAGTGCTCTCCCGCACCCACCGCTACAATGACAAAATGGTAGAAATCAACGAAATTGAGTTTATCGAAGAACCGGAGTACTTCAAACTCCAACATGGGTCTTGCTTCTGCATGGTGGAGGAGGAAAAGAAACGGAAGGAAAACTTCTCCACCGAGGAAAAAAAACTTGCGAACAGCAATTTCACGATAAGCAATGCGAAGCAGAAGGGCCTCTACTTTTTTAACAAAAGTTTAAACGTTTTTTCCCTGTCTGACTTTCTGTACAAAATTGACAATGAAAACAGCAAGGACAGCAGTGACGGCGGTGACAAGATAAACATCAAATCGCAGCCCTTCGAGGAGAATGTCCTCTTAATTGAGAACAACAAGACGGACACGCAGGCCTTTTTGTACACGGACCAGCAGAATGTTTACGCGTTTGACTATGGCAGCGAGAAGGTGAAGCTCCTCTGCCGGGTGGACGTGCCCCTGCGGGGGCTCAAGCCTATAGGTACGCGCGCGTTTGCAGCGTTTGAGTGTGCCCAGCTGCGATTACATGCAACGTTTGAGTGTGCCCAGCTGCGCGTACATGCAACGTTTGAGTACGCCCCGCTGCACACTTGTTTGTTTCCCCCCCCTTTAAGATGACCACCTGTTCCTAGCCCTGAGCGCCGACGAACGGGTGCACCTCATGAGGAACACGCAGCTGTACGAGTGCCAAGAGTGGACGGACCCAGTGAACAACGTCGATGAGAAAAACGGAGTGTTCCTCTTCACGTACTCAAATAAAGAAGTGTTCGTTTTGAAGGACCTCCAAAAAAGCAACACATACGATCTGAGCAGCATAAGTGAAGAAATCAACATTAGCCATGAGAAATGCAAAATAATGTGCGCGAAAATTTTAGAAGCCCAAAAAAACAGGAGGACTATCTTCCTCATGGTTTTGTACCTGTACGAGGAGGAGCTAACCACCATCATGTATGACCTGCTCATAGAACAGGACGAAATAAAGAGAGTCACCTACTCCACGAATGATTTTGATTTCCAAGATTTTGAAAACAATTTTGTCAAATGTATTTACATAAGCGAGTGGCAGACGGTGGTGGCCATTTCCTCCGAGTCATGCGAGGCGGTCGTTTACACCCGAAATGGGAACATGACTTGGGAGGGAAGTGGCTCTCCCCCGCTGGGGGCACCAAACGCGGCAGATGCGTACGCAGCAGACCCATACGCAGTAGAGGGGAACCACTCCGGTGGGCTAAAATTCCTGAGCGTAATGGAGGGATACAAAATAAACACGCGAGACTCGGAAACGTTTTTCCTCTCCCTATTTATGTACTCTAAATATGAAGACAAAATTTATAGGAAAAGTAAAATAGGGAATGTCCCCTTTTTGAAGAACCCCTGCGTTTTCTTTGCCCTCCAAGATAATCACAAAATTGTGGTGGAATATTTGGACAAGTACAAGCTGGTCGACAATACAGATTTTTCTCCCACCGCTGTGCAGGAGGGAGATGCGAATGAATGCGGGTTGAAAGAAGTGACTGTCCTTCCGGATTTGAAACAGGACGTGATAGAGGTGCACGGGGAGGTCTCCCCCAATGTGTTTAACGTGTTCAAAGTTAAGGAGAGGGTTGCCCCTAATAGGGAGGAACCAACCGAAGGGAAGGAAACCATTGGGGAGACCAAAAAGGAAAGCTTCTTTGACCTCTTCCAAAGTAAGGCTAAGTCCACCAGTGAGGGGCAAACCGTCGAGGGTACGGGGAGAAGTGCCGAGGAGGAGGTACCCCCAGGGGAGGAAGCCACCTGTGCGGTGGGCCAACAAAGTGGCGTAAATGCGCAGATGAGTCCAACCGCTAATGCCCCCCACGAGAGGGATCGGAAGAACCAACTGGCCAAGGAACGGCAGCGTCTGTACAGGTGCATTCGCAGAAGCGCGAAAGTGTACGAAGATGAAAGTTTCATTGTGAATGAGTTACCAGAGGGGTTTAACAAGTTAATAAAAAGTGGCATCTATTTCTGCGAAGATTTTTTGAACCACCTGAATGTGCATTCCATAGAGAGGAGGAAAGGCCCCAAGGTAGGCTCAAGGAAGAAGGAGTGCTATTACGACAAGGGGGGAGACAAAATTGTATTCTTACGTGACAGTGCCATCGGGGAGGAGGTGGACGAAGCGGGGGTGGAAGACGATGAAGAGGGGAAGAAGAAAAAAAAAAAACTTCCAAAAAGGAACAGCAAAAATGAATTTCACCACCATTTCCACAGCGAAGATTTTGACTTTTACAAGCATAAGAAGTTATCCGACCGGCAGTGCGAGCGGATTATAAAAAAGATTGAGCGCAAGCAGGGTTTCCTGCGGGATATTAGAGGGATCTTCGTCAGTGAGGAGGGCCCCAACGGTGAGGCGCAGCGGGAAGGACAACCAACGAAGGACCAACCGGAGAAGGACCAACCGGCGAGGGACCATCCAACGAAGGACCCATTCAATAGGAACATCCAAATTGACATCTCCCCCGAAGAGAGGAGCAAATTCTATAACCAGTTAGATGCCTACCTTTCCAAGAGGAAGCTCCTAAAAGTGAGAAAAGAAATTTTCGACGACTTAAAAAATGGCCAACTTGGCGCCGGACACATTTTCGAAACGGTCCTCTACAACCTCTTCAAGCAGGATGGACTGAAACATTGTGAAGCGTTCATTTATTTTGTGCTAAAAAATTTGGAGGTGAAAATATTCTCCAGTTCGTTTTTTTTACTAGAGCTCTATTTTGCGCACCTTCTCTCTCCGTACTTAAGGCGGAACGGAACAAGTGCTGCTCCTCCTCCTCCATCGCTCGGGCAGCAGACCCCACCAAGTGTGAAGCTTCTTTCGTTAAAAGGCCGCTTTGGCACCCCCTTTAGTGGAGCCAACCGGTCCAGTGCTCACCCGAATTGTGGTGACAAGGAGCCTCCCCAACTGGACAGCGAGTACAGCACAGATGACTTATCTGAAGATGACCTATTAAAGAAAATAAAAAATGAGAAAGACTTTGCCAAAAAGAATGAATACCTTGCGAAAGTGATTCCCCTGTTTAATGAACCCTCCAGCAGGGAAAGCGAATGCACTTCGTTTCATTTGATGCACGCGGGCATCCACTTTGTCAACAAGAGGATGTGCCACGCCCTCTCGCAGAAGCTCTTCCCGATTCTTGTGGAGAGAAACTTGAACAAGCTGGACGACGAGTTGGGCCTCATCAAGAACTACCTCTTCGACGTCGTTCTGGGCAGCAGTTAGAAGTGGTCTATATGGGCGGAGTTAGAAGTGGGTTTCTATGGGCGGAGTTAGAAGTGGGTCTATATGGGCGGCTCACTCGGGAGAGTCTCCCATAGAAGCACCGCGCTTTATGCATGCCACAGATGTGTGTGTTATTTTCCCGCTTTTTTGTGCCCCATTTTTCGTCCGTGCGTTTCCTTCCTCTTCAGACCAGCGCGGCCGAAAAGTCACTTTCGCCGCTTAAAAAAGAGATTTTAAAAAAATTTAACTCGAACGGGAGTTTGTTTGCAAATGGTACACATATTGAGAAGTTGGCACAAAAAAAAGAAAGAAAGAAAAAAAAAAAAAAACGGTAGAGGAGGGGCGAAAAAAAGTCAGATGAAATGAACGACGGGCTGTAGCCACATTGTTGATGCCCACCCAGGTGTCGTACCGATTTACCCGCCGCTCCCCCGCTCAAACTGCACCGTTGTGGTGTGGTCCCCCTTGTCCACCCCATCACATGGTAACAAATGCTTGCACAGTTGGAAGAGCTCCTCCTTCGAGTTGATGACGTCCCTTTTCCTCTTCTCAAAAATTTCTTTGTACCTTCTGCCTATGCTGAAGTAATTCTTGTATGTCTTCCGGTTTGCCTTGCTTCGGTGGTTTTTCAGCGACTCCGTGGCGAAGTAAACCAGCTGTGGGCTCTCCGCGCAGAGCTTCAGTATGCGGTCGATTCGTTTTATGTTCTGCGGGGGGGGGGACAAATAAGGGGTGCGCACAGAGGGGTAAGTAAAGGCGTTCGTACAGATGGGCAAACCAAACGAAGCGCGACGACGCAGGGACGTGGTCCGAGGGCCGAAACGGGAAAGGGCGCCGCCACCACGTGCTACACCCCTCTCTTACCGTCAAAATGTTCCTGCCCATGAACATGTTGGCTTGAAGCGCCAGCACGATGCACAGCAGTTCCGGCAGGCACATCTTAAAGAGCTTCTGCGAGGGGGGGGAAATGCAATGGGGGTGCCGATAAAAAGGGCATACACAAAGGGGCACATGTATAAGCGCGTATACACAAGCGTCCAAACACACCGCGAGCATACACACCGCTATCATACACACGCGCGTACAGGGGGACGCCCCCTACCTGACCAATCCAGGCGAGCTGCGCGGCGGAGTTCTTACTCAGCCACGTCGAAATTTGCACTAAGATGTGGTAAGCGCTTCTTGCGTCCACCGGGTCTGGCCCGCTGGTCCGCACTGCACAGTCACCCCCGTTCTCCTTTAACTTTCCCTCACGGACGCCCAGGTTGCTCCCCCTTTTTTTCAAAATTGACCGCTTGAAATTTTCGTAGCGCCCGGGCAGGCACTCACTAAGGTAACCGCTGAAGCGGCCGTTGTAGCAGCCGTTGAGGTAGCCACTGCTCATATAGCCGCTGAGGCAGCCGCGCGGTGGAGACGCCCAGCCCCCCTCCAGAGAGTCACGCGTTCGTTCCATCCCGACGTCGGAGAGGCAGTCCCGGTCCGGCTGATTGCTCCACGGGTGGTCCTGCCAACAATCCGTGGGCGAGTCTTTGGAGCCGTCTCCTACATGTGGCTCCTCCCCATGGTTACGCAAGTTACCTGCGTGCTGAACAACGTGGGGAAGTTTTTTATCCGTCTGTAAGCCCACCCCCGATGAGAAGCCCTTTCCGTGGCGTCTTCCACCAGCGTAGTCAACGTAGTACATGTGCATGGGTCCAGACAGCCCCATGCCGCCACAACTCAGGGGCTCTTTTTTCTTCTTCTTTTTCTTCTTCTTTTTCTTCTTCTTCTTCTTCCTCCTCCGTTTTGCCCCATTGCTGCCTTTCCCTTTGGCAAAATCGTGCCCATTTATAACTCTGTAATGCTTGCGTAAAATTTTGCAGTTAAATAATGAGCGCACGTAGGTGGGATGCTTCGGCTTGCTGACTGCGGGGGGGTCTTTATTGGCTCGCCTTCCCCCCGCGAGACGGTTTAACTTGGCCGGGGAGATGAACAAATCTGCGCAAATTATGATGCAGACCGAGAGGGTGTACTGTATCTGTATGCTCAGAATGAGCGCGTGCAGGTGGAACATGTCGTCGCTGTTTTGGCCGCCCTCCTTCTCACCGCCATTTTCACCGCCACCATCCCGGTTGGCGTTCCCCAGGTGAGGACTCACGTGGGGGGTAGCGCTCTCCGCACGCAAGTACAACCCGGGGGAAGCCCACTCCGAGGCCGCGCGCCCCGCCGCAGGGGATGCGCCCATCGCATCGCCAAAAGAGCGCCCAGGAAATAAATTCCCTCCACCATCCGCGCTGAGGAAGTTGTTTGAAGCCCCGTGGTAGGGCAGCTCGTGGAGAAGCGTCCTTCCCATCTTCACCCCACCTGCATCGGCTGCATCTGCTGCATCTGCTGCATCTGCTGCGTCTGCGGCGTCTGTTCCATTTGCTCCCTCTGGTCCATCCGCCCCATCTGCTGCTCCCCCCCCCGGTGGGAAATAACTCGTGAGCGCCGCCCTCTCCTTAATGTGAATGCCCAAGTACTTCGAAGCGACCAACAACTGCCGCGCAGTTTGGAAATGCAAAATGGACGCGTGGTCGTAATAGCCCTTGTAGAGCTTAACGCAGAGGCAATAGAGAGACAAAACGACCCTCTGCAGTTGCTGCATTTTACGCATCACCTTTTTTATTATAACTTTTTCTTTCTTCTTCTTCAGCAGGATTTTTACATTCCTATTATTAAACAGAATCAGCTTGACGAAATTTTTTTTTTCCAGGAGGAACGGAATCAGGCGGTTGTACTTCCTAATCATGAAGTTGATCCACTTGTCGTAGAGGTAGCACTTGTTGATGGTGTGCGCGTGCAGAGCTGCTCTTTCGCACGTGGGGGCGACGGCTGGTCTGCTCTCGGCGCAGCGGGGGTCGAGCGGGTCGACACCACCTAACGGGTTGATGCCACTTAACAGACCGATGCCGCCTGACGGATTGATGCCGCCTGACGGATGGCTGCAATCTCCCCGGAGGAACTCCCTTGAAAACCGCTTCAGCACCCTCTGCGCGCAGGTATACTCATTGAGGAAGATTAAAATGTGCACGGAGTAGGACACGCACCGCTGCCGGTACGTCAGCAAGCAGCCGCCACGCCCGCCACGCTCCTGTAGCTCTAGCTCCCTAAAAATAGATACCCACTTGAGCAACTCTTGCAAGATTTCCTTCAGCTCAAATTTGTAATACAAAATGCAAAAGTAAAAGTTTGCGATTTCCCAGGCCATGAGCAAAAAGTTGTCGTCCAGAAAGTTTTTTTTTTCCCCCTCGGGTGGGGGACTCGCACTCCCCGTGCAGCCCCTCCGCATCTCCTCCACCATGTTAAGCACAAAAGCGTAGTTCCCTTTTACGAATTTGAAAATCTCATCGTAGGAACAACCCAAAATAAATTTACAATTAATTGTTATTTGGATGTATTGGAGGTACACCTGGTTCTTGTCTAGCCAAAAGGAATTTAAATCACTCTCCATTATTTTACAAAATATTTTTTTTTCCCTAAATCTTTTTTTTAACCTCTTCATGCAGCTAGCCAAATTTACGTACTGCTTTTCATAATCTTCATGCCACTGGATGTCGTATATTTTTAACCTCCTCTTTAGCTGCCTAACCCAGTGGTCTGTCTTCTCCTCCGCCTCCTCTTCCTCCTCCGCCTCCTCTTCCTCCTCCGCTTCACTAGTCCTCTTTCCCATCTGGGCATCACCTACCACCCCCTTGTCGCAGTTATTGCTACTACCCATGTGGTGGTTTAGAAGGGCCACCACTTGACTTGGACTCGAGTAGCTTCTGCTCAAATCGCACTGTTCATTTGTAGGTCCATTCAAGAAGGGCATCCCCGTTGATTCTTTCCCATTTTCCTTTTCGCTACTACTCCCCATGTAATTTGAGAAATATTTTTTTTTTTTTAAATGAAGAAAGGATGGTATCTCCTCCATCGAGTGGTACACATTATAGATGCACTCGACTACACTTAAGAAGTGGAAGGTCAGTCTGTCCTTCGAGTGGTCCCTTTTTTCGAGCTTGCAGAGGATTCTATGTTTGCGCAAGTTTTCCTTGTCTAGCTCTCCGTTCGGGAGCCACTCGTGGGATGCCAAGCCGGTGGGTGCTTCTTCCATGAATCTCTCCAGAGGTGACCGTGGCGGCGTTGTGCCTGGTCCGTTACCATCATCGCAAACTGCTCCTTCTATGTCTCTTTCTCCACTCGCTGCAACTCCCTCCTTGGACCCGAAGGTCGCCCAGTACCTCCTCAACACGCAGCAATTCCGCCTCTGCAACGCGGAAAACCTCTTCACATTCTTACTAATCGTTTCTATCTTCGCATAGTTAACGCTCAGGTGGTCGTCGCCCCCCAGGCTGCTCCTCTCCAGGCCCACATTGTACAGCAGGTTGTTCAGCTCGCAGAAGTTCTGGGAGAAGATCCTTTCCACCCAAATCCACACGTTGTGGTAGTTATCGTAAATCCGCTGGGGCGGGGGCACGGCGCCGCGCACGCTCCCGCAGTTGGAAGTGCCAGCGGTAGTACCAGCGGTAGCGGTAGCGCGCAGTTCGCTGCCCAAGTCGCCCCAGACCTCGTCGATAACCCCGCCGATAACCCCGCCGCTCCCGCTTCCGCTCTCGCTGTGCGCGCGCACGGAGAGGGCGACGAACCGCTTCTGCGCGAAGTTCAGAAAGACGCGGAAAAACTTCCTGATGATGAGCACGTTCTCCACGGAGTACTCCCCAAACGCATACACCAGGTTGAAAATCTCGATGACAATATGGCACAGCATCTTTTCTAAGTGGCTCCTAGTATGGTACTGCACGATGGTCTCAATTTTTTTGTTCCTAAAGAGGAAGAATTTGTTCCCTTGGTTATCCTCCTTCCTGTTTTCACCATCTCCCTTTGGAATTTCTTTCCCATGCCATGGGTCCAGACAGGCACTCCTTCGACGCACCGAGTGTTTATCCCCTGCAGTGATGCACTTGGCTGTCCTCAGAATGCTCAGCCTGCGCTTCACATTTTTCTCGTACGTCATTCTTCTCCTCTTCGTTCTCTCAAAGAGGTGTTGCTCTTCAGTTGGCTTCTTCCATTGCAGGGGTTCGGAAAATCGCTGCTTTTTTGCGGCATAACTGGAGCGGTTACTTGGCCTCCTCTTCTTCCCCTTCCGGCGCTCCTCCTGGACCCCCCGTTCGCGGGCCCTCTTGCGAAACAAGTCCAAATAATACGCAAGGTTGTTCCGTTCGACGTACTCATTTAAATTTTGACTGACGGTGATGTAGGAAGCCAAGGCCAGAAAAATCACATCCAAAATGGTCATTTCTTTACCCACGTGGTCATTCTTTAAGTATTCACAACGGTACTTCACTGCAGTGGAGGATAACTCTCCATTCCCAGTCGTCACAATTTTGCAAAAGAAGTCGTGCTCAAACATCAGGATGGGAATTCCATTCTTCTCCGAATTAATTATCGAAGAGTTTAGCAAAATGGCGATGCAGAATTGCTCAAACAGAACACAGCTTTGGAAGAAGTACCTCCATTTGTTGTGGGTAAAAATGTGGCATACTATTTGGGAGACGATTATCAGTATGGCTATGTCTAGTAGGGGCCAGTCCGCTGGGCAGCTGTGCATGATTTGCTCCATGTAGTGAGACACTTCCTTTTTTCTCTGCTGCGGTGCGTCGTCGATAGTACACGTGGAGCTATTCTTCCTATCGTCTGCTCGGCGCAGTTCACCTGCTGCGTTTGACTCATCTGCTCCGCTCAGCTCGCCTCCTCCGTTCGGCTCGTCTGCCCTGCCGGGGGGGGAAGAATCCGCGCGCGTGCTCGCGTCACTCCTCTCCACGTCCACGAACCGCCTGTATAACTCCTCCTCCTTCTCGAAAATCAAGAGCATCAACTTTTCGGCCAGCTCGAAATTACCCTTGTCTATAATCTGCAGGATCAGGCGCATCCACTCGTGCTCGCGGAAGACGGCCTCCGCGTGTTGAGCGGCGGGTGCGCCCGACGCGGCTGCCCCGTCTGCCCCGTCCGCCGCTTCCGCCGCTTTTTCCACTTCTTCCACCGCGCCCACCGCTACACCGCAGGCATCCCCCCTTTTTGACTCTCCTCCTTTCCTCTTTCTACGGCCCTCACCCCCCCTCGACTTCCTCACCCTGCACTTCAACCCCCCCGGGGAACGACTCTTCACGGGCGAACTTGGCTTCGCTTTCCTTTTCTTCACAAGCCAACTGGGCGTGGCCACACTTTTCAGCAGTTTGCCAATTTTCCTTTTTCCCCCTCTCCAGAACTGATCGGCCAAACCTTCATTAGGAAAGAGGTTTCCCTGCTGAGCACCCGGATATGCTTCCCCCCCTACAATGGCCCCTTCCCCTGGGGAGCCCCTCTCTGCATGTGTACCCACCTGTTCGTTCTCTCCTCCATGGCTTGCCACTTTCCTTTCCTTCCCCTTGCGGTTATCCAAACTCAGGTTGTAATTCCTCTTGTACTTGGAGCAGAAATTATACATGTTTTTTTTCCTCACCATTTTGTTCCTCCTTCGAGGGGAATGCTTCCCACATATCTGGGGTGCCTTCAAATGGCTTCCCCTTACACTGCTTTGATCGTCTCCACAAATGGCGCTACTCTTTCCACGTGCACCGCTTTTTCTCCCCCCCAAAATTTGCGGTGTGTTATTATTCTCGCTTAAGCCAGATGGAAGTTGCACTGAGTGGTGTGTTTCAGGTGGATCGGTTCCCCCCATTAGAGGTGCATGGGGGGGTAGCAACGCGTTACCTTTGTCGCTATGTTGGGGGAATGAGCTTTCTTCGTGTTCCCCCTCCGGCGTCATTCCTTCTTCGTGCTCCCCCTCCGGTATCATTCCTTCTTCGTGCTCCCCCTCCAGAATAACTCTTTTTTCGTGCGAAGCGGCCAATTCGCCCACCTGCCCAGTAGTCACTTTAGCCGAGACATTTTCATCACTTTTTACACCTTGGCTAGCTACCCAACCTTTAGAAGCACCTCCCCCTCCCCACTCGGCTTTGAATCCATCCTCTTGACTTTTGCTCTTTAAGTAAAATTTCACATTCTCAGTAATGAGGTCTTCATCCTCGGACTCTACCCTTATGCATACATAATCGCTCTTTTTGCACTGCCCTATTTCGGCAACTTCCCCATTCTCCCCACCGTAATTACTGCCTTCTTCTTTTACGCCGTCACGACTATCACCTCGAATGAGGACCTCCCCCTTTTGTTCTTCCTTTACGGGCATCTTATCTACCTCCTCCATTTGTGCGTAGCTGATGAGACTGTCGGATGAGCGATCTTTGAGGAAACTCTCCCCCTTCACAAGGGTGATGAACTCCCTGTCTGAATCATCCACCTTATCATTCTCACCTTTAGCGGCATCTATCTCGTCACCCCTAAATGTTTCTTCGGCGGTGCAAAATTGGGCCACTTCTCCTCCTAGCAGGGTGCGCAGCCCATCCGACTGATGGTTCTCTCGCGCATCGACCCCACTGCTTTTTTGTGCGGCATCTGATAAGCGGTCACTTGGGGCCATGGGAGAGGGTCCAATTTGATTAGCTTCGTCTGGAGTAGCTTCGTCTGGTGTAGCTTCGTCTGGCTGACCTTCCTCCGGCTCAGCTTCCTCCCGTTCAGCTTCCCCCGGTCCAACTTCGTCTGGGTCACCGCTTCCCCCCCCCTGAGTTGCCCACATGGGGGTAACACATCTAGGCGTCTCCTCTCCATAGTCCAAATTTCTCTTTAGCACCATCATGGTGGTGTCGTTGTAATTTTCATATAAATCCGTTTCGCGGTATTTCGTCTGGGCCGAGTTCACTGCTGACGAATTGTAATATGCCTCGTCCCCTGTGAGTACTCCACCTGGTGTATGCTCCTCCGGTTTATCACTTTTTTCGCCCCCTTCTAGAAGTGCTTCCCCGGTTGGTAGTTCCATCGCGTCCCTTTGGTCACCCCCCTCGAGTGGTGCTTCCCTCACTGGGTGTTCCACCTCGCCAATTATTTGCTCCCCCTTGACAGCATGACTGGGTAAGGACCCCCTCTCATCATCAACATCATCCCCTTCCGACGTACATCTACTTTGAGATTTCACACCAGAATGCGCATGGCCCACCTTCTCCAAATTACTCACTAAGGAAAAACGCTTCTGCCTCATGCCTGTATCTAATTTGTAGCCCGTTTTAAGATCCACCCCCTTTTTTACCTGACCCTTAGCTACACTATCAAACCGTTTCAGTGTCCTGCTTGGCACTGCACATTCCTTATTTACCCTCGTAAAATTCATCGTGCTGAATCGTTTGGGCATATGCAGAGGGGGTGGCTCATTATTTCCTCCCACCCGTTTGTGTAGTCCCCATTTTTGTGTACCCTGCTTCGACGTTGGACTATTCTTACATTTAGCTCCCCCCGTGGGTGATGTTTCCTTAACCGGTCTCCCATTTTTTAGAAATGAATTCATCAACCCGTCTATTTTTTTCCTTTGCAAGGGAAACAACTTAGGGGCCACTTTATTCTTATAATTTGCACCGACCGGTGAGAGATCCTTTTGAGAAGCTTCTCCACCCTCTCTGCTGGTCCATTCTGCATTTTCAGGAGCTTGCAAGTCGTTAGTAGAGCTCATCACTTTTGGTGTACCATTTGGCTGAGAGGATAATTTTTTTTTTTCGTTTCCCTCTCCATTTAGCTTATAAAGGGAGAGGTGTCCATTCGCCGTTACGCTGTTCTTTCTTAGCACCGAGTTTCTGTTTCGAACCGCTGTAGAGTACCTCCTAATCATTTGTTGCTTCGTTTCGAACAGGTTATCCCCTTTCGTATGGTGGCCAATCTCTCTGGCACTATTCGCATTGATTGGCGACGGGTATTTGATTACGCTTTTTGTTTTGTCTCCATGTGGAAAGCCCTTTTGATTTGAAAGGGTGTCCCTTCTGAGCAAGTCGGGATGTCCGCTTCGGTTGAGCGTTTTGACCGTCCTTGGGGTTGTCCCTGGCGCTGTCCTTGGTGCTATCCCTGCCGCTACTCCTGGCGTGCGTTCCCCCTTGTCAGGATTCATGATGGTGTCAATTAACGTCTTTTTTAAGTTTTTTTGGAAGCTATCATTGTGCAGAAAATTGGGGGAGGTACTTCTGCCTGTGTATTTTTCCCTGTTGTGTGTGGTCCTCGAGGTGAAGGCGTTTTGCTTATTCGGGATTTTTTCATTTTTTTTTATTCCCAAGATGAGCGGTTTGGCAGCTAGCG
Organism: Plasmodium vivax; assembly: GCF_000002415.2. Classification (NCBI taxonomy): domain Eukaryota; phylum Apicomplexa; class Aconoidasida; order Haemosporida; family Plasmodiidae; genus Plasmodium; species Plasmodium vivax. Next base: position 1,254,462 of record NC_009916.1, on the reverse strand, counting down.
GTTTGGCCGCTAGCGATGTGGTTTTGCTAGTTTGTGAGGGGGTTCTGCTAGTTAGCGAAGGGGCTCTACTAATAAGCGAAGGGGTTCTTCCAGTCAGAGAAGGGGCTCTACTAATAAGCGAAGGGGTTCTTCCAGTCAGAGAAGGGGCTCTACTAATGAGCGCCTGTCCCTTCCCACTTAAAGACGCCACCTCATTGCGTGCTTTCTCGTTCACTGCTTTGCTACTTCTGTTGGTTCTGCTGCCGTCCCCGTGGCTGACCTTTTCTGCGCCTCGATTTTTCTCATTTGTTGGAGTTCCCCTTCCGCTTAGCTGTGTCTTCCCCCCCGTGGACTCATCGATCATGTCTTTGGCCACCCCGCCCAGATTCACCTTTGAGTCATTATTTTGGCCAACATTTTTGCCATCATTTTGGACATTTTTGCCAACATTTTGGCCATCCTTTTTGGCAACATTTTTCACGTTTGTCCAATTTTTTCTAACGGAGGACTTATTTTCATGGTTGCTTCTAACCCAGTTGGAGGTGCTTCCCTTTTTTTCAGTACCCCTTGGAGTTGGTTTCAAATCTGGGGGTGCCCCATTCGCGTCAGGAAATTCTACTCTTTTGCTCAGAGCTGCACTGGTGTGCTTCTCCTTGCTCAGCGCTACACTGGTGTACTTCTCCCTGCTCAGAGCTGCATTGCTATTCTTCCCTTCGCCCTTTTCCTCACCTGCCTTTTTTTTCTCGTCTTCCCTCACATCTTCGTTGTTTTTCCTTCCCAGTATGGACTTCCTATTAATAATATTACTGATAACATTTCTTACGTTATTTTTTATCAAATTCATGTACCCCCTATTTTTGTTGTCCTCCACGATGTGTTCACTGTTCACTGCGGGGGGTCCACTTCTATGGTCCTCACACTTTTGCTGGGAAGCACCATTTGGCGTGTCTTCAAAATTGGGTGCACACTTCATCTCCGGATTTTCGACCCTCTGATGAGGCGGCCCACTTTTTCCTTTGTCGCTTCTAAATTGTGAGGTGGTGAGGCTTTTAAACGAAGCGGCATCGTCTTTAGGGGCATCGTCCTTGGGGGCATTTTCACAGCTCAACAATTTGCCGTCATTAAAAACTATCTTTTGAAGTGAAAAGCGGCTCATTTTGCGTTCTACTCATGGGTCTCCTCGTCTTGTGCGCGTAAATATACACATATTGGTGCACACCTCTCTTGCGCAACTTCGCAAGTGTGACATCCGCCTGGTGATTTTTTTCTTACACGTGGCTGATCATGGGTAGGTGTGTATGCAAGCGGACATTTCTCCAGTTCTGTTCCTTTGTCTTTCTTTCCTTCTCTTTGCATGTGCATAAATATTGCTGGCCACTACTCACAGAAGGAGCAAAGCTAGCAACCTTGGGAAGGTCAACAATGTTAACGTTGAAACTGATTGCAGTCACATTAGCGCTATGACCTGGTTCTCCACACCAAAGCGACGTCGCGTGGGCGAATGTGAAGCGTAACGCCCGTTGCAGTTTCACAAAAAAAAATAAATAAATAAATGAAGTAAAAAATGGTGTGTACTTCTCAGACTGGGCTTAAAAAGTTCTCTCTTCGGCGATATGGTGTCCTCAGCCCATCATGTGAATGGTTCATAAATTCGCTTTATCCGTAATTGCTCAAGGGGCTACTGCTCAGATTTTTTAGGCATGCTGATTAGTCTCAAGTCAGCAATTTCGTTAAATAAGACATAGCGCGCAGTGTAATTTTTTTAAAAAGTTAAGCAAACTGTAGGAGAAAAAAATAAAATTAAATAAAATAAACGTTCAAAATGACTCAACGTAGACTTTTTAAAAAGTGCAAAAATAGACAATTCAAAAGTGCTAGTTTTACGTTTAAGTATGCATTTAATGAAAGGGGAAAAAATTTGAAGAAATTGTCACTTTTGCGGTCTATCGGAGGGGAAGCTTAACTGCCGCTGCGTGATAACATGGGAGGAATGCATCTCCAGTTAATCTCCCGTTATCCCTGAGCGAGGCACGCGCGCGGAAAAAATGCGCTTCGCGGGGATGACAAACGTCGAAATGATGAGGGCGAAACTGGTCGAAAGGATGCCTCCCCCTTAAACTTCCCACCCCGAATGAAGAACAGCAAAATTGGCAGTTACAATGTCCACGCCCCTTTTCCCCCTCAAATTTTAAATCACTCAATGTTATTATAAATCGCTTTTGTGCTTTTGGACATTTTGGCTAGATATACACAGATATTTTCTAAAAAAAATAAAAAAATAACTTTTCATATGTACATATTTGTGCAAAAAAAAAAAAAAAGCTTAAAAAATATGAACAAGTCAGAAAAATTGTGGGATTTTTTTTTTTTTTCTAGCTAGCTACAAACTGGACAGTAATGCAAAATGTTATTTTTAAGCGTTTCATTTTTTAGCAACGGGATGTAGACTGTCTTTCAATTGGGAAGCCTTTCTGCTTCTACACAAATTGAACATCCGGAAACTTTACACCTGGAAAAATGGCACTCCACTCTAGGGCGAGCTGTGGCGTTCCACAGAGGGCTACCGAATAATTTCCAAATTAACCCCTCTCATCCGTTTGGAAGCGTGTGTGCAGAGCCACAAAAGGATATACGCTTATGGGAACGGGAGTCTTACCCCACCATCAGAATTTTTTTTGGGCAAATTACGTCATTTGCGCCATTCCGTTTGGGGCGCCTATACTTACCCCCTTTTAATGTACTCTCCGCGTTTCCCTATTTTTCGCAAAAAGGTATGTTTCCCCATGGCGTCTACACTCATCGGGAGCTCACCCGTTCAATCGGGCAACTTCGTTTCGTTTCTTTCCGTGTTGTTTCCCTTTTTTTTATTTTTCAAATTGCTCTCCTTTTTACTCCCAGTGTTGATCTTCTAGGTGTTGGGAATTCTCCACAGTGTCGCGGCGTTGGGGGGAGGGGAGGTAGGCAAATTTCCGCGTCTATCACACATGCGGTGAGCACATGTACGTACATATACATGTATACACCCTCGCGTAGGTGCGCCTTACAGCCCCTTAAAAGGGTCCCCCTCCAAATGTGCCACTTTTTAGAAGCAAACGGGCCGCATTAACTGAACGGGCAGAAACCTCCTTACGCATAAAACTGCGCACATGTTGGCCAAAATGGTGCAAAGGAGGCCGCCGAAAGACGCTTCCAAAAGACGCTATCACTTAAATTTGTTAAAACTTGAACGGTTTTATTTAATTCACACAGACGTACAGATGCACACAGGGGCGAGCCCCCACAGTGGCGCACACACACATACGTAAACTGTGAAGAGAAGGCGGGCGCGGCAACTCTGGCCCCCTTCTTGGCTTAAAAAATGTACAACTTTGTTATAATGGCAAAAGGGGAATTAAAAAAGGCGTGCAGGTGGGTATGTTTGCGCGGGGGGATGTATGCACACAGGGGTGCACAGCTGATTGGCGTTGAATTCGCTTACGGGGTGGGGGAGAAAATGGGTAAGTGTACAACATGGGAAGAATGCGCGTAGCGGTACAGCTATGCATGGTGTGCACCGCGGTATAGCCACGCTGCCACGCCGCCACGCGAAGGAGACCCGCTTTGGCCGAACTACGAGTACAAATCATCGTCGACGTTGTACTCCTGGGGCTCCTCGTTGTTCTCCTCATCGGGCCAGTCAATGATGAAGTCCTCGTTTCCACCACCCGCCTTCGTCTTGTACAGAGGGTCGAACTTTATCCTAAAGTTGTCGTACTTAATTAGATCGGCTTGCGAAACACTTCTCCTGGCGCCAGCTAGCCCCTCCTTGAAATGGTGCCTCGTAATTTCATATTTCACTGTATTTTCTTCGTTATTCTGCACAGGGGTATCATTTGGAACGCTTTGAGTATTCTCCCCATTTTCGCCTTTCACATTTGGATACATTTGTAGCTTGGACTTTTTGTTCATTTCCTCCGAGTCGATGGAATCTCGAATGGCCGCTCTGGCTGCCCTCTGGCAGAGCTCCGCTAAATCGGCGCCACTAAATCCGGCAGTCTTCTGGGCCAAAAAGTCTATAGGCACATTATCAGCTATGGGGCTCTTCCTCAATACAGCGCTTAGGATAGAAATTCTAGCAGCTAAATCGGGCAGAGGAATATAAATCAACTGGTCTAGTCTTCCTGGTCTTAATAAAGCTTCATCTAATAACTCAGGTCTGTTCGTTGCTCCTATAAAGAAGAGATTTTTCTTCGGTCCCACTCCATCAATTTCGGTTAGCAGCTGATTCATTACTCTGTCTCCAGCACCGCTTCCATCTCCGAGGGTGGATCCTCTCTGCGTCCCGATGGAATCTAGCTCATCAAAGAATAACACACATGGTGCAGCAGCTCTAGCTTTGTCGAACACCTCTCTAACATTGGCTTCCGACTCACCAAACCACATGGTTAGCAATTCTGGACCTTTAATGGATACAAAATTAGCTGAACATTCAGATGCAACGGCTTTGGCTAGTAACGTCTTACCACAACCTGGGGGTCCATAAAATAGAACCCCCCTAGATGGAGACAAACCAAATTTTTCAAATTTATCTGGATGGTCAATTGGGTATAGAATCATTTCACGTAACGTGTTCTTCACTTCGTCCAACCCACCAATGTCATCCCATTTGACATTCGGCACTTCAACAACGGTTTCGCGTAAAGAGGATGGATTGCACGTACCCAAGGCCATATTAAAATGATCCTGCGTTACGCACATGCTTTCTAACACCTCCTTGTCAATAATTTCATCCTCTAAGTCAATTACGTCCATTTTTTCTCGAATACACGTTAGTGCCGCTTCTGTACATAGTTGAGCCAAATCTGCGCCAACAAAACCGTGTGTGCTGCTTGCCAGTTCTTCTAGCTTCACATCTGGGGAGAGCTTCATATTCTTGGTGTGTATTCTTAAAATTTCAAACCTTCCATTATCATCCGGTACTCCTATGTCAATTTCTCTGTCAAATCTGCCAAATCGTCTGAGCGCAGGGTCTATCGAATTCTGCCTGTTCGTTGCTGCTATGACTACTACTTGGCCTCTAGTTTTTATACCATCCATTAGGGTTAGCAATTGGGAAACGACTCTCCTTTCAACTTCTCCATTCGTCTTTTCCCTCTTCGGAGCAATGGAATCAATTTCGTCAATAAAGATAATTGCGGGGGAATTTTTTTCTGCTTCTTCGAAGGCTCTCCTCAAATTTGCTTCTGCCTCTCCAGCCATTTTGCTCATTACTTCTGGTCCATTTATGAGAAAGAAAAAGGCTCCTGTTTCATTTGCCACAGCTCTAGCTATACATGTCTTTCCACTTCCTGGCGGTCCATACAGCAGTACTCCTCTGGGTGGTTTCACCCCCAACGTTTTAAACAATCCTGGGTGTCTAAGCGGCAATTCGATCATTTCTCTAATTTGAGCTAGCTGTTTTTTACATCCTCCTATGTCATCATAGCCTATTTCGTCTAGCTTCTCTTCATCGTCTCTTTTGATGGGGTCTCCTTCGTAGTATATCACCGTGTCTGGGGAGACGATGCAGAAGTCGTCTGGGTCCACTTCAACCACTTTGAATTCTACGGACATGAATCCCCCCCGGACGAGGAACAAGTCTCCTTTCTTGACGGGTCGGTACGATTCGTTGAAGTACGGCTTGAGGAAAATCTCGAACAGGGTGTCCTTCGCAAGCCCTTCGATGGTGTCGTCAAGGGGCAGCACCTGGATCTTCTTTCCGTACGGGATTTCGGGGCACGGCTTCACGTACACGATGTCTGCGGGGGGGGGCGCGAATAGCGGCGTGATTGCGGTTAGAGCGACGGGAAGAGTGGCATGAGTGGGAAACGCGGCGTGTGGGGTTATAGCGACGTGGTCGGCCCCACCCCGCTGCGCCCAGTGCACACGCGGAGACACATGCTGCAAGTGCGCCCGTGCGCGTTACCTCCCAAGCAAACCCTGAGGTTCTTCCTGGCAACCTTGTTGATCCGAATTTTCCCCTCATCCAATTCGTTGTCATTCAAAATGATGCAAATGGTGGAGTGCCTTTTCTTTCCCTTAATCAAGATGGTGTCTCCTCGGAAAAAGTTCAATTCTTCCATTCGCTTGGTGTTCAGGGCTACAACGGAATTGTCATCGTTCGTTGCTTCCTCCACAATCAGTCTGCTCAGGTTTTTCTTTTTCGTCACCTTCTGCTCTCCGTTGTTTTCATCGGCCACCGCCTTCACATCGGCGCTGTTCTCCATGATGGGGTGAACGCTCAATGGACTGGGGCGGGAAGCGCAAAGCGGCAGTGTAAAGCGGCAGCGTGAAGCGGCAGCCAGGGGAGTTTTGAACAGCTGACGAAATGCACACGTGCGTTGGCAAAAAGGTTCTCCGCAAGGTGTAAAGGTGTACAGGTGTGAAGGCGTAACTGTGTGAGGGTGTTAACGGAGCTCCCCTCTGCAGGTAATCTCCCTATGTGCATACGCTCGTGTGCGCCTATGCCCGCGCGCAAGCACTCATACAAACACAAGGGCAGCGAACTCTCGCGGAAAAACGGCCTTCCTCTTCCAGCGCGCAGACGAAACAAGCTCATGTCACACGATACTACGTTTGCGCAAATGGCAGTTAAACTCGCTCAACTTTGAGATTGCTTAATTTTGATGAAGTTGACGAAAAGTTGCTTCTTTTTTTTTTTTCTTTAACTCGGAATGGCCTTTTTTTTTTTTTTTTTTTCTTTCTTTCGTTAAACACTTAATTGTTATCGTTCCAGGGGAGTGTAATGGTAAACACAAAGGGGGAGAAAAAAAAAAAAAAAAAATGACAAGGGGGATGATATATGGTCAAATTATGATGCGATGTGAAATGGCAAGGTTACTACAAAGGGGCAAATAAAACGGCGAAGCGAATACGCATTTGCGAAGAAATGGTCGCCACGATACGCAAAAGTGAAAGAAAGTGTGCCTTTGCAAAAAAAAAGCCAAGTGTGCCCGTGCCTTTGCCGAGAAATGAAAGAAGCACACTGCGCTATACGCGTAAAGAGGCATGCACGAAAACGGGGGGGAGGATAAAAGTTTGCGCCCCGCACAAATACACGCATGTGCGCATGTGCCTACGCGTATGCAACGCACATGCGTAGCGCCCAACGCGCAGAAGCGAAAAGGAGCGAGCTGTGCTATGGAAGAAAGGACTACACGGAAAAAGAAACGCGGGTGTCATGCTGCTATGCAAAATGGCTCCCTCATTTTTGCAAATTCGTCCCGTTTGCATTTCCCTGTGGCGGATTTGTTTTTGCAAAAGGGAGGACACTTTTTTTTTTTTTTCCCCCAATTTCAGCATGCACATAAATAGCTTAACGCAGCGGTAAGAGTATGCCCCCCTCGCCAAACAAATCGTGCACAGGAGAACCTTTTTCTTTGCGGTGAAAAACGCCAATTAATCTTTTTGCCCCTCCGGGCTGAGCCATTTCTTTCAAGTATTCCCTCTCCCCGCTCGGGATGAACACTTGTACGTTGTTGCCAAAAGGGGGTCACTCTGATAGGTTAATTTTTGTTCTCTTTATTTTACCGCAGCGAATGATCTGCCTTCCCACACAAGGAAAAAATGTGTCAGTGGAAACCACCGCCTATGCGCAATTGCAACCAGCTTGGGTGGCCGCGTCCACTTCCGCGGTGAAACCCAAATGGGTGTGACCCACGTATGGGCCCACTCCGTTGTGTCCATTTTTTTTTTTCTTCTTTGCTTCCCCACATTGCCAAGGGGATACGCACCACCTACGTGGGAAGCGAACGTTGCGACGCTCAACAGGTTGGCTGAACAAAGTTTGGCGCATCCTGCGCGTAGTTGTTGCCAGCTGCGACCCCCCCTATAACGGAGCATTCTTTGCAGCCCAAGTGGCGTACACTCATCGCGTGTGCCACTTAAACGGTTTGAAATGATCTGGGCAGGCTTCCCAAACAGGGCGGGGAGCCGCTCCAAACGGGGGTGCATCATTTAATTTTAAAAATTGCATGCAGGGGGATGCTCGCTCACGCATGCAGAGATAAGCGTGTGCATGTGGCCTCGTCCGGGGAAAAAGTAAACGGCAAAAAGGGGATAGCCATACAGGTGCATGTATAAATGAGCGCACTGAGTCATCGTTGCACAGGCGGGTCGCTCATGAGCCGCTTAACTCGCCGCTTGGGGGGTGGAAAAATAAATGAACTCATCCCATCGCGCCTCCCTCACCGTATATACCTGTCCACGTCAAACTTAACCGAGTGGGCCTCCCCCACGATGACGTTCAGCAGCACCGGGAAGGAGTTAAAACTTTCGCTCGTGACGTGCCTGAGCTGCTGGATGAGGTCCTCCCGATTATCCACATAGCGACCATACCCCCCGTGGGCAGTCACATAATTTTCGTACTTGCTAAAATGGTAAAGAGCGGAGGGATTTTGAAGAAAAAAATGGGCATCCTTGTTCACCTCTTCCAAATGGGGTCCCTTCGTTTGGATGTCCCGATCACCGTATATGCCGTTGTTATTTAAAATGATAAGAACAACTTTTAACTTGAAGCGGCAAATGGTTTCTACTTCGTTGGAAGTAAAGCCAAAGGAGGAATCTCCCAAAATTGCGAAAACGACATTTTCCCGATCGTTCAGAGCGCCACAAATCGCTGCGTTCATTGATACACCCATCATTCCATTTATCTGCGGAATTACGAAATTGTAGGGCCCCAGTTGGGGCAAAAATAATATTCCCAGGTGTAGCGTGATGGACCCTTCGTTGGTGATCACGACTCTTTTTTTAATTTCCTGGTTGAGGAACTTCCCCTTTTTGCTCTCCCCAGGTTTACGCTTCCTTTGGAGGGCGGGCCCACCCGCGCTGTTGTCCCCCTCCTCCGAGCTGCTATCACTCAAGTCGCAGTCGCTTGGCGGCGCGCCCAGGTCCGCTTCGCCCTCCCCATGAGGCAGCATCCCGGGAAGCACCCCACACAGCTGCGCCCGGTTCACGTACTTAAAATAATCGATGAAGTACCGCCTGTACGTCGCTGGAATTTCATTTTGGGCGAAGAAATAATCCAGCAGGAAGTGTCTCAGGATAAGCATGACCTGCTCCATGGTAAACAGCTCAGAAACGAAGTGCTCAGTGGCCACTTGGCTGCAAACTTTATGTATGCTCTTCTGTTTCGCCTCTTGGATGGCGGTTACCCAGCTCATTCGCGCGTCCACATCAATGGGGAGGGCCCCCCCTTTTTTGAGGGCGAAATACAACTTCTTCACAACTGGGTACAAATCGCAGAAGAAAAAGTGCTCGCAGTGGGAATCCACACGAGGGTCAAACACATCATTCGTCAAATCTACGCAAAGCATGTTCTCCTTCTTACACTGTGGGAAGTTCCCAAAGTTAAAATAAAAATTGAAGAGAGTCCCAAAGGAGAAGCAGAAGTCCAAATTTTCGAAGAGGAACGACTTACACTGATTAGCATTGTACAGGTAATTTTCCTTAACAAAGCATTTTCCCATGGTGCTCGTGTAGATTGGTATCCGCAACAAGTGAGACATCTTCAGAACGTACTTAACGCCATGGTTACAGTTGGTGCCTAGGAAGATCACCCCCTTCTTGTTACTCTGGTATATTCTACAAAATAGCTGCAACAGGTTGTGCACTTTTTGGTCTTCCTCTTTGGAGAGAGTGATTAGGCCCTTCTCCACGCTCAGCGGCTGGTGGTACCTCCGCGCGTGGCATTCACTAACATCCAATAGGTGCATAGCCCCGTCAAGGGTGACTTCCTCCCCGATTAGGTGATAACTTAGGTTTAAATAAACGGGAGACTTCATCCGTATGCATGTCTCCAAACAAGTGAAGAACTGCTCCGGAAAGGCATCCGGCGAATCTACGTGAAATACCCCTGCACACATCTCCTTGGCCTTCGCCAAAAATTGCTGCTGGGGGAAGTACTGGAAATTCTGGTGCTTATCAAAGGGAGTCAAATTTTTAGCCGTAAAATTCTCGAAGCATATGAAGATAAGCGGAAAGTGATTCACCTTGGCGTTGTACAAACCTGGCAGGGCATTCACAAATGCAGGTCCCGAACACGTTAGGATCATTCCCACCTTTTTCTTTCCCCTCTGCTGGTCAAAATAATTTACATAACTGCCACTCAGGCACGCGTTTATTTCGTTCCTAAAACTTATGTAGTGCACTTGGTTGCCCACAAAACTGGGAAGTACCTTGTTTAGGGGAATTCCATACACCCCGTAAAGGTAATCATCCAGGTGGGCCTTCTTCAGACATAAGGCTAGCACGTCGAATAGGTTCAGCGGGGCTCTTTTCAAGTGGTCCACTCCTTCGGCCACCTTTCTCCTCGATACTTTCCCCGTGTCCGTTTTTAGGAAGTGATTCACGAAGTAGATTTTCTTCGGCACTTTGAAATCCGCCAGCCGCTTCTTCATGTGCTCCGTCAGCTCCTCCCGCAGGTGGTGGTACTCCAGGTTCAGCCTCAGCGAGGCCTCCACGTTGAATTCGTTTTCCGCAATGGAAGCGGTTGGCGTAGTGCTCTTGGTAAGCGTGGGGGAAAGCGTACTGGAAGGCGAAGTCCCCCCTTGGAGGGCCTCCCCACAGGGCAACTGCTTCTCGTCCAAAATGACCGCCGCGTGGATGGCCTCGCCGTACACCTCATCTGTAGAAGCAAAGACTAAGCAGTCCGACACCCATGGGTGGTCCCTCATCACGTCATCGATCTCGTTGGGGATGATTTTCTCCCCCCCCCGGTTGATGATATCCTTAATCCGGCCAGCAATGAAGAGGAAGTTCTCTCCATCCACGTACCCAACATCTCCAGTTTTAAAAAAGGGAACAGATTCGCCAATGGCCAAAAAGGGGTTCCCCTCCATGTAGTCTACCCTCTCCTTCACCGTATTTACATAAACACATATATTTTCATTGTCCTTCAATTCTTTGTAACCAAACATGACGTTTTTCCCATTAATACATATTTCACCTAATTCATTTCTTTTACACACTTTTCCCCTCTCATGATCATATATGACCACCCCTACGTTTGGAATGCCCACACTTTTGTACTTCTTAACAGTTGCTACGTCTTTCTCATCGGTGAGGATAAGCTTGTTCGAGCTCACCTGGTGACATGCCTCCGTCATGCCATAGGCCTGCAAAATGTTCGTCTCGAATTTCAGCTCCGCTTCCCTTTCCATATGCTCATCCAGTTGGGAACTCGACGTCCTAATGAACCGCAGCTTGTGTTTTACCTTCACGCCCTCCACGAAATAGTCGCTCTCGTACCGTAGGAGCAGTATCTTCACGATCGTCGGGACGGCCGAAAAATACGTAACGTTGTGGTGCACCACGTTTTTCCAAAATTCAGACGCACTAAATGAGTGGCCTACTTGAAAAAGGACATTCCCTTTGGCATGCAAAATGGGCATTAGAACTCCAATCAAGCCATGCACATGGTACAGAGGCATCACTATCACTGTGTTGTCTTCCTGGTTCAGTCCGTAAGAGCTGGTGATATTCCTGATGGTCGTTTTGATGTTTTCATTCGTCAGCTGCACTATCTTCACTTTGCTGGTTGTTCCCGAAGTGTGCAGATGGAGGCAGACGTCGCTTCCCTTTTTGGTCAACCCGCCCTCCTCCATCACTCCCTTCATCCCATCAGGAGAGTTGCCACCATACGGCCTGCTCAACGAGTAGGTGAAGAACGGCGCCTCCTTGTTCTTCCTAATTCGGATGACCCCAATGCTGTGCTCGGTGCCCAACTCCTCAATCGACTGGCACACATTTTTATAATAGCCATGCTTCTTCTTCATAGAAACGTAATTCTCATCGTCCTCGTCATAGTCGTGTATAATTATATACTTGCAGTTATTCACTAGGTACCTCACATATTCCTCTTTCTTCAAATTGGTATTCAACGGAAGGCATATGTTCTTGTTGTAGTTTATGCCTAGGAAGCTCACCACGTATTCGATGCTGTTGAAGAGGACGATGGAGATTTCCTCCCCCGGCTGCACGTTGATGCCTTTTAGGAAGCTCCTCAAATTCTCCACCTCCTCGTGCAGCTCTGCGTACGAGAACCGCTGCTTCTCCGTGTTCAGGTCGGTGACGTACCGGTCGCGCACCTCTTCCAGCTGCAGGAAGCCGCGCAGCGTGGGCTCCTCCGCCATTCGGTCAAAGGGGCGGTAAGATGCGAAGCGGTCAGATGAGGAGCGACCAGATGGGGAGCGGCCAGATGCGAAGCACAGATCCCTTGGGGAACACCTCGGCCAACTGAGCGTACTTCTCCGCTAGCTTCTCCGCTTTCTCCACGCACAGGGGGCATGCCCCGCTCGGTCGGCGCTCCAAGTGGGCGGGCCTCCCCGGAAGGGCAGCGCCTTGCCGTTCGTGGCGTTGGGCACGAGGGGCAAACCAGGCTGCGCGCACGGGTCTGCCTTCGTCAAGTGGCAAATTTGTTAGGCGGCGCATTTGTTAGGCGACACACTCGTCAAAATGTGGCATCACCAAAATGTGGCTTCTTCACCAAAATGTGATTTCGCCAAATTGCGGCTTCGCCAAATTCCGCTTGAGCACCCCGCGCGATCGCACCCACCCGTGTCGACCCCAACTTGGATCTTCACTCCTCGGCAGCATATCGAATTGACCTTTTTCGCCCCTCTTGCTCACCCCTTTCTCCCTTTTTTCGGCGAAACTTAACGCTGAGGTAGCTCTCCTCTCCATCGGTGTGAAAAACTCTCCACTTCTTTTTTTTTTTTTTTTCAACGTGAGGGGCCACCTCCCCGTTTCGCCATTCTGCCATGTTAGCTGAAATGTAGGGGCAATTATTCCTCGAGGCGTTTCCCCCGGATGGTGCCCCTTTTTGAGTTGAGCTGTGCTGTGTTTCCAGGCCGGACACGATTCGCATACTCGCATAGTTACCGGGCTGGGGTCTCGCCGCTTCGCCGCTTCACCGCTACACCGCTACAGCGGTACCCCCTCGAAAATGAAGCGGCGCGCCCTCCTCAGGGCCGCGCACCGCATGGAGAGGCGGTTCTTCTTCAACAGCGTCCCCAGGGAGCGGCTAAACAAAATTGTGCGCGATTACTTTTACGTGGAGCAGAAAATGCACAACGTGATTGCCCCGCGGGGGGGGGAGGCACCTGCGAAGGCGGCTGGGAAAGCGGCTCCACTGAAAGGTGCGGAGAACAAACCGAGGGAAGCCGAAGGTGCGGACCAGTTAGCGGACCAGTTAGCGGACCAGCTAACAGAGCCAATCTGTGAAGACCTCGGCAAATACGTAAACAGCGGCAAGGGCTTCACCCACCTCTGCGCCCTCTACATCCATAACGGTGAAAAGAAAAAGTTCCTCCAGTTGATGAACAAATTTGTCAAGTACTCCTTTGGCTACGAAGACCTGTTCATCCTTTTCTACCTAATGTGTAGAGTCAACTACAGAGATGGGCCCATCCTTCGGAAGGTCTTAAGCGCCCTCGAAATGGACTACTTCAAATTGGATAGCCACTTTTCCTACCCCCTATCGAAGGCACTCTTCGCCCCACACACCAATTTGCACACCGCCATAAATCACCTTCCGCTTATTTATAAAGTTAAGTTAGTTAATATGGACAGGGGGTCCCGTGTTGGGGGGGATTTCCCCCATGGAGAGACTCCCATGGAGGGTAAAAACATACGAAGTGATACTACCCAACATGGTGATGAGGAGCTAAGGGGCTCCTTCGTTGAGGGACACCCACAGGGGAAGCACCCCTCCGTGGAACGCGTAAACGATGCAGAGGTACAAAACGTCCTCGAAAATTTGCAACAGGTGGATATGGAGCAGTACGAGAAGGAGGTCTCTAAAGATGGCGTGCAGTTTATTAACCTGAACGTGAAGAGGGAAAGGCGGAAAATAAAACTCAGGGAGGGGAGGCACCGGGGGCTCAAATTAAAGGCCACGCTCATGACTCAGATAAAGGACGAGGTGCGCAAAATGGTGCGCGAGGGGGGAGAAGCAGTGGAAGCAATAGAAGCAATCGAATCAGTCGGAATGACCGGCGCAAACGGGGCAATCGAAGCAGTCGGAGCAACCGGCGCAACCGGAATGACCGGCTTAACCGCCGCTTGCTTCGCGCCGGAAGAGCGAAACGCATTCCAGGTGAAGGAAGTGCTGACCATCTTCATCCACGACAAAGAGCTGGCGCGCAAAAATCTGTACGTGCAGGACCTGATTGAGGACGTCGTGAAGTACTTGGTCGCCCCGGGGAGGACCCCCCTTCTCTGCAGGAACATGCTAACCCTGCTCGCTTTCATGGAGGCGCAGAGCTACTACGCGGATAAGAAGCTAAACCGGGCAGTTGAGCGCGCCCTGGGGGGGTTCATCCCGAGCATGAACGAGTGGTCCGAGCAGGGCGTATACGACTTTATAAATGGGCTGGCGAGGGGGGAGGGGATAGGCAGAGGCGTCTTGCATGGTGGCCTCATCCATGGTGGCGCCTTCCATAGTGACGTCATCCATGGTGACCTCTTCCATGGTGACCGCTTCCCCAACGCGCTCGCCTTCCTATACGACCAGCAGTACACGTACAACTTCGCCCTGTACGAGGAAGACGCCCCCGATCGAAATAAGTTCCACCTCGCAACAAACAAACTGCTGAAGAATTTCCTCTTTCTCCTCAGCTACATGCTGAGACTGCCCTTTTTGAAGTTCCCCATTATGAAGTCCTATTTAAATTCGTTCGACTTCTTTCTTAACATATTTATAAAAAACGAAAACGTGTGTACCTCCCTCGAAATTGCAGAGATCTCTTTCATTTGCGAAAGTTTCGTGCGGCGCAAAATTATAGACGTGAGCATAGCCCACAAAATGCTCTCTCTCGTGCGCCAGGCGGTTGGCAAGTGTGTGAAGTTTCACCGCGCTGGAGAAGATGATCACCCGCCTTTGATGGGTGATGCAGATGTTTGGAGGGTTTCTACCTACCCGATCTACCTCAATGACATTCTCTCCATCCTGCACTTCCTCCACTTTTTCAACCTCCCTACGGACCAGCTGCACGCACAACTCATTGTTATATGCCTGGGGAATTTTATCCACCTAAACGACACGCAGAAATTTATACTCTTTAACTGCGTAGAGGCCCTGCGAAGGAGGACCCCCAACCAGATCCGCGCCCACGTGCTGAACTACTTTATGTATGAGCAGAACTTGGACGCTTTTTTGGCTCGCAATCGAGGTGTCCACAGGGAGTCACTGGGCTTGCTGTTCGTTAGTTAGCGCGCGGGGGGGGAAGCGGTGAAGAAGTGGCGATGAAGAAGTGGCGATGAAGAAGTGGCGATGAAGAAGTGGCGATGAAGAAGTGGCGACGAAGACGATGTTACTTCTTCACCAACTCAGAAGAAGTTACCTCCCCCCCAACTCGGACGATATCACATCTTCCCTAGTTCAGACGGTGCTACCTCTCCCCCCAATCAGACGTCGTGGTTGCCGCCCCTGATCAAGTAAAAAACGATGGAGTCCCCCACGCGCAGGTAAAAATTATGGTAAATGTAGTCGTGCTGCAGCCCCTCTCGCTTCAGGAAGGCGAACACGGGGTCCGGCTTGCTTTCGATTATGAAGTGGTTTCCCCAGAGGGCGTAGCTCCGGCGCCCGAGCGTTCCTGCGGAGGGGGATTGGTGAGCGAAGTGGATAAGCGGCGTGGCCAAGCGGTGGCCTCTGTAAGCGATGGCCTGTGTACGCGGCGAGGTGGCTACGCGGGACGCCCGCTCGTACCAGGCTGGACGGCCCTGTAGGTGGACTTCATGACGGTCACGTCGATGCCGGAGTAAATCGTCTGCACGTGCTTCAAATGTGGGAGAAAGCACTCAGAAGAAACCAAGTTATCCTCCTTAATGAGCGCCTTGTACTCCTCCCTGTCGTACCACAGCTGGTCGTCCAAGCCGTTGCTGTACGTGACGTGTCTGCTCAGCTTATTCTCCGTAAAAGTGATTGAATCGAAATTAACAGTGCCAATAATATTAAATAAATTTATTGGGATGCATATGAAGTCGTTGGCACACACGTCGTTGCTTATGATGTGCGAGACGTTAATGTCATCTCCATTGTTATACGAAATGTCCTTGTGTATTTCGATTTTCCTCGCCACGCTTTTTTTCAGCACGTTGAAGTTATAGTAAACGTGGTAGCTGTTCTGCTTGGCGTCGAACTGGTACTTGTACTTGTAGCCGAACCGGTTGTTGTGCCCGACCGCGCGCTTTTCTATCTGCAGGGGGGAGAGAAGCAAGCGGTGTGGTGAAAGAGGCGTTTCATTGGTGAGGCAGTTTGGTGGAGAGACGCCGCCTCACTCCTCTCACCTTCGCGATTAAGATGCAGTCCAGGCGGAAGGACGGGTTGTCCGTGTAGAGCACCTCATACTTGTAGAAGCAATCGAAGGGCGTGAAGTACCCCTCGTAGGCCCTCTTAAATTTTAAAAATATGTGGAGGCATATATAGTCTAGGAAGTCGCTCACCAGGATATACACCAGGGAGCACGTCTTCTGTAGCTCCAGCAAATCACTGCAGTTCATGAATGATAAAATGTTCCGCAGGATGTTTTTCTCTTTCACTAGGTTTAGGAATTTGGTTGTTTTGCCCTCTGCATCACTTGGCTTCTTTGCTAAGTTTACACCGCTTACGCAGTTTACGCGTTTTTGAGTGTCTCTCTGTTTGCACTCATCCTTATTCATTTGCCTTAACTTGACTGGCCTTTCCCCCTTGGTGGGGGGCGCATCTGGTAGCAGCGAAAGCGAAAGCGAATTGAAGGAGGACTCCTCGGGGTTCTCACTACAACTCATCTGTGCCGTCTGTACCGTCGGTGCGCTCTCGGACGCGCTGTGGGCAGAGCTCCTCGTCCCATTGCACGACTCGAAGGAGCGCCCGACGGAGCTACCCCCAACGGTGCTGTCCTTTGCGTCGTCAACCATGCGCACACTTTCACCCTTTCGTGTAGCAACTCGGCTGTTTCTTTCCAAACTGCTTTCTTTTCTTCGCAAGGTGGCTCCCTTCCTGCGGTTTCCCCGTTTCAATTTGGAATTCTCCCCGTCATTTGGCTCTTCCGAAATGTCGCTTCGTTCCTTTTTTTTTTTTTTTTTCACGTAGGTGTTACTCCTCGCCTGCGAATGCGAGCTGGGCCTTTCCTCCACGGTGAAGAAGAAGCCGTAGTCCAGCTCGAAGTGTCTTTTCTCATCTGGGGAGTCACATTGGCGCTCACGTTGGCGGTTACGCTGGAGGTTACTTCGGTGGTCACTTCGCCGTTCACTTCGTCGCTCACTTCGTCCACTTCGGTGATCGCTTCCTTGTCCAGCACCACTCCCCTCGTCGGTATCCCCATGATCGCCATACCCATGGTGTTGCTTTCTTTTCGACGCCGTGGGTTTCCCCTCCTCGCGTCTTCCCCCTTCGGCACTTTTTCTACTCACATGTGCGCCTCCCACATGTGTGCCTCCCCCATGTGTAACCCCCCCACGTGAGTGCGTTTCCCCCTTTTTGATATTCACTTTAACGTACGTGCCGTCTCTCCCCCGGGTGCTCTTCTCCACAAGGCCCCCATTCTCACCCCTCCCACGATCGCCATCGCAGCCACTTTCTTCTTGCGCCCTGTAGGCTTCAAATATTTCCGAGTTGACACTGCTAAGTTCCTTTTCCTTAAAAAGAGAAATGTAAATGTTCCTCCGAACATCCAGGTTGTGTTTTTTTTTAATTTTATTTTTTATATTTTTGTACATAATAATTTGCCTTTGCTTATTTTCTGAAATTTTATTTCCCATCATGCGTGGCTAGGGGAGGGGGCACATGGTTTGGGCGTCTACCTGTCTGTGTGTGTATGTTCGTGTGTGCAAGTTCCTCTGCCAGTTCGTCTGCCACTTCCCGTGCGTGCGTGTGCTGTGGAGGGGGTTATCACCACTTGGCAGACTGGGGAAGCCTGAACTCGTTTCGCTAGCCGCACTAACAGCAGCATGAGATGGAGCCGTTGGTGCTGGCAAAGCCGTGTGTGCAGAGCGTACACGGACAGTAGTGGACCTGCTCGGGGAGAGGCACTACGGACGCAGAAATGAACAGCGGCAAATGTATCACTCTGAAGGAGGCATATAAAAATCTGCCTTTTCGCGGGTGTTCTGAGCGAAGTGAGGAGTGCTCGGATGGTTTTCCCTCACGCTCGTTCGACGCACGCATTTTCCGTGCTATTCGCCTCTCTGCGCGTTTTTCATTTCAAGATGGGTTGGTTTCCATTTTGATGTTTCTCTCTCTTCAGTTTAATGTTTTTTATTTTTACACTATTATAACGGTTTTTTTTTCCTCCATTTTGATGGTTTTTTTTCCTCCATTTTGATGATTTTTTTTTTTTTTTTTTTTTTATGTACACAAAAAAAAAAAACTTCATGTGTATCACACATGCCAGGTGAACATTAAAAAATATTTTTTTCAAAATTTTCATAAAAATGGCAAAACAAATGGCATAACGTTTCGAAAGGGGATTGAGAAAAAAGGGGAAGAGCGCAATTACACCTTGGATTGGGAAGTGGCCAAAAAAGAATGCGGCACCGGGGGGGAGTTCCCGTTCCCAGGGGCGACGAGGCGGTGAGGCAGCGAAGAGGTCACTCCACTTGGCCGCTTAACTGCGTAATGGCGCAACTTCTTAAGAAGCCGCGCTCAACGCGCAATGAGCAACGCACCGCATTGTGGAACCGCCCAACCAATGCTACGAACAAAATCAACGTGTCTCTTCCGCTCACTTAACCGGCAACACCCTTGTGGGCAAGTTTGTTACGATCGTTTTGTAAATTTGGTGTATATTTTTCTGGGGTGTGTATCCCCAGTGTTGCTGCTCAAGGTATGGGGAGTCCTGGTTCGCCAAGAAGTAGTCCAGCATGAAGATGAATTTCTTGATCACCTCTCCTTTGATGTGTTTGAAGTGACTGACGAAGTGGGCGATGCACAGCGCGCAGGTGAGGGCGCTTAGGGAGCCGCGACTCCAGCGGGGGGTGCCACTTGTGCTCCGTCCGCCCGGTGTGTCGCAGCGGAGTCCTCCGCCGCAGCTGCTTCCCTTGCCACTTCCCTTGCCGCTTCCCTCGCCGCTTCCTTTAGCGCCCCCCTCCGGGGAGCCGCCAAACAGCCCGCAAATTATACCCAGCAGGTACTTCCTGTAGTGCCTATTGGTACGCACAAAAACGGCGCGCCCCTTTTTGAGGCTAATTTTGACCGACTGCAAACAGCAGAGCACCCCAAAAAAGGAGTTGAGCATTTCCACGAGGGTGTGAATCTTTCCGCGCCGGTCATAAATCTGTACGCCGATATTTTTTCTTCTGCATGTACCTGCTCCCTCCTTGTGGAAGGTTTCGCCTGGTCCGCTTCCCCCACACCTGCTGCACACAAGTTCGCATGACCCATAAAAGTTGTTCACAAATTCGGAGGCCTTTAAATACACTTCTTCATTCTTGCCGGTGTTACGAATGAGCAGATGGACATCCTTGCTGCACACCTTGTGGTTCACTTCGCACAGGAATTTGATTAACATCTCGAAAAAGAAATTGGCGAGGTAGTCAACGCTGTGCAGTAGGTCTTCCTCCGAGGGGTTGATATCCTGGCACCTCACTTGAGTGAAAATTCTCCTATCGTTTTGATGGCCCGTCGGAGTGGCCTCTCCTCCCTCCCTTGACACTGTACTACTTTGTGGCTCCCATTTCTTGCAATTTAAAATTTTCAACTGGGGCAAGAGGGAACAAAACGTATCCCAAAAGAAACGCAAAAGGGGGTAAACAGGCGCATAATAGCCAACATAAAAATAAGATATTAACAGAAAAAAAGAAAAATGCACATGCAAAAAAGACGAACAGTTTACTTGAAAAAAATGAAACAATTTCAAAAAATGGTGATGCAGCAAATTATTTAATGCAATTAAAAAATTGCCGCTCTGCAAATTCATACACTCATAGCAACGTTTAAAAACGTACTTAACAAAGGAATGGTCAGAAAAAAAAAAACTGTCGCTTGTGTGAAACGACTTGAACAAATGTGCAGAGAAAATGCATTCCCTTTTGAACATTCCATTTTTGAAGAAACACAAAAATAGGGAAGAATACCTTCTTGTTATAACGTCCTCCAAATTTACACACACATTTTTTAAAAAAAAAATATTTTCAAAAAAGTACTTCATAATTGTGATAATCATTATGCTGAAATGGTGCCCACTGTTTTTTCCTACGTTCAGCAACATATGCATAACTACGTCTTCGTAGCTTCGACTCTTCCTAAGCACCGAGGAATAGTTCCTGTGGAGCAGAAGGAGAGCCCTCCCTCCCAATTCTGTTGAATGCCTTTCCAAAAGGAGAGTGAAAAAGAAAACTTCGCAAGAGAGACGCTTGTATAAATCTAAAAGGGCAGATAACGCATTTCGCCAATTCAGCATGCGGAGTAGATGCGCTAGTTTGCACACTAAAAGGGACATCTTCTTCTTCCTTCCCGGAGAATGACTGCAAACCGTTTGCCCTTTTATAAGATGGCGTACATACTGCAAACACAGTTCGACGCTCCGCTGGTTAAGGATCTCCACGTGGGGCTCATCTGTCCCTTCCGCCACCATCAAATCTTTCACAAATTTGTGAGAGGCACTGCTCACCCTTTTTAACCCACTTGATTCTTCATACCTGCGTAGAATGCCGCCAATGTGGGCAGACACCTTGTGGGAGTTCCTAATGGGTTTTTTCTTCTTTCTGAGTGGATCCCCATTTGGATGTCCCTCCCTCCATGCAGATGAAGGGAGCTCATCGTGGTATCTCTCCCTGCACAACTGATAAACGACTCTCACAAAATTGTACACATCAATATTTTTAAAAAAAAGGAATACGCGCACACCCCGCTGGCGTTTTTTGCAGCGGTGCTTCTTCTCCAGACGGGTATACATCCTCAGGAAGGTCTCCACGTGGAGGCGGTAGGCCTCCCTTTTCGCTCTCTTCAGATGGTTTCTCCCTCCTTTTTTTCCCTCAACGGGGTCAGCCCAATGGTAAGAATTTTGTTCAGAGGAAGGTTTGCCATGCGGGGTTGATCCGCCTCGTAGGGTATGCGATCCGTCTAACCGCTTTCGAACGATGCAGGCCGGGGAGAGGCCCCCCCTGTGTGAGTTGCCCATACAACATTTGGCGTGCTCCTCGACGTCGCTGCTCTTCCGAGCCGCTTCATCGAAGCTGAACAGGAAGGAAGTCCCATTCGGAACGTGGCCGCTTTCCCCCTTCGCTTCCCCCCCCTTCACGTAACTAACATACTCAGCTAAATAGCCAAAGTTAGAAAACTTCCTCACGAAGGACTTCAAATCCGCGTTCGAACTCCCCTCCGAGTTGTAGTAAAACCCGAAGAGAATATCCATCAGCAGGATGTCATTCCGTACGATGTGCTCATTCCATTTTTGGAAAAACTTCATTTGTCTATTGCCCACGATGTTTACCACGCCCTGTTGGTGGTTCTCTCCCTTCTGGTGTATCTCTCCCTTCTGGTGTATCTCTCCCTTCTGGTGTATCTCTTCCTTCTGGTGGATCTCTCCCTTCTGGTGTATCTCTCCCTTCTGGTGTATCTCTTCCTTCTGGTGTATCTCTTCCTTCTGGTGGATCTCTCCCTTCTGGTGGATCTCTCCCTTCTGGTGGATCTCTCCCTTCTGGTGGATCTCTCCCTTCTGGTGGATCTCTCCCTTCTGGTGGATCTCTCCCTTCTGGTGGATCTCTCCCTTCTGGTGGATCTCTCCCTTCTGGTGGATCTCCCCCTTATGGTGGCTCTCCCCCTTTTGGAGACCCCCCCCACGGTCTTCCTTACCCTTCACTCCCAGCTTAACCTTACAATCAGAGTGCAGGAGGAACAAAACAATTTCCGTGCTAAACAGCTTGACGAATAATTCGTATAGAAAGAGGCACTCATAAATCTGGCGATACTCATTAAGGTTTACTACGTACACCCCTTCGGTGACTTTGCGGTAAAAATATAACCTCTCTGTGCACTTCAAAAAGTTTTGTATTGTCATTTGGTCCTTTAGGATGCCTTTCCTGCAACTGGCATTTTCCATGTACGTTTTTAAAAGCTTCCTCAGGTTAACCATT
The DNA here is from genome assembly GCF_000002415.2 of Plasmodium vivax. Lineage (NCBI taxonomy): Eukaryota > Apicomplexa > Aconoidasida > Haemosporida > Plasmodiidae > Plasmodium > Plasmodium vivax. The sequence goes on along the minus strand of NC_009916.1, from coordinate 1,232,412 downwards.
TTAAGCAATTCGCTCTGCTGCCTTGGGGTCCCCTCATCGGGCGGATCACCTCCAATTGGGGGGGGCCCTCCTTTTTGCTCTTCAAATTGGGTGCAGGAACTTTTCCCATTCTCCAGTAGCTGCCTTTGCTCGACGTATTTGTGCTCTGCATGGGGGGAAAGAAGTGCTCTCCCCACTTGACACAATCGTGTAAGGCGACTCATTTGAGGGGGCGCTCTTCTTCTGCCTTCCTTGCGTGTTTCTTTCTTGCCGGGCCGCCTCGGCCACTCAAACCGCTCACCAACTTTAGGTATGATGCCCCTTTTCCACCTTCGGTACACGTACAAGGTGTGCAGCAGGGGGGGCACATTTCGGAGGACCCCCTCGCGAGTTATCCTCCTGTTACATTCGAAGAAGAGTTCCTTCCTCGACAGGTGGGCTGCGTACGCTGGAAGAGGGACTCCATCTGGAAGTCTCTCCCTGGGGGAACCCCCCTTTTTGGAGCACCCCTTCACCACAAAAAGGAGATGGTCAAACACGTCAAAGGTGTTTCCCCCATCAAATGGGACCCCTCCTTGGTATGTTTTTCCTTTTACCCTAAACAGATGGTGTCGCTTCTTTGAGCAGCCCCCCTGGGAGTCCACAAAGGGATCGCAGCCTATTCTTCCACTTGGGTTTCCTCTATTTTGCCTACCAACGCTTCTACCCCCCGATATGTTCGCAAACTGGTGAGGGAGCAGATTCAAACTACCATCTACTCCTTTTAACTGTTCCGCTGCGTAACTTCTCAACCGGTTGAGTGTTCCTCTCTGTTCGACTCCCACTTCCGCATGAACATGTGCAGGTGGGGTAGGGGAAATTCCCCCGCCTAGTAGCCTCCTCTCCAGCACGTACGTCGGAAAATTCCTAAAGCTGTAATTCTCTCTGTGGATAAAACTCGTAATGACAAGTTCGAGGTGGACAAAGATGTGGAAGTAGTGCAGAAATTGAAACAGCAGGTGGGGGGTGCTCCGAATGAGGGCTACGCACGAGGGGAGGTTATAATGGTTTGAACACGCGTCGAAGTCGAACTCGTTTGCGCAGGGGAGGGGCCCCTTCCGAGGGGCGTCTGGAAACACCTCGCACGTAACGACCTGGCAAAACAGGGGCATGTACTTCACCACGGCGCTCCTCATACGGCTATACAGCTTTTTTGCCTTCTTCACATTGACATGCAAATAGGGGGGGTTCACAGGAGCATACACGCCGTGGAAGAAGTCCACCCCCTGTAGGTAATTATTATCTGTGAGCAAACCACCCCCAGTTGCTTTCATCTTCTGAGTCGCGAAAAGTAAATTCTTTATATTCTTTTTTGCAGCTTCTATGTTTTTTAAAAGCACCTGACCCATTTGGTCATCCAGACAGGGAGCTTCCTCCACTGGTACGAGGTCCTTCTCCACGTGGAAAATAAAATTTGCATCTAGGGAATCCCTTTTTGCGTTTAGGTAATCCAAAAAGTGATTCACATGGAAGAGCAGCATGTGGAATGAGTGCCTCTCCAAGTGGGTCACTTTTTCTATTTCGCGTGGGAGGTACATTACCAATTCGAAGTTATCTTCAGTTAGCACTTCGCAAAGGTAGAAATGTATCCCCTCTTGTGCTTTCCCCTCCCCTGCGTCTTCTTCTATCCTGTGGACTCCTTCTCCTCCCCCCCTTGGTATCACATCGTATGGCGAGAAAAAAACGTCACTTATGTTCTGAGCAACGTAAAAATCGTCGCTCATGTTCGGGTTAAAGTACAACAGGAAGATTTTCTTTTTCCACTTCACCGAGTCAATTACCTGATTGGGGGAAGAATATTTCCAATCGGGATCTCTTCTTCTGTTTGTTTCATTTTCTGTTTCACTGTCTTTGCGGGGTTCATCCTTTGGGTGCGGGGTCTCCCCCCTGTGGTCTCTTTCTTCCGGGGAAACACATTTTCTGGTGTCCTCCTCCTGGGGGGGCAACCCTATATTTGCTTTTCCACAGGGAACCTTTCCCTGTGTTTCTTCCCCTTCCTGTTTGCCCAACTTATGGGCACTCTTCCTACCTGTGCAAGGGGCTCCCCCCCATTGTGGTTGCTCTCCCCTGTCGTTGCACCCCCAGGGTAGGGAACCCACATGGAGGTCCACCATCTCCTCTATTTCGATGCTCTTAATATTTATCACCAATATTTTTTTGCTCTTAATTCTGCGCAGAATATTTTCCGCCTCGTCCAAATTGGCCCTTAGGAACGACAGGCATTTTGCTTCCTCCCTATTCGATGCGTCCGCCTTTGCGTCCGCCTTTGCGTCCTCCTTTGCGTCCTCCTTTGCGTCCTCCTTAGTGTCCTCCTTTACGCCTTCCCTTCCGGACTTCGTTCCATTTTCCACCTCCCTTTCGATGAAACTTCTTATCAAGCCGATATCCTTTCGCAACTGGGCGAGACTCCCCTGCTCGTCGCTCCTTGGAAGCTCCCCCGCGCCGGCATCTGGAGATCCACTCGGGAAGGACCTAAACGGATTGGCCAACTCAAACAGGAGAAAGTGGTCCCTATCTATCTTGTAACACACGTTCGCATTCGGTCTTAGCGCCAGGGAGAAGTTTGTAAATTTTGTTAAAACTTTCTTTAGCAGAATTGTAAAGTGGGCATTCTTAATGAGCTCCTTTTGGTACACGTGGAATGGGCGGGGGGGTCCGCCACCGTTTGGGCGAACCCCGTCACTCGCACATCTGCTATCCATGCCGCTAACCTCGCCGCTATCCATTCCGCTGCCCCCGCCGCTACCCCCCGCCTTAAAGAACAAGTAGAAAAAATAAACAGAGGGGTAGTAAAATACCAGCGTGCTTATCACCCTCTCCCCGTGGCTCAGCCACACGCGCCCATTTTTCCTCAAACTCAAAATGGACGGGCACCCCCTCCCCCCCTTGGCCTTGCAAAATACAGACCGATAATAAGAGCTGTTTTCTTTCTTCCCAATGGTGCTGAAGTTAACCTTCTTCTTGCCAATCACATCTTCTGCATTCATAATGATGTTAACCCTTTCGCAGGTGACCAAAATGATGTCTCGCTCAATTTCTACGTGGTTGATTGGCCCGTTTGTCTTATCGATGAGGAGAATATCCGCCTCGCTTCTTACCCTCGACCCTTTTTTCTTCAAAACGATGCAGGAGAGCACACCCTGCTGGTCCCCCACGAAGACGTACAGGGTATCTCCCTCGCAACGTGCGCCGTTACTTCCTCTCGAGCAGCTCCTTCCCCTCCTGCACCTGAGATCCTCCTCCACTACGCACTTTATGCTCGTTATGGCCCCTTTATGAAAACGGCTGACCAACTTGCGCACCCTTTCCTTTTTCCCCATCTCCGTGCTTGGGCATTTTCTCCTGGCCAGCTTCTTACTCCCCAGGGCGTAGATGCCCCCCTTATCCGTTCCGTAAATTAAGAGGTGAAGGCGGTCCGCGGCACATATCTGCAAAGGGGGTGGGGTGAAATGCAAAGTGGACGATGCAAAGTGGGCGATGCAAAGTGGACCATGCAAAGTGGGTTACACCGCGGTGCAGAGGGGAAAAGCTTCACTTGAGCTGCTCTACCCCTTTTGGGATGTTCCCCCAACCTGATGGAGGCACCCCTCCCCCACTTCTAACCTTCGTTACTATTCCAGGCGTATGACTCCTAATGACGCTGTGAAAAAGGATGGGCTCGAATACGCCACGCCCTCTTCTCTTAAAAAGGAAGATCCTCCCGTTAGATGAACCGACGTAAACAAAGCCATTGCTCACGCATAGGGAAAAGAAGCAGACGCCTTCTCCTTTTTCCTCCTGTAGCGCTAACTTGTGCACCTGCAATTTGTGTAGTAGGGCAAAGGTTTTCATTTTCCCTTTTTCTTTGATTTACATTTTTGCACGATGGTCTTTTCTTCTGGCTGGGAAACATCTGGCGCTCTCTCTCCTTTTTTTGTGGGTGCTCATGTTTGATAGGGCTTCCACAAAATGGCGGTCGTTTCTCTCCCCACTTGGGTGGATCACTTGCGCCAAACACTGCAAAATTTGCGATTGTCTGTTAAGGCTTTCTCTGTGCCTCTTCCCAACTTGTTACTATAACCCTCTTGAGCGCTCAAACTGTTGCTTCCGAGTTATGCCTCTGAAGGGGCTCACATATTGGGCGTACAAAAAAAGGGGGGGTTGCGTTTGGCTCGCTTAGATTGGGTTTAACCTGAGGTCGGTTTGCTTCTCATGGGGGGGGACGCACCTAATGTGTGATGCGAACAGCATTGGTGAGGCGCAACCCGTGTGGTGAAAAACCCGTGTGGTGAGCAACCTATGTGGTGGTTCATCTTCCCGGCGGTTCATCTGCTGGGGGGGCGAACTGGGCGGAAGTTTCAGCTCTGTTGGCTTCCCTCTTAGCGTTCGCTTGGCCTCTTCTACCAGCGCGAGTTTTTATAATTGCTGCTCACAGTTGGGCATGCGCAAACGCACAAATGTAAATACATGCGCGCATATGGATATGCTTTCCTTTTTTTGCACCTTAAAGTTACTTCTCCCTGAGGAATGTGGAGTTGGGGAGAACTGCCCGTGCAAGGCTAACCCCACTTGGGCTGCTCATCCCACCCAAGCGGAGTAAACCAGAGGCAGCTGCCGCAGCAGCGGTAGCGGAAAAAAAAAGGCAAACGTTTTTACAAATGCACAGCGACAAAATGTCAATTTTAATGGCCAAATTGGTTACGTTACCGGAATGATTTAAAAAATAAATTGCGAATTGTTGTGAGGGTTTCCCGGCGTTATAAACTTTTTTTTCCCCCCATACCCGCGCATTTTTTTTTTTTTTTTTTTTTTTGTTCATTACTTTACATGTAGGCGATATGCCCATTTTTACTGCTCTCCCTTGGAAATCCAATGTAGCACTCATTCGTTGGAGGAAAAAAGGAGAGAGGACAAAAACGCAGGGGCACTTCCGACTTGTAGTCAGTCCACATGGCAGCGCATTCGTAGGTGCCTATGCGTGAATGGACTGACGAATTTATGTTTTCACCTTCCATCGGAGTAGCCAACACTTCGCGTAAATGCGTGTCCGTTGCGACTGCCAAGGGGAACTGAAAAGGGCGCCACACTGGAGGAAGCCGCACTCTGCGTGGGGAGCAGCGCGCCAGGAATAAAGAAGTTGGCCGAACGACGTTGGCATAACGACGTTGGCATAACGAAGCTGGCCTATCCAAGCTGACCTATCCAAGCTGACCTATCCAAGCTGACCTATCCAAGCTGACCTATCCAAGCTGACCTATCCAAGCTGACCTATCCAAGCTGACCTATCCAAGCTGACCTATCCAAGCTGACCTATCCAAGCTGACCTATCCAAGCTGACCTATCCAAGCTGACCTATCCAAGCTGACCTATCCAAGCTGACCTATCCAAGCTGACCTATCCAAGCTGACCTAACCCCGCCGTCTACCTCAAGATGGACTTCCAAAACCGAGTGGGCCACAAAACGGGCAGCGGCATGCCCATGACGAGGGAGGACATCAACCAGGAGAGGCGTGAAAGGCTGAAGCAACTGGCGCTGGAAAATATAGACATCACGAAGGACCCATATATCCTCAAAAACAATGTGGGCATGTACGAGTGTAAGTTATGCTTAACTCTGCACAACAATGAAAGCTCCTACCTGTGTCATACGCAGGGGAAAAAGCATCAAATGAATTTGAGCCAAAGATTACTAAAGGAAAAAAATGAAATGACCACCAGTAAGTTACTAAACAAAGCTACCCCGGAGCCAAAAAAAATTGTAAAAATAGGAAAGCCAAGATATGATGTCACCAAAGTGAAAAATAAAAGAAATAAACTCGGCATCCTATTCGAATTATCCTTTCCAAATATTAAAGAAAATACCAAACCCAAGTTCCGCTTCATGTCTTCTTTCGAGCAGAAAATTGAACCACCAGATAAAAAATACCAGTACTTGTTATTCGCAGCCGAACCCTACGAAACGGTTGCTTTTAAAATTCCTAACTTGGACATTGACGAAACGCAGGACTTTTACTACAAGTGGTTTGAGAAGAAGAAGATCTTCGTCATGCAGATTCACTTCCAGAACCCCTCCGAGCACAACCGCGCGCGCAGGCGCCGCAACTTCCTGCCCCACAACGTCCGCTGGTGATGCTGTCCCGCGTTCGTCTCGCGTTCATCCCGCGTTCGTCCCGCTTCCATCCCGCTTACCGCGCGAGGTGCTAACTTTGCAACACATCCCATGGTGTTCCTTTTTTTTTTTTTTAAAACTTAATTGTGACAAAATGCGAGCAGTCGCGACAAGTTATTTTTTAGAAGATAAATTTGGATCGAACGCAGAATAGGCCCAAAGTAGGGCAACGTGCAAAAAAGGGGGTGCAGATTAAGCTGCGCAAAGTGTGTACGTGTGTTCACATGAACATGCACATGCACATGCACAGATGTATTGGCTCACATTGGAGGCCTCTCGCCGTCGCTCAATTAATCCCCCTTTGGGGAATCTTTCCTTTTCTGCACGCAACCGAAAAATGGTAACAACCTCGTCGCGGAAACGTGACCACGCGTGGCGCTTCAAAAAACATGGAAATGCGCTTTGGGCATTTTCGTGCGCGAGCGGCTTGTGCAGCTGAAGTGTCCACTCGGGTAGAAGGGGTAGCGAAGTGGACAGGCTTCCTAAACGCGCCACCCGACGATCACCACAGTGTCCCATCTCGGCAGCCGCCTACAACAAGTATATGCCCAGTGCTACTAGCACGAACAGGTACATCAAACTGGACACCGTCGAACTGGCCATTAGCAGCTTGGCGGCCTCTTTACACGCCGCCATGTCCTTCGAGACCAAGCTCTGTTTGAATTCTTCCATTAGAGCCTTTCTGGTTTTTGCTGCTTTCTGGGCTTTCTTTTGGCCTTTGTTGGCCTGGTTTGCGCTGGCTTGACTTCCACTGGCCTGACTTCCACTTGCCTGACTTCCACTTGCCTGACTTCCGTTGGACTGACTTCCACTGGCTTGACTTCCATTGGCCTGACCTCCGCTAACCTCACCGCCGCTTTGCAAATTGCCGGCCTTCTTCTTCTCCTTCTTATCGGCGGCAGCTGGCTGCGCCAAGGCATCCTGCGCACTCTTCAAACATTCGCCCAGAAAATCGTCCAGTTTGGAAACGGCAAGCTTTTCTTCGCCCACCTTGTCTAGAGTGATAAAAAACTTCGTGGCGTCCAGTTGACTGTCCTTAATAGCTTGGTAAACATTGGTAGGCGCATCCGAAGTAGCATTCCCTTCGCTTTCGCCAAACGAATCCATATAACGACCATTTACAAGTGCGTTCTTTTCTAACAGTTCATCCACGTTGAGATTAATAAGGTGCTCTCCATTTGCCCTTTCAACTTTTCTCTCATCCTCGCCTTCTGTATGATGTGCATAGAACACGGTGTTCAGCGTAGCGATATCCTCACTACTGGTATGCTTGTGAAATTGCATGTGTAGAGATATTGACCCGTAACTGAAGCCATCTTTCGTGATGTCAACCTTGTTGTTGTACAAATGAAATAAATCTTTCATGGTGCTGATGTACCTAGACGGATGTAAGGCAAATATTGTGATCAGTGTTCCAATTTTGTCCATTAACGTTTCGGAGGACTCACTTTTTTGTAGCATGGAGATTTTGTGGGCGACCACTGCGGTGTCATCCTTGGTTTGATCTTTTCCTGGTGTTGACTCCACTTTTGGTGCTGCCTCCACCTCTGGGGGGGTTGTCCTTTTTAATCTCGACTGGCTTCCTACTTCCCCTTCTTCCGCCTCCTCCACACTAAGGGAGGACTGAGACCTCGACCAGGGGCCATTATTCACCGTGGCGGCGACACCATCTTGCGCTTTTCCCGACTGCACCTTCTCCAACTGCTGCTCATCGTTCGCATTGGGTCTTACATACTTTGATGCTGATTCACTGTAAACGTACCTATCATCGGAACGGGCAAACAAAGCTGAGCTCAAAAAAAAATATGTAAGGAACAAAAATGGGAAGTAGCATGTCTTGGCCATTTTGAATTTTAAAAAAAACTTGAAAAGAATTAGCCGTTCAAAGGGGAACTGTTTCGTTATAATGACGAACCTTTTAAAATTTAAAATAAAAGGGGGAAAACAAATGCTTTGAAAGTATAACAAATTAAAAGCACAACAATGCCACAAAGTACACAACAAATATATGTTGAAAGAATTGTTTCCAAACGGTGGGAAAATTTTTGCTGCAAAATAAAACATGTATTAAAAATTACCGAATGGGGAAATTAATTTTATTTAAAATGTAGATGCTATTTTGAGAGAGAATAATAAAAAAAAAAATTATAAAAAATTGAAGGGGAACCAAAGTGGGTAAACCCACTTTATCTTTATCTTTTTTTTTTTTTTTTTTTTTCCTCTTAACCGCCTTATGGTAGCATTTTTTCGTTAAAATTGGCTAGATAGGAAATGTGGCTTTTTTTTTTTTTTTTTTTTTTTGGGGATGCAAAATGGCTACCTGGACTGTTTACAAATGATATGTCCTAACAGTTGCAAATCACGCCTCTACATGTGTCTCCGTTGGCATGGCACGTCAGTTTCCTTATCCCTTTTTGCAACAGCGTTGTTACTGCCGTTTGGCTGTTTGGTTGTTTAGCCGTTTTGTTCCGCAACTGTGTGGTTGTTTATTTTAGCTAGTAGCTAGCCGTCTTTTTTTTTTTTTTTTTTTTTTTTTCTTTGGCTGCAAAATGGCTATTTCGTTCTTTCCGCTGGCATACATATTTTTTTTTTTTTTTTTTTCTTTGGCTGCAAAATGGCTATTTCGTTCTTTCCTCTGGCATACATATTTTTTTTTTTTTTCTCCCCATTTTCATAGAATCACTAGGCAAATTTTAACGGGTTCGACGAGCACGCTCACATGTGTGCACATTTGTGCAGAGATGTTTTTCCCTTTGGGATGATCCTATAGATATGACTACTTACGTGTTTTTATTTCTCCTTTTCATTTGCACATTGTTCATGCGCAATTGGCGCTGCTTACAGATGCGTCCACAAGAAACCGCGACGAAACTGCGACGAAACTGCGACGAAACTGCGACGAAGCTGCGACAAAACTGTTTTTATTTATGCGCCTCATTTGTGCTTGGTAAATATGTTAATATGAGAGGATACATTCACAGCACTCTTCTGAAAATTGCAAAGGTGCTGCGATATCCGCTCGGCGGGGTATACATAACTGCGCACAGGGGGTATTTATTTTTCCCTCCTTTGTATGTTTTCCCCTTTTTTGGCTTATAATGCCATGGGTGTTATACTCACCCCCGCGGGGATGAAGATTTGGGAAAAAACAGAAGAGGCGAACGGGCTAAACGGGAAAAAGGGCGAAAATTCTTAGTGTAGCTTTAGGCTTTTACACTCCTCAAAATTTTTCACACACGAAGGGGCTCTTCATTTGCTCACGCATGTTTGCGCGTTCTCACTAGGCGAAGCACTGACAATGCGCACGCCCATTTAAGGCTCGGTGTGTTCTTCCTTCTCTGGAAAGTTGTTACGCAGTGTGGGCACGCTCCCTCCTACCGCAATGGTGTGCTGGCGTTCGCACCGAAAGATAAAAAAAAATTGCAGAAATGAGCTCAGCCGCTGAAACATCAACCGTTGGGGATGAAAACAATTCTATACGTATTCCGCTCCAGTGCACTAGTTGGAAAAAAAAAAAAAAAAAAATACAATTCACTCGATTTTATTCCTTTTCGTACACTCCCGTGCGGCAAGTTCCATTTTCCTTTCCGCTTTCCCTTCGAACTTCAAACGAAAGGAACTCACAACAACATGCGCGTTTGGCAAATTTTGGGGAATGGCGACAAAAAAAAAAAAAAAAAAAAAATTGCACTTAAAATGTACAGTAAAGGAAAGAATAGCAAAATAGCAAAACGGTCAAAGTGGTGAAAAAAACACCCCAATTGTGCCACACTTTTAAAAACGAAGGGAACAGCATGGCTTGCTTTCTTACACGCTAATGAATTCGTATGCATAGCACACCTTAAAGAATGTCCCATAAGTGAACACTCAAGTATTTTTTCTAACGAAAAAAAAAAAAAAAGAAAGAATTCTCCATGAAGTGACCCCCTTCATACAAACATCGAAACATTAGTAGGCAGATTCTTATCCCACTTACGGGGGCTGGTGTGGAGACCCAACAGACGCTCCCCATTCGTTCACTCACATTTTTGCCAAAGACCCAAAAGTATTCCACCTCCCCATCGCTTTCTTTTAAATGTTAAATCTTATACCCAAAAGAATCGTTTCCAAAACTCTGCTTTTTGGAAAGAGGTCAACCCAGAGAATTCGCGTTGGTAAAATGGCAAACTGAGAGGGGACACCCTTGCCAAAGGATGCAAGATTGCTTTATTGCCTCCCCGTATGTATGTGTACACGTCCATTGCACATGTTTGCTACCTTATATGGAGTACCCCATTTTTCGCTTCCCTTCCGCACAGGAAAAGATAAAAATGTCCTGGAGTTAAGCTTAAGTGACGTGAACTCAATTTACGACGATGTAGATGAGAACACGCACTTGCACAATAAGGACTACAACCCACTGAAGTACCACCGATATGTGAAGTACAAAATAGCAGCCCTAAATCTTATTGAGGCACACAAAAATGAGGAGAACAAAAAAACGGCATTGACCAACATTACATGGTACGCCAAAATTAGGGATTATTTTTTCATACACTTTTGCAAGAATCAAATGGAGTTAAAGGAGAAGATGGTTCCGAAGTTTTTTTACCCAATGGAGAAGTAGCTTTGGCTTTTTTTTTGTTAAGTGCGTGAATGTTCTTCCGTTTGAGGGAGCGCCTCCGTGGCTTCCCGTTCACGCGTCAGTGTATTGCAACACTGTACGAAAGATGATATTTGCCTCTTGTTGGCATCCCCCCTGTTTATTTTATTTTTTTTTACTTAATTTTTTTTGTCCTTTTAAATGTACATGCCAACTTCGAATGGACGGTGGGCGTAGGGGGCGGCGTCTTCCCCGGTGCGTAGCAGTCCATATGAACAATTAAAAGAAAAAAAAAAAGGAGCAGTACGGTGGGTGCGCGAATGCACACATCGCTTCATACACAGCACCATTCCGTGCGCGTAGACCCACTTGACATGAAGGCAGCGACCAGGCGGTGGTGGAAAATTCACCTCCAGGCTCCCACCCCCCACAGGCTCACTTCCTACTCATCACTGATGGCATAAAAATGCTTGTTCCATTTGTTCCGATCGTAAAAGTCGAACAGTATCTCCGTCATGCGTGGAATCTCCTCAGCATTAAATGTGAATACATTTTTTGTTCTCTTATGATTTACCCCCTGGTTTTTATCATCTTCCATTTGTTCATTCCGGGGGGGGCCTACATTATCGTCCGCTTTAAATTCTGCATCCCTCTGCGAAAAGCGTTTTTGGTAATAATATTTTGAATTTGAAACGTCTCGAAAATCTTGAAACAATTTAAATTTTTTAAATGAGTTTATTAAATTTTTCTTTTCATTTATGAGCAGATCAATTAGCTGCCTCTCCGACAATTCTTGGAAAAATTTTATTTCCTTCTTAGGTGTATATACACTTAACGTTTTTGCCAGGGACTTTTCATTGGACAGGATGTTCAATGCAATTCGTACGAATTCCTCTCTATCCTTGTAGTTAAAGAAATCATCCCGCAGCGCCTCCGCCACATCGTCCCCCAAGGCGTTGCCATTTTTCCCTTTCACCTGTTCGTAAATCTCATCACTTTCGTACAAATACAGCTTGACTCTTAAGTACCTGAAAAAGTTGCTCGTCCATTTCCAGTACAGTTTTTCGTTATACTTGTCTATGAACTGCACGTCGTCCAGCGAGCAGTCGTTTGCTTCGTTCACAATGGACTTCACTTTTTCGTACACCTCTTCATCCGAACAGTGGGCCAAACTGGCCAACAGGCACAGCGTGCAGAGTGTGCAGAGTGTGTAAAGAGCGCTGAGTTTCATCTTCTCGCGGGGTTTCATTCACGTAAAGGAGAACTGCGTAGCGGCACTAATTTGTAAAAAGAGCTCCCCTACTTTGCAGGGAAAGTGAACGCCCTTCTGTCCTACCTTGGGTGGAGCCCTCCCCCAATTGCGCGCTCACTTTTCGCCCGGCGTTTCTCTATACGTCCACAGGCCTGCTGACGAAGCATGCGTGTCTGACAGCCGCTGCAACGTGCCCACCAACATCGGCGCCCCCCCGAGCGCTCCTTTCGAAAAAGGCAAATTAAAACGGACGCATGCAACCTCCTTGCAGATGAAGCGGCGGGAAATATTTTATTTCGCAGTCAACTCAGCCATAAGAGGCATTTTCCAAATTCGTCTTTTTTTTTTTTTTTGGGTACGTAAAAAGAGGATCCGTTTTAATTGCTTTTTTTTTTCACTTTTTTTCTCAACTGTTTTTTTGTGATATCGATGGGGTCAGGAAAAAAAGGGAAGCGGCACAAGGGTACCCATATGCGCATGCACTTACGCATGTGCGCAGGGTACTCATTCCAGGTTTAATCTACCCCCAAAAATGAACAAGCAAACAACTTGGGCAGCCGCGCCGGGGTAACCCCTTTCGTTGTGCTCCAAATGAGCGGGGGGGAAGGACAAAACAGGCCCAATGCGCCTCATTTTGGGAAGCGAAAAATGGTCTAATGGGCTAAGTGGGGTCCTTTTTTTTTTCTTTCTTGCACTACATAGATAACGTCGTGTTGCCATAACGGGAAAGTCACAACGAAGAAGTGGACTCATCCGTATGTACAACAAATCATGCATGCGTAAATGTGCATACTTGCCCAGGCCAGTACCAAAACAAAATTGACCCTTCCGCGGGGGTAGCAAAGCTGCAGGTGGGCAAACCTGAGCAACGAACTTTGTTGCGTTTTCCCCGCGCGGGCCGCTGCCCATCGACAAAAAAAAAAAAAACACGAACAAGTAGACACTGGCATGATGTGCGCTCCGTTCTGTGCTGCGTGCTTGCGTCCTCCCACGCATATCAGATCCGCGCGACGCGAAAACTTCGACATGTTGGTGCCGCCTCAAAATGCTCCTCCCCCGCCGCGCGCATCATTCAGCATAAAAAAAAAGTTCCAAACGTGCACATAACTTTTGCTGCTTTGGCCGCCCTTGCAGTTGGCGCTAAAAAGCTCGTCTTGGTAAGTTTTGCTTATGCTGGTTTTAAAAGACGTGAAAACTCGGGTTAGTAACTTCCCAGTCCTCTCATTAATGATGTCCCCCATTTGCAATTTTTTAATCATGGGGAGTAACAAGGTGAAAAAATAACATGACCTGTTCAGAATTTTTATTCTCTTCATACGATCCGTCTCTGAAAGCGGCGCGCCCTTCGAAAAATGCCCCTCCACAGAAACAATTTTTTCGAAGCAAATGTCCTCCAAAAATTGCAGCAAATATTCAGAGGATTTCTCCAAATGTGATGCAATTTCTTCCCTTCGTCTTCCGTCATAATGGCCGCTTTTTTCGTACATCCTAAAAACGCTGACAAACGTTTTGAGCAAATCGTACATATCAATTACGCTCACCGCGGGGGTATAACAATGGCCCCTTTTTTTATGAACAAGCAAGGCATTTAAAAAGTCGTTGAACTTCCTCAAGTAGAGTAAATAAAAGAGGGAACTGATTTTATGGCTGGACAGAAAATTACCCACGCTGGCAAAAATCACGGTGTTTTCTCTTCCAAAAGGGAACGACAAATTTTTGTGATTTCTCCGATTGTTGTTGGTGTATTCTCCAGATAACCCCCTCCCCTTCTGCAAAACGATTCGGTACAGCGCCAGGATGTGGTCCACGAAGTATGCACGCATTTCTCCCCTCAGCCGCGCACTACTTATGCACAATATTGCCATCGTTTTGCTGCTCCCCTCGGCCAAGATCAACCGCCGGATCTTCGCAAAAACTGCGTCGTACACGTCCGCCCCGGCAGCAGTTGTTCCGTCAAGGATGAACAATTCTAACATGTTGCATATGTCGATTAAATTTAAAAAAGGCGCACATTTTAGTAGCAGGTAATTTGCCAAAACGTATGTGAATACGTTTCGCTCCTTCGCTTTGACACTACTGTGGATGATGACGGCCATGCTGTGGACGTTCTCCCGCATGGCCCCACGTTCTTTACCCCCCTTCTTAAGCACATGTGGAGCAGCACTACGGTTGAAGTGGCTCTCACTCTGCAATAAGTGTGAGATGTACTGCATTATTTCGCCTTTTGCTATTGATGTTAGGCCATTCTGTGAGTCCGCCACTTCGTCGGGGTGTTCCCACACGTCCTCCTCGATTACCTTCTCGTCGGTATCCTCCACCTGCTCCTCCGAGGGAGCAGCCCCCCCTGCGCGACTCCCCCCGGAAAAGCAAAACTTCGGACCCCTTTCGAACTTCAAAAAGTGACGTTCCAACATCGAATAAAGAGGGAGGGCCATATCCCCCAGGAAGCTCACCGACACGTACACATGCGAAAGGAACGTGTACATTGGAGAACAAGCCGATTTGCATCTCTTCAAAAAAAACATAAAAGCAGACACATCGTGCAGGTTGAAAAGGTTGCTTCCACATATGGGAGATCCTTTTTCTGGGAAACTCACAAAAAATCCGAAATCATTGGTGCTTCCAAAATTTCGTAAGGCTTCGTAAAAACGGTCCATTTCATCCTCCCTGTTTGGGTTCCCCACATTGGAGGAAAAATAATTCTCTATGCACCCCTTAAAATGTGTGCAAAGAACGGAAAGGAAGTTAAAACATAAGGAAGGCTCCTTTCTCATTTTGTGTAAAATGTCTATACATAGGAAGTGCATAAATTTGTACGCGCAGAATTGCACCATCTTGTGGCACTTCACCTTTCTCTCCTCCGCTAAACATTTTAATATGATCGTCATCTCCTTGATGGTGAAGAGACTAACGTTGCGAAGGAATAACTCCTCCATTTTGATGTACACCTCTTCCGTATACTCCTTGGTGAAATTATCTCTCAACTTGTGAAGGTTGTGTAAAATGCAAGAAAAGTGGATGTAGTTTCTTTCGCATTCTTTATATATATGTGGTAATACCAAACTGACTTTCCTTTCTGTGTTTTTTTTCTCTTCCCATGATGGTTTTTCCCTCCCCAGGGACTTCAAAATGCGTGTGATTTGTTCAAAACTCATGTCCGTTTGGGATTTCTGAAGCCACAATTTTGGGGAATCCCTAGCCGTGTGGAACTCCCTCGGAATGCAGATTACCGAAATGTATTTATTCCTCTCTCCAGTTGTGACGCCGTCCATTTTGCCTCTCAATTGGGCTACCACTTGGGCTGGGCCCATGGCGCGGCTCTCCCTGCCTGTCTGCGCCACACATCCGGTAAGCTGCCTCTTTCCCAAGTGGGTAAGCAAATGATGCCCACTCTGGGCAGCCTGACTAATCCCTTTGTGGTTCCTCCATATGGGAAGTACATTTTGCATTTCGCCCTTTATCGCCATGCTTGTTGCTGATTCGCGCGATGTTTGCGGCCGCGCCTTCAGCTGGAAAGGCCCATTGAAGCGGCACCCATTTTGCTAGCAAGGCTTCGCCCCTACGCAGGCGCGTAGCGTGTATAGTGTGTATTGCGCGTACGGCGCGTACAGCGTGTACGATTCTGCATAACGCGTTGAGCGTGAGAGAAACGAAAAAAAAAAAAAAAAAAAATTAAACAAAAAAGGGAAAGAAGTTACGTTGCTGTATTAAAAAGCAAAACAAACTCAAAAGTTGCACCAATTCGGACGGTAAAAAATTAAACACAAAGGGGAAGAGAAGTTACTTTATTGAAAATCGCAAAACAAACGCAGAAGTTGGGCCATTGTGGAGGGGAAAAACAAAATTACAACGTCGAAATTGGGGCCAAAAGGGGGGCGAAAAAAGCGGCATGCGGCTCCCCAAAAAAATGTGCCCAAAACGGAGGCTTCAATTTTTTTATGTATTTTCCGCGCGAGAATAAAAGGCATTCCATTGGGGGTACCCCACTTGGCATATGTGAACGTGCCTCCCAGGGGGGCATCACGCCATCCCCCTAACACCGCCACCAACACAAACAACACCACCCTTGGGATAAACTGCCTTCCCGCTAAAAAAGAAACTTGTGGAGGAGGCAAATCAGCAGAAGCAGCAGCAGGCACAGCGACTGCTTCGCCTGAGAACCCATGACGCAGAAAATCCCATCCCCAATGTAATTGAACTTACACTGGCATTTTATATCCTTATTCTTATCGATGGAGCACTCCGCATTCACATCACAATTCCCATTCTCCTTCGAGCAGTCCTTCTCCACCATAGGTATGCACTTAAAATAGTCTACACTATCATCAGGCATGTAGTTAGCTCTACACCTGCACTCCTCCTTGTCCTTCTCCACAATATAGCAGCGAGCGTTGGCCCCACATTTGGAATACTCACAAATATGGTTAACCTTGAAGTGCACAAAATTTCTGATTGCCGTGGTGTAGAATTTCGTTTTTAAAATGAACTGCTCCATGTTGTACACGGCGTTATCGATCATGCTCGTCGTTTCCTTCAAGTCTATCCCCTCCTTCAGCAGCGTGTTCTTTATCTTCTCGGCGTGGTCCGAAGGGGGAGCATCCCCCGTAGGATGTTCTTCGGTAGGCGATATACCCGTTTGATCGTCTCCCTCTCCATTTTCTTCACCATCGAGTGCACCAACATCACCCGGATTGGTGATGGACTCACTGTGGTTATTATGTGTCTTTGGATTGTTCTTTTCATCTGGGGATAGACCATTTGGATGGTTGCCGCCCTGTTGGTCTGCCTTCTCGCTGGTTTTACCTCTATTGGGGTTATCCGTATCGCCCCTCTCCTTCTTTTCTTTTTCTCCCTTCTCTTGGTTCCGGTTTGGAGATTCTTCAGGGTTATTTCCAGGAGTGTCTTTAGATGCATCTTCAGGTTTACCACCTGGCTTGTCACTTCCTAGGGGATTTCCTTCACCGCCGCTATTTCCCTCACCATTTTCGGTCGAACCCACATCATCCTGACCCCTCGCCACCTGTTCAACGTTCGCCCCATTATTGTCCAATTGGGGGTGATTCTCCTGAACGAAGTTATACGCCTGGCTTACCGCGCCCTGCGTGGAGAAATAAGACGTGCTCCTCAAGTTGGCATTCTTTTGCACATGGCCCGTGGCTTTCCCCTCCTCTGTGCCCACATCACTATGGGTCACTTTATCATGTCCTTCCCGTATGAAATGTGCTTCTACATCTTTTGCACTATTTTTCTCATCGAGGGGGGTATTGCCTTGCTTTCCATCACTTGCTTCTTCCCCCTGTGGTGTGTTACTCTGGGAGATAGGGCTGTCATCTTTTCCACTTGCGCTTTGCCCTTCACTTGTAATTCGCTCAAAGATGCTGTAATCCTTGGTGATGTCCTTCTGGTTGGGAACATCCCCCCCGTCCGTTCCATTCAATTCGTTTGCACTCACGTGGACCGCACCGTTCACATATAAGAGGAGAAAAATTGTGAACGTGAGTGATTTGTTACACTTTGCGCGTTTCATCTCTTTCGCCTTGCCTGTTCATGCGAAAAAGTCGCTTCAACTTTGAGGACTGAAAAACGCATAAACGCTTACGCGCATTCAAACGTGCGTATTCACATCGCGGGGAAATCCTATGCGCAGTGACAGCACGCATATGTGGACGAACCAAGAGTGAAGATGCAATTTATTTACGGGGGGAAGATGCGTTGCAAGAAGGTTGCAATGTTGCACTGTTGCAAAGTTCCACTGTCGCATTTCGGTTTGAACAAGTTGGCAGGAGAAAAAAAAATAACCTGGCAGAACAAAGCTGGGCGCGGCAAGGAAAAAAAAAAAAAAAAAAAAAAAACACGTACATGCATGCATACATGACGAAATGTATGGCGATATGCATAACGAAATACATAACGATATACATAACGAAACACATAACTATTTACCTAACATGCGCATACGCGCAGCCAACTTTTTCCCATTTTTCAATTCGCTGCGCACGACAGGCGAAAACCGTCGATAGGCCATTTTTTTCTCCCGTCCGCGCGGAAACAGTTCAGCATAAAGCTATGCTAAAAATTGGCACACCACACTCGTTTACGCATGCGGGCGGCGCCGCCTCCGTACATGCGCGCAGTTGAAGTAGAGACAGAGCGGAATACTCTTAGCGAGTGAGGAAGTATCGCCCAGGTTGCTTCCCACTTTGGTGAAGACTTCACCCCGTCCGTGTGATGGCAGGCGAAGTGGCCAGCCGATAAGAAAGAGCGGCAACGGAGTTGCAAAGGGATGGCAACTGGCACGAACAAATCGAAGCATCGCGGCAAAAGTGACGTCGATTAACCCAAACAGCCGCGGTGGAACTGCGCCGACGAATTGGCGAAACTTTGTTTTCCCTTTTGGTGGATTCTCCTCCCCCTCTTAAGCGTTCCTTCACGCAGAGGAGTGGCCATTTTGAATACCACATCGGAAAAGTTACACATGGTGGAAACAAATTGAAGGAAGTTCCCCCCCCCTTCTCCAAAAGTGCCAACTCCATTTGGAACAACTTTGATGTAAGCACTTTTGAGATGCATCAAAATGGTCACTTCGTTTTGTTACTTTTTTTTTAAAGAAAAGTGGGCGAATTGTTGTTTTTTTTTTCCATCCCGTTCGGGGGATACACTTGGCTGGGAAGTTTCTCCAACCGAGTGGTTTAGGGTTATCCTCCCCGTGTCTCTCTCCCCGTTGATACGTTGCCATATTTTCTCACAATGGAGGCACAAACGTGGGGTAAAACGCACAAGGGATGTCCACGAATGGGTACCTTCCCCTCCACTTCCATCCCAAACGGGGGCTATCCCATTTGGGGGGAGGGCAGTAATTACCACCCGGTTTCCACTAATCCGTCAGCATATAACCCTGTAGCAGCAGGAAGTGGAAAATACGCCATTCTCGAGTATGTACACCAAATGGGGGGGAAACACAAAAAGGAAAAATCAGCCAGCAGCGCACATGCGCGATTGTCTCATATCAATTGATTGCTCTTCCGGTAGGGCAGGCCTCTCCGCTAACTCCCCGAGGCAACCTTCACTGTTCTGTGAATCAGAGCGGCTAACCATGTTCCGTTGCCTCCCCCGAGTGGAGAAAAAGGAACCGCTCCGTAGCTTTACACAAAAAAAAAATTCTACAACCATCTAACACAGAAAGGGTAGTTTTAAAAAGCAGTTATTTTGTGCTTTCCCCCGATGGTCTACTCATTTGGGATTATTTTTTTTTTTTTTCACCACGCTGTGTGGGTCCCCATCGGCTGGATTAACTGTTTCCCATATTGGGCTGCCCAATTTTGAGGGGCTATTTGTTGGCCACCCCCCTTTGGAACACTCTTCAAAGCATGGAAGATGCATGCAAATGAATAACAGAGTTGACGAGGGCAAACGGGGGAGGTGTTCAATTGGCATGCCACACCTACGTCTTCATACACGAAAAATGCGTTAAAAAGATGCCAACACCTTTTGAGGCCTATCCCCGCTGTGACGCCTTTTTCGAAGGGGGACAGATGGGAAATAAAAAAAATCTCCTATATGAAAAAAAAAAAATGATCGCTGCATGTATCCACTCAATGCTCACTTCATTTTTATTGCACTTCAAGGAGAACGAAACAGAGCGGTACCTTCCCCTTATGCGTACCTCATTTGGTGCGTACGCTTCATTTGGGTAACTCCTCTTGTGCGTGTTAGAGATTCATGCCAGATGCAGAGTCCGCCGTGAAGTCACCTGCCTTCATTTTTGATGACCACTGCTCGCGATTAGCACTTTACCAAAGGGGCGCTTCTCAACTGAACTTTGCGCGAAGGTCAGCAGAAGGTTGTTTTTTTTTTTTTTTTTTTTCCCACACTTTGACGGTAGCAAAAATGGGGCTATGCCAATTGGCCACTCGCTTCTGTGCAGCTTAATTGTACGTGAAGAGGAAAGTAGAGGCAGCCCCTGCGCACCTCCGTATGCGTGTCCCGCTCGACAGGCTAGGCTACCCACAGGGTCGTGTTGAAGTGGCTCAAGAATGAAGGGGTTCAGCGTCAGCAGTTTGTTCGCGCCCAGGGAGAGCGGCCAAGTGGGGGGGAGCGGCCAGGAGGGGGAGAGCAACAATGCCGAGGAAAGCCTCCTAACGGGGGAAAACCTCCTAACTGGGGAGAACCGCCAAACGGAGGGAGGTGAACCCCCCCCCGCGGAGCAGAAACAGCCCAAACAAATCGGAGACATCCACAAAATCGCGTTTTACGAAGCGGTGCTAAAACAGCTGAGGGACGACGACCTGACCGATTCGTTCGAAGCCCTGAGGAAGGAGGTAAATCTGGAGCAGAGCAAAACGGTGAAGGAGAACTACCTCTTCAAGCTGTTCACGAAGAGCATGTACAGAAGAGAAGCTGCGCTCGAAAAAAACGTGGAGCAAGATGAGCCAGAAGAGGACCAACGGAATGACCCACTGGCAAAGCTGAAGACCTACGGGACATTCATAAAAAACGCACAGCTGCGTAGCAACAATGAAACTGTCCTAAATTTAGATTCCTTAAAAAAGGAAAAGGGAGGACGGGTAGCATTCTCCTATGATATTACCGACCGAGTGGAATTAATTCACCAACATAAGGTGACCTGCTGCACGACGAACAGCACAAGAAATATCCTCTGCTCAGGGGGAGGAGATCACGTAATTAAAATTTGTAAAATATATGAAAATGTGAAGAAGAGAAAAATACACACAATAGATAATAAACACATGGGGAAAATTAATTGCCTGAAATTCCATCCGGTGAAAAATCTCTTATTCTCTGCTAGCGATGATTGCACTATTCAAATGATCGATGTCAGTAGAATGCTAAAAAAGAAGAAGCAACAATTTAGGTACAGAAGAAATGGAAGGGAAAAAATAAATGATCTCTCCAGTCAAAATGTAGTCATCCAAGATAAGAACCCATTCGTACATCTGTATGTACACCCCTGTGGAGATTTCCTATATGCCTGTAATAGAAACGAAAATGTTGTTAAGCTGTTCGATTTGGAGACCCTCTCATGTTTCACTTCGTATGAAAAGAACGACCAACATCATAGTGCCACCATAAACTGCATCAGTGGCACATCAGATGGAAGTATCTACTCTTCTGTTTCTAATGATGGGAATATAAAAATATGGGATGGACATGATTCAAAATTGGTACTCACAAAAATGAATGCCCATAATGGCTATTCTGTAGAGTCTATAACATTCAGCAAAAGTAATTTCTACGTGCTTACTTCTGGACTTGATGGGCAAACCAAAATTTGGGACATTCGGAATTTTCACTCCCCCTTCACCTTCGGCAATGGATTCCTATCATGCACCTTCAACAAAAGCATCTTCATGAACGACGAGCATTTTATCGCCAATGTGATTCAAACAAATGATCATTTTACCTCCAAATTTTACATTTACCATTCCTTCTTTGGCAACCTCGAGTGCAACGTGCAGAATATACACAACGACCAAATTTCAGACATCGTCAACGCCAGGGACGGGCTGAATGTGCACACGGCGGGCCACGACTACGTCTGCAAGACGGTCAGGATTGACCAGCGACCCGCGCACGACGGGGGGGAGCGGTGGAGCGGCGAGGCGGAGCAGCGGCGAAGCGGAGCAGCCAAGTAGAGCGATCCATCGAAGCGGCGAAGCAGCCACGTAGTGCGATCCATCGAAGTGCCACACAGAAGTGCTTCACCGAAGTGCCTCACCGGAGTACCTCATCGACTTACACACCAACGTGACCGCTCCCCACCCCTGGGGGTATTTTTTCGTAAAACGGCGGCACAAATTGGGGCCCTTCTGCGGAGGGCAAATCACACTCCGCGCGCGCGAAGGGATTCACCCTCATTTGAGCACCCCGTTTGGCATGAGCCCCGAGCAGGGTAACGCGTAATATCTAACTGATAGATCCATTTGGTCCCTCCAACTGAACATATGGTCCGCATTTTAAAGCGGCACGTCCTTTTTTCTTTTTTTTTTTTTTCCCCGCGTGACGAACAAAATAGACGCGCTAACATGCCACTGCGTATGGCTCGCAAACGATACAGCGAACGGCCCCCCCATTGGAAGAGAAATAAATTTTGTTGCCATGCCAAGTGGGTGACCCGAATAGCCGAGTCCCAGTCCATCCATGTGCGCAAAAGTAAGAAAAGAGATATTGCATAAACGGCCTGCCATTTCTACGATGCATTATGGAGCGCGCTTGCGGGGAAAGCCTGCTCGCGAAATTGGGGAATTGCCCCACCCCAGATATGAGCAGCAGTGGGGATAAAAGCGACGAGTACAGCGATGATTGTAGTGGCGAACGCAGCGATGATTGCAGTGGCGAACGCAGCGATGATTGCAGTGGCGAACGCAGCGATGATTGCCATGACGAGTGCAACAACCAATGTAGCAACCGCGGCGAGCGCCGCACCTCCGCGGCACCGCTGCCGGACGAGGCCGAGCGCACCATGGTAAGGAAGTACCTCGAAGGGATGAAAAAAAATAAAGAGAAAAACCAATTATACCAATTCAAAAAGTACTTAGCGGAAAGTAACGTCTTCTTTGTGTTCGTCCACTTGTTTGTGAAGCTGATGCGGAACAGGGGTACCGTGGAAAGCCCCTACGACTACGTCATGAAGTACTTCGGAAAGGGAGGGCACACCTCAGGGGATGACGCTCCCAGGAGAAATTTAATCAAAGAGAATAAAAAATATAAAAGAGAAAATGAGCAGCTGGTTGGGAAAATAAACGAGCTGCTTGTCCGGGTGGAAGACCTGCGCAAGAGGGACGCCTGCGATTTTATTGCAAACTGGTTTTTCAAAAATGGGGATGAGCGGATTGACTCGTCTGCTTTATTTGGGAAGCAGTTTAAAAGGAGTGATCATGGTGGGGAAAATGACCCAAGTGGACGCACCACCCGGAACAAAGCGAGCGGGCTGCATGCCCACGGGGGGCATAGCGAACCAACCCCATACTTTGTATTCACCCGAGACACGTTTTACCTCTTTGTGAGTTTCTTGGACGAGTCCACCAGAACGCAGCTTCGCGAGGCACTGACGGGGTGGCCCACCCACGCGGGGAGATCTGCCCTTTGCGAGGGGCTGCAAAGTAGGCTCCAAAACAAGCTGCAAAAGGAATTGTCTCTGTTTGTAAGTAACTACTTGTCTTTGGAGCAGCTGGGCGAGAAGGGGGCTCACAACTCGCGCAGGGGGGGGCATCGCGGCGGGCAGGTAACCCCCACACTCCGCTGCTAAGCTGTCAGTAGTGCGCCTTCGAGGTGAGGCCCGCAACGCTTCCACTCCGCCGCTACCCCGACTTGACCGACTGCGCGCAGAGCAGAATGGTGGTGAAGAGGGTGATGTAAAATTTGTTCTTGGAGAAGAAGTGGAAAATGGAGTCCACCAGCGAACTGGAGAGGTGCTTCATCCGAATCACGTTAACTGGAGAAAAGGGGCCGCAAATGTGATTTCCAAAAACCCGATGGGAGCTCTGCGGTAGGGTGAATCTTGTCCTGTCTACCACAATGAGCTCATGGTCTGTATTTAAAAATTTATATTTTATATACAAGTACATTTCTGTGCTTTGTAAAATGTCCGCGTAGGGTACATCCTCCCTACAGGGAATCTTAATTAACGGCTTGGGCACATCACAGAAATAGGCGAAAGAATATTCGTCGTTGAATAAAAAAGAGCTGTTTTCAATTCGAGACTGCAAAATGGCTGTAAGGTCTAAAAAGGGACCTTCCAAATCACTTTCTCTTATGACATCCATAGTTAGGCAGTGGTTTATAAGCTCCTCCTTTAACGTTAGATTTCCAAATAATGCCTTTTCTATGACTAGTCCCTTTTTTTCCTCCTCCTCCTTTAGTTTTTCCAAACATACATTTTTCACTTCGTTCATTTTATTTGCATACATTTCTTCTGCCTCCAGTTGCAACTCTCTCCTGTATGCCTCGATGGTAGACTCATGCATATACCCATTTAACACATCGTAGTAGAATTTTTCAAATTTATCTGTCAACATTTGATAGGCCTTTTGGATGTAATGATAAACTTGTTCGTGCTCGAGGGACAACTTCTTGTGGACACTAAACAGCTTGGAGAGTTGGAGGTAACTCCTCCTTATCGTTTTTCCATCTGCGTTGCTACTGATGCTCAGGATGTCGTAGTACTTTGGCTTCCCCCTCTGCTGGCTCATCCGCTGGATCTTCTCCACGTAGCTCCTCAGCAGGTACTTTTTATTTTCGCCGTTCATGGAGGTGATACTCCAGAGGGGGTGCTCCTCCGCCTCACCCATTTCGGCCTCTCCTCTACCGGTGCGCAGCCCCCCAAGCGCTCCCACCTCGCCGCCATCCAGCTGGTCCTCCCACGTCACCCGCTCCATGCTGGCGAGGTGAAGCGGCAAAAAGGGGGGCCTCCCCAAGTTGGCAGCGTGAGCGCGCAAGGTGGTACCTTCAAATGGACCTCTCAGGTGAATGCGCGAAGCAAAAAAAAATTAAAAAAAAAAAGTAAAGGCGAACCAACGCGGAGCAATTTCCACTGCTGAAACAACTCGGGCATTACCCCCCAGTTCGCTGTCCCGCCGGACCCTTCGCAAAAATGTCACTCGCGGTGAAGAAGTCACAACTGAATACGCCAACGAAGCAGTGTCCTCTGTATTTTCCCCGCTACACACAAAGCGGTATGGCCAACCTGCGAGAGCTTAATTGGCCAATTCTCCCCTTTCCCCTCCCCACATTACGCACCCACGGCCAAGTGAAATACGCCCGCCAAGAGTAACCCATATGTCAGCACCGTTTTTTTAGCATCCATCTGGTAATCATACCGATGTGTTCGTGCCCCTCGGCATGTGTCCCCCTTTTAAAAATTCCCCATCAGCGAACTGCATTGAATTGCATTGCATTGCTTTGCATTTTTTTTTTTTTTTTTTGGCTTGGCCGTACAACACGCTGCAACTTAGAGGAAAGAAAATCCTAAGCGAGTTTATTATAACTCCAGTTTGTCACCCCTAAATGAGCGCTTTTGCGTGAAAAACCCGTTAGCACTACATCACAAGTGAGGGGGGGGAAAAAAATGATGTCGAGGGGCACAATTATCATTTTGCATACGCCCATGGAGGGGGACAAGAGGTGCCCCCAATAGGCCATCCGCGCTGCAGAGAGGTTCGCTCAAAATGGAACAGAAGATTTGGAGTGACCCTAACGAAACAATCGTTCGAGCCCCACGACGAAACGGCGAGCGGGAAATGCCCCCACTTTGGCCGCACCAAAAGGGGGTGGGCGCGCTCGCTCCGTTTCGAGAAATGGTTCCTCTCTATGGGCAAAGTATGATGTAATAAGTTCTTGGGCTAGTGGTGTAGTGGTATCACGTTCGCTTCGCATGCGAAAGCTCCCGGGTTCGATTCCCGGCTGGTCCATTTGTGCATGCGGCATATGCAAAATAGCAGCAGTTTTGCCAACCCTTCATACGGATTTGAATACGTAAAGAAAAAAATTAATACGGCATAGAAAAGGCATTTAAAAAATGCCCAAAATGTTGATGCATAATTTATATGCTATATTATGAAGGCATTATTTATGCTTATTTTTTGTAGAGGATATTTTTCCATACAGTTGGAAATATGCTGAGCATATGGCCTGTTTGATTATTTTTTACGGGCGCGATTATTACGTATGCTGGTGAATAGGCAACCCCCTTTAGCGGGCGCATCTTTAACCCACGGAAGGACCGCATTTTAAAAAAGGAAGGCAAGCTTTGAAGGCAGGGGGGGTACACATATGCATATATTTATACATATCTATATGCCTTCCATTTTACTGCCGCCGTGAGGTGGCCCACCTTCCAAACGTATACGATTGTACCGGCGCCTCTCTCCTTTTAATGCCGTTTCTCAAGAGGGAAACATCCCCTAAGGAGCGAAAACGCTGCCCCAAGAGGCACACCCGTTTTGGCAAAAGCTATGGAAAGCGTAAAAGGGGAATACATAAATTGGGTGGTCCTCCACACGCAACACAAGGCGCTCCGTTTTTCTCATTTCTGAGGAACCACCCCCAAAGGAAAACCGCTACAAATGAAAAACCGCTACAAATGAAAAACCGCTTCAAATGAAGGAGTGCCCATCAATTCGCTTTGCTGTAAATGGAACCCCCCCCAACCGATTCTTCTGCCCGTTTGGTAGAAACCCCAATTCGTAGTTCATCATAGGACAAGAAATATAGGCCCCCTTTTTTTTTTTCCAGAACAGTTAAGGAATACCATATTATGTGTACCCCTTTCGAGGGTCCTAAAATGGCTCTAACAGGGCGGCATACCAGTGGTTCGCACCAGGTTTTAAATGAGCTTTCCCCTCTTTGGAGAATGGGAGCGTATAAAGGTTCCCCTCTACAACTGCCGAAATAACAGGGCAAATTTTTATACGCGGTTCCTCTTCTTTGCCCATTAACAAAGGGGTAAAGAAGCCCCAAGTGAGCATCTTCATTTCTTTGCATGAAATGATGCCACAAATGAAGTTTAAAAAAATGATAAGGAGTAACTGCCCTGTAGAAAAGCATTACGACTTCCTCATGGCAGAAGAGCCTCTTTCCCTTAAGCAACGCCGGCATTTGCAAAAAATATCCCATCGCTCCCTACAAAATAGCAATGGCTCGTTCGTTAAAAAAATATAAACGCGCTTCTGCGAAATGGGAAACTCTTCCACAAATTTTAAAAAAAAAATAAAGAAGCCGCTGAACGTTAATAACATATATTACTGCTTTGTCACTACGCGAGACCATAAAAGGATTCTACTCCTTTGACAGAAGCGGGATTCGAACCCACGCCTTATACAGACTACCGTCTGAAGGTAGCGCCTTAGACCACTCGGCCATTCTGTCGATTAGTTATTACCGTTATAGGGGAACCATATGTGCTCAAGTCAGAGCAGCAAAATGCCGGGTAAGCGGCGCACGCTGCTCCGGCCTCGCGACGAAATAATCACAACGTTGCACTCGATGAGGGCCTACCCCTTTATGTATCTCAAAAGGGGAAGAAAATTGCGCGTGGTTTCCTCCATGGTCAGCAAGGAAGTGTGATTTACGTAGGCAATTCGTTTCTTTTTTTTTAAAAAAAAAAAAGAGAAGCAAAGCGAAGTGAAGCGAAATTGCCACGTACAAGAACACCATGCGGATAAGTTTATAAACCCAGAGTAGAAACAAATGGACGTGTGCTACACCTGGCTGATGAAACAATTGCGGCGTAGAAAAACACAGCGTGGTCACAGTTGCGCGGGAGGGAGGAACCCACTCGAGCTTCCAAAAGGGGGGGGGATTTTCACCTGACAGGCGCACATACAAAAGCGTACATACATCTCGCAAGCGTGTTTGCATTTTCTTCTTCGTTTTTACTCCCCCTTATGGAAAGCCATCCGAACAGGGACCAGCCAACTGATCCCATAAAGGAGTCACCCCACCACGTGTGAGGAAGAAAGGCGCACAGGGCCAAACGCACAGAGCCAAACGCATGGACGTGCTGGAAAACATATTGGCTCGCTCTGCTTACTCGTATGGGCACATCTTTAAAGTTATGGAGGAATGTCCCCCCATTAAGAACCCTCCATTTACGCAGAACACATTTTCCAAAAAAGGGGGAGAAGCTACCCTCCACGGCTTACCTCCTTATATGTACTCTAGCCCATGAGTCAGAAGCCATTCCTAAAGTGGCGCTCAGAAAGAGGCAACAAACCCCCTTGAAAAGAGGACCCCCCTCTCAGCATGAGCACGTAAAGGAACACATCCACGCGCACACTTGTTCGATGCAATGTGAGGGAAGAAGCAAACGGTCCAGTGAAACGTCTAGCCAATTTCAAGCAAACGTAAGAGGTGCCTTTTTTTTTTTTAGCCGAGTAGGAGAGAAGCTTACCTCCAGGCACTCTCCCCCTCATGGTGATTTCCGCAGAGGGGAGAACCACCAAGCGGGGTTAAACAACGAAGGTGTTAAAGTCTTCAAACAGAAGTGATGTGTTGACCCCTCCATCTGAACTAACCTCTTTTTTTTTTTTTTTTTTTTGCAAAAGAGTCGAAACAGTTGCAAAGAGGGAAAAACGAGAGAAGGTACACCTCCGCAGATGATTGCGCTTTTACATGATTGACGAGAGTGTTTGCTTATCAAACGTGTGAGTAGGCCCCCCCTGGAGATGCCGTGAAAATGCCACCGTGGAATGACTAACATCGGATGCAGCCCCTCTCACTCCTGCTGGTCGCACCGACCATTGCTAAGTGCAACACCTGTAACACCTTCCGCATCGCCCTGCTGCACCTCTGCGTGCTGGTGCTTTCCCTAATCTGGTTGAGCCAAAAGGTCGGCTCGGTTGAGGCGTACCGGGTGACTCGCGGCGGAGACCAGTTGGGCCTTTTCCCCAATGCGGGGGCGAAGGGGCGCAGAAGGTTCTCCCCCCGGCGCTACGCCAAAAAGGGGAGCGGCACAGTCGATAGTGGCAGAGCAGGGGGTGAGAGCGCGATGCGCCCAAGTGAAGAACCCCCCCCCGTAGCCAAAAGCACACCGAACAGTTACTTCAACTCCCTCTGCTGCAGCAGTGTGCTGAACAAGAGCGTGGACGGCCATGTGAATTTCGAGGATGGGCTGGTGAGTTTCTTCACGCTGAACCCTAATCCGAACATTGGCTTTCTGGTTGGCAGGGGGAAGCGGCGGGGGGGAGCGGCAAAAGAGACAGACGAAACAGGCGAGATAGGCGCTGCAGATGAGACAAACACGAATGACGCAGCGCCCCCTCGCCAAAGGACCCAAAAGATTCGCCTCAAACTCAAACGAGGATACATGAACGAAGTGTACGCCAGGGAGAAAAAACGGCTGAACCAAGTGCTGCTCTCCTTCAAGGACAAGAGCATATTCAACGCGCCCAAAAAAAAAATCAAAGAGAAGATCCTTCTCCTAAACGGACAAACTGTAAATATAGAGGTGATAAAACAGTACCTGTTTCACAAGTTAAGACTAGAGTATTATGAGAGCATAAGGGACCAGAAAAAAATCCTGACCTTGGACCTATGGTCTAAGGAAATTAATGTATCCGTTGAAAATCTGAAGAAGCTCATTGTGTATATTTACAAAATGAAGGCGCTCGTGCAGAAGGACGACGAGGAGTTGCTCATTAGGACCTACTTTTACAACAAGACGAATATGTTCAGCCTGTTCAGGAACGGTGCCGCAGGAGGAGGGGATGTGGTGGCCCCCTTCGACTTTTCCGTGCCGGAGGTGGCCGCCCCGGTTGGCGACCAAGGGGGAGCCGCTAACGGGGGAGCCGCTAACGGGGGAGCCGCTAACGGGGGAGCCCCCAACAGGGGGGACATCTTCACCGACTACTTCGACCACCACGAAGTGGTCCTGTACGAGGACTGCGAAAATCTGATAAACTCAGAAGTGCAGAAATTCATAGAGTGCATCAAGGACATGGTGTTTTTTGAAAATTCCATTTACATGTTGGAGAAGCTGGAGAATAGACCCCCCCTTCTGGAGGAAGTAACCTTTGCGTATGACTACGATAGGGAAGTCTTCATTCAAAAATTGGAGGCTAAAATAAAGTTGTCCCAAAAGTTACTCATATATTTCATCCCCCTGATTAATAACATCATTCGGAAGGCAGAATCCAATTTTAGTAGCAACTTGAGTGAAGACGACTTCTTGCTGGTCAGCTTAGATGCAGTGAAAAACGGGTTCAGAAGATATGACGTCGAAAAATTGGGAATCAAAAATTTAACAAAGTATGTTTACATCTGGGCGAAGAACAGCACCTACAATTACTACCAGAAGCATAAGTCCTTCGTGTCCGTGTCGCCACATACGTACAAAGATTATAATAACGTAAAAAAGTTTGAAGAAAGTTTTGAGGAAAAGCATGAAAGAAAACCGAGCATCAAAGAAATCAGCGACGGGTTGCATATGACCATGGAACGGGTTCAGAAGGCCCTCTCCTCAGCGGTCAACGTGATAGACGCTGAAAAACCAATCGTGTACCAAAATAGTAACTCGGCCCACCCGGAAAAAAATACCTACACAGATTTGATCGTAAACTCGGACGACATCCACAGCATGAACGAAATCGTCTACAACGACATCGTCATTAAGGGGCTACGGAAGTTCATCTGCAAGTCGCTGAGGAAAAAAATCAACAAGCTAATTATCTTTATGAAGTTCGGCCTTTTCTTACGGAAAAAAATTTACACGGACGAAGAAATTTGCCGCGCCCTCCAGATCACGCAGAATAAGTTGCAGAGGCTTTTTCAGCTCTCCCTCAAGGAGATCAAAAAGTGCGTCACCAGGATTAAGCAGGGCAAGCAGAGTGAGAAGCGTAGGAAGGAGGCGGCGAGTGGGGCGAATGGGGCGAATGCCTCCGAGGGCGACCCCAACTGGGATTTCTCCTCGTACATCAACTTTTCCCAGTACGACTTCCTGGGGAACGAGTTCTCCCAAATTTTGACGTGACGCTCGCAGAGGGCGTGGTGGTGACCAACCTCTTCGTCGAGGCGCCCCCCCGTTGTGCCTTCGCCATCGCAATCGCCATCGCTAAGAGGGCCACATGGTCTTCCTTCCTCCTTCCTTCTCCCTTCTTCCGTCTTCCTCTCTTTTTTTTTTTTTTTTTCGTAAGGAAAGGGTCCTTCGCTGCGTTACCCCTTTCTGTCTAACATTTGGCGTTACTATTTGGGAATTTTTTCTTCCACTTTTTCTTCCCCCTTTTTTGCCAACTGCGGCTAGTTTTCCTTTCTGTTTTTGTTTTCTCCCGTAAACGTTAAGAGCCTCCCATTTTTTGGCCACACGCTGCGCCAGAGACGCGGCGGGGGCACGCGGTAGATCCACACTCAAGCCGCAAATCCGCAAATCTGCAAATCCTGCAAATCACCGCAATCCTGCAAATCACCGCAATCCTGCAAATCACCGCAATCCTGCAAATCACCGCAATCCTGCAAATCACCGTGATCCTGCAAATCGCCGCGAACTCCCTCAACCCGCCTTGTACTTAAAGTGAACCATCGCGCCGCCCTTCTTGTGGGACATCTGTATCCCCTCGACGATCCGCGAGTAAAAGCAGTTGTTATTAACCGTCACGTCGACGAGGCACTCGTCCAAGTTAACATTTTCGTACACGTCCTTGCCAGAGGAATGGAACCTCCTTCCAGGCAAGCCCTTCAGAGCGTCCAAATTTTTATCAAGCAATAGCTCCCCGTGGTTGCTGCTCGGGGCCATTGCTGCATAGTGCTCTTTCGTAGACTCAACCTCCTCGCAACATTCCTTCTTCACCACGTCGGTTATGGCACTGGAGATGATATCGGAAGAGGGCCCCACTTGGGGAAACCCCTTTGGGTGGGTTCCCCATTCCTCGTCGGAAGAAAATTCCAAAATGTCAATGTCCGAGTCGATGGACTCATCGGAACCCTTGCAGGAACCCTTCAAATCGTACTCATTGAAATGCTTCACTTGGTTTTCCTTCCCATCTGTTTTTATCAAATACTGCGTAATGAATACGTCATTTGAATTTTGGCTAGCTGAGATGCGGCCCGACTTCTCATACACCTTCTCACCGTTCAGGTTAAAAACTTGGACCGACCAATTGGAGAGCGTTTTTTTTAAGCACAGCGATCCGTGAACCCCAACGAAATTAATTTTTGTTAAAAACTCCTCATTTCGGTTATTCATTAGGAGGTAGTTTCCGTGCACGTTCATTTCGTCTGGCAGCGTTTTGTGGTGTTGGAAGGTTAGGATGCCCGAGAGGGAGATGTAGTCCGCGTCTAGGTGGGCACTACCTCTCTTTTCCCCGGCCAGGTTTGAAGCGGCGTCTCCGGGGAGGGGTTCGCCCTTCGTCTCCATCTCCCGCCCCGTTTCTGTTTCCCTTTCCGTTTGCATCTTCTCTGTTTCTGCTTCGGCTTCCTCCTTCGGCGCCCCATTGCTTGGCGCCCCTTTGCCTGGCGCGCCCCCTCCCCGGCGCCTCAAAAAGTTGGCCGTCAAGCCCGTCACGTTCAGGTTTAAGATAACCTGCAGGGCGTTCAGGACGATACAAAGATCTTCCGTCAAAACGTGGGCACTGGGGATGCTGCCATTTTGCTTGTTATACAAATTCATACTGTAATGAGTGACCGTCACCGATATGACGCTCTTGATGTGGTTCAGCGCATCTCTGGCTTCGTACAGACACTCATCATGGACATAGTTGTTATTTACCCAGCTGACTTGTTCAGACACTTTTTTGTACTTTGAAATCACCTCCATGGAGCGCTTCGCACAGTCAGATAGGGTACCATACGTGAAGATGTGCTTCGAGTGGTCCAGCATTAGCTCTGCCACGTCTGCCTTTATACCCCACGGGGCGTCGATTACGCAGAATTGGAAGTTGTACTGGGATAGGCAGTCGCGGAGGTTCTTCTTCAAGTGGGCTGCATTCTCGTAGGATCGGTTTGGCTCCTCCGCTTGGTCATCCCCAGATTGAGTTGCTACGTCCTCCTTCTGTTCATCACTCCCTTGGGTGGAGTCCACCTCCTCCATGGGGACCACCTCATTGGAGCGGTAAACCCTGACGATTTTAATTTCGGAGAGGTCCATATTGCGGGTGCTCTTCTCATAAGCTGCGCTTTTGTATTTCCTGTTCATGAAGCGT
Source organism: Plasmodium vivax (assembly GCF_000002415.2). Taxonomy (NCBI): domain Eukaryota; phylum Apicomplexa; class Aconoidasida; order Haemosporida; family Plasmodiidae; genus Plasmodium; species Plasmodium vivax. The sequence continues at coordinate 1,199,764 of NC_009916.1, read as the reverse complement.
AGGACTGCTTCCTCCTCCTTGGCCAGCAAAAAAATAAACTTGAGTTTTATCCTATTTTCGAAGGAGAGGTAGTAGAGACCGTCATTCTGCACGAAGTGGTTGACCCCCACGATGGCGTAGGTGATTGGGTTTAGGCAGAACTGGATGTTGTACAGGAGGTCGTGCGCGTGGTTCAGGTTGTTGGGGGGGAGTCCTCCATATCTGCCGAGTGCGCCATGTGGGTGGTGTCCCCCATATGTGCTGTGTTCGCCGTGTGGGTGTTGTCCCGCCCCGCCTGCCTCGCCTGCTTCTACCGCTTCTCCAGGGGGAGCCCCCCTGCGGGCCTCCCGGTTGGACAACTTAATCGCGCCCCTGATGAATTTAATGGACTTCTGATAATTCCGGAGCACCTTGTAGCATGAGGCAATGTTAATGTAGGTGGAGGAGTGCCTACTCTGCTTAAAATTGCGAAGGCTCTGTTTCATGTAATATATGGCCCTTTCAAACTCCCCAAACTTCATACACACATGGCCACACACATCTGCGATATCCTCGTCCGTCTTCAGGGAGTAGTAATTATCGTAGCATTCCTTTATGTCCAGGAGGATGTCCTTCTCTGTCCTTCCATTGATGTTCGGGTAGTTCACCAGAGAGGTAAACACATTTCTGATATTGTAGAAAACGTCCGAGTCGTGGTTGGAGTATCTCAGTAAGGAGATCAGCTCCTTTATGCTCACGCTGGCAGGGTTGCTATTAACGTTGTGGATGACTGCCTTCTGCCAGTTTATCAGCACGTCGGGGGGGAACTGCTCCATATTGTCGTAGAAGGACGAAATGGTTCCCCCGAACTTGATCGACATGCCGTTCAAATTTTTGAGGTTTATTCTTTTCATCTTCCTCTGCACGCTTTGGTCGTTCGGGGGGAGGCGGGGGGGTGAGCGCCCAGATAAGCTGCTGCTCAGATATGTTCGGCTGACATCTGTGCGCCTCGCTTCTGCCCGGCTCGCTTCTGCCCGGCTCACTTCTGCCCTGCTCGCTTCTGCACCCCCCTTCAACCGGCAGGACGACGCCGTGCTCGCCTGGTTCTGCAACCTCCTGCGCAGGGGCCCCTCCTTGGAGCCCTTCTTAAAATAGTCAATAATGTTAAACTGGGTAGTTGCCCCCCGCTTGTCCCTTCGCAGCCGCTCCGTTAAGGTGGAGTAGGTCAGGTTGGATTCCCCCCCGAGGCTGTTTCTCCCCGCGGGAAAGACCCCTTCCTCCACCTCCGATTCGTAGCCCCCCCCGTCACACTGCTTCTTATGCATCAACAGGGTGACGATCTGAAAGGTATCCGAATACGGGGTATGTATGTAGTACCCGCCCAGGGATAAGAAGTACAGACAAATGGCGTTCAAGTTAACCATAAAGGAGAGACTGCCATGCACAACGATATGTGGGTCTCTATATCCCTTAAATTCTTCATAAGATTGGTAGCCCTTATCACCAATAAGGCACAATAATTTGTTCCCACTCAGCTTTAATATTCGATCAAATAAAATGAATGCCCCCACTGGAAGGACAAAAGATAATGGTTCGTTAAAATAGGAGTACATCTTCAGCACAGTGTAAATTTCTTTATATTTCCTCAAATAATCGGATGGCTTGTCCGTTCTTTTCTTCTTAATTTCCTCATCGATATTGACCTTCTCCCAATCCCAAGTGACAGACATACGCAGCATAATATCGGCATTGGTTCTGTCTTCCTCTACATTTGGAGAGTAAACAGAAAGAAGGGCCCTCCTGAAGTCATCCTCTCCATTAACAACCCAAGCATCGGTCAGCAGAGAATCCAAAACGTAATTGCAAATCAGTACAATGGGGGTATTTTCTGGGATGTAACTTTTCGAAACTTGTAAAAATATCTTTTCATCTGTTTCATTCCCATCAAAATAGGCAAAATCCAGCATAGAAAAATTCGCATAATTTCTTACCCTTTCATCTGAGTAATCGGTATCGTCATAGGAGGAGGAGTAGCTCGACGTGTTTGTGGAAGAGTCATAATTTATCTCTTCATTTCTTGCAAACTCAGAGTCGTAATAAGAGTTATTTTTACTTGTAAATGTCCTATCGCAACTCTCCCTCGTGCTGATGAACCGCTTCAACCTCCCGTTATTCATGCAATAGGTGATGTTGTCCTTTGCAATGTCTGTGAAAACGTACACGAATGGCCTGTCTGGGAGATTCATGCTCTTGAAATATTTTTGGTACTTTGTTAGTGCCCTTAAAATGAGGTACGTGAATTTGCCATGGCCTGCTCCTATCTCCAGTATGTATATGGGCACATTTCTGTCGCACTCCTTGCTGTTGAACCAGTCCCTCATGTAATTTATTATCACCCGGGCGTAGTCCTTTGCAATTTTGCTGTTGCTCGTCACGAAGGACGGCACGACGTTTTCCTTCCACGCGTTGATGGCCGCCCGCCGGTAGTAGTTCTGCAGCAGCCCCCATATCACGCTGTCGCACAGCGGCTCCCTGCTCGCCACGCAGAATTTGCTCTCCGGGTTCTTCTCCACGATGACTTCGCCGCCCATCATGGTGGAGCGCGAGTGGGGCGGCGAGTGAAGCGGTAAGCGAACAGACAGATGAATACGTAAGCGAAGAGGCAGATGAATACGTAAGCAACGCGGCAGGTGGATCGCTAAACGACGCGACGACCACGCAGGGGGAGGGGCACTTAACGAGTCACCTGGAAAGAGCGCCACCACGTGCCCCCAGTTCGACGTTCCTCATGCGGACCAGAATGGACGAGGCGTAACCTCAGTTCCGTGTCCCCCTTTTTTTTTATTTTTTTTTACCTTCGTTCTTTGTTACAAGTGGAAAAACTCACAATAGGGGCACTTCTTCCCGTGAGGGGCCCTCTCTTGCCGCGACAAACGCTGTCTAGGCGGACCCCCCTTCGACGGAAAGGCACCAAGTTGGCGTCACCGGCAGGGCAAACGCAAAAAAAAGGGCACAGTCTGCGCACACGGACGAAAAAATGAAAAAATGAGAAAAAATGGGAAAAATTGAAAAAATTGCAAAAAAGTGAGAAAAATTACGCGCTACTATACCACGCACATTTGCCAAAACTGCAAATGAGCTCCAAACCGATGGCAACTTCGTGCAACTCCTCGCAACTGCGTGGCGAAAGGGTGCCGCACCTAAGTGAAGGCGAATGCACACCTGAGCAAAGGCGGGCGCGCGTGCATAAAGAGGGAATACGCCAACCACCCGGGTAGGCGAATGTCGATGTGCATACCGACGTGCGCGCAACGCGTTGTAAAGGGCACTCCCGCATGCTCATGCTCACTTAGCACATTTTCCTTTCTTTCTGGGTATGCCCCTGCGTGCAAACGCGCTTACCATCAGGGGGTGCACCATTTTACCCCTGCGCTGTACATACAGTATAATTTTGAGAACATCCAAAAAAGGGATTTTCCGCCTTCCTGTGTTTTCCAATAAAACGGCCGAACACGCGATTCCCCGGGGGGAAGAGAGGGGGGGAGGGTTGCCCTGACACGGCATACTTTTGCCCCCTCCTCATTTAAGGAAAAATGTTCTTTCCCGTTGGAGGTGCCTTCCTGCGCAGCGGTCCATACGGCCAAATGTGCGCACAAATGTGCACATCCCTGCACAAGCGTGCAGCCATGTGTACGTACACCCCTGCGGGGGGGGGCGGTTACACATGCGGGGAAACTCCGGTAAAACTCGCGGCCGCGCCAGGCAACCCCGGCACGTTCCCATCCGTTACTCACTCAAATCATTAATCAGACTCATCAAAAGGGCGAAGTTATCTCCGTAAAACAAATTGTTCTACGTCTCACAAGAGGTCAGCCAGAGGCGTTCGAAGGGGAAGATCACAAAGGGGTGGAAGTGGGAAGGGGGAGAGATGGGGGTAGAACATTTACAACAAGCACTGGGGACTCAAATGTACAGAACTCACAAGACGAGCAAAATGAATGGAAAGATAAGCAGCAAAAGGGTGGCAAAATGATGGAAAAATGAATTGTAAAAGTAAAAGCAACATCATCAACAAAAAAAAAAAAAAAAAGGGGTAGTGGGACAGACGGGGGAAAAATAAAAAATTACTTTGGGGGATAATTAGCCCAACTGCTGTGGGACCAACGAAATGTCGCATCCCTCCATGCAGGGGGCCCCGCCGTCCGGGGAAATATACTCAGAGTATACGAATGGGTGGCGCATTTTATGTACGCACTTATTTTCCCTCAGTGGACTCAAAAATGGCCGTGCATGTGGTGGGTGTGCACATGCGCAGCTTCGCCCAGGGGGGTGGAGACTGGGCTGGTGAAGGGGCAGTATGGCTGAACAGGTGGCCAGGCGGGTCATTTGGGACCCTACCCAGGCGGCTCCTCGTTCATCTCTCCGCCGCTAAGCAGTTGCAACCTTTCGATTGCCGCTTTTTGGTTGCCGCTTTTCAGTTGCCGCTTTTCAGTTGCCGCTTTTCAGTTGCCGCTTTTCAGTTGCCGCTTTTCAGTTGCCGCTTTTTGGTTGCCGCTTTTCAGTTGCCGCTTTTCAGTTGCCGCTTTTCAGTTGCCGCTTTTCAGTTGCCGCTTTTCAGTTGCCGCTTTCCTACTGCCTGCTCCGCGCTCCTCGCTCGCCCCCTAATTCAGCTCCTCATTCTTGTTCTTCCACTTCTCGCATATGGTGGTGCTGCCGCACATGGCCTTGCCCAAGTTGAGGCTGACGTTCAGGAGTATCTTGGGGTTGTTAAAGTTGCTCACAGCGGCAACAATGGAGGTGGCCATC